>NC_046644.1:15470940-16671440 GCF_900324485.2 Mastacembelus armatus | reverse complement strand
ATAACCTATGATAATAACATTTAGTATATAACTACTAGAAAGACTAATTTCTGGCTGATGATGATGTGTATGGTGTTTGTAAGATAGGATACTAATAAAACGTTTAATATGGCATGTACAACACTTTGGCCTAGAGGAAAAGTAAATATGAAACCTTGAAAATGTGTTATGGCCTCACTCTGGAGTTTGCAGATGTACATCTTCCACATTCTCAAGTAATGCCATTTTCACAAAAAGCACATACAGTCTCTTACTCTATTATTTTGAGCCGTATCCTATACATGAATGGCCTTCACTGAGCTCCTTGGCTACCTGTGCAAAGCAAATTCAACAGGGGCATGCCATCGGGTATAGTGTGAATGGTTAAAAGCTTTCCAATGGGATAATCCCTCAGGCGCTTCTCTGCCTCAGAAACACAGCCCAGTGGACATGCAAGTCATCTCTCATGTACAATAAAAATTTCACATCTCTACCAAGGCCATGGATAATATGGATGAGATGTAGCCAGTGAAACATACTGATATTACCAGCAGAGGTTGGTTTGGAGAGATGGATGACAGACAGAACACACTGGAGTATAATTTTACAGGGCAGTAGAGTTAAGATAGTGGAAGGAGGGATTGTGACATTGAACAGGACATAGTAGGTCAAACATATAACTAGCCAGTGATGTATGTGACGTATTTATATTTGCAGAGACAAAGGAACAAAATGTACAAAGAAAGAGTCCAATCCAAAAGGTAACTAGTCAAGCCAAGCTTCATTTCTCTTACCATTGGAGCATCCCTTGAAACGGGCCCCTCTGACCGGTGCCCTCTGCAAGTCAGCCTTGACACGTGCCTTCAGGCCCACATTCTCCTTCTGCATGGCGTTAAGAGCATCACTGACTGAGTTCACTACCTTCACCATGTTGATCTGACTGTCTGACAACAGCTGAAAGACAGAGTGGGAGAAATGAATACAGATTTAAAGTCCATGTGGTTTCAGTGAATTCAAGTCATTTCCAGTTAGAATGATATAGCTCAATATCATAAATAACTAATTTGCCTGCAGATACTTTATAACTAGCATAGCATACGACGCCCTCTGTCCCTAGACCTTCAAAATGGATAATTCACCAGAAAATCCTCTAAGAGGGAAAAAAGAAACCCCAGAAAGAGGACTGAAGGAGGGATCCCTCTTGCAGCATAGACAAACATGTTATAGATGTGTATACAGAACATGGCATACAGTAGATTAACAGTATTGACAATAAGGATAGCTATAGATTATGAAGATATGAATGTCTGCAGTGCTTTTTAGTAGCCAGCTGTCACGTCAGGGCATTTTCACACACCAGCAAGGACAGTTTTTAAAGTAAGTTTGAGTGCATGACCATGTGGTCAAAAAAACATATTGTTTTCTATAATGTGGAAAGGTTAAACAAAAGGCTTAAACTAATGCAGTCTATATAAGTTTTGGGTTCCTTTAGGAAATTCTTTTAATTATAATGAGTAATTTATTATTAGTCATTTTGTAGTTAATTCTAAAACATATAACCACTGGAACTGTATAGTTCAGTAGGGACCTTTAGAAACAAAGAAAAAAAAGACTTCTCTGCGCAGCAAAGATACCACATGGTTCCCCATCCCATAATGCACCATGGCAAATGAAACACAATGAGCCCTGTGGGAAAGCTTGTGATGAATGTGTATGCTGGGTCTACCAGAGAGCATAGTAAGCTCTGTGATCTGCTGTGGTCACTTCCTTATCTGCAGCCCTTAATGCACTGCTCATTGCAGAAAGGTCATTTCATATATTGCCCTAACGATTAATACACACACTCTTAATTTTGTCTTCTACCCCTTGCTCTCATCAAACACACACAAAGACCTGAAGTGTTGAAAGTCACATACAAGATGTTCAGAATCTTCTACCAGAAGTATGTATGTGCAGCTGCAGGATATTCAGATGTTAAAACTGCATTAGCCGCAAACCCCAGTGGCATTTCCCTGGCCTCAATAACTATGCAACATACCTCTGAGGTACAGCAAGCTGTACTACAATCATATTACATGGGCACTAGGGCTTTAATGCACACACACTCACACAGACAGAAACAAGACACGTTTATGTACATGCCCACATGCAAGTATAAAGAAAATCACATGCAAGCATACAGTATAGAAATGACCAATGAGGCACAGCAGTTAAGCAGAGAAGAAGATTCAGTGAAGACAACCGGGTTACTTGTGTTGTGAATGTAACATTGTTTATAATGACAGATTTATTGTGTCTGCTGGAGGTAGACTTTAAAAGGGTTTAACATTATTTAATAGATGAGCTTTGTGCAAATTTACATGACTTGGTTATAGGGTTAATGTTAGAATTAGATTTAGGGAAAGGCGTAGGGTAAGGCTTGAGGTTAGTAATTGGTTGTGATGGTTAAGGTTCGAATAACGGACTAGGAAATGCATTTTGCCAATGAATGTCCTCACAAAGCCAGTTATACACACATGTCCTTGTGTGCAGAGGAGTGCAATCTTAATGCTCATGCCTAACTTGACACATCAATTATGATCACGATGTAATTGCTCTGATTAGGCAGCCTTTGCACAAAATCAGTTACACTACAGCACTTAACACAAGCAGCCATGTTTTTAGTTAGTCAAGGTTTAAACACTAACAATTGTTTGTTTTTTGCACTACAAATCAAGCTTTTGGTTTGTTACTGTAGTTTAAATCCAGTTTGTATTGATGTTCCGTATAAAAACTTAACTGCTTTACATAAGATTGAATTATTTAACAAAGTGTACAATAACGGTTTTTGTTAAGGTTCTTTTCAGACTAAATCGGCCATTCCATAAGTTAGAGATATGTACTTGTAAGGGAAAGTCACAGAACACAGCGAGGTTGCAAGGCTGGATGTGGCAAGTAAAAAGCCATTCAGTCACCATCTGCCTAACACAACATCTTCACCTAACAGACAGATGGCTGTCCAGTGAACTGGATCTGAAGGATCAAATTAGAGAAGCAGGAGAAGCCATCTAAAAGCCACCTTTTTTCCTCTTGACTCATATAGCTGGAAAATGATTCATAATCTCTAGTGCATTTCTACTATTACACAACAATTTCAAAATCAATAAGTTCTGAAAAGTAATGAGAAAGATTTTAACCTATTGTATCTTGCTGGGCCTCTACCATTAAGTGATTGAAGAGAACCAACACAATTAATCAAGAAAATAACCATCCGAAACAATCCAAACAAATAATGAAAATAATACCTCCATTAATCGGGCCAGATGCTGGCTTAGAAAAATGAATTCACTAAGTTGATGCTGATATCAACACCAGATGTCCAGTCAGGCTAATTGTTCTGACAATCCCTTCAAATTGTGTTGCATTTTAAAAGCCATGCAGCTCTCAACCATCTCTCTGTTCACATCCTGCATTTTAGAGCACCCCCTCCATTTTTTTAATCTTTTGGCAGCTGTGATCTAGATGCAAATCTTCATCTAACTCCACCTACTCCTCCTCAAGTGCCTCTGGGTGGCTAATTGTTTTCCCTTTACGCTGATTGTCTGATGCCAGTAAAATAAAGTTGAACGGGTCTTTTTCTTTTTCAATGAAATATGGGCCTTTTAAATTCTGAAAGTAAACTAAAAATAACATTCTGGATTAACAGGACAGATAGACTGTACTTTATCTTCCCCTTGAATATACTTAGTAGTCCCTATTTTAAAATATGTGCATTATAGATTATTAGATTGTAAGATTATTAAGCCAACTGTACTTAAATTTACTATTTATAAATACTGTACTTATATTATGGTCCACAAATATAAATCTCTGTTTCACTTATAGTATCTCTTTGATTAAATGGTCTCAGAGATCTTCAATATATGAGAGGCCTATGATAAAAAAAAAAAAAATAGAACAATCAATAAACGATTAACCTGAGGATGGACAAACCCTTCACACATAGAGGGAATGTTTTCATAGTACGTCTGATTTACGTTTACATTACGTAGGTTATGTAAATCATGCTTTTGCTCATGTGTGGTTTAGTGTCGGCATGGTGGGGGGTGAAAGCAAAGACTCCAGCTGTGAAATTAAATCATTATTAATGAAACAAAGTGGTGTAATTTACCTTAAACGATTTTTGTGCACTTATTACATTACAAGATTTTATGTTGAACAGAATGTACATCTTGAGGCATATCATTTCTGTTCTACAGAAGCAGAGGGTTGCCTCTAGATCCTTAGCAGAGGTTGGAGGTGTCACTTGTCCACAACATTAATATTTCACAGGCACATAATTCAGGTTAAACTGTGACTCATAGTGCAAGGAAATCAGTAAGTCGTGCCTTCATTTCCTTGCAGTCAGACTTGGGAAAACACAATGTCAATACAGTGAATATTTTGTCTCAGCTGGACATATGCAATGGAAGCCCATTTTCAATTTTTAATGCCCGAGATGCATGAGCACGGTTCACAAAACATCTCTTTCCTTAAAAACCATAAGTTTTAATGCAACACAGCACTGAAACAGGTTTGTGCTAGTTACTGTAAAATGAGCATTAGAAATAGCAGTCTAAGAGCCACTGAAGACACATAAAGAAAACGTGTCATTAGGTTTGAAGGTTCACACTGCATTTATATGAAGATTTTACAATTAGTACTTTGAGTCTTGGGTAATTTTCGTGTGTGCATGTGTGTGTGTGTATTTCTTTTTTGTGTATTGTGTATTTTCAAAGACTTTTTTTAGAAAGTGTCTTTTATTTGGTCAAACTACTTAAATTTAAATGTTTTTTTCTGACAAATATTCAGTCTGACTCACAATAGCATCATTGCACCAACACCAATAAAGGGACTAAATGATGTTTATTAGAATGTGGTTTCAGGACAAAAATATCATGTTTTAAGGTTGTATCTAGAAATCATGGGCTATGTTGCTGCTGTTAGTGTTGATGCAGAGTCCCCCTGGGTTCGGTTCTAGGGCTGCTAATGTTGAGAGGTAACTGAAAGAGTAGGAAATGCATTGAAACACTGGGACACATTGGGAAAATAGTAACATTAAAAGAAAATGCACTACCAAGAAAATGAATTGATATAATGGCAAACAAAACTGAAAGCATATATCAAACATTCACTTTTCACTGCTGTAAATTGACTTAATATGCCCTATGGCTGAATGTTTCAGTTGTTCACGGGGGAGAAAGAGACAGCAAAACAACTTCGGCAAAAACAGAATTCAGACTGCTCTATCAATTCTTGTAATTTAGGTTTCCGATAATACCTAAGAAAACTGGTGATATATATAGGATGTCCTCCCATGACCCTCTGCAGGATCTAAATAATTAATAGATGGATTAACACCAATAACATGCTGTATCTGGCCTGTCACTCTGAAAGCTGACCATAAGCCAAATGTATTGCGATATTGCATTAGATTTGTTTAGCTGTTTTTTCCATTTGAATGACTTGCAGGTATATGTATTTGAATGCAAATCAGTGTGATTTGGTGTACCTTTCCATTTGAGGCTGCAAGCTGTGAAAAATGAAAATGTCGAGATTTGAAAAATCCAAACAGATTGGCTTTAAACCCGGTCCAATCAGATTCTCCTGCTCACCACCTTGGGGGCAAGCAAAAGGGTTTCGCTCTGTGCGCCAGGGTGAAACTGTTCTTCAGGGAGCTGTGGTGCACACTGAGCCATTACTAACACTGGCACAGTCAGCTCTGTGTCATCATATAAATCAGAAGTCCTGGCCACAGGTGGCCTATAGATCATACAGTCACACCATGGTGTCGGGCAGAAACAGCGGATGTGCACACCGCATGCTTTGCCTCCAAAGAGGAAATCAATCACCTAGAGTGTCTGGGCTGCCAGCACCATCTCCACTTAGCCTCAGTGCCCACTGCTCTATGCCACCTACACCACATTAACAGGAGTAAGATTTTCTGCTTCTATTGTGCTACCAATCGGCACCAGTGGTTTCTTAGCACACAGATTCAGAGCAGACCAATCCAGTGAGTTTTTTAGTGATTTCTAAACAATGTTGAACGCTCAGCTAAAGAGGCTTAAAGAAAGGAGTGACAGAAGTGAAATGCATTCAGTTGTTTGAGCTACAGCATATGGCTGGAGGCTATGAAATCTACTTCTTGCAGAACAGACAGCATGAGCCTGATTGGCCAAAATGAAATGAGTATGTAGTATGACGATATAATATCTTAATTAACGTGCAAGTTGTTCTATTTCTGAATTACAAGAATGAGTGAGTAATATTCAGTGGCCCTACCTGTACTGCGATCTAGTTGTCATTGGGTTTGTACAGTGAAAAGAGAAATAACATCTTTGGGTTGTCGCTCGTTTCATGAATAGTGGTATTTGGGTTTTGCAGTCAAGAAAAGGAAGGGACTAAATGACACCAGCCAACATAAAACTCTCAAGTCCAGTGAGATGTCACACATCTTAAGGTTTCACAATCAATACATATTGATAGGTGTTTCACAATCCAGTCCTCAGGCAGCTCTCAACAGTACTTAGTCATGACTTCAGGAGTGAGTCTTGCTCACTAGATTAAGTTCACTTGTTTTTACTGCTCAACCAGTCACCAACCAGTTGACCAGCCATTTAAGAATTAAAAAGAACTGGTCTGAGAAATTTGTTTTGACACAAAATATATATTCATAGGCAATTGTACTAATGATTGCATATTATACTACTGTATAAATAATAAGGACAAAGAACAGATGTGTAAACCTATTCTGCATGCAATTTCATGCTTTTAATTTACTGAAAGAACAGTAATATAACCAAAATAAATGTGTTAATTATCATTATCAGCAGATGTTTTTTGCTCTTTTTAATGTCATCTCTATACTGAGATTTTAATATCTTTTGACTTCTACTGTAGAAGCCTTAGTCCTTTGGCTCTCTGGGCTGTGTGGACATGGACATTGTGTTAACTGCCATAAAAATAAGCTCAATTTCACATAGTTGTGAAAAGCATTTGTGCCTTGATAATGATAACAAAACGATATGCTACTACATGCAAATGTCAAAAACAAATGCGAGCACAGATATCAGTGGTTTATTAACATCTTTGTTTCATAATGTGTCTTGGTAACCATCGTGAACAGGGTGGTGTATTCACTATGACCTTACAAAACTGCTGCATGCCTCCCTGTCTCGGGGGTTTATGCTGTTTGGGTGAGTGGGTGTATGTATCTCACCTGTATGAGGCGTCCCTGTTCGGTCTGCAGTGTGTTAAGGTCTTGCCCAAGGCTGCCCTGCCCTCTGCGTAGGGATTCATAATCCATTTTCAGTTGCCCCGCATGTGCCGACAGCTTGGCTACCTCCTCAGCCAGACTGACAAGCAGAGCCCGATCCTGGCCCTTCACTGACTTCAGGTCAGAGTCGTGATCGGTTAGTGAGTGAAGCAGGGAGGTCTGCACCCCCTCCAGACGCAAAAAGTTACTGTTATAGTCAGGACAGTTTGGGTCGATGAAGATGTTGATGCGTGAGCCATCGCCTCTCTCAACAGTGACCAGGGCATTAGCTTCATCCTGATTGGTAGAGATGTGGGGTAGACCATCGGACATGGGTGGGGCCTGGTAGTGATTCATAAAAAGAATGGTGCCAGTTACAGTGACAGCCAGCAATACAGCCACGAAGAGGAGGATGGTGCAGAGCAGGTAGCTGCAGCTCATTCTCTGTAAGTAGGAAAGAAAGAGAAAAGGAGGAAGGGAGTGAGGAAATATGGTAGGAAAAGAAAAAAAAAAAGCTGCTGTCAGAATAACAACTGCAAAACACCTATTCAAAACAAATTACTTTTCATCCATCACTGGGGATGCTGTGAATGCCAGATGGCCAGTAATCAGTGATATAACCATATACCCCTCTGTCAAAATGTAGTTTCAAATGATTTATACAGCAACGGAATCTAGATTCATTCAACAGCCAGTCCTTTTGAAAATTAAACTTGATTAAAACTAAGGACAACTCTTGCATGTCATTAGAGTAGTGGTAGTGCAGCAGAATAGAGAATGAAACACTTGAAACACTTCTGGAAAACACATGGTCAAGGCACAAAGAGTAGAATCCTCTTAGAGGAAAAAAGCAGACCTGTACCAGTAACACCTCTCCATTAACTGCACTATAAAAGGCCTGTATTATGGCCCTTTATGGGCGACCTCCATTTTTCCACTTAGGTCAAGAGAACTAGCGAAGGACAGCAGAGAACAATATGGCCCACCTATGTATGATTAACAATCTCTAACTCCCCCATATCTTTCTCCAAATGAATCAGCAACTCAACTCAAATTTTTTTTGTCCACTAGAGGATGTTCTCAGTGAAAATGTGTCTGCAGGTGTGTGTATTTATCTGTTTGTACAAGCAAGTGTGAGTGAGCGCAAGCTCATTAATATGTAAATTGACTGTACAAGCACAGTGAAGCAGACTAATAGACAGCTAACGGTCTGTTTACGAGAGAGGTTTATGGTTTCTTTAATGTGAAGAAAATCAAGCTGTTGTGTAGGAAATATTCTTATCCAGTGTGTTTACCCACGGTCTTTGGGTAGAATACACAAAACAACTTGTCCAGACAACATGTCCATGTGGAGGTTGAAATGTGGGATCTGAGGACAGGTGTGCGTTGAATGAACTGTTGGAGTCAAATGGGCTCCCAGTAGTTAGCCCACAAAGTGCTGGCCTGATGACAGAAAAACTGCTCTATTTGAGATCAGGCGTTTCTCATGAGGCTTAATTGTAGCTCTCCTTGGTCTAATCATAAGCCTGAGTAAATGTACACAAAAAGGTTTAAGTGGGGCCTGAGGATGGTTTTCTCATGTGAGCCCCATTTGTTCCCAACTGGCCTCATTCACAACCCACATGGGCAGACACATAAGCAGCCTGGAGAAACTGAGCAAATTTTGCTGGGCCTGGTGAGTCCCTCCTGGATGTCTACTGTTTTTTCATGTGCTAGCTTCACAAAAAATAAGATTTTACTTTTTTTCACAAATTGCAAATTTTGTAAGTGTGTCTTTTTATCCTGAAATATAAAAAGCCCTTTGGTAGAATCTATTGAGTACACACATTATTGTTTTTCCACAGCAGCCAACTTCACTGTGGCCACTGTATTCTGGACACCACTGGCATTTATGGAAATAGTGTTACTGCAAACTGCCCTAGGCTCTATTTGTCCAAATGGGTTGGAAGTTGTGTACTTATGTACACACATACACACACAACCATATACACGAGACACAAGACAGGAGATGCACTATTCTCACACCACATCAATTTCTAATCCACAAGTATACATGCAAAATGTCAACACAGTCCTTTATGCCAAATACTTACAACACACAGGCAGGCACATTCCCATATTGCACAGAAAGTTGGTGCATTGCTTTGTCAGAACATTCCCACTAATTCTTGTTCTTCACCCAAATAAATCATCACAGAAAAGAGCTTCAGGGGCATATTGCTGCATATAACATTGTTTTGTCTTTTTGCTCAAACTCAACATGTAGACCCTGACTGCACTCTGAAATCTCTCTTTGCATGTCAAACAGTGTTTTTAGTTATTTTTTTCGGTGTGTGTGAGCGCAGGTGCAGCTGAGTGATTCTGACTGAGCCCGTGTATGTGTAGGTGTGTGTGTGTGCGTGTGTGCGTGTGTGTGTGTGTGTGTGTGTGTGTGGGGTGGGGGGTGGGGGATATGTGTGTGACAGGGTGTCTGTGCTTCATGTTGCAGAATGGCAGCAATGTAACAGAACAGTTTCACTGAGCTCTATTGCCAGCGGGCCAAGACATCAGTGGAAGCCGTCATCAGCGTTGCACTAAATATTCATTGCTAGCATACTGATAGATATATGATGGCCCCCATTATGCTGATGGGTTTTGGTCATTTAGGATACAGAATTGTACTTGCAGGTTCAGAAACTACAGCTACAGAAATTGACTTGCAAGTAAAGATGTACATTTGTATGAAGGTACTGCCCCTGTAAAAATCTTTTGTGCTCTGAAAAGTAAAATTATGTTATACTTTTTTCTGAGGTCAGACTGACATAAGGTCATAAAGAAGGGACTGAAGGAAAGTCAGCATGACAGTGAAGAGTGGAGATTTTCCTGCTGCCTTATTTGTTTTTTGGACAGTCAGTAAAAATAAACCGCAACAGCAACCTGCTTCATGTCCCAATGGAATACACAATCTCTCTGCTCAGCTCAAGACTTGTAGCAGGGATAATGGCACTGAGATTGGGACGCAAGCAGCCTCTTAACACAGTTTTTTTTGTAAATGAGTCTCTCAATCTCACAGCAGGAGCCCACTCTGTAATTAGTGCCTGACTTTCAGATCCTCTACTCTCCCTACTCATGCCACACCATGAAATTTGAGAGGACAACAGGGGAATTATGATGGATAAATAAAAAAGAAGAGGCTGAGAAAGGAAGAATTCCTGAAAATGATGTTGTCCTCCTACGCAGGAGCATTGGCAGACAGATCATGGATGAGAGGCTTTGTCTGCTCATTAGATAAGCAGGAAACCAGCAGGAGTCATGCAAGCTGTCTCTCTCTCACAGTCATTCTCGCTCCTTCACAAATATACACAAACATATGCTGACACAAACTGATGTATGGAGACAAAGTCATTGAAGTTAATGCTACACAACTAATGCATACATATTTTTAAATGCTGAATCGGCACACATATACCTACCAAGTCCAATGCACATACAAAGCGCTCACAATTTTAAAGTAGGTATTGGCATGAATACCACTTCTATTGCGTGTACTGTACCCTGCAGCTTGGATACCACTTTCAAATAAGTATTTAACATTCAGCTTCTTCCCAAATTCTGACATGCAATCAAGCTCCATTTCCTGGTGAAGCTATGATCACTCGTCTCAGTTCGAAGAATCTGTAGGGTCTAATCCTGTCTAATTCTTGTGTGCTTGGGTACTTGAACCAAGGTTGTAACATCACAGCAGCTTGGTGGCAAAATCTAATGTGCAATAGAATGCAATAATCCTTCACACTGTCATCACCAAAGCAGTGAGAAAGAGGATTGTGATGAAAATTGTCATCAATAATACCTAATCCCTTCCGCAGGTGAACAAGTAAAGTATTCACAGTGTGCCCCTGTTTTTACAAAAAGAAAGGTGGTGGGATATACATATATATATATATATATATATATATATATACAAGAGTAGGATATAAATGAAGCAATAAAGAGAATTAATACTGTTTAAAAATGAATTTTACTAGTTTGGATAACTTCCATCCTGGTTTTCATTTGATACTAAACTGAATTATTTGGGGGCTTGTAACCAAAAGTCATTTGAAGACATCTTCATAGGAAATGTAATGGCCATTTTCCACTAATTGCTCTCACTTTATAGAATATGTGATTAATGGGGAAAAAAATTTGCTGTTTAAGTGATGAAATATGTTGCAATGTCATATTTTTTAAAATAAACTGTTAATAAGCTGAAATTAGTTTTACCATATTTTAGTAGTATGGTACATTGCAATAAAGGATAATGTAATTAAAAAAAGAACAATGAAATAACAGTGTGTTTTGGTGTGTATGTGCATGCATATTTGCCTGCATGTGGATGTACACATTGTGATGACAATGCCTTACCTTGGCTGGAGTCTCCCTGGCAGCTTCTGAGTCTGACCAGCGATGTTTGAGTTGGGAGGAGCTGGGTACACACTCACAGAACGTCTGCATGAGACAAACAGACAAGGCCACCAGTGTTGGCGTTTGTTGTCACATGTGCAATCAAGCATGCAAGCACATGCACACAAACACATACACACACACACACTAGAACACATAAATACATATTGGATCATTGTTAATAGATGAATTGTGTTGGCGCTGATAAACTACAGCCACCTACACACAGAACTGCACAATGACATAGACAGATCTGAACAAGCATCTGTACATCTCAAAGGTATCACTGAATTCAATAGTTTATGACAGGCTCAATGTGTCTTCCCAGAGACAGCTTTGCAAATCCCCAGTACACAGAATTTCGTTTCACTCCAAAAAAAAAAAAAAAGAATAACACTTTTTCACTGAATGTCAGCAGATACAGCATGTGTGTAGAAGCAAGCATTAATGTGTTTCAGTATATGTGCATTTTGGTGCTTGGGCATTTGTCTGGGAGTACTCTGCTGCACAGATAAAAGCAGAGTAATTATGAAAATGGGGGCTTTCTAACTGCTCTAGGAGAGCACGTCATTTTGTGACCTTAAACACCACTGCTCCCACTGTGGAATTGCTCAATTAGCCTGGGACAATAACACCAACACAAAAGCACACACACACACGCACACACACACGCGCGTGCACACACACGCACACACACACACACACACACACACAACTGCTTACTTAAGAATGGATGCAGCAAACATTAGCAATTAATGCATCATAATGCATTCTCCATCTGAGCATAGTTTCATTATGTACATGACTGAGACTGAGTATGCTCTTCACACTTGTTATATGACATGTATGTTTTAATAACATCTGCAGAAGTGTAACAAAACAAGCTCACTTTGTCAGACTGGTTTGACTAACAATTTCCTACGTTATCATTCAGTAGACATAATGCAACTTTAGCATTCACTTAGTGACATCTCTTTCAGTCCATTTGACAAAAGAAATCACAATTCAAAGGGTCAATATTCGCTCTGTGGCCTCCAAGAACTCCTGAGAATGAAACCTGGCTCTTTAGTTCCTAATTGCTCAGTTTTCTTCACACAGTGAAGTGACTGCAGTGCTGGCAGGTAGTATACAATGAGTTTATCAGAGCTTTTCTTTTTTTTTTTCCTTAATGCTGCCTATGGGGGGCTAATGAGAGCAGCTCAGATGCAGTCACAAAGTAATTGCAGGGGTTTCAACAGAAAATAAGACTATAAAGAGACTTAAAAGCTCCCTGTACCTAAAGAGTTAGATCATTGTCCTCCCTGATTTAGTATGAGCAACCCCTTTCACAATGTACAGTCATGTGTAACCAGGATTGCCTTTGTGTATGTTTGTCAGTGAGTGTGAATTGCTCTATATGCAGCTCATACAGTCATTGTTATGATTATTGACCAGTAGGTTAAGTCTTAGCTCTAAGCTTTCTCTGAAAACATATAAGATAGCAATGAGTAGAAAAAAAAAACAGCAGCAAAAAAGAAGAAAGTATGGAGGTGGAGGGGGTGGGAAAGAGCTAGGGGAGATTTAGGAGAGGTGTGCTGAATGCTAATGAGCAGCCTTAGGGTCAGTAATAGAAATCTATGTCTGTTCTGTCTAAAACATTGCAGCTGTCTGCGCTTTCAGGACACAGAGGGGCTACAGAGCTGCCATTACTAAATAAACAGACTCCACAGTGATGCTGCTAAACAAACAAACAAATCACCTACACAATAATGTAAATTGGAATTATTTTGTATGTCTTGAAGAAATACAATTCTAATAAAAAATAGGTGCCTGCTTTTATACTGTTGCAGAAGGCTGCTTCATTACAGGAGGGCTAAGAAATATAAACACACACAGAGAACAAAGGTTGAGATTACTGACACACTGCCTTCCCATTACACTGAGCACCAGTATCAGGGCTTTAGTTTGTTCATCCCCCTGCCTGCTAATGCTCACATTGGGGTTCTTTTCTGTCTGTGCACACAAGCATGCACACACACACACACACACACACACACACACACACACACACACACGCACGCACGCACGCACGCACGCACGCACGCACGCACGCACACACACACACACACACACACACACGCACACACACACACACACACACACACACACACACACACACACACACACACACACAGTGACACAACAATATCTGTGGGGCTTCTTGTTGGCAGTGGTCCCGGTGTGGGCATGACTGCTTAACAGTGTTTGTCTAGTTCTAATCTGACTCCACAAGCTCCACCAATGGAGAGGATTTACACATAATAGAATATTTGGTCTTTTTATTGGTTGGACCTTACATGCAGAATCCTATCTGACAAGGCACGTCTTCAAAGACAGGGAGGGCTATGATTTCTCTTGATGTATACGTGTGCTCTTTTTGAATGAGCATACCTACATGTTTGCATGCATTCACATGTGGACATAAAACCCAGCACTACTTAAGAATATTTGGACTGTTTACATGTGTTGTTCTTGGTATATATATATTCATTGAATACCTGTATGTTTGAGTGTGTGAATGTGACAGGGAATTTAGCAAGGTGTGTTTAAGCCTGCTGCTCACTAATCCGATGGAGTGGAAGAGGCTTTGCATATATTCACTTGTGGGCTTACTAATCATTTAACAGGACTTGCAGACTGCTAAATGAGGGGAGTAAGACTGGCAGAATGTTGAAAAGGAAGTAAAAAAGGTGGTGTATGATGCCGAATAAATAGCACCATGACACTGTGTTATAAGTATGAGGGCCCTTCCACAGTTCATCACTGTTTTATATAGAAGATTATCTTAAGTGAGTAATGTCTGTAAACACTACTGTGCCATCAGATTACACCAAAACAAACAGAAGTGCTAAGAGTGAATAAATAAATGAAGAGAGCTGTGACATTTGTCGAGAAAACATGCTTAGGACTTACACCCTCTTATTAGAAAGAAAGAAGCCATTCAGATAAATTACAAAACATTTCAAAATTCACAGTATGCCATTGGAGGCATTACCTTCTCTGGTAGTGTATTCGTGTAACACACACTGGAGAGTTGATGTAAACCTGTGAGGTCCTTTGTATTTAAAAAAAAAAGGATAACTTAGTAAGTTTTCACTTTGGAAGGTATTTTGATACAGTATAATGAGCCTACATCATAACGTTTAGGAGAAAAGCTAACTCTAGTAATGGCCACCATTACCCTTTCTATCAATTACCCATGATCACAGTACTCCCTTAACCAAAAGGTTTAAACAAAACTATAAGCCTGTGCCACCTCCTTCATAAAATAAACAGAAATTCCAATAACAGTGGCATAGAGGAGGATGTTGCATGGGCCCACTGAATATGGTGAGAGAGGTGTTCACTTTGCCAGCATCTATATTCTGTTCTGCAGATCACAGAGACTTGCGCCAGGATTTCGAGGACACTGCCATTGTGCATGTGATAGAAAGTGCAGCAGATTTTACAGATTTCAAAGGTTCTATTCCCAGTGCAACTGATGGCTGATGATATTGCTGGAGACTTTTTTTGGATTACGTGGCCACTGGCACACAAATAGCGATTAAACAGGGCACTAGGAGAGACACTGCTCTTAACTGGTTATAATATTAAAAGTACGTTAGATAATGAGATATTGTATAATGGCATCTCCTCAGAGATTTGGTATTTCAGCACACTTTAATAGGACTGCCCCCTTGCCAAAAGAAGACAAACACACTTAAACTTGCCACAGTTAAGAGACCTACTCTTGACAAAAATGCATTGAGGGAGTTGATCTTTGCTACCTTTCATTGAAAACTAAAGGTACTGTTCTGAGTGCAGGATTTTTCATTGTTTGAAATGAAACGTTTAAAAATATGGCACTGTATTCATGCTACGTCCTCACCTCCACTGAATAAGTGAAGATCTCCTGGATTGTGTTTCTCACTACATAAACTGTAGAAATTCGTGACACACAGAGAACTGCTTGTGCTGAAAGTATGCAAACACTGAGTAAAATGCTCTTCACCTTCAAAATAAAACAGCATGCAGAGAAAGAAGAGAGAGGAGAGGCATGTGGGAGACCAGGAAGATGAGCTCCATCCTAAGAGACAAATCACCCGTTCTACCCTCCACTGCTTGTCCTTGGAGCTCGCACTGCAATCGGACACACACAGGGAGTGAGTCTGTCACCTACTGTCCCTGAGATGCACACACACAGTGGAATGCAAAAACATATTACCACACCCGTTATTCTAAAGCACACAATCACTGTGAGGTCAGAATGGCTGCTTTGCGAGCGTGAAGTGAAACGGCAAGATTGGAAGAGGGCTTTCAATTTCGTATGGGTGTTATGGCTTGTTGTTACCTCTCTTCTCTTAGAACAAAGATGATCTGAGACTGCTCTTGCTTATGTTCCCTTATCTAATAATGTTAATTTATCAGAGCTGAGGAGAAATAGCCTTGAGATTACACTGAATTTCCGTTGTCCATTTTTCTTATTCCTCTCATTTTTTTGTGGAGGTTTTCCTTTGCCCTGTTAGAGAACTTGAACAGTCAGGAAATCTTGCTGCTGTGGGCTTGCATAACGTCCACTGAGATATCGAATCTGATACTGGGCTATACAAATAAACTTGACTTGTCTTGACTTTAAATTAAACTTTCATGTGCAAGATGTGGGCAAAGCAAAGAAGATTTGAAAATGACTGCTTAAAATGCCAAAAACATAAGACTCAGTCACATGGGCACAAAAACATACACATCCAGAAGGAATGTATTCTAATGGGGGCTTATAAATGCAAATGCAGTGCTTCTGTGACAGTAAAAGTTCTTGTTATACTGTGAGTCCTTAAGAACAGAATGGCCACTTGCTGTTGCTGCTTCAACAAACATCAACATAGATATCTTTTATAAAGTGATACACTCAGTGTTACATGAAATAGAAAGTAGGTGATTATGATACTATTTGCATCACCTTTGTCGGGAATAATCAAAATTATTCTCATCAAGGACTCGTCATATCTTAAATTCACAGCCTTACATCTCTTCCTACCTCCTTTACAGTCCCCACTTCAATTTCTCTTTTTAAAATTGCAGACCACTTACAGTCTTGATTGCAGTTGCAGGCACAGTTAAGTGCACGTGTACCAGCACAAACACACAAGCATAAGATCTGCACATATCTAGATACACAAACACATTCACATATCCCTTTATGCCCTGCACACATACACACACACCATTAAAAGACAAGATGCATCTGCACCAAAAAGCCTTGCTATTTTAACAGCAGTGTGATGAGAAGGCAGACACTTCTTCTAAATAGCAGAAATGAAGAGTTGCCTCTCGTTAATGTACACATTTGCATACATCTCTACATGCAAACTCTACCAAACCATGCTCATAAATAATACATATATGTCATGGATATTTGTGTCTACACTTCATGGTACAGCTATCTTGCAAATGACTTATAGTTGTAACTCATGTACCACATCAGACTAGCATTATGGGTGTATGTGTGTGTCTGTGTATATTTCTATATCTATAAATCTGTGTCTCTGCATCTCCATCTATCTTTTTATCTACATCTATGTCTGTCTGCGACTGTGTTTAAACACAGGGGATACCATACATCTTCATAAGTTTAATTTACTTTGATCTTGATAGAGACCAGATTTTGATCCTGATGGTGTGAGACGAATATGGTGTTTGCTCCTTTCCTGTTTACTTTACTGTTTGTAGGTGTGTGTGAGTCCGAGTGAGTGCACAGTACAATTAAGTAACACTACATGTATGTGTATGGGTGTGTGTGTGTGTGTGTGTGTGAGGCGCAGCTTGACTAAAGGATGTGTTAGTTGAGTGCTATCGGGTGGTAAGTGCTGTGTGTTCACTCTCTTCCTGAGGGGAGGTCATGCTGCAGTGGACAGTGGTCATCTAAGGTCATGGCTTTCTGCATAAACCTAACTTTATCACACACCCACGTTGTGCTATCATAAACTAACAAAACATTTCCTTTTATCAAGTGCAATATCTCACCTCTTGATGCTACCTTTTGTGAGAAAGATGGAGCTGGAAACTGAAAATGAAGAAATAAAATAACAAATTTACACTCACTCACCACACATCAGAGTAAAAACCCTCTAACAAGGTTTTGTTTATTAAAGTCAGTAGAAAATGTTTCTCCTTTCCTTCCTATCTTTAAAATTGGCTGTGACAGTTTTGTTTCGTACTGGAGTCTAGTTAGCAGTTACAAATATAGTCAGTATGGTGCTACTATGTAGTGACACTACTTGTAAATACAAAAGCAATTTTCTCAAAAGGGCATTCAGTTAATGGAAGCATTCTAAATTTCTTTGCAAAACAACCCATCAGAAGCAACAGTCAATGAATGCACTAAAAAGTGTAGGATGGGGATTTGCAAACACAATGAAGGGGCCTCTTGATGCCGAGTGTGGCGTTTTGATCACTGCCTTTTCAAGAGGTGGAGTCATAAACAGGGCACAGGGAAATCATGCAACTTGCTCAGAATTAGACAGTTACAGCCCAAGTGTGACTAAAGCCTGAGTTTTGAAACGATGAAAAGACAGATAACCTAGTGTGAAATTAAGTGCCAGAGAAATACACATACTACATACAAGTTGAATGTTTTTTCCAAACTAAGTAAAGGTGCATCTAACTAATGTAGCTGTCAAATTTGGTGTTATCCTGACCCTGTCCCTTTTATTATACAGTTGCCAAGAAGTAGATGTAGAATGTATTGTGAGCTAGAAAAAAATTAAATAAATAAAAAAAATCAGATATAGACAAGCTTCATGTTTTCTCAACATTGGTTGTTCCAACGCTGCAATTTAATGCAGTTGTATTATCAAGATATTATGCAAACATATTTTGTAATTCTTTCTACTGACCAGAAGCTATTTATGTAGCATGTTTTGAAAATCTGTTAACAATTACAGGAAGGGGTAATACAATCAGCACTGCAACCTATAGCATAAAACACCATATGTTTTTTTTAAACACTATTCTCCAAATAAGTAAAGAACTGTGGCAGTTTTTGCTGGTGAAATAAAAGAAACTTATAAGACAGATATAAAATGGAGGTACCAAGATACCAATTTAGACCAAGATCTAAATTCAACAGTGTGAATCCTTGGGAGTCAGGAGCTGGTGAATATAAAAACAGTTGCAGTGGCTTTCTCACTGGCTGTTTGTAAAAGGACCTGCCATTGCTGTCATTTTTGGATGCAGCAGAGGCAATGTAAAAAAATGTAATCCAAATGAACACCCTGAAGAAGGCAAGGACTAAATCAAACCAGAGTGACTGCATAAACAGACCAGTAAGGTGTGTTTAGCAGGTGCTAAACATCAGTCACACTCTGAAAATAACAGACAAGTTATTGACTGTTTACCCAACTGCAATTATATTATAACTTAAATTCACTTCATGTCTGACAGGTTTTTCATATTAACCTGTCAAAGTGTAGGTTCATAAATTAGAGTAAATGCAATGCATTTGCTAATCCCAAAATATCATGAGCTAAGCAACATGAATCTTAATGTGAGCCCTTAACAAGATTAATCAATATTAGACGGTGACAGATTTGATTTTTATGGATTCTTAGAGTTGAGAAACATTACAAACGGAAAATCAATGTAGAATCAACATTGCTTTAGTTACATGTTGACTAATTGAATAAACAATTCCTCAAAAACGATGCAAATCCTTAGAGTCTGCTTATTCTACGTCATAAACAAACCGTAAGTGATAATCGCAAACATCTTTGTAAGGTAGGTCCATTCTAAAAAAGTGGGAGCTTTAAAATAAATACACACAAGATCTTAATTAATGCAGTCCTCTGCTGACTATTCCTCTGGAGTTACCAGATTAAACCACTTCATTAGTGTCTAGAGAGACAACAGACAAGAGATGAGAAAGGCAGAGCTTGGGGAGAGAGGAATGGAGAGACAGAGGAATAAGAGCCTGCTTTGTTAGTGTTCGAAAGAGACACTTTCAAGGCAGTAATTATGACGCAGAAAGAATGTAATTATTTTCCCAGAATGCCAGAGGGCTCTGACTATCTCCTAATAGTGATGGGTGACAATCTAATAGACCACAGATGTAAGTAGTGCATGGGGCTTAATTGGTGCTTAAATGTAAGTGGCCTGTCTGAACACATCCAGGCTCTTCCCTAAAAGTGTTGGCAGTCCCTGCTCACTGTGATCCTGCCTGGCATGATGTGACAAATTTGATCAGAGGAAAGCAGTGTCACTGCGTATCTCACACAATCTGACAGCTTGCAGTAATAAGCCTGAGGTATTGTTAGTGTTTTTAAAACTGCTTAAGCCACTGTCACATTTCACACTTCCCCAGGGTTCCTCAAACTGTTTCCTACCAAACCCACAATTAGATGGAGAGACTCGGTCTGAATTAAGATTGCCACGGGTGACTTGAAGTTTTATTGCAGACTGCAGCATGTGCCATGTGTCTACACTATGAAAAAGAGACAAAAGTAAGAAATTAGTGAGAAATAAGCTTAGATGGCAAAAAAAAAAAAAAAAAAATACAATATCTGATTTAACTAAGACTAATACTGATTAACTGTACTATTTGGATGAATAACTTATCGATATTAATTGAACAGTGATTTTGCCATTTCTGCTTTACAGGGCAGTAAACAGCATAGAGAGGTATCTCATTCCAAATAACTTTTCTCACATGGGCCAAAGTGACAGAATAAATGATCCACTATAATGGATAAACCACTTTGCACCTTGTTGCTGCTTTTCCCAGGGTACTAGTGTGAACACAGCTTTATGGGAAATGAAGCATTCTCTGTATAATTCCTGTGGGAGAACTGCAGTGATGAGTTAAAATGTCTGGACTCCTAATGGAAGGCTTGGTCATCAGAACCAACTACAAAGGTTTTTCTTTATTTGCTTTTTCCTTTTATTTTTTTTTTTTCCATGGCTCTCTGTCAGATCACATTTACGCACTCTCCTCACAGTCATTTCCTTTCCTAGCTACTCAGCCAAAAAAGTCGATTCAAGAAGCTTAGTGTTCTGATTGAAATCAAAATCCATTTTATTCATTTCCAGATTTTCATTTTGTAAGATCTATTATTGAAAAAAAAAAAAAAGGTTATTGAAAGCTCAATGCGCACAGTATGCAGTGACATTTAGAGTAAGCCACTGCAACAAAGTGATGTAGCTGGTAACATTAGATCTCTAAGAATATCTGCTTGAAGTGGAGTGCAGGGTGACTGACTGATGTGACAGACGCGATAAACAAGCTGAACCTATTCTAATAAATGGTGTAGCGGGTTATGTTCTCATCCACCCCATAATATTCTGATCAGCGTTTGACCCACAGCCCAGATCACTACCAACTTCTAATTGTGACAAGGCACACATGGCAGATAATTATTCTGAATAATCTGTTGCCATGGCGACAGCTGACCCTGATGGCCAATGATGCACCCACTTCGTGTCCAGCTCTGTGCGGTTGGAGACAGTGTCACCTCTTTGCCCTCTTATAGTGCTGGGGATTAAAGATGTACATTATCACTTTAATCTCCTCTTTAACCCTTTCAATCAGCCTCACAGTCCCTGCAGACAACTCTGCTCTGCTGAGCTGAGCTGCATGTGGCCACTGACAGACATATGTATTCTTGCCTGTGTATTTTATGAAAGCTTAATATAAACATAAAATTTAATTTTCTCCATAGTGCTGTCCTATCTCTGTAATCCACTTCAATCCTCATCTCCATCAGTCTCCTTTGGTGTCTCCTAAGTGTATACCCATGATATAAATACACCAAGCTACTATTGAGCTCTTACTTACTCTGCCTCCCCCTACGACAGTCAGCTTCTCCAAAACGGATAAACAAGCCTTTCACTCTTGAAATGTATAAAATAAGAAACAAAATTTATTGGTGAGCCATCCCTCAAGATACCCCACCTCCCAAACCCCCAAGATGTGTGAGCATGAAATATGAAACTGCTCTGAGTCATAATTGAGTGGCAACAGCAAGATAATTTGTTCTGAGTTTAAAAAAATGTCAAGATTGAAAGTGACTCAAATCTGTGACAGCAGTCAAAAAGCCATTACAGAACACATTAGGTACAATTTACAAATTTAATATGGTAATGATTTATTGTAGGAAACAGTAGACATTTAAAAAAAAGTGATAACAATGAATCAGGGGAACATTTGAAAAATGGCAAAAGTTGAGTAAAGTCAAAGTTTTAAGTGTGTTATGACACAAACATGACTCATGTTCTATAAAACAAATAGTGTAAGTGTAATATCATTACAGAATACCACAATGTTATACTCTTGTGCAGTTGTCTATAGGTTTGTCAGGTTTGTGTATTGGTGGTGTCTGATGGGAATCTATCCCACCACAATCTCTGTGACCCTTGACCCATCCATCTACAGGATGACAGCAGCTGTCATGGTACACATACTGGAAAACCAAAGCACATAGCAAAAACACCACAGCCATCTAAAATCTAAACTACATTATCATCATTTTCTTCTACCTGACTGACTGATGACAGACAGTGTGTTGACCCTGAGGTGAACAAAGTCAGCCTATCAAAACAAGGATCAGCAGAACAACATCCCTTCTCTTCGCTTGCTCCTCCCACTCACCTCTCAATCCCAACATGTCATCTTTCCTGCCATCCTTCCCTGCTACATGTACTGCCCTTGACTACCCTGCCCCACAGTGCTAAAGAGTTTTTCTGTTCATCTCCAACACATTTGCAATAAATCAATATGAGCTGAGGGGCTGTAGAAAAAGTGCGAGTCTGATTTATTTCTTATGTTAACACATTATAGAAGCCTGTGTGAAGCCTCCTTTCCATTCCCCAAAGTGGGAGAGGCATAGAGAGAGAGATAGAGAGAGTGTGCATAAGTTTAACATGCATGGAGAAATAAAGAAGCGCCCTGTATGAACCAAACACTGAAGAACAATTTGTCAGTGATTATCTGACAATTACTGTTTCCGTCTACTCACAAATTCAATCTTCTCTGTGTTTCTCCAAGCCTTACTTGTCTTTAAAATCTCTGGTCTCCAGACTTTTTTTTTTTCTTTCCTCAAATAAGTTCTCTCACACTCACTGTAGTCTATCCCCATCTCTTGCAAACTTCATCTATTAGTCATTGCATCTGAAAAGAAGATTTGACTAAAGGTGGCAGGCAAATGGCTGAGACACTGTGCAGTGCTGACAGGCTGTATAAGAGCTTATACAATACCAGACTATCAGGGAACTACAAGTATGTAATTATCTGGTAGTGTAGCTAGAAAATGTTCATGTAAGATTTACAAAGTTAAAAATGAAAGTGAGGTGTGGTCTATCATGTAGAAAAAAGGTTAAGTTATATTTTACCTGTTGATTTCATTGTTCATTCACATTTCATCCACACTATTTTACATCATTTCTGACCAGCAGAAAAATGCACAGAATGAGAATAGATGATGACTGCGGCTAAAATAGCATGAATTATTCCTAATAATGAATGAGAATTTCCACTGCCTTGCATGCTATGTTTTATTCATATTCCAATGACTGACTTTAAACTGTATGATAACAATACCCATAAAGAACTAGAAGTATGTTTTTCACCTGTTGTGTGGAGCAAAACATGGTAATTTCAAATTTTTGGTCAGTGGGAGACATCAACTGACATCATCCTCAAAAACTGCTTCTAACGCCATGTGAATCAGTTGTGTGTGCTTACCGACACTCTTCTGTTTCCCATACTTCATTTTATATTGTGTATATATATATATATATATATATATATATATATATATATAAATAAATTCACTGAAAAATATCTTAGAAAAGACTTCATGGAGCTGCTTCAAATTCAATCTGATCCATTGAACAAGACTGTCCAAAACAAGTATGTATGATTGAAAAAGAAATACTTGAAGCGAACATGCTGTGCTTCAGTTCTATAAAATGATAAGCCACTACACTTGACCCTCTTGCTTATAGGCCCCCTCCCCCTAAAGAGACTAGGCTTAAAAACGTCAAAAGTTAGACAGAAGGTTCAAGATTGTTGACAGCAAGACGCTTACAAGAGAGCACAAAGGTGGTCTTCAATTAATGGCCAGATAATGTTTTCTAAACAGAGATTTAAGATTCTGTTTTTGGACCATTTCTAATTTATTGGACTGTGTCCTTCTGCACAGATCCAATTGCAGCACAAGTGACTAAATGCTGCAGTGTTTGGGCAGGATGGTGGCCAAGTCCTTGGATAAAATAACAGATCACCTGCAATCATGTACTCCGACAGTACAACCAAGGCCCCAACAGTTTCAGTATATTTAATAAACAACTCTTACACAATTTGATCCAAACATTAAAAGCCCAGAAACAATTTAAACAGTTTCCTGTATGGGTATTATATCCATCTGAATAATATTATCTCCTCAATGCATCAGCTCAGAGCTGACTAAATGTCAGTAAGGATCGCTGTGCTGGCATTTAACAATAAAAAATGTTAAGCTGTGCCATCGATGGTGTTTAAAGACATCATAATACTCCACTTCAGCCACAGTGGGGAGGAGGTTGGGATGGCATTAACACAACCCATGATACTTTACCTAATCTACCCATATCATTTTTGTGTATAAAGTCAAACAGTTATCTGATATTTTGTCAAGTTCCATTGGCGTAACATGCTGATGCAGTTTACATGTGTTTGATTCACACTAATGGGAGGATTAGAGAAAGTACCTAGTAAGAGGTTCATTTAGAGTTTCAGATGTCAAATAAATCCATCAATTTATTTTTGTATTTTTGAGGAATGCTGTTTGTCCTGTTATCCATGTGGCCAAGTTCCACATCATCAGCAGAAACTACCTGTCTGCAATATTCTACATGTCTATATCCAGTCTCATTCGGATTTAGGTATTGCAAAGAGGTGCAGAATTTCATCACAGGAAACAAGACAACCCCAAAATAGTAAACATCAGCTTATTTACTGCAGAATCGGGTCAGAAACTGCCCTAAAATGAGTTGCAAGTTGAAACATGCTGGAAACATAACGTTTTCCTTTTCTGCTAATGAAAACCACAAGCAAAATGCTTGAGACTGAGGCACTACCAACAGTTTTGATAAGTCAGATTTTTTTTTTAAATGGGTCAGGAACAAAAATAAAAGATTTCTTCCCAAAAATATAATGAATTCCAGCTATGTGAGCTCAGAAGGGGATTTTTTTCTAACATCAGTTCTTCTCCTACATTTTTTGATTGATTTAAAGTTTGAATCATTTAAAGGGAGGGTTTTAGAATAACAACAAGCCATGGGAGTGAGCCCTACAATTCCTCATTTATTCAAATGTGCCACTTTCCCCCAGCACATCTGAATAATGGCACACAGTCTACCAGATTGAATTTTTGATGATGAATAAATAATGGATGTTGGTGAATAAGTCTGTTAATATAGTGTATTAGCTTAGTTTGTCACAACTGTTTCATACGGTAGCTGCAATAAATACATCTCTGCATCTCTTCGTGCCTCCTTCTCTGTCTAGTTTGGTATATTTTTATTCTTTTTTTTTTTCTTAAAACTATCCACAATCCTAATGCTGCTTTTCTCATCCTCCCAACACACACACACACACACACACACACACACATCTTTTCTCCTGCTCAGCACCATAAAGTTTAGTTTTAATGTTTCGGTGGAGTATTTTCAGGATTGTGGGAATCATAATGAAGAAAGCCTTTATTACTTTATTACTTGTGATCAGAATGACCCTCATATAACACACTCGAACTACATTTACTGTATAAAGGAGGGGATTAGATTTTTTTCCAGGATTGCATAATAATATGTTTGGCATGTTAAAAACATACTGCATGTCCCCAAAATTTTTTATTATATTTGTGATAATGACTCTGACACATTTCACTGAACATTAAGAGGCTATCATTCTTTTTTTCATCTAATTCACAGGACAAGAATATTTCTAGATATGGAAAACAAGGATACCTCAGGCTTCATCCTTTCCATCTGGTACTATTGATATTAACCTTGAGACCCCTGATGGTGCCTGGCACATAGTGATGCTATTGTTGTTTCCTCTGTTAGCTTAAACAAGTCATTAGCAGGTAAATATATGAAGCCAGTTTGCTGTGGAAATTATTCCATTTGGCTCAAAGAAGAACCAATAATGTGATTTTGGAAAGACTACCAAGTATGAGTGCTAGAGCGCAGCACTGCTCAATCACAGGCACTTTAACACCAAGATAAAAAGGCTTTCTGTATGCTAGGAGTGAAACAGATGCCACACACCAACATCACTATTTTAACAACCAACTGAAATGCAGTGTCAGTCATTCTCTGTATTCCTGCAATTTTCAGTGCGACTGCTCATTTAAGTGGTTTATACTGAGTTAAAAACTGAATTATCTTCCTCCTCCCTCTGTTCTGTGATATTTTTCTGCTCCAGATCCAGTGGTCAGAGTAGATTGATTGCTTGATTAAACTTTGTCATTTATCATAAATTATTAACTGGATTTTCAGATTCTAATTAATTCCCTTGTTATTTACTGTTCAGTCTGCATACATAGACATGCAACACATCACTAAAGGGAACCTCACTCGTGTGTGTGTGATTTGTTGTGCTTGCAAGCTGGCATGAATCAGTATTTGCAAGCATTGATTAATGATGACCAGGGAACAAAAAAAAAAAAAAAAAAAAAATCCATTATGTTGTGGGAAGTATATTCCCTTAAAAGCAGGCCCACATCTCTATTTGATCAAGGATCTAGTGTCCCATGAACGGAGCTCTTTAACTCTTAGATTGAAATCACCAAGAGGAAATTGGACACTTCTCACTGCAGATATGGAGATAGCATCCAATCTGTCAGTGGAATGGGCCTGGCTAGTTGTCCATCAAGATGACTGGACTCTGTAACACGTGTCTCTCTCTCTCATCCCTCACTTTACTACTCTACCTCATTTCCACCCTACTCTTTTCCGTCCATCTGTGCACGTGTCATCTGCCTGTCACAGGTGATTTCCAATGCATTTTTAACTATGATTTAAAAGGGATTTAAATGATACATTGCAGAATGGCAACATTACAGTCTTCTAGAGTAAAAGAGTGTGTGGGGGAGGATGGAGGGCGGTGGGGGGTTACACATTTATCTTTCCATTTGAGTGTTGTTTTTGAGTGTTTTTTTTTCACCTTCATGACTCTTTCTGAATAGGTATGACACACACACGCGCACACACACACACACACACACACACACACGCACAAAAGGGGCAGAATCCTACAGATGGAAATCTAATGCCTATTCTCCCTCTCTCTCTCCCTCATACACTTTCGCACTTTCAGCTCTTCTACTGTGAAACCCTGCCCATCAGGTCAGCTTGCTGACACATCTGTCAATACATGCTCTGGGAGGCTGAGTATACCCTTGCCCAGTGGTGCATTCCTAATGTTCACTACTCAGATTTACTTTCTTCACATTCATTCAAAAAAAAAAAACACTGAAGGAAACCAACACTGTGATGATTATGCTTGCAGACACAAACATACAAACATGTATGTCTCATACACACTCTCACACACAAACATTCAATAAAACCTAAAGAAAAATCAACACTATTGCCAAGAATCATAAATCACGTAGGTACAATTAATACCTATTGCAACTGTTGGATGTGAGTGAGCCCCTTGGTGATGCTTTGGGGCTTTTGTGATGAGGCTTGTAACTGATCCAAGAGTCAACTGTGGAAAAAGATTGTCTTTCCTCAAGCAGCAAAGTGTGGTACTGTATATCTGATAGAAATCTTTTGTTGGAGGCATGTGGGATTTTGAGCAGCTGGAATATTTCTGCGTCATCTTGTAAAGGTACATGTGCCCCCAGCTAGCCTGCTGTCTGCTCCACACTGATCTAGGACCTACTGTGATTCATACTTTCCAACCCTCCCATGTCCTGCTTACTCTACTCGCGGTTACTCTTTTGTTTCTCTACTCTAGCTTTTATTTTTATTTTTTGAATTTATCGACTCCTGCTTTCATCCTTGTTCTTGTCCTTCATCGCCTCTACCTCTTTTCCTCCCAAGGCCTCCTGTCCACCTTGCAGCACCAGAAATCTGATATTGAAATGTGCTGTTCCTTTATGTCAGCAAGAGATACAGGAGGGCAGAAAATGTGAAAAAGACATTGAAGTCAGAGAGGGTCAGATAACAAAGACAGAGAATGAGCAAGGCCAGAAGCACATGGGAAAGCTGCCGTCATTTATAAACTTTAGGCTAGTAAAGCCCCAGCTACACCAGGCTACTGTACAGGCACGTTACACAAAATGGCCTCATCTGTCTAAAGCAAAAACCTAAACAAAATCACATGCAGCACCATTAAGACACAAAACCACTTTCTATGTAAAAGCACCCTTCACTTACGTAAAGACTTGACAGTAATGGCTCATTACTGCTTTGATCCGCCAACACACATACTCCTCTCACACATTCATACCTTCATTCTAACAATAGGCCTACACTTTAGTGAGCCACTTAGGTTTTGATCCTACAAGTCAACAATACTAAAGCAGTGTATATTGTATGTAGATGTTCCAAAAGACAATACTGTAATGATAAAAAGTGTCAGAAGCAGAGAGCAATTAGAAAAGTATTTGTATGACGAGAACATGTCCAGTGAAAGATGAAAAACACAATAAGGCCTTGAGATTTATTATGATACATGCCAATATAAAGGCGGTGATGTTATGAAAAGTAGTACCAAAGTAAAATCAATAACAGTGAGGGGTTGTTTTTTTCTCCTCGTAATCCCACCTCCATACCCTTGTTCACAAAGAACAATGAATTAATAGAAAAACATGATCACAAAAGCGAGTCATGCACAGATCCACATGAATATCAAACTCTTTATATACTTTAAAACTCATCATATCTAACACAAAGACTGACATGACCTAATTTGATCCGTCTCTCCAGTATCTCCTTAGAGACAGTCAACTTCTTATACATACACACACACACACACACACACACACACACACATATATACACACAAAAAACCCTTGCACTCCTCTCAAACCAGCCTCACACTCTTCTTATAGGGTTTCTGCATAGATGAAGGCACTCACACATGAACAGTGTGAAAGATACAGTAAAATAAAAGTTTTTTAAAAAAAAGTTTTAAATGCCTCAATTTTAACTCACTAAACTTGTCTGGCTGCAGAATATGTAAATATCAAAGCATCTGCCAGCTGCATGTTTAGTTTTGTGACGTGCCAAATGGATGAAGCACTTTTGGGGCTTGAAGATTTTTGCTGGCGAGTGTTTCCCTGATGCTACCCAGAGTGGGGCAGGAGAGACAGAATTTGAGGTTGTTAGAGTTGCTCTGCTGCCACAGTAGGACCCCCCACAGGGAAATCACAGGCCCAGTGAACCAGGGAACTCTCTCTGCTCTGCTCCAATCCACACTCCCTCCTAACCCTCCAGCCAGCTCAGCAGGTTCATTACTTCGACAAGGATACCCACAAACCCAGCCAGCCCCCTTCTCACACATACGGTACAGAGCTACAATTGTCACCTTGCAACACACTGCTATACTGTGACTGGAAAGCCATTAGAAATGTTAGCAATATCTAGCAGTAATAAAGACTTCTTGCTTCTTATGGGCCTAGGCAAATATAACTAACATATACCTAATATATTGTAATTGTTCTATAGACAAGTCAGCAAGTTTTCAGGAAAAAAAAACAACTCACAATTTAAATATGAGTCAAAAAAAGGTCTATTGTGGTGTGTTAGTACTGACTGATAAAGACTGGTGAAGGCGCTTGTGTGTGTGTGTGTGCACCATGCTGTCATGCAACCCTGATATGATTTCTAAGTTGGACTGCTGCAGAGCGTGTTGCTGATAGATGTGGACATGTAGCACAAGTGTGATGTCAAGAAAAACCTTTCTCCTTTTCACAGTTCTGTGTCTGACGTGTTGAGGATACATGAACATCCCAACTATAGTAGTTTGATTTGCCATAAATTTTAGTTTCTGACTATGATAGATTTGTGTTGGTCCAAGGTTTTTAAGTTGAGGCTTGGGCTATAAAAATCTGACAAATTGTCTGTAAAGTATATCCGTCTTTAGTTCAGTGTGTGCATTTCATTGTGCGAGCTGGCGAGGCACAGCTGTATTCTGTGGTATACTACTCATACCACTTTCACTGTTTTGGGAAGATTGTAGTTCTCTGAGTGTTATTGATTACTTCCAACCCAAATGGGCAACCCTGCTGGGCCTCACTGACTTTTAGACTACACTGCGATGTGTGTGTGTTTATGTCTATAGGCCGTATGTCATTAAGAGGAAAAAGATATATGCACATACACAGTATACTGTACAGGTGTGATATATGATGTCTGTGGAATATTAAATTGATACAAAAAACAAGCTCTAACTCGATTTATGGCTGATTTAGGGATAATCCAATGAAAACTCATATAGCAGCAACCCCATAAGAAATCTAGCTAGCACCCGCCCCAAAAAAAACAGTTTTCACAGAACAACATGACATGGTTTGTTTTGTGTTTCTTGTGTGGAATCACTTCTTTTTAATGTGCAATCTTAGAGTAGAGAAGCAAAATCCCTTGAGCGGTTTGACAAAAGCACCCTCGGGTTTAATTTTCCTCAGCTACTAATAAAACAATCGTGAACAGCAACTCAGTTATCTTTCATTTTCATTGCAGGCTGTTTATATGGTGGATTGTTTCACTGTTGCATCCATTTGTAGTAGTAAGTCAGTAAGTGATGGCAGACATTTTGATTCTTTCAGGTGTTTTGAGTTTGATATACAAGTGCACATCTGACGACATGGCCTCAATTGCTTTTTACCCAGTGAATTAGATTTCAAGGCTAATTTTAAGCTGCACTTGAATCTTCATTTTACTGTAGCTGATGTCCACCTGTTATAAAAGGGCACAAGTGGCAGCACACTCACACCATTCATATATACTTGATTACCGAATATGAAGACATGCTCTGTAATATAAAAACAAACAAAAAAAGAGATCTCTACCCACTGGGCCTGGAATGAGTAGGTTAATAGCACAAGGCTGGAGGATGACTGTTTCATGGTAGTACTCAAGATCACAGAGGGACAGGCTGACACACACACACAGATACATAAAGTATTTCAGTGTTTCTGTGTGTGATGGCAAATAACAAGGGTAGAAGGAGACAGATAGATGTAGGGGAGGAGAAGGACAGATAGCAGTATTACCCATCCCCATTTCCCACAACCTCTCATCTAACATGCCCTGGTGCTGTCTGAGTTGTTGGGGTTACAGGAACTATTTTGCCTTTTCATCCTCCAGGCTTACCACTCAACATACCAGACCACTGTTTTTTCTTCAATAGCACAGTCATTGAAAAACTTTAATTAACCTTGTTTTCTCTGTTCAGAATGTTTTTAATTTATCCAGTATAATGATTTTGGTATAACAGGACACAGAATTATGACGTTAAAACCCAGGGCGTTTGTATTTGCTATTCACATGACCTTTAAGTGGTATTCAAAGAGGCCAAGGAGCATGCAGTCAGTAGCAGCCTATTAGTCACCGATCAGCTCCACCTGAGAAGTACAGAGGTTACACGAAAACCACTGTAATAGATGAAAAGATGACTACAGCCTTGTATTAAACGACACTCATGTAAATATACGATAGTATATTATAGAACAGCCCGAGTTTAGAGTGGCAGCATACAAATGATTCACATTGAGCCATGGAGTCAACAGGAGCACAAGACAAGAAATCACATAGTGTGAGACTCCTTCAATTACAAGAGATGTGCCTCAAGCACAGTTCCTTCCAACAAATGCCTGCTGAATGTCACAGTCTGTACTTCCGATTAGTTAAGAGTTTAGAGTCATGGAAGAACAGAGAGCACACGAATGCACTTACTGTCTGCTGTGAGCTCCTGTTTATATCGCAGATTGCCAAATGTGTATCCCATCAAGTGATTTGTATTCACTACTCTAACCTTTTTATTCTAACTGACCGTTTTTTTTTATTAGTAAAATTATTTTCTTGTTAAAGCAAACTATGATTGTACCAGTTTAAATCTCCCAAAATGTAATAAAGTATCTGATATGCTTTTCTTCTATGTCAAATCATTTTACAGCGGCTCTGATGAAGTTTTCACGTCAGCACCTTTACATTATTTATCAGTGATGCCGCATAATAATTAAATCCATCCCCATCTTCATTACGCGGTGAGAAAGGCAAAGCATTCTGTGTTTCCAAGGGCGCCAAGATTTAACAGTGCCCCGAAATCCGATTCCTTGTTCCAGCGCAGCCCTGTCCCTTATGGGTTGTCAATAACCCTCCACTGACCTTGTGAAAACACATCGACTATTCCCCAAAGTGAGCTTTGCCTGGCTGCAACACAACGCACGTCCGCTCCTGTCTCAATTCACCCGTGCGGGAGACAGCCTAAAGAGCTCTGGAGCTTTAATGGCTATTGGGGAACGTCTGTGTGCCATGTTTCTACACTGTAAACAACACATGCAATTTCCCGAAATACAAGTATAGCCCGAGTTCACGCGGAGAGAAAATGTGAATGTTTGGTGAAGAAAGCAGTCAGAGATGCGCAAACATCTAATGCGCCTTTTCCCACTTCTAGTCATCTCCTGCCGTCATATAATTATTCTTAGTTTATCTACCAGTATCCAAAGTAGTGTAACAAACACATTTAAGCGTTGCGTCACGCTAAAAACAAGCGGACATTGGGATTGTGTGATCTGCGGGTGGGTTTAAACATCATGACAGGGACAGAAGTGTCAGAGCCTGGGGAGTCGGGAAAAGCTCATCTGCAGCCAGTCTCTCCGGTGCAGAGATTCGCCTGAGAGCCACATTACCAAACTCAGCGTGGTAACACTGCACCAAACATATGCACCACTCCTCATAAACCCATAGCGCAACTGTACGTTGTGTGAACATACCTGGTTTTTATGCCGAGTCCCATCTTCGAGTTCAGAAGAGCTGTTCATGATTCCCCATCGGTCATTTACCATCCTACGGAGAATCTGCGCATCAGATCCGCCTGTTTGTTCCAGGCACTTTTAAAGTCTTTCTCTGTGATTTCGCCTACTCCATAGGAAAATAGGGTCTTCAATGGAAAATAGATGGGCGGCACAAGTACTTCTGCGGCTCAGCAACAGCACAAATTACGCACCAAAATTGAAATGAAATTCCTCCCGGGAGCCTCCTGATTATTCCAATTAAAAGAAAAAAAGGCGTGTTTACAGAATCCACGAGTTGTAACTTCACTCACAAATGCAGCGTGATTACAGTAAAACTAAAAATTGAACCCCAAAAGAGCACAGTCCGTTTACTCCATGAAAACAAAACACCGAAATCTTTGGCTCAGACTGCAAAGTGCAACCTGACCTTTTTGTCCATCCGTTTCCAGGATACTCTGAGACTCCAGATTAGCCCAGACTGTGTCCACACATGACTGAACAGGTAAAGACAGGATGGGATAGGGTCGCAGAGCTGCCGCGTCCTTTTTTCTTGTTTATTCGGCGAGAAGACTCCACTGCCGAGCCCAGGGATGGATAAAGCGTCCTTGATTTGCGCCAAGTTGATCTGGCTGGTATTTCACAGAGATGTCTATGACAAGACGTGTACGAGGAGATTAGCGTGCTCCACTTGTGTGCCGCACGGGGCGCTCCGTGCCTCCGCCTGTCAATCAACGCGTCCCTAAGGTACGCGCGGCGCGCTCCACGGCAGCGTTTTCTTCTCTGTGCCGCCCTGCCCTCGACTGCTGTGCCACTACCACCCCGCCTGCTACTTCACTTCCACCTTACCCTGGACCATCCTATTCCACCGCAACCCAAATGGTAGCAGACTGAAGCAAATGTAGGCTATACCAAATGCGGAGATATATAGGCCCATGCCAAATAATGTAACATAATGCCAGGGTGGGAGTGCTGATAAAATCCTCTTTGTAGAATAAAAGATTTTCTTTGCAGATCTAACAAAGGTTGCAACACATTACAAAGATTGTCACATCACAGTGTGTAGCCTACATTATTCTACTCAGGTACCTGACTGGGTTTACTAATTAGAAAGGCTTAATGACTGGGCATTTCTAATTTGAGTGCCAGTCTTTCGAAGGAGGGCTGGTTGTTTAGGAATTTAAAGCACAGAAACCTCACTACAGCAGAAAATCATGAAACAGAATATTAAAATAGAGCAACTGCCTTATTTATTTAAGAGGAATTAGATTTAAAACAAATATTGTGGCACAAGTTTATCTAAGGTGAGCTCTGAGCACTGGACGTTGTCTGGGTATGTTAAAACACGCTTAGCAAAAACCGACAATGCATATATTGTAAACATTTACTGAACATAGCTGCATATAAACAAGGCTAAGTACAGTAGAATAGTCTATGGCCACTAAGTAACAATTATGCAAAAATTAATGAAGAATATTGACTAATAATGGAGAGAATGCACCAGACTGTGAATTCTTCTTTTAGAGATTGACTCCAGGTATAAATTAGCCAAAATGGTCTTAAAGAAATCAATTCCCACCTGATTGAAATTATTAGAGGTCTAATCATGGGTGCAAGGACCAAAGCAGGAGTGAGATTACTCATCCCTGTGATAGACCTGCACTCACAGGGAGGGAGGGATGAGGCTGGGGTAAGGGGGACAATGCAAAATAGGGTCACTGCTGGACAATGTGCATTGTCAGCAGGTCTGACATCCACCAGTGGATTGGGGGTATGTCAGTAAGATGGAATAGTTTGTCATGGAAACAGCAGGGGAACAAAAAAAGCTATTTGAATATAGCTTCAATATTTTAATATTTTGTGCTTTCATCCTTTTCTATTAAAATAACTGTTGATTAAATTGACTAACCAATCAGTGAAGGGTCCTGATATAAGAGCAGGACTGACTAAGTCCAGTTCCTTCTGGTCCTGGAATTCAGGACACACTGCACCAGCGTAAGGTCTGACAATTACTCAGGCCCTCATGCCACTTTCATGGAGTCTGACAGTGTGGTCAGAGTCATGCACACCAATAGCTCCCTGGATGTTATTTTGTAGAGCTCTCACAATGCTTTTCCTCTTTCTCCATGCACATTGAAGCAGATAACAGTTGCTGTTCAGTGGCCCTGTCCAGCTCTCCTGGTGTAACAGCTGGTCTCCTGGTATCTCCTCCATGCTCCTGAGACTGTGCTGGGAGACACAGCAAACCTTCTTGCAACAGAGCTTGAAAATAATCAGTCAGGAAGGTTAAGAAAAGAGCATTTGCCTGTGGCCACCACAAAAAAAAAAAAAAAAAAAAAAAAAAAATCACTATTTGGGTTTTGTCTTGCTTCAGCATCTCCATAGCACCTGTTGTCACCTCCCTTTGCACCAAATCTGGGGAAACACTGACAATCACTTTCTAAATGAACAGATATCCCCTGAGGTTTAACTGACTTGGTGTTACTAATTAACTGCAAATTTTCACACATTGTTATTATTAACTCAGCAAAGTTGCCTCTTCTAAACCTTGTGGGTGTGGTTTGATCAGATTTGAATGCCAGTAACCAGGAGAACAGTAGACGTTGTCAGATGTGACTAAATTCTCATTAGTACAGGGACATATGTCACACCAACTTTTCCCAGCTGAATCCTGGCCATTTTAAACCAGTAAAATGGCATGAACAAAAACAAATCTCTCGTGAAAAAACTTGAACTCTATTAACTTTGGCAGAGAATTTTGTTTTCACATTCAGCTCCATTATTTAAAAATATGAATGACAAAGTAGGGCTTTTTTGATGTGCCTTAATAGTAGTTACTGATCTGTAAAGAGCTGCTCATTAGCAAATGATCTTCATAAACCACAATAGTTGCACAGTTTTGTGAGAGCTATTAAAGCATTTATACAGTTTTCAATAGACTACACAGCAACCATTTTTTGAGAATAACTACTGAAAGACCAGCGGCATGCATTGCTTCAATCTAAGGCATTTGAGGTCAATAAGAAGAATCAGTTTCCGGAACCTGAGAGAATAAAAAGTCAATAAGGGTTACGACAGAGAAACAATAAGGGTCTGAAAGAATGTCTCTGGTTTTCATAAAACGCACCTTATAAATAGTTAACCTACACAAACTTCCTTTTCCTGTTCCCTTTTAATTTGCTAAGCTTCATATTACATATGCAGGCACATGTATATCTATTTCTAATTAGATTTATAAAGTATGTCTGTATGGTTAAGTACACAAATGACTGCAATAAACCTACGGGTAGGTGTAATTTCCACATAAACATGATATATGGATGTGTGTGTGTTAACAGTGGGTGGTAAAGGTATGTGTACAAGTATGCCTGCAGTGTATACAAATGTGTAAATACAGCATGTACAGTAAGTACAAAGTATTTCTTTGTTTAAACAGTGAAACTGCTATATCTGGCCAATTCCAGACATTTCTGCTTATATAAACTGCATTCGTTTTGAAATACAGTAATGGTTGCACATGACTTCCTTTGCAGGGATTCATAAATAAGTGGGCCATATATCCTGTGTAAACATAGTCATTCTTACTCGAACAGTATGCAGTTAACGCCAAATGTCTTTCTAGACCTGAGGTCATGGTTCGTATTTTGATGAAAAAATAGCAGCAGCTGCAGTTTGCACATTTGCTGACAAACTGCAGGGTTATTCGTTTAGGCCTATATCCTTCGGGGTTTTTGACAAAATATTGTAATAATATAGCGATTTCCTTCACAATGAATGAGCCATGACTTGACTATCAAGGGAGAAGTTGTATGGGTGGATTGCCAAATATACAGTGGCGCAATCCACTGCAGGTAGAACCATGGTCATGTTTGTGTCAGACTGTGTGTGTACTGGCAGGCGTGTGTGTTTGCCTGTGTTCATGCGTGTGCTCAATTTTGGCCCCATCTTTGAATGTCACTGAAACCCGATCAGCCAGAGGCATTCAGAGAAAAAGGAGAAGTCTCCAAGGAAGTGCTGTTTATCTCCCAAACAATACAGACATTTACTGGCTATGCTGCTTTATGAGTCCTGATATCCAAACAAGCATATGCGTTTGTGGAATGTTTCACTCAAGCTCTGCATTTGACTCAGTATTGCGAGCTAGTCTTTTCCCCCTTTTTTTGAATTTTCACACATGATGTGGCAACAGGACAAATGCACAGAACTGTGAAGAACCAACAGTCCACTGGCCTTCCCAAAATGCCACATCTATAATTTGCAAAATGATGGAGTTACGCAAAAAGAGAGACAGATTTTAAAAAAAAAAAAGGAAAACAAAATAGGAAAAAATAGGTGAGAATGATAAAAACATATATGCACGTATACACTGTACAAAAAAAATTATAACACATATATTAATGCACATTCACACAGAAGTGCACACCCAAACACACACCAAATAATGGTAAATGTAATCAAAGTGTCAGTCCCTATACTTTCATCAAAAGAATTCATTGAAAAATCAATAGGGGACACAAACAGAGACTACGCAGGCTGAGGGGAGAAGTCTCTAGTGTTATTAATGTATAATGATGGTCTTTCTCAAGAATCTCCAGTAGAGGGGCAAAATGCTCACACCTCTGAAGTGCAAAGTCAAAGGCAGTGTTGCATCTTTCCCTGGCTGCCCTGTTAATTCCCTAACTTAGCCTGAGGTTAGCCATAGGTGTAGGACATGATTGAGGTTACTGATACATCAGATTCTTTGCAGAGCTCCTTACTCTGCCCTCTCCCTTTTTCAGTTAGAATATCAACCCTGTGGGGCAAAGCTATTTTATCAAACACTCCACACATGCACACGCTTGCAAACACATTCTTCAGCACCGAGGGTCTAGTAAGTGTGCCGAGTCTGGTCGCAGATAGAAGTGACATTTACTAATGGGGTAATGAGACTTAAATCTGTGAGATGGAATTACATAAATGGTGGGTACTGCTGATGATGATCACAAAAGTGATTGTAATGATTATGAGCTTAAAATATAGTGGGCGTTTCAACACTTTATGATCAGCATACCCTCTTCTTTACGGTCTTCATTACTGTCGCCAAGCTATTAACTGTGATTATACCCCTTATCTGTCATATTTCTACAGTAGTTATAAGATGGGTAATATTCTAAGATTTTCTGCGGTCATCTCCTTCCTGGCTTCCATCCTCTTCAGTGAGTCAGGTGTTCCTATGTTTCAATCACATTTCCAATTCAGTGTTCAATACTGTATGACTCATGTTACTCTGTTTTTCCACTTTTGTCTCGTTAGAGCTCTGTGTGCCGGCTCACCGTGAGAATGTCTCCAGGAGTTGATGAGCTGAGTTTGTTGAATTGTTTGTAATTATCCAAGGCCCCCCTTGGGCAATACTACTGGGCGCCTTTGCAACGACCTACTGCTCCACCCACAAATGGACCAGTTCTTTTGGAGAGAATTAAAATGGAACACACACATCATAAAAGAAAAATGCAAGTAAATACAAGAGACTTATTAAAACAGGCATAGTATTTACAGCACACCCTGTCCCCTAGTCATCTTATTCAGCTCATTGTACTGACTTACCAACCAATAACACACAAGTGTGTGATCCTCTTGCCCTCTCCAAGAACATAAGGACTTTCATGCTGTATTTCATGTAGGGCTGAACTCCCATAGTGCAAGTCCAAGTCCAATCTGTACCTCTTTGGGGGATTTGGGAATTAAGTAGGCAGGAAGTAATCCAAAAATGCTTGTTCTTGTAATGTCTTATAATTCTATTAAGCTTACTTACCCCTACTGGGACATCCCTATACCTGTGGTGTAGCCCGACCCTTAATGTGACTTATTTGATTTCCATTAAATCTCTCTGTAGCTCCAATCCACATATGTTCACCAGTTCTTTGGATGTGGCTATAAACCAGCTTTCTTAATATGGAAAGTCTTGTGAACCTGTCTCCTTTCTTCATAACCTTGGCTTGATTTTATCGCTGTTTATTACAAATGAAGATATTGGTTTAGAAAGCAACACAATTTACATTTGCACTTAGAAGTTTTTAGAACTCTACAGAAGAGTGTAACCTCCCAAAAGTGAGACAAACACTAAATAACCCACAACCAAATAACACTGTTTTGCCCGGTGCTAAAGGTCCATTAGGTCATTAGATTATGAAGGAAAATTACATATCAAATTATTTGTAAAAAAAATAGCAACCTACTATGTTTGTAATGTGTTTGGTATGGTCTTTGTCAGAACCTATTATGCAAGTGTAAGTTGTAAAGGATGGGCCCCAATAGCATTTAGTCAAATGTAAATCCAGTTTAGAATCGCTCATCAAGTCTGAATCCTTTCAAATCCCTTATGGTATCTGTTTAAATAGTCTGCTAGTTTAAAAATCATATGTTTATAGGTAACTTAGTGCAGTGCCAAGACAAATGTAACCTATTTTGTGTAACCAAAGTAACCATAAATTTGAGAAAAAGCTTTTCTAACCATGTGACAGTCAAATAATTTTGTGATTTCAGTAACAATGACTAGATAAGGTGACGCTGACCCCAACAGTAACTACAGTGATTAACTATCAAACCTAAATCATGGACATTGTGCTGAGCTGAAGGGCTGTAAGGCTTTCAGCACATATTTTCTCACTGTTTTGTGAAATTCATTAACCTGTCCTCACTCACTCTGTTCCTCACCAGAGGGCTGTGCTGCAACTGCACGTCAAAATAATATTCATTTTACTTTGTCATTTAGTCAATATCAGTTCAATAAATTTCTGATGTTTTGCTGCTCAGTGGACTTAATGTAACCTGAAGGCAAACTGGCTACTGCACTGCTGCAGGTCACAGACTCTTACAGTCACAGATGACAGAACACTGGCAGCAGTCTTTCTCAAATCACCAAAAACAACCTTGTTGGATGCTAGAGAAAGTTTAAAAAAAAAAAAACACAAACAAAAAACAACTTGCTAATCCTGCTACATAGTGAGCGTCTTCCTGCAAATATAACATTTTTGTCGATTTTACAGCAGTTACTACTACCATCACCTTTGTTTTCCCTAGTCTAGTGTATAGTAAAACCTGGCAGAAACAGGTTTATAACATTCAGGTACTCCACACTTCGGTGATGTTGAGAACTATCATACACGAGCAACAGCCAATGACAACCCTGTAATCAGATTCCTGCCTTCTGCTTTCTCAGTTGTTGAATCATGGCAGAGGAATGTAACCTGTACATAATTTGCATCCACAACATATAATCTGCATTTGAAAGTTTATGGTAACAATAATCACAAATCACAGTTTTATGAGATTGTTCTACATGACCTTAGAACTCTGGAAAAGGATCTGCTGAAGTATGTGAGAAAGAGTTTCTCCTTTGGTGTTATGCATTAAAGTGTGTGACAATACCAAAGGAGGGGGATGAAATTTTACTGCTTCACCCAGCCTGTTTCAGTGCACTTTCAGGTGAAACCAAAGAGATGGAACCAAAGAAAAGAATGAAAATGATATATAATAATCGTAATATCACAGTCCTATTGCTTGAAGTATTACAGCTATTGGAATTGATGGCAAATAGGCCAGGACAGATGTCAACCCACTGAATCCATTCCTGGCGAGAGAGGAAGGTAAAATGGTACCTTAATGGAAGAGGGATGTGTAGGTTGAGTGGTCATGGATGAAAGACTCAAATTCTTTCATCTTTGTGTCAAGTAAAAAAAGAAAACGGGGAAAAAAAAAAAAAAAATCAATCAGTGTACAAATAGTGTAAATTACTAAATTGTGGAGCATGCCAAAGGTAAAAGGATCTGCTTTCCAAAAACAGTGACTCTTCAATATATACTGGCCTATCTTACAGTAAATCTATCATACAGTATAGAGTGTCAACAGACTAGATTTCAAACAAGCACAGATATCAAACATTAAAATAACTACATTTAACTTTAGAAATTTGGATCACCTACTTCTACTAATTTGCATCAGCCCAATAACTTACATTTGGGAAGTGTGTGTGTGTGTGTGTGTGTGTGGGGTGGGGTAACAATACTGCCAAGGTCTTTTTTTTTTTTTTTTTTAAATCTACATGCAAAATATTCACCACACACAGGAACAACGAATCCTCCTCAATTAAAAGGGAGATGCAATGATTACACATCAAAGTCTGTTTACAGGTCATGGGGAGTACTAGTGTATATGTTAAAAAAAAAAAAGGCAATTTATATAGAGGGGGCTGTGCAAAGCAAATTCTGATAAAGTGCGTCAAGTGATGTCTGGAGGTGTGGAGTTAAGAAGAACGCAGCAGGTCACTGTCCACTGATGCTTCAAGCTAACAGCATCAGACTAAATTAGCTGCTACTAGTGTAACATCCCTGAATCTCTGACTGTGGGTAATCTGTGAACCTGGCTTTAACTAAGAAAAATATATAAAAACTCTGTATTTCTGCTGCATCAATCTTTAACTATGCATTTTGTAATTATGACATTAGACATGCAATACAAAATTTGTGGACTTGTCTTGTAAGAGTAAGGCAAAGGATAGTGGCACAGACAATAACAATAACTATCCAAGACCTCAGCCTTTCAAAACACAGAAAGGATCGATTTAGAGAAGGAACAATGCAGGAGCATCAGTGCAAGAAGTGCAAGGAAATGACAAAAAACTCAAACAATACCCTTAAAATTAATAAACTAAATTACACCATATACATATAAATAGTTAACACTTAATTGCTATACTAACTATATAAAGCTCAACTGAATGACTTCATTGTACCAATGTTTTGGCTACAGTTGTTTCTCGTCTACCTATAATTATATATATTTAAACAAAGAAATGTATCCTCCACATCCACTTTTGTTTCCTAAAGAATAAGCAGTTATAAGTGGAAAGAAGATACTGGAACTCATCAGTGGCTATGTGTCAGCCCTTGGCAGTACTCCAATTAACGCCGTAGTTTGGGTTAATGTCTTGTCATGCCCCGTTGATACCCTACAATTGAGAATTCTTGTTACAATGACTAAACCAATAAACACAACAGTACTTTCTACAAAATAAAATGAACACCAGTCCCTTACTTAAGCTGATATAATTTTTATACCATGTAGTATGACGTGGATTTTGTGAACCTGGAAGCTATTGCTCTTTATTTTATCAGGTTTTTAAGTATAACTACATGCCATTATTAGACAGTGCAAACAATGGGTGGTGGATTAGGTTGGTAAATTTACATCATGCTATTGCCTGCTAAACTATGTCACGAGCACTTATGTATTTTTAAGTCTCACAATCCCAATAACCCCCTGAGATGCAGAATTAGACTGCATCTTAGGTTAGCTTCCATTGAACAAATTCACTTAAGTAAACCTTGATTAGTCAGTACATGGCAAACTATTTCGACAGTGCTGAACTTTGGCAGAACCTAGAACCAGAGTCCAAAATGATCAAAGCAATTAGAGCTCGTTTGCAGTGCTGTAAGTCACTTTTATTTAACCACATCTATAAGAGTATAAACTACACAATCAAAGAGTAATGTTTGCAGTCAAGACAGGAACTGATGGCACAAATACTTTTTAAAAAACTTTGTAAATATTTTGTACCATTAGCACACAAGACGAATCCATGCAATCTCAATTACTTGTAGAGCTTGCATTAGTTATTAACTTTTTTATTTAATGAAATGATGAAACAAATTGCTAAAGGGGGTAAATGACAGCACAAACAACAAAAGCACCAAAAGCTTAGGCAGCTGTTAATACTGACTAGTATTATCATGGTCCACGTGGTTACTAACTTCCTTGCAAGTATTCCTTTTCCCATCAAGCTTACAGAATCAAATATTTTACAGAAAAAAAGCAAGAAAGAATTTCATAATGAAACTTTCTGGTGTTGCAGGCCTTAGCAATGAAGTTTATGAGGAGTTTATAGAGTCAGAGGTCCATTTTTCTTTCCCACGACAAGTTGAGTATGGCTCACACTCAACTGAGCTGTCCAGCAAGTCCCTGGCCTTGCAAAAAAGTATTGGTAACACCATAAAAAATTGGTCAGCAGAGTAATTTGGTCAGGATGGTACAACTCAATAGCAGTGCATGAGGCCAAGCAACATGGCTACTATATATGTGAAGCACTTTGACACATTTTATGATCATTCCAACATCTTTCACGTTGTATGTAGGTTCTCTCCCTACCTCAATACGGCAAAGACCCGGGACTGTCTGCTTGGTGTTACCTGGCTGTCAACATCCTTAAATATTGAACAAACTTTAAACCATAACATACACACAAAAATACCAGTAACTAACAACCATTTATCTATCCTTTGAGACATTTGGTGTAGTTTTTCTAGGCTTAACTAGTTTTGTTGTGAAAGACAACAACAAACAAAAATATATAACCCAAGTTATATCAATGCAGTAATTCTGAGTGTACTGAGTATTTTAAGATACCTGAAAAGATGAAGTAGAGATAAGTGAACTAAGTATACACTCATACAATAAATCAAACTACTGAAAAAAACAAATACTCTTGATGAACAGACATATTTGCACAAAATCAAACAATGTTTGCACAAACCTTGTCCAGCTGTGCACCGATCACTACACCTCTTTCCTGCCTTAGAACAGCCACACTCACATTGTTTGTTTAAAGTTAGACAATGGACCACACATATACATTAGTTTCAAACTTAGTATAACTCAGAAATACATTGACAGGTTCGTTTAAGGACTAACATTAATTAATTATAACCACCTCAAAACAACTACATGATTATTTACTTACCAGCAATATTCAGGAGAGAAACAGCTGTTTATTTCCCTCCCTGTTGTACTGCTGCTAGCTAACATTAATATTAACGTTAGGCCTAGCTAGCTATTTCAGCTAACCACTAGCTAAGTTAGCTAGCTAGCTCAGAAACTAGTAATACCACTCATATTCCGCGATTACTAGGTACACTAAGCAACTATCACTTTAACTGCGCCTTGACACATTTCACAATCAGTTTTCAACAACATACTCACTAAAATATTTGTTTCCATACAGTGTCCACAGCTCTGTCGAGTCCAATTCGCGTGATTTCTTTCACTCTAATTCCCGTCATGCCTGATAATAAATTCTGAACATGCGCAGTCAATCCACGGGCTCAACTCTTCCAATATAAACAATCAAGCGTATTTTGTGAAATAAAAGCATCTAATGTGAATCAGAGCAGCTAATAATTAATCTGAGGGTAAGTGCAGTTACTGCTACAGCTGAATCAAAACAATTTCAACCTGTACCATGACAATTAACAACATAAGTATATTAGTTAGGTGTGTAGGATAGACTAGGCCATGGAAAGTACCGTAATGTAATAATTTTACAATTAGGCTATCTTTAAAATGAAAAGCACCATTGTGCATTCCTTCTACCATTGCAAATACCAATGGTCAAACTGAAAATACCATCCACTATCATGGTACTTTTTTGGAAAGGTGTACGCAGACTGCTGCTCAGCTCTGACACTACTGCAGTCATCTGAGACATTGTGCAGAAAACAGGATGACTCCTGGTTGCATTTGAAGTCTGTAGCCTACTGTACAGTGAAGAACAGTGAAGAACATGAAAAGAGACAGGACTGTTCATGTGAGTCTGCATAGCTGCTTTCCAGCCGTTCAGGCACACAGTACCACTTCTGAAGGAACCAGGATCTGTAACGTAGTCGGTTATTATTACTGTTTTACTGGACCTGTGTGGTAAAACAGCTATATGCAAAACTTCAAAATAGCAATTAATGTGTAGCAGAAGTGATAACATTTTTCTGTGATTTCTATGTTTATCCAGCAGCTTTGAAAAATTACATATATTTATCACAATGTCCATTTTTAACTTTAGTGACTAGCCAATGCTGTTCGAAAAAAGTTATCTCAAATAAAGTGGCTGAAATAAAGTGAATGAGTTATGGATGTGATTGCTTAAATTAAATTTCAGTAACAATACAGCATGCACTCTATATTACATTAATTGGTTCATTATTGATAACATGCATCAATGATCCATGCAGAAAAATGAACAACATACAATATGCTCAGTTGATAAGATGGCTGATAACACAAGACTTACTGGTGATCATAGGGGAAGAAATGCCCATTCCAAGTATAGCAGTATCACAATGCACTGGAAAGATAAAAAAAAAAGCTACAATTCGAGTACTAAGAGCAAATAGGGGAAGTACTATCATAAACTGTCATTTGCAGCATCCATTTTATCACAGGTAAAGTTTCAAACAGCTCTGTTCCCTTGTTAAATGCTTTCTCAGAAGGACAGAATTAGCACATTATGTCTTATCTATATTTAGCTTTCTCATTTGCAAACACTGATTTTTTTTTCTCATGAGAGCAAATGAAAAAAATAGTCTGAGCACAGTGACAGGTATAAGCAGATCAGATGGCAGTTAAAATACCAAATTAGGAGGAGGAGTAAAACAAGTGCACTTCCCACTATATAACATTTATAGTTTTGACAGCCTTGTTTGAATATCACTGTGTTTGGGAGTGTACTTTAGTCTGCAAATACTTAGAGCAACAAGCAAAATATTTTACATAATAAATGTGTCACCATGAAAATTATCACTGCTGTAAACATCATGATATCACATGATGTAAACTTACTGATGTTAAAAGTGCAAGGTGAACACCGTGAATAAATTTAGAAATCTGTTTGTAAATATTCTGTATGTTTATAAGTGTGTTGAAAGCAGGCAGGCACTTCACTGACTTTAGCAGATTAGGTTTAAATTTGCCATAACTTATTATCTTGGCCAATTGGGCATCAGAAACAAGCAGCAAAATCACATTAACAAATTACTGTAATATTCGCAGTTGCTGTGGCGAAACATGATCGCAAACAGTTATTTATTGACATATCCAATACACATTGAGCTCAGTTAATATTTATTTGCAATCATGTTCCTGCCCACCTGCTGAATATAAGTCTAGTATTAACTCTTTAGGGCTGTTTTGGTCTTCACCAATTCCAGACAGAAATTTCTGGCTGAAAGACACGTTATAGCACTGGTGCACCAAAGGGGACTGCAAAATCAGGTGTGAATTGGCCGTGGGTTTGTTACTGTAAGTGACACCTTTTTTACATTACGCGTGGTCATCTGTTTTTATTCTAAAAATCTCAATGATAGCAGCTGTAATATTTTTTAAGTGATAAAATAATGTCATGTTTTATAATTTAAATAGTTTACAATTTATGACTAATACTCCCCTGTCACAAATCAATTGTATAGAGAGAACACTACCTCTTTTATATGCAGACTTATCTGAGGTAAACAACAAAATACCATACTGTATCCCTCTCTTCTCTCACTCTGTATGCATTTTATTCCACAGTGGGAAAGAGGGGTAAAGGAGTGCAAGAGCTGATGGTTTACTGCTGACATGGCTGTTGCACAGCCAAATTGCTATAATGTACTGTCACTCTGACAAACCGGGAAGTGAAATTAAAGAAGATAAAAAACAACTTCCAGGAAACAAATATACTCAGGCAGCCTAAAGTAGCTGTGAACCCACAGAGTAGACTTACACCATGGAGCAATGAAACCACAATTATCCAAATTCTACACTCATCCACTTAAAGTTAAATCAAGAAAATGGACCACTGAAGACATCAGAAAATGTTGTGTTTAGTTGTGCATACAGTATGTCTGGTGATAGGCTCTATAAGTGCACAGTTACAGTCTATAATGAGGATGTGCCTGGTGACTGGTCAGTGGACCTCCACCAAAACAGTATAAACAAAGTATAAAAACCTATGTGTGACTAATTATCTCAAAAACTACCTTGTCAGTTTTTACCAGACAGTGGAGTTGTCAGGAATTCAGATAAACTATCAGGTTGCATTCTTACTGTTGTAAACTCCTAACAGCCAAACAATATGTTATCTGAATGTTATTATATAAAGTGAAAATACCTGCACTCTTTTTCTTTAGTTTAGACATTAGAAGAATAAATTCACTTATATTTTTGGGGAAACTCTTCAAAAACTGTTCTAACACATAGTTTCAAGCCTTATGGTACCTCTTAAGGTTTTATAACTTCTGTGATACTAAAAGGAGCACAGAATTTCTGTAACAGTAGAAAGCTTTACTGCCTCTAGGTGCTGCTTTGGTGACTATCCCCAGGCCAGTAGTGGAACTTGGCAGTGACATGTACCACACTGTAGTGAAAAAGGCCATTACAAAGCAGGAGAAAAATGTTAAAAATCACACAAAATTGGTCAAATCTTGACCTTTCTAAGACTTGGCCCCTCTTTTACAATTACATTCTTGTTCTTCCAGTGCAGTATAAAATTATGCTTGTCTCTAATTGCAGTTACTGCCAGGGCTGCCTCAGTATTCCAAGCTAATTTGCAGCAGTGCTGAATAGCACCAGTAGTCTATCCCTTGTCACTCTGTTGAGATTTTTCACGAGTACAGCAGAAGCACAAATGGCCATCAGTGAAAGTGATTCTATCAGTACACAATTACAAACATATTATAGAGCCAGGTATCATGTCATTGTTTAAAGGGAGAGACCTATTACCAAGCTGCCTCTTATTGAAAACATGCAATATATTATCAAAAAGAAAAGAAGATGGGGAAATTGTAATTAGATTAATGCAAGACTCCAGGGACAAGCAAACATGGAAGCTTTGTTCTGCTGGATCTAATGATTTCGAATCAGTGTGGTTGTTGCAACTAAATTAAATGCTTGCCAAAGTAGTTTAAAGTCAAAACACAGTTAAAGTAAGTGTTAATGTAATTATTAGTTTAACTGTAGTCTGCAAAGTTCTTACCAAAGTCTGTAAACAGGATCTATGTCTTAGTGATTAAAACTATCTCACAACTGACTCATCAAGATGTTTTGTAAAAATCTACACAAAAAGTAATTCAGTAGACATATGTATTATCCTCTTGTATTATTCCAAACTGAATCATTTGGAATTCATTTAAAAGGACATAACACTTAGCCTACTGAAAGACTTCATCATGGTTTCATTTTATAGAAGTCTGATGTGGGAGGGTTACCTTGTAAGCAAGCTAGCCACCAACTGGGTTGTATTAAAACATGTTTGAAGAAAACTTGCAGAACATAGAATGTAAGTGAATATAACAAAAACCACCCACGCCTAGGCTATTTTTGCACAGCCATCATCAAGGCCTGAATCACATAATCAAATAAAATGGGCAAGAAAACAAGCAGAAAACAATCTAGCACCCAAACAAACAGTTCAGTAAATAAAATAGTCAGACTCACAGAATGAGATGCCTTGGGACGGTGAAAATCAATTAAGTTGGGGCTCTGTTGGGTGTTTGGGGGGGTTGTCTGCTGTTCCTTCCTGATAAGAACATTTCTGTGCTTGATTTGGTTATGCCAACAGAAGATTATCGCCTGGCACGAGCAGCAGTAGGCCTTACTCATTAAGTAGTGGGTTATTGCCAGTTCTCAACATCAGCGCCAAGGTTTTAGTACATTGTAATGGGGGCTGGGTAAACACTCAACCACATTGGTAATCTTGGCCTGCTTTAGTTTTGCAAAACTAAATTGTCTTGCTCTTTTATCAAAGATTAGTTATTAACCGTGATCCTATTTTAATGACAGTGGGTACTTCATCACATGTGTAATAGTGGGACAAGAGGTGATGCTGCTGTGAAGGTTTGGATTTTACAAAAGAAACATCTGTTTGTTCTTTAAAACAATGACACGTGTCATTATATTAGCTTCCCTGCCAGCTAGCTATCGTTTTCTTTAAAATGATTTGTGGGAGATTTTTTTTCTGCAGTAAAAAAAAAAAAGTTCTGTTCAAATTAGAAATGAATCCATAAATAATCCGCATTGTTTAGCTGTTGATTTGTGTTTCAAGATGATAATTGGTCTGGCTTGTGGTAACAGTGGCTTTGTGTTACTTTAATGTCAATTATATGATGACATGTTAACGCTTTTTTGCTTCACTGTGCTCTGAAGAATAAAGAGTAAAGAGTAAACAAAAACTAGTTGTGGAACATATGCAAACTTACATATTTTTGTAAAAACAATGGCTTATAGGTTTGAGGAGGGTAATATTTACCCTTAACCCTATAAGTATGGTCCTGTTCTGCCCTTAAACATATTTTTAGGAAAGGTTTCAGTAACAACACAACTGCACCACCCCAGGTTCCAAAAATGAAAAAGCCTGTCATGTGTAATTGGTGTGTGCGGCACTGTGCTGCACCACTGGGACCCAGAGTAAATGTTACCTGACAGTGTGAAAAAAGGGAGAGAAAAGGCTCTTTTGATCCCTTATTCATCTCTCCCCTGTCACTGATAAAGCTGGTGGGGTTGGACGATGGAAGGATGATTTCTCCCTGAGGAGAGGCTACACTACATTGTCACAATATAGACTTGGAGAGGCAGAAACAGACGCACGGGGTGGAGGGGTGAAATTGTAGAATGCTAAATATGAGCGATTATAAAAGTATTTTCTTGTGAGAATGGAGGGCAAAGGATGAGAGGATAGCCTATCTTTTCCTATTGAATGAACTATTTTACACACTGTGAAGAAGCTCTGCAGTATTTGTTCTCATCCATCCTCTCACTAAAGCGTGTAAAATAAATACCTTAAATCTGAAAATTTGACAGCAACGCTTTCTGTTTTTTTGTGCCCCAATAGTGCTGAATGCACTGAAGTATTTAATGTGCAAACGGCTTTGTGTAAATGAAAATGGGAAGACGTGAGGGAGTGTATCTGTGCTAAGAGAGGGGAAAAAAGAAGGGGAAAAGGGGAGAAGTGCAGAGATATAGCTGCTCATTGAAGCATAATTCCATTACAGTTGGGCGCTGCTGTGAAGAGGAACCATTAGGTGTAATCACGGTGTATGGATGAGGACAGAGAGAATGAACACGGGGAACTATATAGCTGATGTTACGTGATTGAGCCATAGTCTATGACCCATAACCCCCCGCCCAGTGGAGACAGACTATAAGGGAGTGAAATGACACCTGTCACTGAAGGTAATAGTGCAGTACCTGGGTCAGTGTTTCTTACTTTTGCTTTATTACCCTCACTGCCTTTATTCTACCTTCCATTCTCTCACCCTCCCCCTAATTGATACACAATTTAAAACACCAATTGTCAATCCCAGAGGAAAAATTTGTGTTTACAATTATAACATTTACTAATTGTAAGTATATGTATGGTTAGGAAAATGTGTCTTTTTTTCCAAGTATAAAAGGCAAAAGTAGTCTGTATTCAAAACATACCCTTTTAATATTACATACAATCATTATTGGTTCTTTAAAGTCTAAGTAGCATTGTTCTGCTGTGTTGTACAAGCTGAAAGTAATTCTAATTATTTTTATTCTTTTGGGCAGTTTAATCTGAAAAACCTCCTAAAATTTACTTTTAACTTCACAAATCTGAACTTAATCTAAAACAACTCATTTAAAAGTGTTCTCGATGTTAGTGTCTATATTTGTTAAAGTAAAATTATGCAAAATGAAGCACAGTTTTAATAACTACTTTTAAATTGTCGGTTTGCATTCAAAACATGTTCCTTCAGCACTGTCACTGAAAATAGTTTTATGGACTTAAAGTTAAGTTAAAACCATGGGCAGTTTGTTCCTAAGGGCGATTGGGCGACGCACCACCCAAAGGTTAAAGAGAGGATTTAAAAAAAAAAAATTACATTATTCACATTAACATTATCTGTCACTGTTGTAGGCAGTTAATCCTGCCTGTCTCTGAATATGGTCCAATCAGCGTCAAGGCTTGTTCCGTGGAGTGCTGCTCCCGCCCCATCTGGGCGATTTCAGTCTGGATGAAAATCGCCCATAGACTCATAGTTCTCATAGACTGTCATATTATTAGTATTATTATTTTTTCAAACTTTAGACGCTGCAATGTATTCTGTATGGTTTCCGGGAGGGCTTGTACTAACGTGCTTTCGTCATACGTAACCCGGTGTTACAAATCGCAGGAGTAGCAAGCTAGTGGGATTCACGGTCAACATGGCTAACATTACCTCATCTCAGAGCAACACGATCAAATCGCTAAGAGAAATACCATTCAGTCGTCGTAGTAATCAGGATAAATTGGCAACTAAAGAATGAGGACCACCCAGACCAAATTTAAACATAAACAAGTATCTACAAGGGGTGGGGGTATAATCGGGGTTTTTCGCGGAGCTGGTTTGAGCAGAAAATATGGCTAGCGGGCTGTGAAGTAGCTAACGTTTTGTTTTGCTAACCCCTGCATTCTGTTAATGGAGGCACCGGCATGGACACCACATGGACGACGACAGGTGTATGTTGCTGTTGCTTTTACATCCAAACATGTCTCTGAGGGTGAACCAATAAATGGCAACCCACTGCTGATGATCACTGGCATGTTCATTCATTGTAGAGCCGAATTATTATTCAAGACATTGACAACGAACTCCAGGATGTAGCTGATGGAGAAAATTTTGGGTTGATTCCATCTAGCGGTTACTGTGGTTGTATTCATATATGCAGGGTTGTATTCATATATGCAGGGATTAGAAACCACAAACAAATTGTTCAATGCAGTGTGACAATGTCTAGTTTGCTAGCTGTTCATTTACCCATTTAAAGGGTCACCCTAGCCATTATGGCAGTGGTTAAAACTAAAATCTATCAATAAGAAGCAGATGTTTCTTGTGGTAACACCTGCTCAGATCCTGTGGATTGTTTTATAAGAATTTACAAAAGCTCATCTTGTGCAAAAGAAGACATTATACAATGGTTGTGTCAGGCTAAGTAATGCGTGATGAATAAACTTGACTTCAAGTTTAAAATCAGTTGAGTGCTCCTTAAAGGAGAGTACTGGCGTACATTTTTCTTGTTCACCCAGTATTAAAGATGGTGTCTGTCCTGTTGTACAAGTCATTCAGCTGTTCAAGACTCAGCATTTATTTTCTAGGAGAAGGAAAAGCAGCTGAAGTAACAAGAGGTAGCATTTTTACTGAAACATTCTACAGGTGTTTTAATAGATAACAGGTTATTAAATTAAAAAAGCAGGGAAAGCAAAATTTTCTTCTCTATAATGTTTAAATTCACTCTATCACTGAGACAAGCCCAAATGCAAACTTAACACGTAGCATCATAATTTTCCAAGGTAGTATGCTTCAAAAGGAGCCGTTTTTATGAACATCAGAGAAAATGTACAATATTCTATCTGTCCTGTATGAAAAGCCCTTGACCTTTCCAGCATTGCAGTGAGGGTAAAGTGAGACAAGGTATGTTAAAAGCAATCAATCCACACTCTGTAGACCCCCCTTGGGTTCCATGCCTATGCTCTATTTGCTTTCAAAGACATGGTGCTAAATCTAAAGCCAGGGTGATTTGATGCAAGAAGTGTAGACACTTGGTAGTCCACAGTGCACCTAAGAAGCCAGCCCTTTACATAAAGGCCTGGCCAGGTGAGGCATTAGATTCATGATTGAAATTATATGTTGCTTTCACCATGTTCAGGAGTTCAGATGATTACAGTCATTGAGGGCACAGGTCCTTACTTGAGCAGGTTTGAAAGCTGGTGGGCAAATGCAAATCATGCCTTTATTGTTTTTGTGGCACCTGATGGCATATTGGGAGGTAAAAAAAAAAAAAAAGAGATACACAGGGTTCAGTAGAAAGTTACTCTAAGGCTAAATCTGAATGCAATCAACAGGGTGCTGTTACAAGCACAACCCTATAACCAGACAACCTGGAACAATATGAAAATGTCAGTACTGGATGATTCTGTAAAGTCTTACATCCAGTGGAAACCATTTTTATTATTAATGCTTTTAGATATATACATGAATGGTATATATGATATGATTACAAATAGGGAATGGCTGTGGCAAATTAATGATCATCATGGTAGGATTAGGTTTAGAGTTAGTCAACTAGGACATGTAATGAAAAGCCCCTTGTGGAGTGTGGTGTAAGTAACCAAGACATGTTGTGTGTGAGACCTAACCAAATGTGATGTGTTTCATTTAGTTCATGCCCAGCAAAGTTGGTCACAGGCCGGCTACAAGTGGTTAGAGATCCCGGTCTTCTGGTGGTGGTTAAAATCTAAAGACCCAAAGGGCGCTGTGGCACATCCCATGCACGGCGAAGATTGTAACAAGTCGGCTAAGGGCGGCTGGACATCCTGGTCCTCAGGTGGTGGTTAAGATCCAGAGAAGCAAAGGGCGCTGGGGTATAGCTCATGCCCGGCGAAGTTGGTCAGAAGTCGGCTACGAGCGGAAAGACATCCCGGTCCTCTAGTGGTGGTTAAGATCCAGAGAATCAAGGGGCGCTGTGACACAGCCCCTGCCCAACAAAGTTGGTCTCAAGACGGCTACAAGCGGCAGGACGTCCTGGTCTTCTGGTTGTGGTTTCGATCCAGAGTACCAAGGGGGGCTGTGGCATAGCCCAGGTCCAGTGAAGGTGGTCTCAAGTCGGCTACAAGCGGCAGAATGTCCCGGTCCTCTGGTGGTGGTTGAGATCCAGATAACCAAGGGGGCTGTGGCACAGCCCATGCACAGTGAAGGTGGTCTCAAGTCGGCTACAAGTGGCAGGACGTCCTGGTCCGTTGGTGATGGTGGTGGTGGTGGTGGTTAGGATCCAGATAACCAAGGGGGGCTGTGGCACATCTCATGCCCAGCGAAGGTGGTTTCAAGTCGGCTACAAGCGGCAGTACGTCCCGGTCCTTTGGTGGTGGTTAAGATCCAGAGAAGCAAAGAGAGCTGTGGCATAGCTCGTGCCCAGCGAAGGTGGTGTCAAGTCGGCTACGAGGGGCAGGACGTCCCTGTCCTCTGGTTGTGGTTTTGATCCAGAGTACCAAGGGGGGCTGTGGCATAGCCCAGGCCCAGTGAACGTGGTCTCAAGTCGGCTACAAGCGGCAGCATGTCCCGGTCCTCTGGTGGTGGTTGAGATCCAGATAACCAAGGAGGGCTGTGGCGTATCCCATGCCCAGTTAAGGTGGTCTCAAGTCGGCTACAAACGGCAGGACGTCCCTGTCCTCTGGTTGTGTTAAGATCCAGAGACCCACGGGGGGCTGTGGCATAGCCCAGGCCCAGTGAAAGTGGTCTCAACTCAGATACAAGCGGCAGGTCGTCCCGGTCCTCTGGTGGTGGTTAGGATCCAGAGTACCAGGGGGAACTGTAGCAAAGCTCATGCCCAGCGAAGGTGGTCTCAACTCGCATACAAGCGGCAGGACGTCGCAGTCTTCCGGTGGTGGTTAAGATCCAGAGAAGCAAAGGGAGCTGTGGCATAGCTCGTGCCCAGTGAAGGTGGTCTCAAGTCGGCTACGAGGGGCAGGACGTCCCGGTCCTCTGGTTGACGTTAAGATCCAGAGAAGCAAGGGGGGCTGTGGCATAGGCCATGCCCAGTTAAGGTGTTCACAAGTCGTCTACAAGCGGCAGAACGTCCCGGTTCTCTGGTGGTGAAGATCCAGAGAAGTAAAGGGAGCTGTGGCATAGTTCGTGCCCAGCGAAGGTGGTCTCAAGTCGGCTACGAGGAGCACGACGTCCCGTTTTTCTGGTGGTGGTTAAGATCCAGAAAAGCAAAGGGAGCTGTGGCATAGGTCATGCCCAGCGAAGGTGGTTTCAAATCGGCTACAAGCGGCAGGACGTCCTGGTTCTCTGGTTGTTGTTAAGCTCCAGAGAACCAAGGGGAGCTGTGGCACAGTTCATGCCCAGCGAAGGTGGTCTCAAGTCGGCTACAAGCGGCAGGACGTCCAGGTCCTCTGGTGGTGGTTAAGATCCAGAGAACCAAGGGGAGCTGTGGCACAGCTCATGCCCAGCGAAGGTGGTCTCAAGTCGGCTACAAGCGGCAGTACGTCCCGGTCCTTTGGTGGTGGTTAAGATCCAGAGAAGCAAAGAGAGCTGTGGCATAGCTCGTGCCCAGCGAAGGTGGTGTCAAGTCGGCTACGAGGGGCAGGACGTCCCTGTCCTCTGGTTGTGGTTTTGATCCAGAGTACCAAGGAGGAGCTGTGGCACAGCCCAGGCCCAGTGAACGTGGTCTCAAGTCGGCTACAAGCGGTAGCATGTCCCGGTCCTCTGGTGGTGGTTGAGATCCAGATAACCAAAGAGGGCTGTGGCGTATCCCATGCCCAGTTAAGGTGGTCTCAAGTCGGCTACAAGCGGCAGGACGTCCCTGTCCTCTGGTTGTGTTAAGATCCAGAGACCCACGGGGGGCTGTGGCATAGCCCAGGCCCAGTGAAAGTGGTCTCAACTCAGATACAAGCGGCAGGACGTCCCGGTCCTCTGGTAGTGGTTAGGATCCAGAGTACCAGGGGGAACTGTAGCAAAGCTCATGCCCAGCGAAGGTGGTCTCAACTCGCATACAAGCGGCAGGACGTCGCAGTCTTCCGGTGGTGGTTAAGATCCAGAGAAGCAAAAAGAGGTGTGGCATAGCTCGTGCGCAGCGAAGGTGGTCTCAAGTCGGCTACGAGGGGCAGGACGTCCCGGTCCTCTGGTTGACGTTAAGATCCAGAGAAGCAAGGGGGGCTGTGGCATAGGCCATGCCCAGTTAAGGTGTTCACAAGTCGTCTACAAGCGGCAGGACGTCCCGGTTCTCTGGTGGTGAAGATCCAGAGAAGTAAAGGGAGCTGTGGCATAGTTCGTGCCCAGCGAAGGTGGTCTCAAGTCGGCTACGAGAAGCACGACGTCCCGTTTTTCTGGTGGTGGTTAAGATCCAGAGAAGCAAAGGGAGCTGTGGCATAGGTCATGCCCAGCGAAGGTGGTCTCAAATCGGATACAAGCGGCAGGACGTCCTGGTTCTCTGGTTGTTGTTAAGCTCCAGAGAACCAAGGGGAGCTGTGGCATAGGTCATGCCCAGCGAAGGTCGTCTCAAGTCGGCTACAAGCGGCAGGACGTCCCGGTCCTCTGGTGGTGGTTAAGATCCAGAGAAGTAAAGGGAGCTGTGGCACAGCTCATGCCCAGCAAAGGTGGTCTCAAGTTGACTACAAGCGGCAGGACGTCCTGGTTCTCTGGTGGTTGTTAAGCTCCAGAGAACCTAGGAGAGCTGTGGCACAGCTCATGCCCAGCAAAGGTGGTCTCAAGTTGACTACAAGCGGCAGGACGTCCTGGTTCTCTGGTGGTTGTTAAGCTCCAGAGAACCTAGGTGAGCTGTGGCACAGCTCATGCCCAGCGAAGGTGGTCTCAAGTCGGCTACAAGCGGCAGGACGTCCCGGTTCTCTGGTGGTGAAGATCCAGAGAAGTAAAGGGAGCTGTGGCATAGTTCGTGCCCAGCGAAGGTGGTCTCAAGTCGGCTACGAGAAGCACGACGTCCCGTTTTTCTGGTGGTGGTTAAGATCCAGAGAAGCAAAGGGAGCTGTGGCATAGGTCATGCCCAGCGAAGGTGGTCTCAAATCGGCTACAAGCGGCAGGACGTCCTGGTTCTCTGGTCGTTGTTAAGCTCCAGAGAACCAAGGGGAGCTGTGGCATAGGTCATGCCCAGCGAAGGTGGTCTCAAGTCGGCTACAAGCGGCAGGACGTCCCGGTCCTCTGGTGGTTGTTAAGATCCAGAGAACCAAGGGGAGCTGTGGCACAGCTCATGCCCAGCGAAGGTGGTCTCAAGTCGGCTACAAGCGGCAGGACGTCCCTGTCCTCTGGTGGTTGTTAAGATCCAGAGAACCAAGGGGAGCTGTGGCACAGCTCATGCCCAGCAAAGGTGGTCTCAAGTTGACTACAAGCGGCAGGACGTCCTGGTTCTCTGGTGGTTGTTAAGCTCCAGAGAACCTAGGAGAGCTGTGGCACAGCTCATGCCCAGCGAAGGTGGTCTCAAGTCGGCTACAAGCGGCAGGACGTCCCGGTTCTCTGGTGGTGAAGATCCAGAGAAGTAAAGGGAGCTGTGGCATAGTTCGTGCCCAGCGAAGGTGTTCTCATGTCGTCTACAAGCGGCAGGACGTCCCGGTCCTCTGGTGGTGGTTAGGATCCAGAGTACCAGGGGGAACTGTAGCAAAGCTCATGCCCAGCGAAGGTGGTCTCAAGTCGTCTACAAGCGGCAGGACGTCCCTTTCCTCTGGTGGTTGTTAAGATCCAGAGAACCTAGGAGAGCTGTGGCACAGCTCATGCCCAGCGAAGGTGGTCTCAAGTCGGCTACAAGCGGCAGGACGTCCCGGTTCTCTGGTGGTGAAGATCCAGAGAAGTAAAGGGAGCTGTGGCATAGTTCGTGCCCAGCGAAGGTGTTCTCATGTCGGCTACGAGGAGCACGACGTCCCGCTTTTCTGGTGGTGGTTAAGATCCAGAGAGGCAAAGGGAGCTGTGGCATAGGTCATGCCCAGCGAAGGTGGTCTCAAATAGGCTACAAGCGGCAGGACGTCCTGGTTCTCTGGTGGTTGTTAAGCTCCAGAGAACCTAGGAGAGCTGTGGCACAGCTCATGCCCAGCGAAGGTGGTCTCAAGTCGGCTACAAGCGGCAGGAAGTCCCGGTTCTCTGGTGGTGAAGATCCAGAGAGGTAAAGGGAGCTGTGGCATAGTTCGTCCCCAGCGAAGGTGGTCTCAAGTCGTCTACGAGGAGCACGACGTCCCGTTTTTCTGGTGGTGGTTAAGATCCAGAGAAGCAAAGGGAGCTGTGGCATAGGTCATGCCCAGCGAAGGTGGTCTCAAATCGGCTACAAGCGGCAGGACGTCCCGGTTCTCTGGTGGTGGTTAAGTTCCAGAGAAGTAAAGGGAGCTGTGGCATAGTTCGTCCCCAGCGAAGGTGGTCTCAAGTCGGCTACAAGCGGCAGGACGTCCCGGTCCTCTGGTGGTGGTTAAGCTCCAGAGAACCAAGGTGAGCTGTGGCACAGCTCATGCCCAGCGAAGGTGGTCTCAAGTCGGCTACGAGGAGCACGACGTCCCGTTTTTCTGGTGGTGGTTAAGATCCAGAAAAGCAAAGGGAGCTGTGGCATAGGTCATGCCCAGCGAAGGTGGTCTCAAGTCGGCTACAAGCGGCAGTACGTCCCGGTCCTTTGGTGGTGGTTAAGATCCAGAGAAGCAAAGAGAGCTGTTGCATAGCTCGTGCCCAGCGAAGGTGGTGTCAAGTCGGCTACGAGGTGCAGGACGTCCCTGTCCTCTGGTTGTGGTTTTGATCCAGAGTACCAAGGGGGAGCTGTGGCATAGCCCAGGCCCAGTGAACGTGGTCTCAAGTCGGCTACAAGCGGCAGCATGTCCCGGTCCTCTGGTGGTGGTTGAGATCCAGATAACCAAGGAGGGCTGTGGCGTATCCCATGCCCAGTTAAGGTGGTCTCAAGTCGGCTACAAGCGGCAGGACGTCCCTGTCCTCTGGTTGTGTTAAGATCCAGAGACCCACGGGGGGCTGTGGCATAGCCCAGGCCCAGTGAAAGTGGTCTCAACTCAGATACAAGCGGCAGGACGTCCCGGTCCTCTGGTGGTGGTTAGGATCCAGAGTACCAGGGGGAACTGTAGCAAAGCTCATGCCCAGCGAAGGTGGTCTCAAGTCGTCTACAAGCGGCAGGACGTCCCTGTCCTCTGGTGGTTGTTAAGCTCCAGAGAACCTAGGAGAGCTGTGGCACAGCTCATGCCCAGCGAAGGTGGTCTCAAGTCGGCTACAAGCGGCAGGACGTCCCGGTTCTCTGGTGGTGAAGATCCAGAGAAGTAAAGGGAGCTTTGGCATAGTTCGTGCCCAGCGAAGGTGGTCTCAAGTCGGCTACGAGGAGCACGACGTCCCGTTTTTCTGGTGGTGGTTAAGATCCAGAGAAGCAAAGGGAGCTGTGGCATAGGTCATGCCCAGCGAAGGTGGTCTCAAATCGGCTACAAGCGGCAGGACGTCCTGGTTCTCTGGTTGTTGTTAAGCTCCAGAGAAGTAAAGGGAGCTGTGGCATCGTTCGTGCCCAGCGAAGGTGGTCTCAAGTCGGCTACAAGCGGCAGGACGTCCCGGTTCTCTGGTGGTGGTTATGTTCCAGAGAAGTAAAGGGAGCTGTGGCATCGTTCGTGCCCAGCGAAGGTGGTCTCAAGTCGGCTACAAGCGGCAGGACGTCCCGGTCCTCTGGTGGTGGTTAAGATCCAGAGAACCAAGGGGAGCTGTGGCACAGCTCATGCCGAGCGAAGGTGGTCTCAAGTCGTCTACAAGCGGCAGGACGTCCCGGTTCTCCGGTGGTGGTTAAGATCCAGAGAAGTAAAGGGAGCTGTGGCATAGTTCGTGCCCAGCGAAGGTGTTCTCATGTCGGCTACGAGGAGCACGACGTCCCGCTTTTCTGGTGGTGGTTAAGATCCAGAGAGGCAAAGGGAGCTGTGGCATAGGTCATGCCCAGCGAAGGTGGTCTCAAATCGTCTACAAGCGGCAGGACGTCCTTGTTCTCTGGTGGTTGTTAAGCTCCAGAGAACCAAGGGGAGCTGTGGCACAGCTCATGCCCAGCGAAGGTGGTCTCAAGTCGGCTACAAGCAGTAGGACCTCCCGGTTCTCTGGTGGTGGTTAAGATCCAGAGAACCAAGGGTTGCTGTAGCACAGCCCATGCACAGCGAAGGTGGTCTCAAGTCGGCTACATGCGGCAGGACGTCCCGGTTCTCTGGTGGTGGTTAAGATCCAGAGAAGTAAAGGGAGCTGTGGCATAGTTCGTGCACAGCGAAGGTGTTCTCATGTCGGCTACGAGGAGCACGACGTCCCGCTTTTCTGGTGGTGGTTAAGATCCAGAGAGGCAAAGGGAGCTGTGGCATAGGTCATGCCCAGCGAAGGTGGTCTCAAATCGGCTACAAGCGGCAGGACGTCCCGGTCCTCTGGTGGTGGTTAAGATCCAGAGAAGTAAAGGGAGCTGTGGCATAGCCCAGGACCAGTGAAAGTAGTCTCATGTCATCCACGAACGGCAGGATGTCCCGGTCGTCTGGTGGTGGTGGTGGTGAAGATTCAGATAACAAAGGGGGGCTGTGGCACAGCCCATGCACAGTGAAGGTGGTCTCATGTCGGCTTCGAGCGGCACACACACAAATATAACAGACACACACACACACACACACACGCACTAAAGTTGGATGTCATATCCTATACAGATTATTAAGTTCCTAGAGGAAAAATGATCTTTTTTTAAACATTGATTTAGAAATAAAATTTGATTTAACTGACATGATTTCCCCTCTTTTGTTTGCATAAAGAATTGATAGTTGATACAAATCATGATGTGTAAAATCATTCTATATGGACACAATACCTTGGGGGTAACACACTTCTTTATAGACTGAATATGGAAGAAGTTGAAGGTGTTTCAAATATAACTGCTCACGGTGTGACTAGTTCATGTGAGGATCTCAGCCCAGTGGCTTTGCACAAAGCTTCAGCTGGAGGTACAGCAGCATCAATACGAGATGAGTCATTCTCTGCTGGCAACAGAGCCATGAACAAAGTGGGTAGAGTTACTTAGTGCTGTTTTCCACCACAATCTGACTCATTTGGCTGTGATCGACTGCTCCAGGGTAGTTGTCTTATCTTCACATATTTAATCATATTTGCAAAAAATTGCAATCTGAGAATGAATAAAGAGTTCAGAATAACCATACAAAAACATCGTAATAGTTGTGTGTATACAATGAACAGGTAAGGTATCAACAGTACCAACAACAGGACCATACATTATGGTTCAAACACTGTAATATTGAGACACCTTGTGCATAATTATAAACAGAATGCTTAATAAAAGCCTTTGGCCTATCATTTGATAACAGGATGAAAGAAAGCCCAGACACTGTTGTCTAATGTTATAATATATTAATGATACACTAATGCACATTCCTAATTAACCAAAGCAATTATAAAGTGTAAAGTGCAGTAGAAAAATCTTTTTTTGATTTGATGCCAGAGATAGATAGTATTCATAGTTCATTCTTAGAAATATCTAATGGTTGAATTCATGGTAAACCTCAGAGTCCTCATGAAAGAAATGGTTGATGAAAGATACTCTTTTATAAAGCACCACTCACTCTAAAGATGTATTGTCCTAATGCATACTATTGTTGGACCTTGATATATTATGATTCATTTATGAAACACATTTGTACACTAACTACTTGACTCAGACTGAAAATGAATAAGTTCTCCTGATTTTACAAGTAACACATGGTAGAAAACTGTTTGGTTCCACTGTCACAAGAGCATGTCTTTATAGTAACACATGGTCTACTCTACCAGTTATAAAAAATCACTCAACACATTACACCATGACCTACATACCGCTGTCCAGGCTTTGTGTTACCTACTGGCAAACATAAGAAGTCTTTCCATGTGTGAATTTTATTTTATCATTTATGTTATAATATGTCATGAATTGATAAGCATATCCTATTAGGGACTCTAGTTTACACCGAACAATAACTCTGGCTCTCATGCCTGGAGACCTTTCAAAATGGGGCTTTTTGTGTTGGTTCAGTCTTTCAAATGAAATGGGCCAAAATAGTCTTGAGCTGAAATTAAACACTTAGAAACCTTTTTTTTTTAAATGTCCACTATCTCTAACATGACTCCAGGGCTGTTCTTTCAATACCTAATTCATCCTAGTGAACAATGTTATTTTGGACAAGATTATACCTCTCTTGCTAGAATTTCTCTTTAGCATTGGAGGTGCTTGATACTGCTTGAAACTCAGGTCAAGTGGGAAAAATTTAGTGATTGCAGTCCTAGCTGTGGGTGCAGAAAGGAAGCACATCTGTAAAATAAATGAACAAACCTGAAGTCTTTTGTGCCCCACTTCCTTTACTACTCTCACAGGTTGAGCGTGATATGTTTTCTTTTTTGTTTTTTGCCAAATAATGAAAAAGTAGCCCTTTGTGGAGATGTATTGCAGTGATAGGCAGATAAAAAGCATGCCTCCATCCTTTAAGTCTTTCTGATAAGGAGCAACCCAATAAGCTTTGCAAGGTAAATGAGTCTTGTAAAATATAACAACATTTACATGTGAAAGTGACTTATGTGGCCAAGTATGGTGACCCGTACTCAGAATTTGTGCACTACATTTAACCCATCCCAAAGTGCACACGCATAGCGGTGAACACACACCCAGAACAGTGGGCAGCCAGTGCTGCGGTGCCCGGTGCCTTGCTCAAGGGTCTCACCTCAGTCGTGGTATTGAAGGTGGACAGGGCGCTGTCTATTCACTCCACCCCACCGAGAATTGAGACCTGAGACTCGAACCTGGTTACAAGGTCCGGTTATAAGTCCGACTCCCTATCCATTAGGCCACAACTGCCCCATAGACTATAGAGGGATAAGTAGTGCCCTTACTACTTCCAAAGGTGAAATGTATACCTTGGCATAAATTTGGTGGAATCCTCCTATTAAACATATTGGTGAAACAGTTCACTTGGAATATTTCCCATTGCCTGCACTTGCTGCTGATGAGCCCATGATCCCAGGCAGCATTTTAGTCTCGTAGTATATGGATGGAGTAATGGGTCTTGCCTAAAAAAGGTCAACATTATCAACACAGTGTGATTCAATGCATCACAGTGGTTCTTCAGACAACTATGAAGTCTGACCTGACTTAACTATCTTTTCAATACTCCTGTCACCTGTATAATGTTAATGCCTATCACTGTATTCAGCTGTGAGCTCTTTGGTAGGTCATTGAACTTCTAGTTTCTAAATGTCTCACATAACTATTTTGTCTTCCTCGTTGCTCATCAGACTTTAATTTTGTCTGCATTCTTGAAACACCACACTTTGATGTACAGAATGCTTGTATAGGATTCCTGTTACAAGGTTTTTCCTGTGAGTGACCTAAGTTGTTAAAGCTGTATATGTAACACTGTACCATATACGCTTCATTGATCAGTATAAAAGGTATTGGCTGGCTTGTGATGGGCTATAATCTGTTTAGTAAAAGGATGCTGCAGCTGTTCTGATGGGACTGTAAAAGAATAAAATGTAGCCAGTGAAAGTCAAGGGCATTTTTTATGTCCATGAATTTTAATGAAACAACATCCGTATTTAAAAGGGTCATTGTTAAATGGCGTCACCATGCTATAACAAATTAAAACTAAAGAAAACCATGCAGGTTTTTGGACTTTGTACTTCATGATAAGATGTTTTTTGAACTAAAGCTTGGGTGCATTTTATTCAGCGCAATCTTGTGAAAATTGGATTGAGGACTCTTAAAAAATGTTGCACAGAATAGAACATGCCAAAAGTAGACTTACCAAAGCCACAGATGGGACTGTGGATTCTACTCTGTGACCACTGCGTACTTGATCGACTGTGGATAAAAGATTTAAAATAGAATAAAAATAAATTCAAACCTACTTCAGAAGTAACTATTTTTATGTCCTACTCCCTGTTCTCACAGCTCAAGGACAAGTCCAGTGGTATTCTAAGTTTTTCTAAACCAATCCCATCAAAAGAACAAAGTCAGCAATGCATTTGTGTGTGTCTTTGGATATAGTACATGATTTCACACATTGCTGACATGTGAACTAGCACTTGGTCCATATATCCTGTGATCAATATGACAAGCTGTGAAGCACTGCTATAGCTGCATGTTTAATATGGCTCCTGTGTAAAATATTGCATGAACCTGTGCAGCAATGGTCATACTACTGTAGGCAAAAAACAGCTACTTTGAATAAATTCGGTCTCAGTACAAGTCCTAGATATTCTTGGACAGTAAGTGGGTTTGGAAAATGTTATAGTTTAGTGTGTATATATATATGTAGTCATGTGCACATGCTTGCATTTTATGTTTTTCTCTGACTTTAAACACACTCTTGAGATGTGCAGTAATGGTATATTTAGTGATGCCCTGTGGCTTTGAACCTAATTAGTCCATGTCACATCACAAATTTTAGCTTAATTTACACTGGCTAACTGTTCCCTCAGAAGGGCTTTGGTGAGAGTGAGGAGGGACACACTCCACACATTTTATCACTGTTAGTATTTGCCTTTGATTTAGTTTGCCACCTTGTGACCTCTCATTTCCCAGTGGCACATTTTGATCAATATGTAAGACAAATGTTGATAACTTTGGCTTGACCTCCTCTTGCCAGGTGGTTATAACTGTACAAGTACTCTGAAGTGTGTGTGTTAGGTGGATGGATGGAGTATGTTGGTAAAGCTGACTAAAATTGTGTCTTATTAGATACTGATTCGGTTACTCTATGGAACAAGATTTGAGTAGTCCTGCTCTACCACAGGAAATGGATAATGCTCCCATTGAAAATTCAAATAATATTGAAGTCAAAATTGCCTGTCATGGCTATATTTAATTTTCTAAAATAAATTCCACATTTACATTTGCTTACACTGGCCAGTGAAGCTAGAACTGACAGATTCCAAAATCAGCTCCTTAACCACGAGGAGGAGTCAATTGTAGAGGACAAATGTCATCGTGGGAGTCCTAAATGTTAGATTATCATTAGCATTTATTCTAAATTAAAATATAATTGAATTTTATACTAGACGTTTTAATAGGTAAATAGAATCAAAGACCCTGTAGAACCATCTCCAAGTGTGAAGTATATTACATTCATATTTACAAAGCAAAATACAGAATGAGAGCTGGTTAACATCGTGTACTCAAATGATCAAGCACTGGAAATACAATCATGTGAAATAATTACTACTACTACTACTACTACTACTACTAATACTACTACTACTAATAATAACGATAATGATAATGTATCCCTTTACAGACATGGACCATAATTCCAAACATTGTTTATTGTTAAACATGTACACTACCAGTCAAAAGTTTGGACACACTTTCCCTTTGAATTAACAAGTAAACTTTTGACTGGTAGTGTATGCAACCTCCATCATTGCAATTCTAATAATATCACTGTTCTAGTGCAAGATTTCTTTCCTTTTGTGTAAGTTGGCATACAATACTTAGAAATAATGTAACATAACTTACAAAGAACAGTAAGGCTCTGGCAATTTGATCAGTACAAACATCAGTGCAAACGTTCATTCTGTGGACTCTTGTTCTGACTACCTTACCACCTTGCCCACCTGCCTACCCATTTGCCTTCATTAAACCCACTGCACTGAACCTGCCTGACTGTTTGTCTGCATTTGGGTCCTTATGTCTGAGTCACATGCACTGTGACAGTGGAGGCACTGGAGTAGTTTGTTGAGCTGAGCTCAGTAATAAGAATAAAATGAGTGATCTATTTGGGCTTATTATGTTTGTTGTTGAGTATTTAAAGCAATTACTTTTTCTGTTAGTAAGGAGTAAGGAGTAGTTGATCACATCTTTCGAGTAACATTGCTGAATATCTAGACCTTAAGGTGACTGTGATTTCTCCTACTGCTTTTATACTTTATGCCAACGATGCTAAGCAGTACCTTTAGTGATAATTTCATTTCACTTTTGTCCATGAAATGCAAAGAGAGAAAAATAACCTCACATAATGTGACATTGATTGGGCTGTAAAACTGTGGTTGGGAAATATCCAATGCTGAGTGACAATATGTAGCTGAATTTAGGAAAGCCTTGTCAAGACTTGTCAGGTAGGTCATCTGTTTTGGCTTACATTTCAGAGGTAATGATTATACTATGATGATGCACAGCTGTGGGTCATTATCATTAATACAGAGATATCCAGAACCCTAGAGAGATGTACTGATAAATGGTCAATGTCATCCAAGCATCCATGAAGTAACGACATTTAACATTCATTTCATCATAAGATCACAAGCCAGCATATGAATACAGCTGTATAGTAGAGAACATGGGGGGTAACATCTGAGTGAGCTGTAGTCTGGCAGAATGTGAGGGAGGAAGGACCTCAGAGAGCAGAGAACAAAGTAAGAGCAGAGAAAGAGTAAGAGGTTTTGATCACCTGCTGGTTGGACAGTGAAGACGTGGCCAGTCTTATCAGTTATTGACCTTTTTTTATTAAATCACTCCTGGTTCACCTTTGAGTGTCCTAAGAACATTTTTACCAGTCGTTATGAAAACCTAAATGCATTAACCCTTCTGAACAAAGAGCTTTTCCTGTGATCAAATGTCATGCGTGTTATGGTTTAAATTAGGGAACCTGCAGTTTTTTTAAATAACCCTGAGAGGTAGACCTTAAGGTAAAAAAATAATAACTTGCATCATTATATTGTATTTGAGCAAGTATTAGTGAGTAAAAGATGAAGTGTGTTTTAATTTGAGTAATTTATTTGCTCATTGATTAACAAGCATCAAATCTAATTATAGGATTGTAATTTCTTTCTCTGAAAAGCTTTCCAGTGCTGCTTAAGTCTTATATATTACAGAAGATGTGATACAAAAGTGCTGATTTAACAGAAGGGTTACAAAGCTGTCAGCAAGTGTCATCGCACCACTCTTCCCGCACTGAGTCAGCAGTAGTATATTTAGGAAGAAATGTGTTTTCCTCACCACGAACCTAAACAGGATGAGTGATGAAAATGGACAGGTGGATGTTTCTTTTTATCTATAATATAAAAATTAATACTTTAATCATAACATTTAATCAGCCACCCTACTGTCTCAAGACTTTTGACACACTGACAGATGTCAATCATGCTGGCAACTCTAAAAGCTTCCCATGCTGCTGCAAAGCTAAGGCCTCTCTCTAATTCATCCCAGTGTACTGTTCTCAGAACGGGTCTCAAAGATCAGATCTGTTTACAAACTCTCCAGCACAGCAATTCCTTTTTAATTAATGCATAAATCACTTTCATCACTTATAAAATGCTTCTACATTCCATCCTCTTCACTTCACTTTCTCGCCTTCACTGGCGAAATCAAACTTTCGTTGCATTATAATTCATGTGGGAGTTTATTCATATTGATATATGACCATGATCAGAGCTGGCTGTGCCTTCACCCTTCACCACATTTCAAGATCAATTCGATTATGATCAATTTGGCAGGAGTGTTTAACTTTTTTGACACATGTCTCTTGGAAAAATAAATCATCACATTACAATGAATTATTTTTCTTATTTATTTAATGGTAATTACACTTGATGCTCATATCTGTGTCTTGTTTAACAAATTTTCAAGCCAGGTTTGGAAACCTTTACCACTACCAATCATTTTCTAAATAAAGTTGCTGGTTCTAATTAGGTCATTAAGTTAAATTTAAAGAGGTGTGGGACTGGAAACAACATGGAACTAAATTAAATGCCTACAAAGCACAATGTGAACCACAACAACACAGAATACATACAGCCTAATTGCTTTATTACTACAATAGAACTTTGCTTCACACTTTTCACAATAAACCAACATGGGGAAGAGCCTGTTTGTTGACATCGATTTTGAACCATGGTTGTTCACAAGGTCCACAGTGTTGCACTGGCGTGGCTCTGCTCAGCTTTGAAAAGTGAGTTCAGGCGTTTCTCCTGCATTGAAATTGGCAGCCAGTTTTAGCTGTTTGAGAGAAATTCTACCTGTCTAGATCGCAAATGAACAATATTGCAGAAAGTATGCTGTTGCATTAACATTTCATAAAGGTAACCAGCTGGAGAGAAGATGATATGATATCAAGCCAAACACTAGCTTGTTTTCCCCTCACACCACATTAAATCTTTAAACTACCATAATCAATATTTTTATATTAACAATGAATCAAATAACTACTGAGCATGTATGTCAAAAAGTGTCCCCCATAGTGACAAACCAACATAATTATCCCCTGGCCCCAACTCTGCAGCTCCCTCCATCTCTACAGCATTTTTTAAACATATTTAAGCTCATTGTATTGGTTTGATGGTCTTCAGCTTTACTGCTATGGTTCACTCACACTGCTCTCATCAGTGTTGTTTGCAGACACAGCGGGAAGCAATTTTCATTAAAAAAAGCTGTAAAACCCACTGTACTCGATCTGCCCTGCACAGTTAATGACTAGCCAATAAACATAGTGAAGCATTTAGTAGCTAAAAAACAAGATATTTCTCACAAAAGATGGTGGAGCACAAAACCGAGCTAAAATGAGATTTACATTTATCCTGGAAATAAATGTACGTTTGTGTTAAGTGAAGCGGATCTAAAGACGATCAAAATGTCTTGCTCACTGTTTTTAAAATCATTTCATGGACATGACAGGGAGACATACATGAAACACTACACAATTCAGCTGCATTTCTGCTGACCTGCTGAGACACTGAAAGACAATTATAGGAGACAAAGATGACAAGCTTGTCAGCATGACAGCTCACTGTGAATTCCATTTGTCTTCAAAGCCTTTATTCAACATGAGTCACACCTGATTGAACCTCCACAGGGGAGTGAAGAGCAAGGATTGTAGCAGAGCTACTCTGCCTATTTGGCTCAAATCTGCATTTGGTGATATTGTGCATGCACTTATGCAATAAATATAGGGGTCTAAACATGCACATAAACTTCAGAATTAACTCCACTAACTTAGAAGAAAGTGAGAAACAATAAAAACACTTGAGGGCAGTTTGCAATTAATGGATATAATAGTTAAGGATCATGGAACCATTTGCAAATATTTGTGTGGGCTCTGAGGTATTTTAAAAGTTGTGGGGATGATATTGTGGTGAGGAAAGAAAGGAGCTACCATGCAAAAGATTAATTGTCCAAAATTAACATCTGGTCCATGAGCCAGAAACTGTCACTCACAACACTGTCTTCATTAAATTCATTTCAATACATTATGTTTTGCATTATGTATAAGTACTGTATGTGAACAGGAAGCAGATTGAGAAGAGGGTGGGTTGACATTCACATTGTATTTTTTTTAAATTATTTTTTATAAAAGGTGAGAAACAAACATGAAGAGATCAGTGACTGTTTATTATACAAGGGAATTAATTACATTTGCCAACAAAATATTCAGAATGATTGACCCCTCAATATGGTAAGCAGGTGGTTAGCACTGTCTGTTGATTTTAGCAGATACAGGTTTAAAACATCAAAGATCCAATTAACCTTCAAATCCATGGGTTAAGTTGGAAAAGCTGTGGACAGGCAGGAACACAGTTTCAATATACAGTAATCCACTGTCAAAATAGGCAGCTTGTTATACAACATTTAGAACCAGAATATACTGTACAATAACATGAGTTCATGCAGTAGAATGGGTTAGTGCTAATAATTTATAAAATACTTCAAGGGAAATAATTCTTTGAGAAAATTAGCAGTGGCATTAAATTTTAATTGTCCCTCTCCATAACTGTCACCAATAAATGACTCATACTTTAAAGAGAATGTGCATAAAACTGCATCTGTGATAAAAAGAGCTATAATGCAATCAGTATTTCCAATAACACGATTCACAACAGCCGTATTGTGATTAAAATCAATCATGCAAATGATGGAAAGGTGGCCAAATAAAGATCAATGCATAGTCCTCAAGGATGTGTGCCATAACTGAAAAGCAGATTCTCCACACACCTATATGTTCTACTGGCTGTGTTCTGTGCTGTGAGACACACCATCAGTGCATATTTTATAGATGTTTACAGCAGAACTGCACTGAGTCCCAAAAGCCTGCAGGCTTCCACTATCCCAGAGGTTGCCACTGGGACAGCTGTTCATATAAACTTAACAGGTGTTACTGGTCTCCACTGAGAGCCTCTCTCTTTTTCTCACTATTTCCCCTTGTTTTCTTCCCTCCCTTATATTCAGCATGTATCCCTGAATTGATTTCTCTCGTCCAATGCATCTGCCATGTCTCATCCAGCGCTCATAGATCCTCATACATGGACGAGCAGACAGATATTACTTTATTGGGCTTCATGCAGTACAGATTCATACAAGAATAATATATATCTGCATTAAATATTTTATATGAGAATCACACTTGCTGGACACATTATCAAGTCAGTAGTTAATCCAAACTGAAGCATAATACATTAAAAGATTGTTATAAAACACAACAATGTCACAAGATTCAGAATTTGTTCCAATCTGCATGAAACTTTTTATAGTACATACTGTATGAAATGCATAAGCAACAATATGACAGTTTATCATAACAACCCTCAGGCCTTTTAGCTGCATACTACACCTACAGTGGAATCTATAATATGCACCCTCAGTCCTCAATCCGAAAATTGTTCATGGCAGTGGAGTCTACATTTTCTTCTGAAGCTGTTTGCTAGCCACTATTCTAATATTCCCCAAATAAGTGACCAAATAATACTATTTACATGGTTTTATAAATATAGAAGGCAAACTGTATTTCAATCAATTTTTGCAAAATTTTGTTTGGATTTTTGTGAAGATACATAAGGGATTAAAATGCTATGATCTTGTATGAATACAGTATGAAAGCAGATTGTTTGATTTGAACTCCTGTATGTCCAGCTGAGTATTAAAATCAATGTCTTTGTACTACATTTTTGAACATCCTGTGTTCTACAGCACATTCTGACATGTTTTGTTCATTTTTAAACCTGTGCCCAATGTCAAACTTTTCCTGAGAAGGTACCAGAGATTCATAAATTACTATGAAATAATTATTTACATTAAAGGCAGATCTTGATTTAGAGACTATAGATTCAGAGAATATTTACTCCATCTACATTTGCTGAACAATTTTGTTTACAAGAGTACAACTTTGCTCACATTTAGACAATTAACTATACGTAAGCTGTATCTTGGAAATGAACCTGGATTGTTTGATACAACCATCTTCATCTCCGCATGAATATGATACTCTTACATTATTTCACCCTGAAACATTATTTTTGCCATCATATAATACAGCTGACATTGAGAAACGTATTCAGCATAATCCATATTTTTGATAAAAACACATATTTGCTGTGTTCATTTCAGAAAATCCCTGAAATACAACAGAAGAACTTTAAAATGTTTGGGTCTTCCAGCATACATACTGTATCTCAGCATCAAGCAATATTGTCTTTCCCTGTAGCTGTTTCTTGTATTGTATTTTCTTATCGCTTCATTTTAAAATTACATCCAGCCATCTGTTGCAAATTACTTTCCCAAAACAATATTTTATTGTAGACAAATCAGACTGAATCAGCATTTTTTAGGCAGGGGCATGGCATTTCTCTCTATATATCTGTGTTTCGCAGGTTAATTGTTAGTGAGAGTGGGAGAACATGTGCACTGTAAAGGTTATCTCTCATTTCCTAGTTTTATTATTTCCTTTTGTGAAGTACGTTCGGTTACATCCAATGTATTGAACACAATATTTCACAGAAAGAACCCCCCCCTCATGCTAAAGACAAAATATTTCCAAACCACTGCTCCTAGAATAAAGCACACTGTATTCGCAGTATACAGAGGCAATCAATGCTGGCTCTGCCATCATGTTTTTGTCAAATTATTGTATTTCTTTGATTAAATAGCTAAGACAGTCACAGTTAGACTGTGCATACTCTTGAGAGAGGCATAGTGAAGTCAGCCTCCCAGATAGGGGAATTCTCTTCATAGATTTCTGTTCTTTCTTAATACCATTGTTAGCTGCTGTTTAGTGAGTCTGTTGGGGAGTAGCAGAGAGGATATAAACATGGTATAACAAGGGGTTCTGATCTGATCAGCCATTTTTCTACATCTTTGAATCTGTAAATTAAGTATGAATAAGGATGAGAATTCTCTGTGTGTCTGATTAGTGCTTGACTGCATAAATGGCCTTTATGAAAAGTTAAACAGAGCCTCAGGAAAAGCCTAACAAGAGATGGAGGCACATAAAGGACTGGTTGTTTTGTTTGTTTTTCAGAGAAAGAAAAAAAATTATTGAAAGGGTGTAAGGGACAGACAGTTACAGATGATTCCCACAAATTGTTTGGTTTAACGTGATAGCCAGTGAATTGGATAGAGGGGGTTGAGGATAAAAGTGTTAAGATCAGAGCAGAGTTTTGGGACTTTATTTTAAACACATCTAGCAGCTTCCACTGCAAAACGCATTATGCTGCACTGAAAAAGGGTAAGTGAATGTTTCTTGAAAAAAGGAATCGACAAAGAATTCTAAAGATAATTTGACACCCTGTTATCGTTTGGATGTATCAGCAATAAACCTTTCAATCTATAACATATGTCTCATAAATTTAGGCTTTATCATTGCATAGTGCAATTGTACAATCTTCAGTATTTACAGCAGCCACGTGACTACCCCTTTGTGGTATAAACATTATACACTATATGCACACATGCATTTCTGTGTTCTGCTTGGTTTGAGGTAGCCACCATGCTGGGTGGAAACAGTAGCAGCATCTGTTAGAGCCTGTAATCCATCCAAATTTTAGCTCTGTGAGCAGCTGCTGCAGCACACTCCAAGAGAGGATCTGTACTGGAGAAAAAAAAAAGCAAGAGAAAAGGATCTGTAGGAAAAGCACAGGAAATGAGAAGAATTTGAGTGACTTAAATTCATGGAAAGCAAATACAAAAGATAAAAGTGCAGCAGTGATGAATAGTGTACCTGCATTGGCACTTTCTGTCTCATGATTAATTATGCGATTCAGTGCAATGGCATGTGCTTCCACAGTGAGTCTGGTATAACTAAAAGTTGGCCATCCTGAGTAATACTCATCACTAAGAAATGGCAGACAAAGAAGGTAGAATGATCCAGCACACTTGTGTCTTCAAACACTGTGATATAAGTTTGTGCCAAGCCAGCTGTTGTGATCATTACAAGACGGTGGCAGTGCCAACCTCTTGGTCAGCCAGCAGCTGTCTAAGCAATGTGGATCTTTTAGATTAAGGCCGGCTCCAATCTGCTCTGATCTGTTCGAGGCAAGAGATGATGATGAAGCGACAAACAGCTACAATCAGAGACAGCACAACTAATCCACACAGCCATATCGGATCACGCAGAAAACGTCATCTCAGAAAATTACTATGAATGCTGCAAATGCCTTTTATGCCGAGATGAAGTAATGAGCAATGTGATCTTGGTTAATTTCACACATCTTTGTGAGTAATTTTAGGGGTAGCTAGCTAACGTCACACTTGTAAAAGAGGAAATATGGATGGTATATTAATTTATCCCTTAAAAGTCCTTTTTCACTATTGATAGGAGGTATTGGATAGGAGATTGCTCGCTTCCCGGTGGAAAAACAATGACCAAATTTACCCAAAATGCTCCTCAATGAGACAAAGAAGCAGCTGTGCAACATTCATTACATCTGTGTTTTCATTCAGAAACAATATTAAATATCATCTGGCTCTCACTTCTTCCAAAAGTTGGACTGTATCAGTTATATCCCTGGCTACTGTTTTGTCAGAGGAAAGCACTGTATCAACTATCCCCACAGCCTCATCACAGTGTAGTCCCTGAATAATGGCTTTGGCAGCAGGTAAAATTAGATATTCACCAACAGCACATGGTTTTTGTGTGCAGGCAATCTGATATAGCTATAAAGGACACCTTCACTCACTCAGGAAAGATTGTTTTCTGCTTAAATGCAGTTGCTTCTTTAGCCGTCCCCTCCTTTTTCTTTGCAGGGATGAAGTGACATTTGGCTATTTATATTTTATTTCATATTATTACTTTAGCATCCTGACTTTTTTTTTTCTTTTTGCAGTTGTGATGAGCCCTTTTAGCTTTATTAAGTAATGTTTTTGTGGAAACTTGGATGCAATCTTTCATCATCTGATCAGAAAAGGCATGATCAAAAAGGTCATTGTTGTCTGGCTGTCAGTCACCGTGTCCGTTATATTATGTATATGTGATAGAATAAAGGATTATGCAAATTCAGATTATAGTAAAATTTTATTGGTAATCACCATGTAGATTAATTTTCAATGACACACCTAAGGGTGGATGCACAGACCAGGGTCACCTCCATCAGCAACGATATAATTTCTCTCTTGGCTACTGGCTACTAAGACGCTTTCATATTTACTTGCACAGAAGAGCATTAAAGTGGAACACTGAAGGGAATATTAAGAGTCAGATGCTGATATTGCATATAGGAAATTAAGTATTGCAGGAACCAATCAACATTCAGGAGGGCTTGTACAAGCAATTGGCTTTTCACTGTTAATAGTGGTGAATATATAGCTGTGTGCTATAAAACCTATAATGCCGAAGATTTCAGGTAAAAGAAAAATAGTTTAATCCTGCTCAGTAGTGCAACCACAGCCTGTTGTCCCTGCCCACACCACTGACATCAACCCCAGGACACAGATGGCTCATGAACCAATGTGATAGGACACCATGGAATCTGCTATAACTTGTGCAGGGGTAAAGTTCATTCCTGTGTGACACCAGGTCCTGCTGGGATCAAACATATCAATGTGAAAAATAGATGGGAGGCAAGAAGTGGACACAGAGGGACAAACAGCCAGGCTTTACTCACTTATTACTGAAAAACAAAAGCCAGTGTGACATGATATTATTGCTGTGTGAAAACAAATGGAACGAAGTGAGAAAATGAATAGTAAGAAGTTAGTTGCTACTTTTAACGAAAATTGTGTTAAAAATAAAGCTCATACATCACTTTATAGGTAATGACAACTATTGATCTTTTTTGATTTTTGTGAGATCCATTTGTAGTTATCTATCCTGTTCAGTAACAATATTAAAACGATAAACCTTCACTATAAAACTGAACTGATGGTTTTTTTTATTAAATCTAATTTAAAAGTAAGCACGTTCTGATTGATCTTAATATTTGAAAATAAAATATGTATGACTGAGATATACTTACTGGATGTGCTGAAGACTAAATATTTAGCTGAAAAGAGAGCAAAGTGGAGGGGGGCTAATTTAACAAATATTGATCTTGAGGTGATCTAAAGCAAACATGGAAGACCCATTAAAATTGCAGCACGTAAGCTGAGAGCAAATCAAATTATAATGACGACTGATAAATGAGTCTTGAGTAACTGAACTGCACACTTTGCTGATAATAGGTGTGGGTTACTATACTATTTCAATATAATCTTTTTCCAAGGTGATAAAAAAAAAAGCATCAGGCTAGTATACTGAAGTAGAATGTAGTCTATAGTATCTTAGGGTGGGCTATGACCAAGTGTTTGTCTTTATTTGAAATTAACTGAGCCTCAATACTAATTGGATTTCTGCAGTAATAATATAGCTGCATGTGGTACTAACAGGTTACACAAAGACTGTTTTGTTAAATTCACATTGATTTACACATGAGGTGGTACTTCAAATACATCTGAGGATCAAGAAGCAATTCCCTTTTCTGCTAATGCTTATTTTAGGTTTGTGCAAGGACGATATATCACAATACTAATGATTATCAGAAAAATTTAAATCACAAAATGTATTTTGAATTGAATTAGGTGTGTTTGAAATTCTGTAATTTGTTGAATAAATAATTTGTCTATACTTTCTGCCTAGAACCTCAGATCTACTTTAATCTCTTTTGAATTACAGTACATGACTGATTAATGTAATTACTAAATCACTGTGATGACTGTGTGTTTAACCTTGCAACACGTGTTATACAGTATATGAACGTGTGGGCATGTGATACAAACACTCACCCTCTGCTGCAGTGACCCAGAATCAGACCTTGTTCTGACCAAACACATTTGGCAGTGATCATGTCTTCATTGCTGCACCAGTGATTTCTGCTGGTTTGGTTTGGATGGTGGTGAGGAGGAGGGTCAGAAACATGTAAAAACCCACAAGTGAAGGTGAATATATGTAATATCACATGGTGATGTTTACTTATTTGGTAGGAGACAAGTGAAATTATGCAAATTTTGTATTTTAAATGTAGTATTGCAGGGTTAACATGAACCTCTGCACCTGTTCTTCCCTCCAGGGAATGCTCTGTCAGCTGCTGCCTCTAACCTGCCACTTTTGCCAAGATCATAGTATAGACCCAGTGGTAACCTGTGGAAACTGATGTTCTATCTCTGTCTAAAAATGCTGGCCAACTTGTGAAAGTTATAAAGTGTAAGAGTGTGATGGAATGTATTTTTTATGATTTGACCTTATGAACTAAATGTAAATTAATTTGAAAAAAAAAAAAAAAAAAACTCATCCGCTTCATATCCTTTCTGTTGCGCTGGGGGACTCCCCATCTGCCAGGTCTACTGATCAAGGCTCTTTGACTCAGGAGACAGGTGAAGTGTTGGAAACTGATCCTGCTGAGACCTATCTAGGCTGACAAGATCAGAATAAGCAGCATATTTATTAGAAATAAAATTTTTAGATTTATCCTACATGTATGTACTGGTATTTTATACATATACATGAAAGGTTCAGAGGAAAATTACCACTAAAATGTCTTAGCAGACATTAAAACGACAGACATGTTAAACTTGTAAACATGAACAGGAATCCATGAATATTAATTGACCAATTCCCAAATCACTGTGATGTTGTGGAACATTTTATCCTTCTCTCAGTTTCAGCAAATGCAGCTCATATAATCCAAATAAATGTTGACATGACAATGAAAAAGAAACTTATTTATCCATTCATCCATTATATATACCATCTTATTTCTATTTAGGGTCATGGTCATGGTCATCTACTTGAGCCTTTGTGTGAAAGGCAGGGGCACATCCTGGGCAGGTCACCAGTCCATCACAGGGCCAGAAACGTATTTATTCTTTCTATAATTATCAGGCTGCTACCTTATCAGGTTTTACTAAGGAATGCCTACATGTGCAAGCATACAGTATGTACATGTGGAGTTTATACCCATGACATTAGATGTTTACTGGTAAAAACTGTAGTACTAGTGAAGTTCTGTCATTGGATTTTATAATTATTGTGTGTTCATTCATGTTTGAGTTCTGTCTTTTTGCATAGTGGAAGATCTATTTAGCCTGAAAGCTCCCATGCAATCAGAAAACAGCTGTCTGTCAGGATGAGCTAACATTTATAACTGATAAATGGACGAGTGAGTATGTGGAAGGAGCAAATATAATGATGATGAAACTTAATAAGTAATGCTTTTCTCTAGTACCGGCTTATTTTTTCCAATTTTGTACTTAGTGAAATACGAACAAACAAAAAGTTCCTTTTCATATTTGTATGTTAACTGAGCAACCTCTTGTTCACTTCTGTCCCAGTTTAACATGTTAAAGAGACTGGAGGAATATGAACTTTCCACCTTGGGTTCAGTGATAGTAGTACATGCTAAATGTTGCTATGTGTAGGAAAACAGTTCAGAAAGTCACAGAAAAAAAAACCCAAACTTGTTATTATATTAACTGAATAGGTAAACTTACCCATAGATGTAAAATGGGTACAAGATTAAACATTAAGAAGCAGAATCAGCACATGCTTCTCCTCTGTCAAGCCTGATTAATTTGCTGAACCCAAATGTGCATTGGTGCTCTTCAGTCACTCCTCCATCTGCAGACAGGGTTCACTGTTTTATCATCTGTCAATCAGGCAGATCTGCCAGACATCACAACACCTGCCACCTCATTGTTTTGCCACAAATGTCCAGCCTTAACCTGGCTTCATGCCCCGCTGTCCTCAGCATAAAGACTTTTGAACTAATACCCAACATCAGCACCACAGTGTTACATTACTGGGTCACTGCACTGCAAATACAAGTTCACCATTGGTTGTAAACAAATCATATGGACACACAAGCAGCCATGTTGGTAGCCTGCAGGGGCCCCCGATAAAAAACAAATACATTTAGCTAATTGTGATGGATTGGTCTGCACTATCTGCAATAATTTACCTCTTTTGTTGTTCATGAAAAAAAAAAAAATGTAATGAGCACACCGGAAAATAGCTGCCAGCTGGCAACTAGTCACTCTACAGTTTTGTTCCAATTATTATTTGCTCTAACAGCTCTTACCCCTCCTGTGCTCCAGTAGAATTTTATAGTATTTTCTATTTGGGAGGTACTTGTAAATTTCTGCTAACTTCACAGCCATTTAATGCTTTTAATATTTATACCCTATAAAACTAACCATGTCATCAGACTGACAGCTTGACTGACAGAAGATATACTTATCCAATTTATAGATTGGAGGACATTAATTGGATTCTCACCAGCAGTTGAAATGGATTTATTTTTGCTCAAGGCTCTGTGGCAGTTAAATTAAATAGATTTTACACACAAAGTTCTGAATTCAGCTGTGTTTCATTCTCAGACTTATGTTTACTCTAATATATGCCATGTATTTTTGGTTTAAGCTATAAATTATCAGTTTATAATACTTGTATGTTCCCATATGACTGGATTCATTAACTAACTGATATAGACCAGAGGCTAATCCTTGAGGAATATAAAAAAACAAAACAAACTATAAATATGGTATTCGTAGTGGCCTTGCCCTTTATGATGTACACGATTGCTACATTTCACTTCACAATTTAAATTAACTACAGTATTTCCCACTTTTCAAATGCTTTTTTGTTTTTACCATTATAGTGTGTATAAGGCATTGCTGACAGATAATTCCATCAAATATAGAGCTTAAAGAAAAGCTTTTCCAAATCCTGCACAGGTGTATAGTTACAAGAATAATCACATGGCTTCACTCTGTTTGTGTCTGAAAGTCCTCATCACACTGGTGCGGATGTGATGGGAACATTAATTTGTTTAGACTTAAGTCTGTTTGGTCCTCAGACTGATTGGAACTTTAGATTTGTTTATATCCAATCAATGCTGTCTCAGCTAACAAAGCTCTCATTTTTCAGCTCACAGCTTCAGGATCTGCCATAACAACTTATCTTAAAGCAGAATTACAAACAAGACAAAGCAAACAAATCTACAGAAAATTACACTCCTCCCAGTCACTGGGGCCAAACTTTTCTGTGCTGATTGTCAGGGGATATAGTGTATGCTGTCTGGCTACTGCTTTTAGCCATATAGGGGATTTCAGGTCTAATCTCTCAGGTGCATGCCCAAGCATTTATTTATCAACTTTATCAATAAAAGTGCAGCATTGCCAGGGCAACAGGTAGCAGGATGGCCAACAGCCTATCCTTCTGCTCCACAGCAGACAATAATTACTCAACCTGCCCCCAAAAAAGCTTGACCCGGGAGGGGCTGGAGCATGCCTGAGGTCCTCCTACCACGAGATAAAAATAATATTTGGTTGTGCTCCCCTCACTTACAAACCTAAATGAAAGACTGGTTTGTTGATATGCACCTGATGTTTTGTCTTGCATGTTATGTTATATGCACGGATGCAATACAGTGATGGATATGCTGAGGTTTTAAGCAGAGAGTAAGTCATTTCTCTCTTAAAATGAGAACTAAAAGTATTTGGTTAGGAAAAGGTATTACAGGGGGTGTGGTGATGCAGTGGTTAGTGCTGTCACCTTACAGAAAGATGACTGGTTTAGAGTCTACATATGTGGAGTTTGTTTGTTCCCCCTGTATCTGCAGCTGCTGCTCTGGTTTTCTCCCACAGTCTAAGTGGGTAATGTTAATGAATGGATGGGATACTGGAATGATACCTAATCACTGTTTTCTTGATTTCCATTGTATACCATCTGAATATCATTGGAAACTGGACTTCTCTTTAGAAATGAAAAAGTGAACTATGGTCACTTTAATGATAATAAAGATCAATTATTATTACTTTAAATTTGTGTGTTTGTGTGACTAAATGCTTAAAGCAAAAACAAGCTATTCTCACTGCAGGTGGAGACATGTCAGATACTTACATGTATAAATGAATTACACATTAATCGTAATATTTTTCTCCAACAGACAAAGCAACAACATCAACGTCTCATCTGTTTTAATTTTATCTTGGTGAAACAACTTTGACAGTTCATTGCATTTTTCCACTTGGAGGCATTTAACTTAATATTGTCATTTTAATGTAACCACCCAATAAAACAGGTTTTACACTGCAGGTCTTTGTATCATCATTGTGTTTACTTTACATTAAATGACATAACTGTTTTCCTAAGCATTTAGAACTGAAATGGAATCAGTTCATTTATAAGTAATCACCATGTTTAGCAAATATCTGCACATATGTTCCCTGTCAGGTTTTTCAGGACAGTATAGATGCTATGAAGCTTCTGGCTCATTGGTAGATGCAGGTACTCCCTCTAATGTATAATTAGCAGATTGATGACAACTGCTAACTGCTACTGAATGGTGTAATAACAGCCAAAGCAGGTGGAAATCTTTATGCATGCATCGATATGGAAATTCCATGGGATGGTACATAGAGAATCAACACATGTTTTTAGTTGAACTGTGAATTGTATATTATCTTACATTGTTTCAAACACCACAGCTTTATTTCCAACATAATCTGTCATTTTGCTAAGGGATAGAGCAGCAATAAAAATACAACATGGATAAAACAAAGTCTGTCCACATAAATGCTAACTATTTACATATTAAGTGGATTTCTACATAATTCACATGCACTACAATGACTCCTGCTTGATTGAAGGACATTATTAAAATAAAAACTTCATTCCAAACAGACAGAAATTTATGATTTTTCATGGATGCAAGAACTACATTTTCAATCTCCAGAGAGTTAAACCTTTACTCTTGGGGGGTTTATTATCTCCTTCATCCATGTTGTAAAAGACTGCCATAAATCGATTTATGGTTTGTTGTATCCAAGACACATCACACACCAAGGTTCTCCTTAGAGCATTGAAGAAATCCGAGGAAATGTGTTTTTAATTTATGACTCAATAACAAGAAAGCTCTATTCATATTGGCTCTTTTGATGTACTGCTTGCAGATGATTGGATTGGCTACAATGGGACTACACTGTGCCAAATAAAGCATGACCATATGCTGTCATTATGACAAAAAGCAGAATGCCAGTAACAAGATTTGTGTTTTCTTACATTACAGTAACCACAAGTAGACCTACACAGTAACTGATAAATACGAGCTAATTTGCCAAGTTTCCAGACACACTGCTACTGATTCAGAATTGAATTAAGCAAAAAAATATATATACTGAAAGAAAATTCCACTTGTAGAGAGGTGCATGATAATGACATGCAATAGTCTGGAGAAAAAAAAAACATGATTTGGAGAGGACCAAGGCGATATGAGCAGAAATTGGAGCAGTACATTTAAAAACACAACAGTCAGGAGGCATAAGAAAGGAGCATGAGAATGAGGCAATGAGCTGGTATCTCATTCTCCAGCTGCATGCTTAGGAAACTCTTTGGAACACAAAGGTAGGATGGTTGATGCTGAACAGCCCGAAGAAGTGTTACACCCAAATACATCCCAGTTGCCATATGAATTATTCCAGCCCCACTGTTTGCACAGGCTTTGGAAAACAACAAAAAGACTTTAAAGCAGGTTTGAAAGATGAGTGGATGAGTACTTGGATAAAGGGTGTTGGGAAAATGAACTACAAAAAAATCCAGTGGGTAGCAAACACAAACACAGCTCTCAGTCATCAGAATGAAGGGCAAAGGAGAAACAGAACCTCACTGTCCCAGTGTCCCAATGTTATTTACTTTTTCATTGGCGCATGACTGAAGCAACACAGAGAATAGCAAAACACCAAACATTCAGGTTAAGTAAAAACTCTAAAGGGACTGCAAAATAAACATAAACACAAAGCAATATTCTGTTACTACCAAACTAGTCAATAATCGTATGGTTAAACTGGTGTGCAGCATGTTGAATACTGTTAATTGTCTATTCATCTTCTGGAGTTTCTTCTTACAGACAGGATCCCCAAAACTTAATGACTGGTGAATACAAAGACAGCTGATTAAAATGATTGGGTGTACCTGAAATAGGTATTTTGGTGGAAAACAAACCTGATGTCTAACCATTTTACAGACATGTTCAGTATCAACATATTTGTAACCTGTTAAAGATGTATAACACATCCTCATTGCATTAATAGAAAATGTAATCCAATTTGACTTGTTTATAAGCAATTCAACACACCCCCACCTGAGGGTAACCTATAGGCACAAATGTTCATCAGAAATCACTCCAATCTGTCATGAATGACTGTATGTGTGTGTGTGGGTGTGTGTGCGTGTGCGTGCCTAATTGGACTTTCAATTAGCCGATGAGCAGACTCAGATAAATGTGTTTATAATTGTAAGATTCTTGGTCAAATTTCTTTTTTGCAAACTGCTTCTTTCATTATAACCCTTGAGAAGCTCCTTTAAAACTTGTCTAGTATAAATGGCACTACTTTTGTTAGTCAAATCCCAGGGAAGCTCTTATTCAACACCATTAAGATCTTTTTTTTTCAGCATGCTATTAACACAAAAGACTGTGAACCTAGAGTCCCTAAAACCTGTCAGCACAGCAGGTTTATTAGTTTTCCACTGAGATATGCTTTAAAAAGTTCAACATCAATCTGTATTTGGAGATCAAACATCCCTTACCTGCATCTTTAGTTAAAAAGATTTTACCCTGATCAAAGCCTATGACTCACAACCTTCTTTCCAGTGAACTTATCAACAAAACATAAAACCCTCTTGCAAATACATCACAGAAATCAGAAAACAGGAGAAACGTGATCCTGTAAATTGTCTAGGCAGAAAGCCCTTTAATTTAATATGTGTACAAACAATTCATTGTTTTCAGGAGCCAAAAATATGATGAAATTACCCCTGTTTTATAGTTTTGCTTGTAAACTGAGAATCAAAAGATTTCTGTGCAGATCTCGCTAAAGACAATAAGGAGGCTAAAAAAAAAAAAAATCTATATCTATGAAGAGATAAAGTAGTAGGCCAAAATCACAACACAGTTGAGTACTTTCAGAAAAAACTGGTGCAAACTAGAAAACTTGAAAATTACAAGCAGTGTCTGAAGAACAAAATTCTTTTCCAAAATACTTAATGCTGATCTGAACTGTTTTTTTTCTCAAGCAGAGCTTATACTCTAAGGCTGTGTGTCCCCAAACCACCACGCAGGTATTTGATATTAGACACTTTGAATAGACAAAGAAGTTTATAAAAAAGATAAGGGACAACATGATGATTTTTATTTATCTTGATTTCATGCATTAGTTGATACGTTACTCAAAATTACAAAGATCACTATAGAAAAACTCAGGGTTTCGCCAAAATCAGTAACATTAACCACGGTGGCTGACAAGGGCAAATGTGCTACAACAACTATATGCATTTGTTTTATGTGTTTTTGGTTTTGCATCATTTCTGTATTTGCAGCATTTGGCCGTTGTGGCACATTTGCCCTTGTCGGCCACCGTAATTAATCATCTGGGGACCATGAATGTCTCCTATAACTTAGTTTCACCTCACCCAATTCACCTCACAATGGGAGATATTTGTTCTGTGAAGGAGTCCCATGACTGTGTGGGAAACTCACTAAGGTAGGTCCACAAGGAGGAATTACAAGGGGTGCAGCATGGCTGCATGAAAATGGAATTTAATGTATAACTGTCTTGTGATAAAGTTTAGGCCAAAGGCTATAAGGTGCTCCATGGAGGGACCTTAGTGGAGGAAGTGAGAGCAGAGAACTTGGGATAAGTTGCTTAAGTTTGATTGATTATGAGAGATTTAGGAGTATTTTGGGAGAATAGCTAAGTGGAGACAAGTAACAATTGGAGATGAGAAGAAATTAGACAAAGTGCCAGAGGGTGTCTCCGGTCCCTTGGGTTGTCCTGCAAAAACAGACTATTAACAAAATTTGATGCTTCAAGTGTAGAAAGTCCAGGATGTCTGGGTATGAGCAGCAGAGTTCTCTGTGAATACAAATAGTCTTCATGTAAGGGAGAGAAAGAGAGAGCACAGACCACAGGGATATCCTAAAATAACTATTTCTTAAGATAAGTCTAGAAGCACGACTGAGGAAAAATAAGCGGTGCTAATTATAGCATGGTGTAATGGGTAATGGGTTGGGATTCATTGGGGTTATTTGGTGGGCGGTGTAAATATGAAGAGATGACAGATTTCACCGAATGGTAGCTGGGATGAGGTGTGGAAGTGAAAGTGAGGAGAGAACAGTGCTGTCTATAGCAGCTGCACAGCAACAGGCTTCCCTGTGCAGAGGTCTATGGAAACTATACAAGTTACAGGCTGCGTTTTGAGTAGAAAGCTGTAAAGCAATTATAGTAGATTAAGTTTGGTCTATTCAAGGTCATGAACCTTTCGGTTTGTAGACACCACTGCACAGGCTCATGCATACAGTACACTGCCTTTAAGAAAAGGATAGGAAGCCTAATAGACTATACTATATTACTTAATCTTAGTTATGTTCAGTATAAACCATTATGTGGTTCATTAAAATATCAATAAGAAATAATTGTATAAATGTGTAACATTGTTTTGTCATTTATCTTCCAAGCTGTTAATTGGTTATTATCTTGATGAGAAGGCTCATTGATCACATGGTGCTTTATTGGCACAAGTCATTACACTGGTTTTGATCCAACAATGCCACACATACTGCATACTCTGCTACAGCATAAACAAACACCAGTTGTCACAAGCCTGTCTCATCATGCAAAGTAGTCTTTGGAACACGTTCTGCTTGTGAAGTTAACGTTGGGTTTAATCCCCTGGTTTCCTGAATGCCTTTCCAGAGCAGGATAAGATGACATGGGTGTCTGGCTGGAAGACAGCTTCCAGACGGCTCTCATGTCACTTCCTCACAGCAGGTTTGATGGCGCATCAGTTGACAGGTAGGCAGTCTGAGAGGAGTGTGCTTAAAGTGGTTTTGCAGCAATGGTGACACTCTGGGATGATCTTACTAGCTTTAAATCCTTGCATTTCTTTATCATCCAATGCTTGGATTAAACAGAGTTGTGGATTCCATTTACCTACTTTTTAATAACCAGTTATCTAGTTATTTGGATTCACTGAGCTGACACTAACAACTTTAATCCATATTTTCATCTTTGCATTTCTAAAATTCAGATAATACATCTTAAATTTTTTAATCCTTAAATCACCTATTTCGTTAAAGCAATTTTCTCTTTATAAATGGGCAAAATTTCTAAGCATTGCACTTTTAATTTTGCACACAGGTTTGTTTTGCCACTGCAGAATTTAATCTAGCAACCCTTTGTTCCTAAGACTCTTTAGGCAACACTGTGTGTGACACAAAGATTTATTTATTTATTTTTACAGACGTGAACAGTAAGAAACACAGTATCACATAAAATGAATAGGGGGTTTGCTCCACTGCAGCAGCTGGATATACTGTGGGGGTCTGAAGTACTCAAGAATAATTAGGTTGAGAAATGTCTGCACATCAAGAGTTTTTTTTTTTCCGCCCTGTCACTTTCCAAAACATGTTATCACACAGTCTTTGTTGTGAGTTTAAGATTTGAGGGAGATTTGTTTTAGGTGAAAAAGGCTCAGGTGGACAGAATAACCTTGACACCTCTGTTCTAGTCAGCAGACTTCAAAATCATCTCTTTCTACAAATGATCTTTAAATGACTTGTGTTTTCTCATTGCATTCCCACTAAAAACATGTTATGAGGGTATGATGTGAATCCTTAATTAACCTCTAATAGAATATGTATAGAGCACGAGCAGAATACAGCAATTAATGCCATGCATAGCACATAGAGACCTTTTTGTGACATTATTGGATGAAAACAAGCAGACTGGGTGTGCCAGCAGTGACTGACAATAATGATTTTCCGAGGTGCAGAATCATTAATGTTTGTGTAACTGAAGCCTTGTTTATCGAAGCTGAGTATTCTTTGTATAGAAGGCATGAACAGAGCTCCAGAGACAGCTCTGCTTTATTGTCACTACAGCTTGGTCACTAGTTTGTTCACAATCCTGTCATTCGGGTGTTAATCAGTTTGGATGCTAATTTTCTACTAGTCAGTTGTAGAAACTGACTGATTATGCATGAGGTGGAGCACTCATAGCAATAATTTTAATTAAAATTATTTAAAAAAAAATTATGTTCAAATATAACTTCTCAAAACCCAGCTGAAACCTTTCTATTTTCTTCTCAGTATAAAAAAAATGATGAGTGTGATATTGCCCCATAGATGTTTTGTCATTTGTTTATGTCCATTCTCTGGGCCACAAATATATTTTATTAATGTTTGTGTATATTCATGTATGTGTGACAGCTCCAGTGTTTACTGCACCTTCATGATATTACTCTCATTAAAGACAAAATGCTGACCTTGGAAAGACACAAATGGATCTTTAAAAGACAGGCTCTTCCATCACAGTGAAATGGAGCACTACCCATCTCACAATACTGCTATTAAGTTTCATCAAGGCTCATTACATGCTGACTCTATGTCATCTCCTGTGGACTATAAAATCCCTCCCTGCAAACATACAATACCACAATAGGTATATTATCACACATACTCACAATTGTTGTTAGTGAGTGTCTCTTACAATTAATGTTTTTGGGGTATCCAACAAATAAATACAGAAAAATATCTTCGGCAGTGCAAATGACCCACTCACTGAAACTGTGCAAAAATGTTATTCAGGGTGTCATCAGGACTGCGTCTGTTACAAAAACAATATTCATTATTTAATGGCAAAGCTACAGTATGGTATTCACAATGCAATGCAATAATCAGACACCATTGTGGAACATTAATATCTCATTGTTCATAATACATCAAATTGTACCCCATTCATCCTCTGACTGATGCCAGAACTGAATTCATTGCCTTACCAGTCAATGAATAGAGCATTCATTCAAGGCAAAATAGCAGAGCAGCACACCAGAGAGAGAAACAGAGAAAGTGAAAGAGGGTGAGTGAAAGAGACAGGCAGGATGGGAGGCAGACATACCAGCATGCTTATATGATCTTGACCCAGCAGTCGATAGGGAAGGGCAGTGAAACCTGATTACAGACAGCCCACATCCCAGCCTGCTGATTTTATTTCCCTCTCTGCTCATTCGGGTAAAAGAGAGCTGTGACGTTCTGCACCAGCACACTGCATTGGCTTGATTAAACTTTAATTTCTTTTTGCTCAGGTGTGACGTTACCTGTAGTGTACATATCTGTTTTACTGGCAGTTACTTTCTGCATTTACACTCCACACTAATGAAACTAAATGTGTACATTTTTGTCCCCGTTTTGCTCCTTAATTTACACTTGCTTTCCCTAACGAAAGAACTGAATGTGTTGCATATTTTCAAATGTTTATAGGACACTGAAAACTGTGAAACTACACACAAGTAACATTTGTCTAAGCAGCCTGTCACCAGCTGGGAGAGTGTGTGCATCTTCTTTGTGTCCCTCTTGGCCCCTTCTTGCTGCAGTGGAGAATGCAATGAAATGTTCATCTCAACTTTCTTTCAGACACTCTACGTGTTTACGGTTATTTATACTTCTGTCTCCAGAAACACACACCACAGATACTGGTGGATTATGAGCTCTGACACAGCTCTGATTTTTTTCCCTCTACATACAGCTTTTTTATTGAATCTCTAGATTTTAATTATTCTTGCACTGATCAACAGAATATCTTTGAAATGTACTTATGCATGAGCCACTACTTTCTGTAGAAAAACATGCTGTAACTCAAACAAATAAAAACCACAATTAAGGAGTATTTTAGCACAATGGAAAACAAACTATTTGTGCGATACACATTCAATAAAGGAGCCAAACCCAGTGATACATGTTAATGTTATGGACACTTACAAAAGTGTCCACTTGTTATGGGCCATTAAATGAGTGAGTGAATAAAACTGATTTGAGACCATCTAACTTTATATTCACTGTGGAAATTCATCACATATTTTCTTTCACAGCCAAAATCAATTTTTATACCCTTTCTCCCCTCATATTAGCAGACAAAATGCCTCAGATATGACTGTAACGCTGTGTGCCTTCAAAACAAACTTTCTATGGAATTTACTTTCTGGGCGAGATTTATTTATTTCATTATCAAATTTAATAGTTTTTATGTAACAAATAAACACACCAGGAGCCATGTATTTGGCAGCCTAAAAGTATCTTTCTGACATTTTTCTATTATTTACTAGGGATGGATCATTTGAAGGAAACCTGCTAAGTATCCAACAGCTCTCTTTTTTTTTTTTTAATACTGTAGCAAATAATTCACCAGAGCTTGATATTTACAAATCAACCATGTTACTTTCATTTTGTTTTCTTAATTGATGTTTTCCACAAACTAATGACTTTATATTATCTTAACATTGTTGTTCTTTATATTAGTAGTAAAACCAAAACATAATATAATGTTCCTCTTCAATATTGAATTCATAGGAGACAAACCCCCCTTTACTTAATTCATTATACTCAGGTTTTTTAAAGCTTAAGTAGTTCTTGGTCTGGTATGACCAGAAACCTATGGTTGCCTATGTCAGCCAACTTTAAAGAGATGCTGACCAACTCACGTTAATGAGCCTGTCTGCTTATTTGACCTTTTAAAAACCATCATCCCACCCGTGGGACACTTGGCCTTGGTAGAGCTACATTAGATGTGTTTTAGTCTATACTGGACTGAAAATCTTTTCTATTCTATTTTTTGAAACAATGAAAAAAAAAAAAAAGCTAATTTTTAGTGCCATTATGAACAACTTTGACATAGAAATGGTTTAAACTCTATACTGTTTTCCAGTCAAAATGTATTACTATATGCTTTAGTTTAGCCTTTATTTCAAAAAAGGGTGCTGCAAAACCCATGTTTGGCCATTGTAACCCTGGTTCATCTCCTAAATTAAGTTTGAATGTAAAATTTTCAGTTACCTTTCACAGGAATTCAGGGTTATGAGGGTAAAAACAGCAATGTTTTTGTAAGGGATTAGTGAATCTTTGTCTTTTTCTGCTCCAGTCAAACTACATTACAACAGCTCTCAACATCAAGTAAAAGACAAGAGAAATTCAGTCATTGCTTACATATCACTTATGCCAGTGTTCAGCTAAAGTTACGTATAGTCTCACTTAAAGTGAAAAGAACATTTTTCATGACATGCAGCATTGAGTTTAACTCCCATCTCTACTAGGCACATAATTTTAATTTGATTTCACCTCATGATGGCCTGTCCCAATAGACTAGTACTGCTATACAATAAAATGAAAAATCTGCTATTTATGATCTTATGTAAAGTCTATATTTCTGCATGGTAGAGGGATTCACATCATGTTTAATTTAGCTTACTGAAAATTTAAAGTATATATGTGACAATGTCAGTCAGGCTTTAACCCTTTCAGGCCATTATTGTAAAGATAATTTTGTTAATAGGTGGACAAAAAAAAAACAACAAAAAACAAACAAAAAAAAAAACAGTGGATACACTTCCAGTAACAACTGAGCTGAGTTTTATAAGGTATTGTTTTGCCTCCTTAAAACAGAGAAATAATGTTATATCACTTAAAGGAGGAGGTTGTCAAAACAAATTAGCCTGAAATAATATGCCAACACATATCTGATGTAGTGTTGTAATTTTGAGCCACAGTGGGAAACAGAATTGTGGTGTGAGAAGAGCCGGTGAGAAATTCCTCGTCTTGCTACTGATATCTTTCTGTTGTGAAATGTGTTCTCAGTGCTGAAATGTATGCAGTGTAAAAAGCACACAAAATAGTGACAGTAATGACTAACCCATAAAAGCATCTGTCAACTGACCTTATATTTGGTGGTTTTCATTGTTTTTAGGATGCATGAGAGATGCAATAATCAATAAGCATGAATCTAAGGATGATAATGTTGGTCCAGTGCCACCACAGTCCACTACTTTAACCCAGACTGAATTATCTCACCGTTTAGATGGACTGCCGTGAAATCTTGTTCAGACATACAGATCCCCAGAGGATCCCCAGCTTTTGTCATGATGTTGACTTCCACTAGCACCACCTTATGGCTGGCATTAGGAGTTTGAGTGGAAATCTCTGACTACTGAATGAGAGTTCGTATTTAGTTAAAAAATGCAACATCATTGCAGACTGTTACGCTTTTTGAATCTGAACTTGAAGCAAAACATCCCACATCCAAAACATCCACAATTGAAACATAACATAAAACCAGACAAAACAAGAACTAGCTACAGTACCTATTTACTTCTATTAATGTGTGCCCTAAAGACATGAGAAATTACTCACCAACACTGAAATTTTGCTTTGTGAAGATACATCAAGTATATATGTGTGTGTATATATATATATATATATATATATATATACATACATATACTTCTTGAAGCAGTATAAAAGACCATTAGTCAAACAAATAATTCAAAGAAAATTATCTACTTTGTGTTAGTGTTATTTTCTCAGGGAGTCTGGTTCTACAGAAAAGAGGCTTCTTCAGTGCACACTTTAGATAATTAGCCAGGGTGAATGGCAGCCACCCAACACCTCTGTCAAACTAGGAGGCTACTAATGAGGAGAGCACTACACTTTCACCCAGAATATATTAGCATCCTATATGAGGATGCTGTCAGCTTCTGTTCTCAAACGTCAACTACCTCTGTCCTTAGAAAAATATTCTTTCCTCACATGTCTCTTCAGGCATTTCTTTAGATTATTATTAGATTAGATGTGTCGTTTTCAACCATGCTCTTCTTAGATGACTGCAGTGATAATGTGTGAATAATCCACACCTTGCAGAATGTTTACAGTAGACCAAGAGTATATAGCACTATGGCTACAATCAGCAGAAAGTCTCTTCGTGGCACTATGTCTTGTTGTTGGCATAGCTGCTCAGAGATTGTTTTTTTCACTGTCAAATCAGTGTGTCTGAAATAGAAAAAAAACTTAAAAACTGACTCTGGTCACATGTGAAGATCAGTCTTCACACATTCTCAATTTCCACTTCCATGTCAACACACGGTGCTTTTGTAATCCATCTATATATTATATTTATGTATAGGCTTTGCATCATTTTAAGCAAAACAAAGAGCAAACTATGGTTTGTTAACCCATGCTTCAGTTACAGGCAACACTTTAATTGCATTGTTGTGATTATATTTAACATTATGAAATGATCCTTGGTTGAAATGAGAACTGTCTAACCTGCGGTAACTCTTGGCATGATAACGCTGCCGATGCCTTAGAGACTCAAACATAATTAGCATGCTGAATGGTCACATATCAAATAGTTTCAGCAACTTAGCTGTACAGTATTAAGAAAACCTCATTACAGGAAATGAAATATTATCATGAGCTAAAGACTTTGTCAGAGCAATACATGATAAAATGTGTTAGATTCTGAGATTATTGTTCTACTCTCAGTAGAGCGTCACCACAGTCAGTCACATAGTCAAAATAATTTATATCAAAGTACCCCATGCCAGAACCATCATCATCATGCCCGCAGTGCTATTGCCTCCAGAATACATTGTGCTGTTGTCTTATTCTTAATTCTCTTACTGAATGTATTCCATTTTCTAGTTTCTAAAAAAAATAAAGAACAATGAAGGAACAAACTTGCTTCTCTGTAAAGCACTGTTGGTATCAAATGCACAGTACTGTTATTGTTGCCTGTTGATCCATTTTGTACTAGTTCATGTGGTTAGAATTTAGAGTGAATTGGGTGCAGAAATAGCTGCTTTACTTGTCATGCTGTGGGCATGCCCACTGCTTAATTTTAATTCTCCAGAACAGGTATTGAATGCATGGATGAATGACTTATTTTGTTTTCCAATTAAAACAAAACAAGAGAAAAACGCAAATAATGTGGAAATGCTTTCAGTTAGTAGTTTTCTATAAATGTTTTGACTTTCTTCAATTAAAGTGCTGCCTGAGTTTCTACATAGGCAGTACAAAGAATTAATGGACAAATTTGTCACAACAGGTGTTTTCTCGGGCGTTATCATATTCCAATAGAATTGCTGCAATCACTTGTTTTCTTTCAACATCAAGTCCAGGTTTCAATAAATAACCAACTGTGTTTGCACAATTAATACAATCCTAAACGCTCTACAAATTCAATAGTGTAATACAATTAAATGCCCTGACATATTAGTAATTCATTTGTATTTGATCAGACCATATTTGCAGTAAACTGCCAACTTTTATTCACCATATAGGTCAGCTACATATATTTATGTAGAAAGCCACAGTAAGAAACATTTTATGTATTCTATATATATATTTTTTTTAGTATTCATTATTAGTGTTTCTTTCTTCTTCTTTTTTTTACCCATTTCCATTAATGGTCAGGCATGATTTTATCTTAGATCTGTGATGTATTATTGTTATGCACCATCTGCCTGACCAAACAAAAGTATGGTACGACATCCACATAGTCGTTCGGCTCAAACAGTATTTTTGCTTGTAGGTGTTACCTTAGCAAAAGACTAAGATGGCATACAGTATGACACTACATATTGTTTTTTATCTCAAACCCTACATTTTCTAACTTGCAGATTATATGTGCCGAGTGAAATTAAACATAAAATCCTGTATTTAATTCATTACAATGAAAATATGTAAGTCCTGTTTTTCTGGATTGTGACATATGGAGATAAAATGAGTCTGTATATTAACTATCCAGATTATCACTATAATAATTGTAGACTGAGTTTAGTTTATGTGAACAGCTTGAACATAAGATTTTTTTTATGAGTCACAATACTCAATACTTCATTGATAAAGTGATGAATTCAATTTTCTTCTCTATCTGGGCCTTGAAATACAGCGTTAAAGACCGTTATTTAATAAGAAACACCTTCAATTCTGCCCAGTAGGGACAGTGTTTACTGTATAGTATTAATAATGAAGTACTCTTCACATAGCAAATGTGTACAATAAATATACTGAATGAAGATCAATATACTCTACATAACCAACACCTCAAAGGCATATCTGACAAGGACAAATTGATACCAGGGGACAAATTGGGTGTATTTAGGCCATTGTGAGTCTGCACAGTCGCCAACAGTTGATGTACTGACACATTATTATTTTAAACCTCCATGCTGCATGGGTTCACATAAAGCCCAGGGTCACTGCTTACACTCTTCTCTGCACTTTAAGCTTCTTTGCAGGAGATGGTTATGTCTTTACTGAGGAATCAGCTACAATGTCTGTGTGTGTATGTGTGTGTGTGTGTGTATACACTCTTACATGGTGGTTTACACACTCACAATTATGTATGTCAATTAATTATCTAATACCAAGTTTGGTTATGGTCATTATTAGATTAAAGTTAGGGTTAAGGGTTGGTCAGTAAGAGGTATGGTCAAAGTTAAGGTTGGAGTTAGGGCTCTTAGCAGGCCTAGGTGGTTAGGGTTAGACTAGTGGTGACCAGGGTTAGGATGTTAGGTGGAGTAGTTCTATCTCAATGACTCTCCCCACTCTGTATGTTGCAGAGCAGTTTGGAGTAGAGAACATCAACATTACAACTACTGCATTTTAAGTCATTTGAGGTCTATAGTTCTGATCTAGAAAAATTATAAATGACCAAAGATATTGTTGACATTTGAATATCAGCTGTTTGGTTCACACATTATTTGAGGGGCAAAGACGCCGTCCTTAATGTAGTTGTACTATATCAAGGTGACCTTACTTTACCTTGCTGGTACTGGAAGAACATCCTCCTAGAAGCAACATTTCTAAATTATAGACTCATTATATAGTTACAGCCTCTCTGCAGGCTCAACAGTCTTTCAAAATCACACACGGCAAGTCTGCCAAAGGTGGATGGAGCCACGTGAGCGTGACTGATGGGAGCACAAAGGGCCATAAGGGGCACACTGGCAAAAAAAACCAAAAAACAAATTTCTCTCTTCCACTATCATCCTATAGGAAAAACAATATTGTGTGCAGGAAAATGTTAGTCCCGACACACTCCAGTTGTCTCTGGTGAGGGAATGAGTGCAGTTTCTGTTACTGAACCTCAGAAGAGCTGTCTCTGACCTGGGGCTCCATCCACTGTGTGTACGTTGTGTGAGTGTCCAAGCTCTGATGCGTATGCCATGTGCGGTAATGAGAACAAACAGGCAACCGCAAAGAGGTTTGTAGGAGCAGAGTAAATGATAAACTGCAGAGTGGAACAGTGGAAAAAGAGGCAGATCAGAGCAAATGCATTTTAGCAGTGGAGGCCACCTTTTTAAATTTCTTTAAAGTTCTGCTTTCGTTTTCATGGCCATCCACCTCACTTTTTTTAAAGGGCACTCTGAGCTCCTTAAGAAATGACAAAAATGTAAAGAGTGAAAACTACAGAAAACAGACAAAGTGAATAGAATTCCACATTAGTTATGGGGGACAACTGAACCCTCTCCTGTCTGTACCCGTCTTTGTCACTGCCTGAATGAAAATGTGCCTTTGCAGACTGGCTGACTAGTGCATGGTTCCAGTGTCTAGCATTGAAAAAAAGAAATTAAATTATTTAAGGTTTAAATGTAATATTTTAGAGTGTGAGTGTGTGTGGTTGTTTGTCTCTGTGTGTCTCTATGTGGCCCTGTGATGGACTGGTGACCTGTCCAGGGTGTACCCCTGCCTTCCACCCAAAGAGAGCTGGGATAGGCTCCAGCAGATCCCTGGGACCCTGGTTAAGGAATAAGCGTGTATAGAAAATGGATGGATGGAATATTTTAGAATAATGACTGGTTGTGTGGTTAAATTGAAGAAATATTTCTCCTGGACCAGAAATTCTTCTTGTTCTTTGTATGTGATGTGTAGATTAGAACCTGTAGGATCAAACAGCCAAGTCAGGGTTTTATCCCAAGTGAAAAAACAATCCGACCACCTTTTGGTGCATGAGTCTTGTTATTAACAGCACTGTCAGTTGTTGTCTAGTTAAATTAATTGGAGATTTAACAATGAGCATCAAATATTATACTACCACATAAGACAACTGTCGCCAGAAATGTTATTGTATTTATTGTAAAACAGTAGCAGACTTTACTACGGTGTAACTTTAATAACTCGATTCTATGGTTAAAATATACTTAATGAAAGAAATTATACGTGAGGATCATGGCATTGATTATACCCAATCTTACTGTGCACTTTTCAGTGCCCTTGCAGATGAGGCACATTTTAAGGCAGTGCAGTAAATTATAAAGATCTGCCCACAGGCTCTTCCAGGATTACCAGTAGAACTGTGACTGAGTAGAGTCATACACAAAGATTTACAGTGTAGTGGCTAAATACCATCTAGGCAGCCTCTCATGATCCAGTTATGCCAATCCAAAACAAAAACAGTCAATCTGGGGAAACGTGCAAGAGGCAAGGTCAAAGAAATAAAAGAGTCCGAGATAGGTAAGTAAATCCAAAACAGGTTTCACATACAAACAGACAATCTGACAAAGAAAAACAGGTGATGTATTACTACCACTTGTGTGGGTGTGGAGGCTGGAGTGGGTAACAAGGCAGTAAGAGGTGGGTGTGCAGGGCAGAGTTGGAGGAAAAATCTGGGGACATCTGGAGACTGGATGAGGAATGACAGTTCATGGAAAAGTTTAAAAAAAAAAAAAAAACAGGGCCAAAACCATTAAGACACATTATATTCTTCCTTTTATTCCATTTGTCTGCCTCTCGTCTGTTGCCTGAAAGGTCAACACTGTCAAGATGATTTGTCATTGGGCACTAGACAAATTTGCATATTAAAGTTCATCAATATGAACTCAGTGGAAAAGATTCAAGAAGATTTACTTTAATACCACAAGAATTCCACTAAACTGCATTTCTATTGAAATACACAGATTTACACAGTTTTTAAATGTGTCTTAATGAGCATCTCCCAAACAGATTTTGTACTGGGAAGCCCATTGTTGTTTTAATGAGAAAAAGAAGCACAAAGTCATTCCTAGGACAGTTTGCTAAACTAGGAAACTTCTGCATAGAGCTACGAGAACTCTCAAGGTACAATCAAAAATGCCATCTGCAAAAGCACGACTGCATCACTAGTAAAGTGTTTACGTCACGTTTCAGTTACATGGCATTTCTTTATATATGTGTGTATTCGATTTAATAAGAACATGTTTGCAATACTGATCCCCTGATACTGTAGTTTGACCCTTGCATAAAGAAGTGAAAGAGGGGAACCACTGTGAAACTTGAGCAGTCATTAGTAGATAACCACAGCATAAATGTATCAGAATATAGGGACCATGAGTCAAGGTTAATCGACCTAGTCATGTGCTTCTCCTGGGACCAGCAGCTCAAGGCTGAAAGGAAAACACAACCTGATTGCCTTGGGCTTGGTTATATGCTCCTGAGGCAAATACAAGATGGATCAACAGGAGTGAAGGTAAAGGGCAAGGACAAACTTGTTAGGCGTTGATTCTTCTCCCTATATTTGTTCATAGCTATGTTTTAGTAGGCTACATAAGGTTATTATTGAGTGGTTCTAAATTGAGCTGGTAATTTCCTGATAATCAAAAATTGCCAACAGAATTAATGAAGAAAAGATAGAAACTTGCAACAGAGAAAGACAAGCTAAGCCAAAAAGAAAGGAAGGACAAATCTTTTGAATAAATAATTATTTTAGTCAAATTAATCTCAGAAGCAGTATCTTTACTGTGTATGAAGTCAGATTCATTTTGGTCAAAATATTGTAAATTTATGATGAGCTAATTAATACAGAATTCAGCTAACTGGTATTAAACCAACAGATTTATGCAGCACGATTGTTTAAATCTCATTTATAACTCAGGAAATAAAAATGTAGCTCTGTTGCACCGCATCTGTGGAACAGGTCACAGACATGGGAAATGTCTCCATGAAGAGACGAGATCACAGGGTGTGCATGACCCTACAAGAGGCTGCATGTACCCCCAAAAAAGATCTGGAGTGTCTAACACAGGCCACATTTCAGTCCATCAGCTACATACAAAACAACATAAGCTGAGGAAATTTATATAACAAGGTCCCTTTTGAAATGCTAATGTAGGCTGAAGGAAGCACAGAATTTTAATTAGATTGTCTTTGCATTGTAATAGTTGCTCTTTTATTGCTGCTCTCCAGCTCTGATAATTCATTAATTGGCCTTTTGGCTATAGCTATGGCATTTAATTAGAAGTTATGTGTAAATGAAAAGACTTTATCAATTACTTTTCAGTTTGTAAAGTGGATACAAACATTAGCAGATGTTGATGAGCCTGACTTCAGAATTGACAATTTAAGAGTAAGGTTAAACATACAGCAACAAATGGTGCTAAGAGATTGTAAGTGGTATGAATAAACATCATAAATGCATTATTTTCATGCATTTTAAAAGTGTGTTCTAGAGGCTTACTCTTAGTCAGATTTGTGTGGAGAACATTAAAAGAGCTCACTTCACACAATTTAACTGTCACCACTGGTTTCTGTTTACACAATGACCACTACAGTGAGGACTGTAGCTATAAATCTGTACAGTCTGTTTATTATTTGCATTTCCTACATTCTAACTTAACTTGCTGACCAGGGTAAAAAATACATTAGTTTTGTGTCTGGTATGGGAATATTTCATTTTTATTAATCGTTCATACAACAAATATTTTTCTTTGTGCACTCTTCTGGACCTTAACAGATATTTAGCATTTACACAGACATGCCAATTTGTTAGATTCCTAAGTATTCCTCACTGTTCTTCCTTTTGGGCCTGTGTCCAGCCATGTGTGTGTGGGTGCCTGTGAGTGTGTGGCCTCACCTATTGTAGCTGTCTGCACTAAGGAACTAGCTGTCACATCTGATTAGGAAGAATATCACTCATGTTTCCCAGATTTAATTAGCAGAGTCTGGGCCAAAGCTGCCCTTGGGAAGCCAGTTTTCCTTTTTCTTAATTGGTGCATTAATTAGATCAGAAAAGCACATTGTGTTTGCCCACTTGAAAGCTTGACACTGTTTAAGCATCTTATGAGTGTAGGTGTGTCTCTGCATCTAATATTCAGCATAAGAGGAAAATAATTATACCTTCAAAAGCAGAGGGGAGAGACAGGGTGGTGGGTAAAATAAAGGTCTAAACCACAAGTTCCACACATGCTACAAGTGATGGGCTCTACTTAATTACATATCCGCTTTCTTACATTAACTACACTTTACCAAGCTGATAAAAAGACAATCCTACCATATGTTTGTATATGGTTCATCATGTTTGCCATATCTAATCATGCTCCAAAACCCAAACTACTGAAAATAATTACACTTATGAACCCAAAGAGATGCAGTAGAAGCTCATGCTTTGAAGGGACCCATTATATCCAGATGACAAAAAAACCACAGAGGTGCCAGGTAAAACACAGCTGACTGCAAAAAACACCCACCCACTACAACCTGCTATCTTTGTATGATTCACATGACAACAACAGTTATCACTTTTGAAAAAAAAAGCTACATATAACAAGTTTGAATTATTAATATTCTTATGGACTAATTCAATGGCCACTGCATTTCCCTGCATCAGCTACACTGGAGATTTTTTTTTTTTTTTTTTGCAGTTGCTCTGTATTCCAGGGGATGCCATTCAAGTGGCTTTATTCTAATACACATGTATAGAATCTGGGTAAAATTAAGGCTTGCCTTGCTGTTCTCATAAAGTTATCACTTGTCCTCGAGCAAATTAGGCTCATTATAATCCATTAGTGGGCTTCTTAGGGGTCCCTGTAGGCTGAAGGAAGGCATCGCTTATCTAAATCACTGGTAGCCTTCAGAAACATTATAAAGCCTAATATTTTCTGATATTTCTGGTGAGGCTGTGTGTGTGTGTGTGTGTGTGTGTGTGTTCTGGGCAGTGGCACTGGACTGCACAAAGCATCATTTATTGAATAGTTGTACTAGATAGATGAAGAGTTACAAGCATGCGAATAACTCCCTAATTAACTCATGTGGTAAGTTAAGAATTTGGTACTTGGACAGTTTTTCAACATACATACTGTAGATATGACAAGTACCTCTTTGATGTGTTGTGGACATAGATGTAAAATATCAGCATTCAGCTGTCCTTTGCATATCCCTTTATAATTGACTCAATTAGCAATCCCTCACTGTCCCAGTTCTCAAGCAGCCCAAGCACTGCTGGGAAATATATTCAACTTATTCCATCTAAACCTTTGCCCGCCTACAAAGGCAGACGCCTGAAAACTGTAAGGAAATTAGTCCCAGTGCTACGATCAAACTACAGCTCAGCTGGAGAGAATAAGTGGAGATCCAACAGCCTTGTCATGTTTTATTTTATACTCCCCTACCCTCCTCTTTCCTGACTTTGTTTTAAAGCACCATGCCTGTAAATGTCTAATGCAATGCCTCATTATCAAGTGTACCTCCTATCTCCATCTCCACTGTCAGGGTATTCATCACACAGCAGGTTATATCCCCTGTTAACAAGTTTGTGTGATTGGAGACTTGTGGCCCTAACTTCATTTTTCTGTTAAATAGCCTTGTACACATTTTTGGAAAGCCGTGCATTCACCAAGAAGGTAGACAAACTTCAGTATTCTAGTTACAAAAGGAAACATGATGAATAGAAAAAACTTGTTGGTAACACTGGTTTGATTTTGGATTTTACAAAACAGTTGGAAGATACAAAACAGAGACTTGAGAATGATATTTGCAGAGAGCAGAGTAAACACATACCAGACAAACTTTTACTTCAGCAAGTACAGAATGGAAAAGAATAGAGGATGTATTTAAGAAAATCACTCCCCTGCAGTCTGCAGTAATAAGTACTGCTGTAACCATAATTCTTTCCTTAAGCCTATGCATCAAGATATTGTTACCTAAGGACCATTACCAAAACCCTTAAATATCATTCATATGTAGCACTCAACCCCTGTAACTCATCTTTTGTATGAAGAAAAATAATAATAAAGGGTGTTGAAGTACTTTGGGCAAAGCCCTGAGTTATACTCAAACATGGATGACTGGATTACCTTTAACTGTCATATTTCTTTTAACATTTATTCTGAATCAAATGAATGGCAGTGCCTCCACTTAGCAGAGATTTATGAATAATGATTTCCTTTTACCTACTAAGTATAGTTTACCAAGTATTTTAACCAATTACCTCTCCTTTTAGACTCAATTCACACCTTAATAAAACTTAGAAGACTCAATCACTGTATTTCAAATGCAAAACATGAATTTAGTCAAACTTAAAATTTCAAATGCACAAAAAAAAAGTGTACTTGGCTCATGCAATAAAATTAAATCATGCAGAAACTATTCCAAATGGTGCTCGATATTATGTCTCAAAACACTTAACTTATGAAACAAAAAGGGCCAACATGCACACACTCACTCTGCTAAATAAAATTTAAAGTCCTCTGTATAAACTAAATGTTGCAGGCCTGAGACGATGCTTGTGGCATCATAGTCTAAAACTGAGTGACTCCTTTGTTTGCAAAACAAGCAAAAAACAAGCAAAAAGTATGTGCACAGTTTTACTCACGACCTCAGTGGACAGTCAGTTGGTAGACAGTAGGATGAACCCATTACTAGGCACTGATGGGGATGATGAGATGAAGAAACACTAGCAGGCAGCTTCAACAACCAGCATGGCAGCGATGTCCTGTAGCTGAGGTTCAGGTCACGCTCCCCACAGGCCAAGGAATGTCTCCTGGTCCAAGTCCTTCAGTGAGCACACAGTGTCTCTTACTCAATAGTGCAACTGACCATGCTTCTGCATGTACACAAAGAAATTATGTGCAGGTACACAGACAAGGAATATGACCACATTTTAACCCTGCAAATGTACTGAAATTCCAGGACATGAAAATAAACATTTTCATATATATATGTGTATGTATATATATATATATATATACACACACACACACACACACACACACACATATACACAAATGTACTTTACAAGCTATTCATTCATTTATTTATTTTAACTATAAATATTTATCCTTTATCATTTATATTGTAGGCTGGGCCACACATAGTAAACAATTTTGCAAAATATGTGAGCATGAACATGTAGTAGCAAAACTACTGCAGCTGTAGTTGAGTTGTAGTACTTAAAAATATTGAATTTATTAGAGATTTTCCTCATTAGCACTGTAATTGTCATAAAGTTACTGCTATGTTTACTCTTGCTAAAATCTGGCAAAATATATTTATTGCTAATAGTTCAGCTTTCTTTTGACAGTGTTCATAACTCCTAAACTTCACACAGTATTAGAAATCTGATTATAAAACAATATAAGTGTAGTGATGGAAAATCCATTAGTAATTCAGTTGTTTAAACAGGCAGTCAGGACTCACTGTGGCAAATAAGTCATTTGTTCACAGATCAGTAGCAAAGACTAAGCAGGCAGCAAAAGCAATCAGGATCTTCCATTCAACTTGTGAATAAATGGGCTGTTGGGTGAGTGAGTCAGGTTGTGGGGGTGTAATATATAGCTTCAGGGAGAAAACTATGACATACGTAGAAGAGAAGAAACAAGAAATTATACATTTGTGCCCCCCCCCCCATCATCATATACATTTTGTTGTACATTCACAACTACACCATTTTTCCAAAAATGTAGAACTGCTGAATAATATCAGCTCTCTGTTTACTGGCATTCTCCTTCATTCATTTCTGATGGCTCCAGACTTGTCTTAAATATCTAATTCTAGCCTGGTTTACAGACATTTCTTTCCTCAGCAACTCACTAAATGTTAATGCTCTACTTTCCACTATAGGAAACTGTGAACACTGCTGTTAACTGTATTTGTGGCTTAAACTAATGGATGTTGAAATCTTCAACTTCATCTTTGGTTCTTAGAGATAAGGATAGCTTCATCAAGAATTACAATTCATCACATTAACAAACTAGGTATTATTACTGACAGCAGTGTGAATTTTAATAGTCAAAGCGGGAATTTGGCTATTGAGTAGCATTCACCGGGAACAGGAATCCAGGAAATCACAGGGCAGAAATCCAGAGACCAGGAATATTAGGTGATCCTGAAGACGCACGAGGAGCAGGTGAGTACAAACACCAGGGAAAACATGAGTCCATGAAACACAGAGAGCCAGGTGAGACGTATAACACAGGAAACAGAAACCAGGTGGAGATCACTGCAGAGGCCAAGGAGAGCTGCCAGACAAAGGAACATCCAAGGCAGAAGTATTCATAGGAAACAAGAACTACTGGGAACTGTCAACAGCATAACACAACAACTGTTAGCATCATGGGTGAAGCACAACCATGTGTTGTGGAGCACTGTCTTAAATACCAATCCTACTAATGGCCAGATGAGCATCAGGTGTGGCTTATTAATTCATTGCCTCAGCCGCACACATACACATACACAGAGAAGGAAAGAAACATGGAAGGGGAAACCAGGAACTAGGAATCAAACACAGGTGAAATCAATCAAGGACAATGGGAACATAAATCTACCAGGAACACAGGAAGCACTACCAAAACAAAAGTCCCAAACAGGAAGCACGGAGTGGATCCTGACATGCTCGTCTGCATCAGGATCTGTGAGCGACATTATGTAAGTCCACAGTCACAATCCTTTCTTATAGTTGAATTTGGTAGTTTTAAGAAGTCTGCTTATTCTTAGTTTCAGCAGTCTAAGTAATATGCTAATATGGCAGCCCTTTATCACACTCATGTACAGCCACCACATCTGACTTTCATTAATTTGAGCATTACAGCATACTGTTGTTTCAGTCCTAGTGTTGCATCACAAGAGATAAAAACACATAAAGGGATAAAAGAGACCATATATATATTACTGCAGTATTTTTAATACTCCCCATGTAGAAACTAAAACCAACTCTACTCACAGTTAATGTCCACTGTGCTGGGAGTCATATTTCTTCATTACAACACCCCAGAACTACATATTTTTTTAAATGTTCTCCAACATGCATGCAGACTTACTGTACATGCAAAATACTCCTAATACAGAACATGGGCTGCTGTGTACTTTAAAATAGCTGTCTGCATGTGTTCTGATTTCCATCACAATCATAACACCTATTTAGATGTTGGAAATAAATTAAACACCTAGGAAATTCTTTTTTCCACCCTGCTATTTTCTTTCTTCTTCTTGTTCAGCCACCACCGATTTAAAGGTCTTGATAATGACAGGTATGAACACCATTGCAGGAAGCAAAAACAATGGGGCCAGTTGACTGCAGGTTTTTAATTAGATTCTATTAGCAAAGTAATTACATCAGGAATGCTCATAATGAACTCTAATTACTTGTGGAGGTTTAAATGAGAAAATCAGTGGTAGGCAGCTGTGGGTAAGGGAGAGTTCAGATATGCTGCAGCTGACTCTCCTTGGGGAAATTCTGGTGACAATTGACTCAGTGTTCATGTTCACTTACATGTATCCATACTCTAACAGGTTCTGTAGAACCACTGTCTGAGTCCGTGTAGCATTGTTCAGTTATTTCACTTGTTCATATTGCCTTGTGTTGTTTTGCTAATATATAATTTATCTGGAGTAGTAATTCATATCATTCTACTGTTTTCTCCCTATGTGTCATTCATTTTACTCCTGCAGTCTTACAGTAGATGCCTCTGCCTCTCACCTACATCCTAAGGCTAAATGCCCTGTAGTGTTCCCAGGCTGACCAGCTCCTTCCATCTCTCCAGGCTCTATGTCTTTGTGTACTTTCAGTGTTGTTGTGGTGTCAGAACAGGAGATTAGTCATTCAGTCAGGCTGAAGAGGAATTGTTTTGCAGATAAGGCCCATGCTGAAGGAGCTTCTTCTCCACACTGCTCCATATATCGCCTGAGATTGGCTTCCTGCTTATCGATGCAGTACATTTGCATCTCTCCCCCTGTTTCTTCTCCTTTCTCTGTCTTTGCACCCTCCCTCCAACTCGCTCTATCTCTTAGTTTTTCTGAATTACATACTTATTTTCTTCTTCTCTAACTGTTTCTTATTCTGCTCTCATCCACCTATCTTCAATCAAATTGTGCTTTTATCTAACATTAGGAGCTGGAGACATAAATGAATGTTCTCATCTCTTTATTTGCTCCGAGTATAGTCAATTATTTCTGTTTTATATTCAGACATTCAAAAGACATGAGTGAAATTGTTGAGCCTGCAGCCATGCTTGGGCCCCCTCTGTGTGTGATAGGCAGCCATTTTTGCTCAGCAAGTGTCTGTTCAGCATGTTGTGGTTATCAGAGAGTAGAATGACAGATGCAAGTGACAGGAAATACATGTGCTGTGCAACTTGTGTGACAACAAACATTTAAGATAGCAGAAAATAGGGACTTATTTTAGAGATTGCTGTAAAAATGTTTCCTTCTCTTAACTAACATCTCTGTATGTATTTGGTCCATATATATATAACAGTGTGTCAGTATCTATTCCTTAAAACAAAATAAGTGGGCATTAAGTGATTGAAGTATAAAACATCTGCTGACATTCCAGCATTATTGAAGTTGGAGCTTTCAAATAATCAGTGTTAGCTTTTTTTGTCATCATTGACACACAGCGTGACAGTTTTGACCAGCATGAGCAAAGCGACTAGTTCATTTTGTTTGCTAATGAAAATAAAATTGGTGACTCTTTTCTGAGGAACATAAATTTGATGCTTTTGTTGTTGGGGATCATAAATAGCAGACATGCTTCTAACATCCCACACTAAATGAAGCTACGTTGCAAATGAAAGGCAGAGATAGCTACAGCCAACATTTAATTTCTGTTCACATCTAATACTCAGCCATTCAACAATATTCATTTGGGTTACATTAATAATAAAGCACCTATAAGGATTATATACATGATGGAAGGTAATCAGTGGTAGCCCCATTTAGTTTCTGTTATCTAAAAATCATCCTCCAATAGAGAAATGCGCAGGAGTATACATGTCCAATAACCATACATGAAGTTCTGCCTTTTTCTTGTTTTTCAAATTAAATTCTGTCTGTATCTTTCTCTCTCACACTCACTTCTTCCATGAAAATTGGCTGCCTCTCCTCTGTCTGTTTTCTGGTGCAATGAATGATTCTACAGTGTGACGTTCTTCTTCTAGCCTGCAGCTTTCATTATATATTTACCACACTATACATTTATGTGTCTGTGCTGTTACCACAGCAACAAATGTTGATGATGCTTTCACACACAATTCACTTTGATTGCTTGCAAATTACACAGCGGACAGTCAGACCTAAAGGTCAAACCTGAGAACCAAGTTGGATTTGCCAGAAGAAAATGGTTATAGTTTGTCTAATTCATGGCAATGAGTGAAATGTTGTACTGTAAATTGTTTATGTCAGGTTCAGCAATTAGGTCTCTTAGATCTCAAAATTGTACCTGAGATCTAACTGTTTTTACTGCATTTACACTAAAATGCAATAAATAATGACAGTTAGCAGTTTTTTCTTTGAAGCAATATGCCAACATCTCAAGTTTTTCTCCCACAACATTAACGCCTAGAGACACACTTCCACACAGTCAGCGGCATTCATGCCTGTAGAGCCTGATCACACCTTTGCTGGTAGAAATCGTTTAGAGCACTAATCCATGTCAATAGCACATGCAACCTGATTGTAAAGAAGACAAATTAGCAATAGGATTCGGTGATCCTGAATATCATCATCCATTTAACTTCCCATTTAACCACCTCTGTGTTAATTGCATGGTATTTACCCCATTGTCTCACTTACAGTATGTCTGACTAATCCCATGGGGGCTCTTGTCACAATCACTGCTGACAACATTATGTTGGAAAAAGTGTTAAGCATTGCATTTCCATGCCAAAGGACAGTGGGAAACATTTCATGTGTGAACTCTATCCAAACATATTCATCCATCAAAGTCATTTGGGAGGAAGGCATAATCACCAAAAGGGCATTTCTGTATGGATTTTGTGCTGTTGTGGAAGGAAGCCGGCTAATGAATCTCAATGACTTGCAATTACAGCTGCTGTAGTTACATGCCAGAATCTGCCAAGCATGTCAAGAAGTGAGGCAAACTGCTGTAACTGCAGTGGGACTCCTTCCCCAGGTACTGTGCCGTGTCGTGTGGAGAGGCTCTTATTGATTCTACTGGAAACAGCTTCTTTATTAAAACCATCTGCTGTATGAATCTTAGCGGTGTCCATACAAACTGTGTGAACATTTAAACAGCAGTGTGTGTCCAAAGTGACTTCACTTACCCTCTGAATGTAACATGTATTATTTATTCATGCATGCTCCACCACAGCTGTCCTCCTGACCTTTGAATTCCTAGGCCCTTGATCATTTCATGTGAACTGACAATGAAAATATGATTCAAGATCACACAATACTATTGACAGTATGCATCACTGAATATACAGAGGATGTTTACCTAGGTCATTTTAGTGTCAACAGAAACAAATGTGACATTTTGCTTGTCATTCAGTCATTATCTGTGTCTTGTTGTGATGTATAGTCATGCCTATTTGGAATATGTCACAGTCCAAACGCACTGTAATATAAATATCCACACACATGCAGAGGACACAGACATATACTGTCGGACAGTTTTAAATAAGGTCTGAAACTTGTTATATCTGTCTGACGGTGAGTGATCAGTGTTCTGTTCTTGTGGATACAATTGAAACTAACTTGTCCTTGCGAATGTAATAACTGGAAGTGGAAGCTGGAAGCCAAGACAGAATCCTTCAACCATAACAAGACGGTTTTTTAATGTATGTAATTGCAGCTTGATAAGCTCAATTGATTTCATTTCATTTTAGTTACTACTGTTTATTTTTTATTGTTTGTCTTGTAGGGTTGTTTTCCACATAACCTACTATTTGATTATGATTTCTGATTAAATAGTACAATTTATGATAGCTACTAAAACGGCTTAATACAGGTGGAGAAAACAGGTATGCATCTGATACACCTACATCTATCTTTTAAAAACAAAAAATGTTGCTTGTAGTATGCGCTGTCTGGAAGGACAGTACAGTTCAATTCTTTTATTGCCTCAAGTGTATTGTGGGCAGTTTTTCTCATCACAGTTATTCAAACATCTATATTCTTTTCAAACTTCAGCATACCAGTATGTAGTTTGGTAAATGATGTAAAAATTAAATTTAAAGCTGAAAAAGTGAAGGAGCCTTTTTTTAAATCTTGGTAATCAGAAAATACTCAACATAGTTTATTCAAAACCAAGAAAATCCTGTAATGAAATGTCAGGTAACAATGGAAGCATATACTTATTTTCTAGAAAAATCACACTTCCAAGGTCTTTTTATTTCTTCTCTGATGTCTTCAGTGTTAGAGATACCATAATATCTTATACTAAAGTTATACTAAAGTTTATACTAAACTAAACACACAATGTTAATGACAGATTCCCTAAAAGGTTCAATTGGCCATGAAACTTAACAAATATGGTTATTTTATTAACTTGAAACTGGATCCAAAATGGAACCAGCTATTGCACATATCTAGAAATTAATTTTGATTCAGAACACACACTGTGACTTGACAAATTGTTCAGTTTCTAAGGTTTTGGGAATGTATTACTGTTGCACACTGTGTAATCAACATATGTTCCTTGTTGGTGTACTGTATGCCTGCAAGCAGGTAACATCCACACATCCAGAACCTCACTGCCAAATCAGATTTTTCCATCTAAATACCATCGGGCCTCTGCCAGAAATTAATTAGTTCTGATGGGACATAGTGGACACAGTACATGCCATTATCCACTAACTGCATCCTCTTTCTCTGCCCTACCTCTTTCTTTCCTTTGTAACCCTGAAGGAGAATTTAATGCCTCCATCTTGCCAGGCATCATAAAGCTCAAACTTTGAGATATTCTTCCAGGAGGGCATGAATCAGTGTTGTCCACCAGCAAACCCACACCTGCATGCCATGGAAACTATGACTTAGCTGAAATTGCTTGTGATATTGAAAAGTGAGCCTGTTGCTGAATCATAACATTAGTTTTTCTGACTGAAATTTGTTTCCCTGCTCTACAGTGTAAAAGTCGACCAACCCCAGTGGAATGAAGGATAAATTATCAACACAACAGTTTGAACACTTTCTTCCTCCTGTTTACTAAAGTTCTTAACCTTATGCACAACATGAGGATTTTAACATGTAAGTGTGCAAAGTGGAATAACCCATTATGACATTTCTGTCAGCACCTGTTTGAGATAGCTACGCTTAGAAGCAGAAAAAAACAAAGAGAGAAAGGATTTAGTGGAATAAAAATACGGACAAAGTGACTGAAAAAGGTCAGAATGAGAAGAAGGATGAATGAGAGAAAAAAGACAAGAAAAAGATTCACCAGGATCTGTACTGGCCCAGCAGCAGCTGTCACTGGACTTGCACTGCTTCCCACAGCGCCACGACTGAACCCAATGAGGAATAATGAGCTTTAGAAATCCAAAAAGGTCACTCACTGCAAAGATCTCTCTCCTCACACAGCCCAATCAGAAATGCCACCACCAGAGCTCAAAAAGAAAATTCTATAGTTTGGAGATGGGGGTGAAAATATAGAAAAAAGCCTCAAGAAGGAGAAAAGCAGAGCCAAGCACTCTAAAGAAGATCTTCACCTTTATCTGACAACCTCAGAGCAGAAGAGCAGTGGGGGGCTACAGCGGGAGATGAGAGGAGAGAATTGAAAAAGGGAAATAAAGAAAAAGGAGGCAAGGAAATGAAAACATTAAGGATAACACAGGGAGACTGTGTACTAAAAGGAAGGAAGAGATTGTTGAACTGGGGCACGAAAGTCTTGGTTGTGGGGCCGAGGCAGAGAGATGATAGAATTGGAATCATTAGAGAGACGGTGAAGGTGCGAAAATATTCTATAAAGCCTTAGTGTGTGAAAGAGAGCAATCTCAGTGAGGACATACAGAGCTTCTTTAATGCTGGATAAGTGTGCTGTCCTTCTATTCCTGTTCCCCCATACTGAATGGGAAAAAACAGGGATGAATGAAGTCCGGCCCACCCAATCGATCATTCCTGAACATGTAACAAAGACATATAATTGTTTCACCTGAACTTTACAACAGATAAACCATCCAGTACATTAATAATGCACTTTAATTTAAAGCCCCAGTATGCAATTAATGTATACAGCAGTTTCTACCTGACTGTGTGTGTCCTCGTGTCCTGCATTTCAATTCCATCTAGTGTAATAGAGCCCACGTGGTCCACATTTTAATACACAATACCTGAGCCACACTGGAATGCAGACCTTGAGAAAAACACACAACATGTTCCCACGTCTGTTAAGGCAAATTTGAAGGTTTAAAGAGCTAAAAAAGATACATTTGAGAATAATTTTAAAAAATGAATCAAAACAAATTTACATAAAATGCCTAAAACTATCAGTTACATTTAAAGAAATAGTTTGGCTTTTTGTTATGTGCTGACATGGTAAGAGAAGGAGAGGCAAAGGCAAATGCCGGACGCAGAATCTTTATTTACCTTGGCTCACCAGGTTTAGGTACAAAGTAAAAGCTCTCTACCAAACTAAAGAACCAACCAAACCTTGTTAATGCTTCAGCAGAGAACCAATGAAAACCAGATGTATAAATACACAAAGAACTCAGGCTAATAGGAAACAGGTGAAACTGATCAGGGAACATAAAGCTGCCGAGGACTGAGAAGGGAAGACAGCCCCAGAAGAGAGTCCTAACACTTTTTGGAAAAAACACTTACTTCCTTTTCCTGTTGAGAGTCACATGTCCATGTACTGTAGGTAAATACTGAGAGAAGCTAGAGCAGACAAGCCTTAGGTTAGTATAAAGGCTGGGATCAGGTTAAGGCAGCTAACCCAGTCCAGAGCTCACAGAACATAGTCCATGTTAATCAAGACTGCAACTTAAAGCAAGTAGTGAATTCATCCTTTCAAATATATGACACTCATGATTGAGTGAGGGGAGAAAATGTCCTAATATACTTGAGATGTTTTTCTGAAGTACAATGCAGCTGCAGCCCAGTCTTTCATAAATCAAATGATACAATATTATCTACTGTTAAAAGTGTAGTTCTATGTCTATAAACAGAACAATGCCAAGTGCTCACATTGCTGTACTGTATATTATGGACAATAAAAAAAGCTAATAAGTTTAGTAAAGTAGGATGAGAAAGAGACCTTTGACGTCAAGCATGACATCAATATTAGATAAGGGTAAATTTCTCATCCTGTTTGCTGTGACCCTACGCTGAATAAATCTGCTTCTCTCTCAAACTCTGATTCAACTTGCTTCAAGTGCTTTTGTTCCTCTGCCTCCTCCTGAGAGCTTTGTACCTGGTTATCAGTTGACTCATTGTTAGAGTGAGAATCAGTCAAACATTTCAATCCCAGTTTTGCTCTGGGACTATGCAGTAAAAATTTCATTTTGACTACAGCAGTGTATCAATACACAGCTAACAAAATGCATAAAATACATAAAACAGCTGTTATGCAGTGTATGTCACTCAGTCAGATGCCTGGACACAGTGCAAGCAGTGATGATTTCAAATGGAAGAGATACTTGTGCAAACCAGTGCTGGTATATTCAGGTGTTATCTTCCTAGAGTATACACTAAGTGAGAACCTCTGAATCTATTAAGTAGTGTTTTGAGTATTAGCCACTACACACCTTTAAGGCCACGGCTCTCTCTGAAGTCCACAGGCAGATGGAATGAGAGGTAATGGCAACAGGTTAACATGCTGAGGGCAGCAAGTATGTTCCAGAGCTGGTATAGCAGTAACTGAGGTGAGTTTAGTTAAGTATACAAATTTGTACTACTAAATGGTCTCAGCAGTGAGATGCAAGGCTGGAAAAATTGTCTGTGAGTGTCTGACTTTAGAATGTGAGCATACAGCTACTTGGAGAAAGTGCATACAAGCATAAACTCATAGCAAACGAAAAATACCAGCGTACTAGCACTTAATTTTTCAGACTACACTGTTTGACACTTGAACCCCTTGGCTAAAGTAACACTAATCAGTCTGTCAACCTCATCAAGGAAACAGGGAAACACGGAGGATGTGTTCACCACTGTCAGGCTTCATTGATGAGCATAATGCACATAAGAAGTACGTCATCAACATATAAGGTTAAGCATGAACAAAAGAAGGTTGGAGGCAATAATGAAGTGAAGTAGAGAGGAGGTGGAATAATAATGAATGAGATGACCAAGAGTGAGAATGCAGACTGATATATGCTGAGGCATGTACTGTCCTCCAGTTGAGCTCAGGATGACTTTTTCTTATGGTACACTGCAGCATCTCTAATGATTCAAACTACAGAAGTGCTTAGATCATCACAAGTGCACTTTTACACAACACACTCATCCAGAGTTGGCACCAGCTAAAAACACCCACAACACCCACAGACTACATGAGTCGACACAATACTGACATAGAGGTTCATAAAAGATTCCCTTTGAGCTGGGCCATTAAATCTCAGGATATAAAATGAATGTTCTTAAAAAAATCTAAAATATTATTTTATTACATTGTTATGTTATATATGTAAACTTGCATTATTTTCTTGAGAGTGTGCGTGTTATTGAGTACATACAGGCCATAAGATGTCTTCAAAAGAACACTACATGTCTCCAGAGTGAATCAATTCATTAATTAATCAACAATTAATTCTATAACTCTAAAGGATGGGTGAGCATCATTCTTCAATAATATGTTCCCTCATTTGGTGTGTGAATGATGGTGATGAACAGCACTAACACATACTAAACCAGTTATTTTCCACTGGAGAGTTTCTCTCATTCACTACAGTGTGTTTTAATTCTGGGACAGTTAAGTTTGTTTATAGATTACAGAGGTCATCACAAACCATGTGTAAATTGTATTTCACTGGGGATTAGAGATTAAATGTTGCTCCTTGTTAATTTTTGTTTGCTACGCTATAATTACTTTGCATGTCTCCTTGAGATCAAGGAGGGTTTTCCTCCACAGTCCACGCACATGAAGTCTGGGTTTACGTTAATTGGTGACTGTCTGTATGTGTCAGTCCTGCGATACAGTGGGCCATCTGTCCAGGGTGTACCCATCCTCTGAGCCAATGTCAGCTGGGAATAGTTCCAGCTCACCCTAGACCAAGGGTGCAGAGAATGAATAGATGGAGAACAGTTAAGTAGGCCATCAAAGCTGGACTGTAACCTGGAGCAGGTCTGGGCTACCTTTATCAACATTTCACAGGCTTTATTTGAAAATGCAGAGTGGAGGATAAAGTGCAGTATATAGAGAGTAGGTGACATGTGAAAACTGAATAATAGAATTAGAATAACATTTCTGATAAGAGCTACCATGGCCAAATAATGAAACAAAACAAAGAAGGCTACTAGAGAACTTATTTCTTCCAGTTGATATGGAATAAAGGTTGTTTTCACCAAGACAGAATACATAAGAAGGTGCTGTGTGAGAACCACTGGACATAGAAAAGTAATACTGTTTTAGTTTGTCTGAATGTGTAGTGGGCTGGTTTTCACAAGCATATACAAACACACAATTACACATCAACTGCACACTGACACATTTGCATGAACAGAACAACAAAAGGAGAAAGCAGGCCAGAGAGAATAGGTGAGAAATTACTAAAGTTTAAAAAGACCATAAATGCTTGGTCCCACAGTAATTGTATGGTGCTCCAACAGTGGGATTCAGATTATTACACCAGCATTCAGGTACCTCTGCATGCATTGTCACCTTGGAGCTATTCATCATACAGAGAGCTCTTTCAAAAAACAATTTATTTGTAACACAAGCCACGTAGAATAAAATTGCAGAAAAGGTGCAAAATAGGAACATTATCTGAGGAAAAGAAGAAAATTAGTGGAAGGACATCACAGCTCTTAGCCTCAGAAGTAATCACAACCACCTCACTGAGATAAGCCTCAGAGAGGTCAATGAGAAAAACTATATTACAAATGGCCACTGCTACGATGTCATTAAAAACTCAGCCTGTAAGACTCACAGGGCACATATCAACACATGAAAAGGAATAACAACAGTCTGAACATTAAACATAATGTCTGTCAGTGATTATCTCTTCATTATTGCTTTGAAATAACTATTAAGTTGCACTACTGAGATGTAGATGGGACATTTCGGTCATTTCAGGGCTTTAATTTGTGGCTCTAAGCTCTAATCCTCCATACTGTTTAGGCTCAGAGCTCAGGCAGTCTCACATACATTATAGTTGGCCTTTTGGATATAGCCAATATGAGGAAAACTTTGAGTCTATTCTTAGTCTCTTTTCATATTTGGCCTGTGGCGTATTAAAACAGTCGAGATGTAGGATCGGTGTTGTCATTTACACCCATTGTTCACACTGCCCCCTCCTCTTCTGTTCCATCCATATGTCCTGTCCTCTTGTTTTCTCTGTAGTGTCTTGCTTTTCACGATCCCTACCTCCTCACAGCCTTCTTCCTTTCCTCCCTCCACTGACTTTTAAATGAGCAGAGCACCCAGTGGATATATCAGTAACTCCATTAAGCAGGCACTGTTAGCCTTAAGGTGCAATCTAGTGTGTGAATATGTGTGCTTGTGTGCACTCGTGTATGCATGCATGCTTGTGTGTAACTACATACTGTATGTGAATATAGTGAGAGGAAGAGAGCGAGGCAGGAAAAGGGCAAAAAAATGGAGGTAAAGAGTTGGAATAGTGTGTGTGAATTAACTGCATGTGTGGGCGGGCTGCAGTCACGTACCACTGAGGTCAAATTTGCAAAGATTGAACATAAACGCCCACATTCCCCTTTCCCATTCATCTAAGGTGGAATTGTCATTAAATTAATGAGTAGGCCTCCCCACCTGTGTGCGTGCATGAGCCTGTACATGTGTAAATAATGCATGTGGGTATAGGAACACAAACAAATATCTGAAATAATGTAAATTATTAATGGCAGATAAAAGATGAGCAAGAATAAAAGACCAGACAGCTGTAGGTTACGCTTTTAAGCATGAATGAATCATGTTTATCTGTTACAATGCACATACATGATATGAACTAGCTTTATGAATGTTTTTCTCCGGAGAATTCCTACAGTAGTAGACATCAGCTGTTAGTGCTTGAAAAAGCACAAACAATATAGACATTCAGGAAGAAAAGACCCACTATTTGCTCCTCTATTCCTCAATGCATCCCAGATCGATATTAGTACCACCTGATTTGTTATCTCAGTGGTGCAGTCTGTCTTGACAAATGATGCGGCCTGTGTAGGAAGTGTGTAATGTAAGAGTGTAACATTAATTGGACTTACAGGAATCATTTGACTTTCTAGCTTTAGTGCTGTGTTTATTTATTGTAACTGAACACTGTTTAGTTTTTCTAGTTGGGCAGAATCTTTGGGAGGAAAATATGAACACATTAATTTTCAAAACAACATATTAAATGAAAGCACTCATTAACATAATAACATACTGTATAATCTTATGTCAATGCAATAATAATGTTTCTTCAAAGAGACGTGGGTAAAAAGAAAACAACATATTTTTCTACCCACAGCTATTGTGAATGGTTTGAAAGCCAACTGTGGTTAAGTATGCAAGTTGCAGAGAGAGAACAGCTTATGTCTAGTATTAAAATGATGAAGTGATCAATATTTGCATATTCATAGATTCATGACAGTGAGGGAGAAGGGGTAGATCTAGATTTAATTGTCCATTGTTGTGGGAAATCTACATTAGACACAAGTTATTATTCCAAATAGAGAATCTGACATGTCAAAAATAATGTTTGTTGAAAAGACATTTCCTTCTTACCCAATTCTTTACTTCTCCCCTCTGTATCAGGATACATCCTAGGAAAATAGTACAGTGCTACTGAGGGGTAGAGGAAATAAACCATATGGAAAATGAGGTTCTGAATGCTGCATAAAAGCAGTCTCCTTTGGTTCCAAAACTGTGATGGTCCAGAGTTGGCGACACAAATGGGAGGGCAGATCAGTCTATTTACAAAGCAACTTGAGCCCACAGCAGCTATGCCCACTTATGGAAAGCACAAATTAAAAGTGCAAATTGCAGTGTAAAAATCTCAGAGTCAAATTTAAATGTAAAACTTGAAGCCAGGGTGCGTGGAGCATTCTAATGCAGCTAGAGAAGAGGATTAATATGGTGCGTAATTGCAGGATCTGTCTTTCTCTCTAAAGCCATTTTTAATCAACAGTCAACTAATTACTAAACCCAGGAATGTGCTGAATAAAAAGTTGTTCATTTCAGGATGATGGGAGGACAGAGAGCTAAGAAAAATAGAGTCTTCCCTGCCATTCTAAAGGTATTATGTGCTTTTGATTATATATTAACAGAAAGAATTGCTGAAGCTGCAAATTCTGGGCCTCTGACAACAGCTTAACAACAGTTCAGACACCATAAATATCTACAATCCATGGTTTGATACAAGGCCTCTGTCCAGCCCCAGTCCCCCTAAATCACTGAGAAGATTTCTGTCCTTAATGGCACTCCTGTGCAGGAGTGTCACATCACCATGTTTGCCGGTCTCATGAAACTCTGAAACTGTTTTAGAGAGGTTTCTAGATCAATTTGTTTATTCTGTTCACTGATTGTTCCCCATGTTTTAATGGCAGATCAATTAATCATATCAGTCTCACAGCAGACAAATCACCCTAAAAGGAAGATAAAATATGGACTAATGCCACACAAAGCAGACAAGTGGGTGAGTTGCATTTCTTCCCCATTGACAATGCATTTTCAACATTTGGATATCCACAGAGTGTTCCTGGTAAAATCATTAGTCCAATTAGTAACAGTGTTGAAAAGGTCCAAAATTGTGAAGTCCCAACAGTGAATGACCAAGCTTAAAATTCTGTCTACTGCTCCACTAATGGAGTGTTTACAGTCAGAAGGTTTAGCCAGAGCTCATTAAATACACACAGCTGTAGATAAGCTCTGTTTGAGTCAGAAAAGGCTAGAAATACTGTATGCACGGATACCTTCAGATGAAGCAAATAATGTTTATCTCCTTATAATACATGCCTTGATGGTGAGTGAACAGTTCTCACAATCAACATGTTGAATGTGGGAGAAACAAACTCATTTGAAAACCTGAGCAACTTCAAAAAGGGACAAACTGTTAAATCCAGACAATTGTGTAAGAGCATCTCTAAAACAACAAGGTGAACATGGTGCTCCAAGTGATAGTATCTAACAACAGCATAGGGACAAACTGCAAATTGGCACATCATCAGTCAACGAAGGCCATCCGGTCTAGTCTGAACCCATGCTGTGTACTGTAGCCTGGGTACAAGGCTGCATAGCTGCAGATTGGTCACAGTGCCCATACTGGTAATAATGTTTTGGCCCATCAGTGTATCGAACCAGTGGAGCTAATATGAAAGATTATTTTAATTATTTCAGCCTGTTTATCGTAATTTCTAACAATACCTTCTCGCACTAAAAGGTTAATTGCACTGGCATGCATTATGCCCCTCTACTGTGATTCAGACTCCTTTCCTACCCAACAACTGTCCTTGGTGTGTTTCCTGAGCCTATCCAGTCACCTACATACACATATTCTTGTTCTCTATGTCAGATCTAATTCAATCTTTAACTGAGCAAAGACTGTTTTACTCCTCTACTGCTGCCTCATGATTCTTCAGATCCAACTGGAACCACTATTCTGGTTAGCTAATCCAGGAGTGATTATCCCTACAAACCCATAGAATCACCACCATCCTCACCAGTCAAATCCAGAGAGCAAATAAAACATGCAGTTTCAACATTTAAACACACTGCAGTTAAACTGTTAAACAACTGTTTTAACAGTCCATTTCTTAGCATTGCCCTCACATATTTACTTTGCTTAAAGCAGTCTTCTTTCACATTTACATCATATTAGAAGAAACCAGAAGTATGGATGTCTTAATATGACAGCTTGAAAGCATTTTTGCATTTTTCTCAATTGAACGCCCACCACAAGAATTGATTTTATGTGTAGGAATTACGTGTATAAAATCAAAACTAAATGAGCTAGAATGTCTTTTCTTAGATTTTGTAATTCCCTGCACAGCATACATCAGTTTTTGATTTTCATAATCCAAAAAAAATCACTGTACCAGAGGCTGGAGTATCACAACTTCAATTCCTAGCACAGGTCAAGGTGAGTCCAATCCACAATTCCCATAAGCCATCTCAAAATACAGCGTCTGTGTACGTTGTTTTTGTACATGCACTCCTTTTTTTTGCACTCCTTGTTTTTGTTACCTGCACTCCTTCTCCATCCATCCATCCATCCATCCATTATCTATACCCACTTATTCCTATTTAGGGTCACAGGGATCTGCTGAAGCCTATCCCACCTCTCTTTATGTGAAAGGCAGGGGTACACCTTGGACAGGTCACCATCTTCTTTTAATTTAATTTTAAGTTAATTTTTTTACTGCTTTTTATTTTAATTCTTGCCTATGTTCTTTTAACTTGATATTTAGTTTTGTAAAGCACTTTGAATTACTGTGTATGAATTGTGCCGCACAAATAAACTTGCCTTGCCTTAACTCTGACAGTGTCAACATGATGATTTCAAGTGTCAACTCCTAACATGGCTAATTTTCTTTCACATTATATTGGTACATAAGTAAGCTGCCAAGCAGATGTTTGTGTTGCTTGGCCTAGTTTACAGCATGGTGGCTGAGTTGTTGTCTCACAGCAAGAAGGTCGTGGGTTCGCAACCTGGCCTTTCTGTGTGGAGTTTGCATGTTCTCCCTGTACTTGTGTGGGTTTTCTCCAGGTACTCTGGTTTCCTCCCACAGTCCAAAAACATGTATGTCAGGTTGATTGGTGACTCTAAATTGCCCATAGGAGTGAGTGTGAGTGTGTGAGGTTGTTTGTCTCTATGTGGCCCTGTGATGGACTGGTGACCTGTCCAGGGTGGACCCCTGCCTTTCACCCAAAGAGAGCTGGGATAGGCTCCAGCAGAACTTTGTGACCCTGGTTAAGGAATAAACGGGTATAGATAATGGATGGATGGATGGCCTAATTTAACATCATTATCTGCTAAATCTCACCCAGAATGGCTCTCATTAAATTCTCTTGCCCTTATGAAAATAAAAATAGTTATTATTCAAAGTTTTTCGAAACTACAGCAAAGGCACAAAGCTGTGCTTGTCCGGTTTGTAACACATGTGGAAATAATTTCTCATGAGAAAAGAAATGGTTTTAGCTCATGTTGACTATTTTCACTTTGTATTTCTTGTATCAATTATGCAAACAGAAAGTTACAGAAACTTCAGTACCTGTAAATATACTCCAGTGCATGCACGGGATGCTGCATTTAAAGTGTATTGAATTCAATACATTATTGACAACATTTTTGAGATGTATCACACAGTCGTGATAAACAAAATGATAAATTTGAGAGTTTAAATTTTTATTTTGATATATTTGTGTTGCATGCTTTGGTAAAATGTGCTGAAAAACAGAAAATAACACTTATTGTGTAGTTTAGTATATGTCCACTGTGAACACTTTGTCTTTCTGTGTAATAATATTGTGACCAAAAAGTTACAGAGTTGTTATACTGTACATAAATTTATGATGGTTTTGTCAGGCAAGATAGGTCTTTCATAAAGGTGTGTGATGGCAGGAAATTTTTTTGTCGACATGGCACTTGTGCAGCGCTCATTAGTTTGTCAGATAACGTGTTCCCTGTGGGGATATGGCATCCGCCTCCTGCATTGCTAAGTGAAGAGCTGACAGATGTGTCATCCAATCACTGTTTGAAAGTGTAACTCATCGCTACGACATTTTGTCATAAAAAGGAGGCCATGCCTGCTAGTCTCAGTGCAACAAGCTTCACATGATGACAGCCAGCTGCACCAATCTGCTGCATGAAAGAAGTAGGAGGCAGGTGGGTGCTAAAGGATCTGGTGAAAGAGGGGAAAATGAGAAGTTGCATGGAGAATAGCTGAAGAGAATAGCAGAGTGGAGTCTGAAGTATTACATGGTGCTTAGGGAGAAAGACATGACTGGAAAAGAAAAGAAAGAACAGAATAGAGCACTGAGAAAGCCGAAGGGATTAAATCAGAGAAACAGGTGGATGAGAAAAATCCGTCTGAAGTTTGAACAGGCTGACATGAATCTCATTTGAAACAAACTCCATTTGAAATGAATATTCTGTCCGTATTAATTTTCAAGTTGTAAAAAGGGAGGGACCAGCATATCATGACAGTCAAAGACTTTGTCCAATCACAGCCTCAGGCAGGGATTCAAAAGGAGCTGACTGTAGTCTGGTAAACATAGCCAACTCTTACCCAAGCAGGCAGATGGCTGTTTCTTTAAATGCCTGGAAAGAGATGTATCAATTCACACTGTGACATTGTGATGTTTACTTTCTCTGTGGAAAAAAAGTGACGAGAATATTTTTAAAGTAAAACCACACTCTCGTTGTTGATGCAACTGTGACATTGTTTCAGAACACAAGTGACTATATGTATACGACACATCTCTACATTCATGTCCTACAGCTTCTGTTTGACATGTGACTTTCAAAGGGAACTACTTTGTATGAAGTCGGCACAGCAGTTTTGACAAGTTGAGTCTCACGCTCTGACTGTGTGGTCCATCATCTTTCCCCGCATCACAGAGAGTGGGTGGTTGCACTTGTCTGAATGGTTTCAAAACAGTAGGGGGTCCCAGGCAGTAGTATGCCCTTGGGTGATTTGCAGACTCCCTCCCTAGTTTAAGCAGGTTCCATGCTGAGCTCATCCGGTAAACTCAAATACCGGCCACAGTTTTGACATCAAGAACACAAGTCTTCTGTTGACTGATTTTTTTTTTTTTTTTTTTTTTATAAGACTGAATCTCGAGCTTGCCAGGTGTGTCACAGGTACGATGGGAAAGACCTAGAATACCTACACAGGCAAACTTATCTCTCAAAATAAAAACACTCTTCTGTAAAATAACACTTTCCTAAATCTGTGTTCCTCCATGCACATGTATACAATTATCTATTTGCATATTGATCAAACATGTTGTTTTGCCATGCAACAGTTGTGTTATCACATACTGCACATTGCATACAGGTGGAGAAATAATGAAGCTGCTTGATGAATAAAAGTTTGTTTGTTTGCAGAGGCATTAAATTCTTCATCATAATGGCTGAAGCACATACTGCCAAACAGCTTTGAAGCCAGGCCTGCTCTCGTCCAAAGCCAGCAGAGGATTTCACTGCAAATTGATGTGATCCCTTTTACAGTGTCCCTGCCTGAGTACTGATAGAGCTCCAATAAATCAAGGCAATCACAAGGAGAAATGGGAAAGACTTTGCCATAAATCCCACTGGGATCATAAATGTACCGCATCTAAATGCGTCAGTCTACACTACCTGTCTTTCTCTGCTCGTGCTGTCTGTCTTATTGCTTTCTTTTATTGTTCTTTCTTTTCATTGTCTCCTTCATGATTACAAACACTCCCATGTTGACACTGATCCTATCATTATTTTAATTGTACCAGTGCTGCTTTGCCAGTTTAAATGTTCACTAGCTTTCTGGATGACTGTGCCAAAATTGTAATAGAACACAGCAATAGTAAAATCATTCATACCAAGAGGATTAGTGCACACCACTAGACTTCATTAGTTGTGGCTCTCCATAACCACTTGTTTGATTTCTTATTACCCTTTGACATTGCAGTTGGTGCTGTGTGACCAACAGCTCATTAGAACTACTGGCTAGACAAAGATGCCAAAATGTTATGATTACAGTTCCCTAATCCCCATTTTATTATGGTACCATACTTAGCAATAAGTTACAATCTACATAAAACATTTATTTTTAATGTGAAAAGTTATATTAGTGACTGCAGTGACTTATGGTTACTTGTCATAAATTACCCCTTTTTTAAATTATACTTACATCCATACTTATGGATGGCTTACATGGAATCAGAATGAATTACAGGAACACGCAAGCCAGTTCTCACTTTTGTTGTCTGCACCTTGAGTAGGTAACTTTTTCACTTTTGCCCTGTTTTTATAAAGAAATGGCCCCTTTAGGTCACACAAATCCCCAGAGCTAGTCCTCTTTATGGAGATGACCCGTGCCTGCTGAAATATTCCAGACAGTTTTAGCACCTCTAGTCCTCCACTGTGAACCACTAAAGTCAGCACTTACTACAGTGTCCTGCTGTGAGGCCAACTGCCAAGTACATTTATCACCATGTTGCTGATATTTTGTGCTGCTGTAATTGGTGAATGCAGGTGCTTTGGTATTCATTACCTCACTGTCCAACAGTGTAAGAATCTCACAGCCGCATTATGGAAAGATTTTAGATTTTTTCAGAATGTGTTGTTCCTGTCAAAAGAGACTCTTTGACCAATGTCTGCTTTACATGTGATGCTAATGATGGTGTGGTCCTTATGTTGACCAGCAGGTGGAGAAGTTTTATAGATCCTCCAGCCCCCACCCCTTTCCCTTCTCTGCCTGTCTCGTGTTGCCCCGATGAAAGGAATTCCTGCACAAACTTCAATACACTCCACAGAAGGAGAACATATGTTGGAGATACAGAGGCAGAACAGAGAAAGTAGAGAAGCACAGCCCACAGCCTGGACTTATTCTGTTTCTGGAATATTGTATGAGTCTGAAAGTCTGTGTGTGTGTGAAGTGTCAGTGTGAGTGTAACTACTTGTAGACATGGATACATTGTTTGCTGTGAGCTCTCTTCTCCTGGCCCTTTTACTTTGCCTGCATCTACACTCCCACCTCCTTGTCTGGGCCGCGATGGACTCCTGCTATGATGAGCGGGGAGCCCCAAGCCGTTGTATGCCCAAGTTTGAGAATATTGCCTTCAATCGCACTGTGGATGTATCAAATGTGTGCGGCTCCCCAGCTGAGGACTATTGCATGCAGACTGGCTCAACACGCTCATGCCACACCTGTGATGCATCAGACCCAGACCTGAGCCATAATGCAAGCCTCCTGACAGACTTCAACAGGAATGAGGAGCCCACATGGTGGCAGAGCCAATCCATGTACTATGGCATCCAGCACCCCAGTTCTGTCAACCTCACCCTCCACCTTGGTAAGAGCACAGCAGAACATCTTTAGTTCAGTCTGACACCCAGAGTTCAACTTGCAGTGCAGTTTGTGGTCAGGTTGAGTGGTCTCGGTTAAGTATGTGTTTTCCCTTATGGTCTCGGTTCCTGTAATGTTGTGTATAATTTCCTATTGAAAGGTTTTCATGTGCACTGCACTTGCTGTGCCCATGAATAGAATATGTGTCCTCAATAGGCTGATGGTTTCCAGCTTTAAGAACCTGGAGATGGGAATTCACAGCCACACATGTTGTTGGTTTCTAAGCGTCACCAGTTCTGCACTTATTTTCTGCATGACAAATATCCTGATACTTTACTCTGTGTACTACTTGCTGGGGAAGAAATCTTTAAGACGAAGAAGCTCTTCTTACTAACGCAGGAGTTTCATTATTCCGTCATGGCCCTGAGCTGGCTTCATACAAAACAGTTTGGCTCAGACATAGCATAAACTTGGAGTATGTGTGAGTGCATAGCCACAAGGGCATGTCAGAGAATTTGGTTGGATTTGAAGTGGATAAGGAGGACACACAGTTGCATATCTCATGCCCAGATAGCAAATGAATGATGGCCCAGTGCTGGCCCATGCTTACTTCCAGTCTGCCCACATACCACCATGGAGTATTGGTGATGAAACCATCCAAATTTGGCTGCCATAATGCAGTCACCACACGAGATGATGAGGCTTTTTTTAGGCATGATTTTGGCCAGAATGACTTGATGAGAATATAACCATGGCACACAGCCTTCACAGAAACATGTCTCCAGCATGATTTGTGCCAGACTGTGCCCACAAATCAACTTTTATGACACCATTTCAGCTTGAAATTTACATTGCACATACAATATAACAAAATCAACATTAATCCTTTGCTACAAGTGATTAATGGGTTTTACTACAGCAAATATACAACCTGCCTGTAAATGAAACAGAAACCATTTGATTTTTCCAGAGAAATTATAGGTAATAAGCAGCTGATATGTTGCAGAAAATTCCTGAGTTTGGCAGTAAGTCTATGATGCATTTGGAATTCAAACGATATAGTCACTATACTTATTTTTCAGGAAGGTAAATTTCATTAACCCCTCAGCTAGAGCCATTTTTGCATAGCCAGGGACTTGGTCAGCAGGTCTGCTGTCACTTGAAGTTATGCTAATTTTACCTTCACTTATATGAAAGTTTTACTGAACTTTTGGAAAGAAATCACCCAGAAATACACTTTACTCTAGATTTTGGAGTTTGTCGTCAAATACCTGGAATTATTACAGTTCCTGTAAGAAGAAACAAATTGCCTTTGAAAATCCTGGCTGTTACTCATTGTTTGCTATGTTTACGATAAAAGTATCTTTAAGGTTTCAAAATTTGCGTTAAGATCACACAAATGTTTTTGAGTTAAGGTTTGATGAGAGTAAAATGACAAAATTAGAAACTTAAACAATATGTAACCAAGCACCACTTTTACCAAATATGACTTTGTCAATGCTTGTAATCAAATTGTATTGCCTTCTTCTTTTCCTTTCCTTTGCACATATTTGCATTTCATTTTAAATAATTTTATGAGACCAGCTTAAGCCATTAGCTTCATTATCCCATTACTATGCTGTGAAAAACTGAAATAAGTAACAGAACATATTTGTCACCTTAACTGAATTAAATGCTGGTGATTAATGTTACACAGCATTAATACAAGTCTTTCTCTGAAATTAAATGTCCCATTTCCATTTTTGCTGAGCTGGGTTTCAGTGTGTGTGTCTGTCACAAAGGTGTTCACAAGAATTTGGGGTTGCCTGAATGACTTGTTCTGCAGCACCCACTCCCCACGTGTTTATTGAACTAAACTGAATTAATTGTTATGTAAAAAACACATTTAAGAGATTGAATTTATTCTTAATTGGAACAGAGATGCTATGAGTAAAACATCAGTTTATATGCTGCTTATCCTGTCTTGTCTTTGCTTCTATCCAAAATACTCCTGTCTGACTCTAGAATCAGCAAATAATATAATATTCTAATATTGTTTAGAAAATGTCATTGACTTTCCAATATTATGCCAATGGTACAAGCTGGCAAATCCACAATTAACCTGCACAGGCCGCAATTGCTCCTGTATTTAATCTTAAGTATGACAGAAAAATACCTATTGGCTTTCTCAACAAGTCTTGAATGATGAATCTGTTTTATAAATAAATATGTACGTAGTGATTGAAGCATGAAAATTTATTTTGAAAGAGTTGAGTCTTGCTAGAATGGAGGTAATCCATCACAGTGAGCATTATTGTTATTTTTTTCATTTTTTTCCTCGAAAGTTATGTTACTGTTTGGAAATGTTGTTGTATCTCTTCTAAAGTGCTGAAGAGAAAAGCACTTTCTTTGTGTGCTGCTAGAAAGAAGGGACATAGTGAGGCAAACCTACACAGGAATGTTTGAGCTTTAATGGCAGGGGATACATCAGGGCTTCTGAGATACGTCTCGCCCGCCGTCATATTTCCTGGAGCTGTTCTGGCCAGTTCAAATAGTAGTAAACACCAGACCTTTGTGCTACTTTTGGATGTTTCGATCAAAGAAATGTCAAAACCAAGCAACAGGGGGCAACATTTCATTCTAAAAATACAATATTAATAATAATAAGTATTATTTATATAGCACCTTTAAAAACAGGTTTACAAAGTGCTTTGACAAACACATAAACAAACAAGTAAACAGTATTAAGAAGTAAAGTAAGATATATGTGCTCAGTCAATTAGAAGCTTCTGATTAGTTGAACACACCTGGTCCAGGTAATCAGCAGTGAGTAGAGCAGGGATAGTTGGAAAACAAACAGGACAGTGACCTAGAGGAACATACTGGTAGGTTGTTCTCCCCTGATCTAAGTCTATATAGCTAGGTCACATATGACATCTTGTTAGTAAGCAGTTAACATCACTGTTTCTGGCCACTTGGAAAATGTAAGTCCACTATCTTTTTAGCTTTTTGTCTCCACATAGCCCTGAGGGAAATTTCTGCCTCTCATGGTTGCTGAATGCTAATGTTACTTACATCATGCTAATCAGTCCCTGTCCATCTGCCACTTAAGTAGCTACAGTGGGTTCATTCAAGACTTGTTGAGAAAGCCAGTAAATATATTTCTGCCATACGATTAAATAGAAGAGCAATTGTGGCCTGTGTAGGTTAATTTGTTGTGGAAAAGATGAAAACTTTGAAATGAATGATTAAATAAAGTCCAGTAGAGCAGAGTGAAGCATAATAGTCGGGTGATAATTTTCTGTGGTTAATCACCCTTGAGAAGTTTGATTCATTGTTGTTGAAATGATTGTTTATAGCCATTTAAACTAAGGTTAGAGTCACCTTAACGTTAACTTGATATAAGGTATCATTGATTTAATCATTTGAAGTTCCTGAAACCTGTGCAGTGCGTGTGTGTGTGTGTGTTTTGGCTCCGAGAAACCAGTCCAGCTCCTGTGCAAAACCAGAAATTTTCTTGATGGGTTAGATCTCCTTCGGAGGGTGAGAGTGGGTGTTCCCCATCAAAGAACTCTGCTACAAAGACGAGATGGGGACAAAATGATGACAGAAATTGAAAATGTCAGAGCTTTGCTCATAGATGAACTTTAAATCACATGCTCGGAAAGAAAGAAATGCCTTTTTCATATGGACAATAATGATTTCCAATAGTAAGTCAATAACTGAGAGTGTTTTGAGGATTTGTTGTTTATAATCTCTGCCTAGATCTTTTTCTAAAGAAATGTGCTGTTGTGGCCCTTTTTGTCTTGTGTGTAGGGATTGTTATTCTTCAAACAATCCCAGCATCCACAAGTCTGTCTCTGTCAGACTAAACTGACCGTTGCTGCTTTTTGAGTCTCAGACACTTGTTTTTCTATAATCAGATCCTCTGTATTATTCTACCTGTGCTCTGGATTTTTAAAATGTATGATTACAGGTTCATTACACACAATTTTACATAATTGAATACACTTAAATGATGTATATGTGGCATCTCTTTGGTCCTTATGAAAGCTCTGTGATCCATCTGGGTTGCTGGTGGGGGGTGCTTTCGACAGTACTGTTTTCTTGTGCCTCTCCAAACCAAACAAGCACTCTCTGAAGGCAATACAGGCAAATGCTGGGATGATAAACACGACAGTAGGATGCAGGGACACATATTGGAGCCAGGTCAGAGTGGGTCTGTGGAAGAGTAGAAAGGAAAGGGGGAGTTGGGCTGCTTCAAGGGGAGTAAACAAAACATAATAAGGAAGAAGGGGGAGAAAAAAGAAAATGCTGGGTGGTTTTGCTGGTAAGGAATTGGGGTCAGGTTTTTCCCACAAAGTCTTGGTGAAAAACACACACATTCAAAAAGCACACTGATGTCTACAGCTGGTTCTCATTCAGCTGTCAAAGAAAAGAAACATCCTGTCTTTGATGTAAAACAATGATAAAAGTCTGTCACAGTTGGCATTAGATTCTCACAAGCCAGATTATTCATGTGCATATGAGACACATTTGTCTGGAAAAAATAAGAATTCATTTTTTAAACCTTGAGATGTGACTGAGCAATAAATCCACTCATCTGTATTTGTGGATCACAAATATCTCAGCTTGGTGTAAACAGATTGGACTGCCTGCACTATTTGTGTTTAGTCTCAGTCTGACCAGACAAGAGCAGCTATGTTAAGTTGACATAGATGACGCAGACCAGATCAGACGCTGAACTTCTGTCGCTCTAAGCTCTTACTCTTAAAGCAGTCTGTGTCCCAGCAGTCATTTTATTAGTCTTTACACAACATGAACAGCAACAGCTCTATTAAATACATGAAGTATGCACTCCTGCAATAGGAGAGATCATGAATCATTAAACATTATGCTTAAAAACATACAAGTATCCTTTGCAATTAGTCTGTATTTCATCACAGGGGATATCCAAAGAATGTTTCATTTTCTGCCTCTTTTATGTTTTTTTTTCCTTCAGTCCCAGCAGGGCTGAGTTCACCTCATGCAGGGAGTAAATGAAAGCTAAATGATCTTAGGGCTCCTAAAGGAAAGATACCATTAGAGATTTCTGCAGAGACAAGAGACAAAGATGCCTGGTTCTGACTTGGCAGAGAAAAGCAACAGATGTCATTATGGCTCTACCGGAGGATGGCATCCCTCTATGAATGTGCAGAGTAGCTGAGGCTTTGTGTCTAATGATGTAGAAAAAATTCCCCAAGAGTGCAATGAAGAAGCCTGTTAAGAGAGTTGCTATATGTCACTTCTCACTCTGGTCACAGTATGACTTCAGTTTGTGTCTGCCCAGTTAATCCCTGTTCAAATTGCACAACATTTGGCTGATTCTGACTGTGTGCTCATAGTCAGGATGTATAACTGTGCAAGTCTCCCTGATATGACTCCAAGATTATTGTTTGAAATGTCCACCATGAGTAAACAATGGGAAAAATTGACACCACTCAATCAAAATGTAAGTTTTTTTTTTTTCTTTAAGATTTGTGAAAAAGATCTCAATATTCCTACAAACCTAAATAAGATCATTCCAGTTTTCCACACAGGATGTGAAAAATGTGGAAAAAAATTAATCTGATTATGCAGTATGAAAAAAAAAAAACATCCCAAAATGCATTCCTTTCTAACCGTTCCTCTTGTTTAATTAAATATTTACGCGGGAGACTCTTGCCTCCTCTTACTATGCACATTCAAATAGTACTGTACAGTCACTTCTTCTGTTACAACACAACAATTAGAGCACAACTTATTTGGATCTGCTAAATCCCCCAACACTACCTCAGATGAAAAATCTGGGGGCATATCTCCTTGTTTGCTTTGGATCATCAAGGTGCACAGACTGTGCTTTGAAACCTGTTTTCCTTCTTCACTGATTGAATTCAGATCATTGGAAACACAAATATGTTTTTCACCATGATACTGTAGCCTATACCAATAAAACTCTGACTATAGATCGGTATGTTTTATTCTGTGCCATACTCAGCCCCTCATGGCACTCATTATTGTTTTACATGTTCTATCACACACTTTTGTCTTGATCAGGTTAATTTCCTGTCACACTTCAAATGTTGCATCAGATGTATTTTACCCAGTGATTCCTCAATACATGCACTCTTACTGTTGGTGATTTTTCATTCATTGGCTGATTCTATTCAACAGTTAATATATGAAAAACTACTTTTTTGCCTTTCCCCTTTGACCTATGTTTCACTTCTGGGGCTCATTATTATTTGTATAATGAGAAAATAATCCTGGGTATTCTGGTCCTACAGGGATGACATTCATTTACCCAGCATAGAGGCATGGGAAATTAAGCCTGTCCCATATTGTTTTCCTTCTTTCTGTAACGCAATTATGTCTTTTTTTTTTTTTTCTTTGCTTCCAGGCACTGAACTTGTATTTGTCTCATGTGTAACCAGCTCTAGTCTGTAACTACAATGCATCCTAACTACTGCATTATTTTAGTTATTCCATTGAAAGCTAATAATATTTGTTCTCCACAGGGAAGGCCTTTGAGATCACCTATATACGACTGAAATTCTACACCAGCCGACCAGAGAGCTTTGCCATCTTCAAGCGTACAGAGGAGGATGGGCTCTGGTTGCCTTACCAGTACTACAGTGCCTCTTGTAGAAAGACCTATGGGAAGGATGCTAAGGGCTACATTCGCCCAGGAGATGATGAGAGGACTGCTTTATGTACAGATGAATTCAGTGATATCTCCCCCCTCACTGGAGGAAATGTGGCCTTCTCCACCCTGGAAGGGCGACCCAGTGCATACAATTTTGACCAGAGCATGGTTTTGCAGGTGAGACTGTATTTCATTGTGTATTTTGTGTTGATATCATTGGTATATTTTCACATGTTTTGGTTGGCTTTTATTGGCTCTAATTTCATCTGTTACCACTCAAAGTAAAGGTCTCTCACACCTACTTATATAATATTACAGATTTTGTCTGTAGCAAATTAAATAATTGCAAAGACATAAGAAAACACTGATTAAGTGAAAAATATCTTCAGGGAGACAAATGTTATATATATTATTGTACATTTTTATGCCTGTTTGCTGATGAATGAATGTTAGATCCTGATTGTGTTGACCTTGCCCATATTTTTTTTCCCAATAACTAAGAATGTGAAAAAAGCACTGTGTCTCAGGCTGACAGTGTCAACAGCTTTCTTCAACAGACAGTTTTCTATAGAAAATGGTCCCATAACATAGATAGATGTTTTAACAGTGCTTTGTAACCTGATTGTATTAATACATGTGGTGCTCACGGTCATCACCTCAAGCATAGCTTGGATTATAAAACTCCTGTACTCCCCAACACTTTTACCCAGACAAACATACTGAAGCTATACACATATATATGCATGCCTTCAAGCCTTTTTGCAAAGCTGCTGAAGATCTAATGTTGATTAACATTGATGAAGCCTTGAGAGGGCTGCGCTGAATTAATGGCAGCCTCTTGAGGGAGCATCTGGGAGGGGTGGGCACAGTAAAGTGTTGCTAAAAATAAGTAAATAAAGCACTTAATGTAGCCACTCCTTTCCTTTCACGGGGCTCTGCGTGTGCATGCGTGCATCTGTTCATGCATCCGCTCTGTATTGCTTCGGGGGCTGAAAAACTTTTAGACTCTTCTGTCATTAATTCCTGAGGATCTTTGCTGCCATGTGTGTGTGCATCAGTGCCTATATCTGCCATTACTGGAAACTGTATACAACCCTGCTTCCAAAACTTAACACTGGTTATAATAAATCACAATGGACTGAAATTTAAAATTAATGTAACCTTTTCCTGACAAATTCAATAATCTGGCCAATTTGAACAGAGCTCCAGGACCATCTACTGATAAATAATGATAAACATGATAAACAATCCTCATTCAGAATCTGTCTTCTTCATAAATATCATGAAGGTCTATATTGTGCTTTGTCACAGCTCCATTTTTGAGCAGATGAAACATGTATATGTGGTCTCACACATAATAGGATATGAAGTTATATTTTAAAGTGACCAGTCAAGTTACAGCAGATTACGCCATTTATAGAAATCTATACCAACATGTAGTCAATATATATATAGCTAATATTTCATTTTCTTTGGTTCAAGTTCATTTCAAGGATTCTGAGTTGTGTTTCTATACTGCTAGTTTGTTTCTAAGGATATGTATAAGGATCATTCAGAATTTATTTGCTTATTAGTAAAGGTTCCACTACCTTCATAATCTGATTCGCAGGATGTTCACTATGTATAAGCTTCCCACTGGCCAAGTGTTTTCATTTTGCATTTTTGTCTTTCAAGCTGTCCTCTTATGCTTTCTGCATAATGCTGTTTTTATTCTCTGTCTCTACAACAACAACGGACATTCCTACCCTATAGTGGGCATACATTTCACACAATACTCTTTAATTACTGTAGAGAGAGGTTTATATCACAGTGATCACTCCACAGTTATGCTCTTCTCCTGCCATGAGCAAAATGCTTCTCTAGGCAAAAAATAATGTGTTTTTGTCTGACCTTTCTCCTAAAATGTAGTCTGGAAATAGGTCTGGCTATGCAAGTGAACCACCCCTGTAAAGGAAACTGTCCTCCTCCACATCATTAAATAAGAAGAGTAAGTGTCTTTTGGAGGATATGTGGAGGATATACAGTGCACAACCATAACCCTCTCCCACTACTATGAAAGAAGCCATCTTCCAAAACTTAATAAAGTAAGAATGACAGAATTTCTGAAGAATATGTGATACTCAGCCTGCCAGTATATTTGCTGTTTACTGTATATGATTGTTATAAATCAGTTTAAAGATTATTAAGCTTAGCTATAGCAAACCCAAACCCCAATATTTCTTCCCGGCTCCCTCTTGATTTTTTGAAACCCATCTGTGAAATATGTTGTGTTTCAAATCTCTGAAAACAACATTCAATGAAAAACTGCTGAAGCCTGATACTGTGCAAAGAAATTACTTTTTGTCCACCAGTGCTGGACAGTATGAATAATGTTCCCCTAAACTAATAAATAAAGAATGAAAGTGCTTTTGTAAAGATCTAATTGAAAATAAAATCACTTTATTCATTATGGATAAAATTAAGATAAACCTTGAAATAATGACATTTACAGGAATATCGAGCACATCGGCTCGTTCTAATAATTTGTAAATAATAAGGATTTATTGCAACACCATCAACAACAACAGAAATGTGCATGCAGTGGATGTGGTTTGTGAGGTTAAGGTCCAGAGATTCCACTCTGTTTGCAAGGACAACAAAGAAAGGAGATTGAACAAAAAAAGATTTTTGTGGCTTAGCAATCTCCTCTTAACACATTCTCAGTAAAGACCTTGCCCCCCCAAAAAAAACAATGATCTTTTCTCTCCACCCCATTGTTCCTTGATTCATCCCTTTGCTTCCTGCTCAATGTGTATTACTTGGCTTCATCTTCTGCGCTACACTTTTGCATGAGAGCAGTTTTAAAGTGCCTACAAGTAAGGTAGCTGCAGCCTAATTTTCTAGTTCAGAGATTATTATACTGTCCTTTTCTGATTAATCCCTTCACACAAACTGTCTACTACTGTGCTTTCTCAGCCTCTCCATCTATCTGTTATATAATTCTGGACTCTAGCAGGCTGGGACAATGTAGCTAGAGCTTAGTTTTATAGGACATCCAGGATTCAGGACTACTGAAATTTGGTGAAGTGAGCTCTAGTTGGAAATACATGTACCATGCATTAACAGAGAGAGAACTACTTTTTCTCACCATGGAAGGATTGTGTGGTATTCAGGAATTAAAGGGACTAAAGATTATGAGAAGAACTCATGGCAAGAAACATGTTGTCTGAGAATCAACAATAGTGTTATAGGAAGGAAGTACCTTCTGGTCTGGGTGGTGAAGACTTGCCTTAATCTCTAATAACCCGTGTTCAGTTACAATTTGTAAAAAGAAGAGGAACAAAATCTATATTCTGTTAACAAACCTATTTGTTTTTGTTGTGTTTTTTTTTTTTTTTTTTGCTAGAAAACTGGATTGAAGTTTATCTCTTATTACAGTTTGTTTATTTTGACAGCTTTCCAGTTTGTTTCACACTGTCACATAATTCTGTGGAGATGGCATCTAATTCTTGTCTATGAATTCATCTTATTACATCTGTACACAGCAGAGACATTTATGATTTGACATATTAAGCAATTAGTTCTGAATTCGCTTCATGATGATAAATAATGTTGTGAAGTGCAGTGTTTTTTATATTGTCTTATAAGGTATTGTCACATGTTAGGTGTAACATGAAGTTATACAAAAAAAGCATGTTGGATGAATGTGCTATTAATGATATATTTACCAAATCATCAGTAATTTTGTGTATCAGTGTTGGTCTACAGAGGCCAGTGTTGATGATATATTGCTATGAATTTCAATACACATATTCATACCTGCCATACCTTTTAAGATAAAGATTTTCTTTGCAGGAAAAACAGTGCAACATTCAATAATTAAACTATTTTCATAACAGACAAAACATTGTATATTCATACTGTACCTCTTGAACCTAAACTTCAGTGACATCTATTGAATTAGTTTTGTTTTTTACACTTACAAGAGTAATTAAAAAGGTCTGTTTTGTTTACCTAGGAAACTCTGATTCCCAGGTGTGTCCACAGCTCCAGCTTTTAGCTGTCTCATTTTGTCTAGGTCAGTAGCATCACAGCTTTTCCAGTCTAAATAAGGAACAACAGGCACTTTTGATTTTGGTGTCTGTTCTTCTGTGATTATTCCTGCTGTTCTGCATATATGAAACCACTGTGACCAGCTGGATGTAAAAATCAATCATTCAATGGTTCAGCCAATATTTTAAAAAGTCTTTAAAAAAAAAAACTGCATATACCAGTCAGTACTGGTGTATTTCATTCATTCCTGCTATATAGATGTTTGTGTTTAGAAAGTCTTGGCTCTTCTGTAGACATCTTGTTATATTAGAACATCATGTCTTTGCTGTAAAAAAAAAAAAAAAAAATATATATATATATATATATATATATATATATGTTTACATAAATGACTACCACTAAGTGCTGAATATTTTATTTTCTGTAAGTAATTAAGATCACTATCGAATACACTAATCAAACTTCCTATATTTGAATGTGAAAACTTGTTGGATAAGAAATAATTCTGAGATAAAAAAATTGTTTTTGAGTATCAAGAAGATTATATTACTTACTATAAAATGAAATATAAACATTTAAATATTAGCCCCATAGATGTCTACTTCACCAGATTCATGAAGTGTTTAAGGATTTACATTAATATTCCTAAATATAGTGTTTAATAATAGCTGATAAACAAAATCTTTATATAATGTAGTTTAAAGTTAAAAAAAAATAATTGTGGCTTTATATGTATTGCTAAATAAACCTGAGTACTAATGGTGTTGTTGGCTGTAGTACGCTTTGGATGATATCCACCCAGTTTTTAGAGCTGTGAGGATCAATGTAAGCCAAAAATACATAGATTGGGTGGCAAATCTCCGACTGGCCAAACACCTGCTCTTCCCCTTTCTCTCTCAGCCTTCTTCTTAAACATCAACATGTGAAGACCCATAATTGACTCTGATCTGTTCTCCCATTAGAATAAAAGGCAGACCAATTGCACTATTTCTTTCATTAAATCTTTCATTCCCCCTCCATTTAAAGGCTGGTGGGACAGATGAGTGTAGTGAGCAGAGACAAAAATGCATTAGCTGTCTTGTGTGCTGCAAAAACAAAGCTGGGGGAATAGAAAAGACTGCTTTTTCAAGACAGTGAAACATCAAAATAAAAATGTGACATACTCTTAATGATGACATACTAGCTCAGACTTGAGCTATGAATATGGGCGTAACAAGTAGAAGAAAAAGGAGCACGAGTAGGAAGCAGCATGTAAAATTTTGATTCCCACAACAGCACTGTTATTGACTCTAAGACAAAGGTCATAACAAGGGGGAGAAGAGGGCAGGAAGGAGTGAAGAACATGCAAGCTATTAGTTTTCACAATACATGTAAATGAAACCCTTTACACAAACCTAGAACATTTTTTCTCCTGTACTGTAAATAGTGCATTGTATAGTTTATTTCATTTCACAAGGATAATCCTCTCCATATCATACTGCTTTCTTCCTCTCCAGAGTCTTTGTTATTAACCATGTTGTACGGGGAAGGCAATGTGATGTTCAGATCTAAAGACCACGGTCTCTGAGGACTACTTCAGTAGATTTGCCAAGCTGGCTTTACGTGCTCTTTCATAGTGTGACCTGTCATGATGTAGCCAGGTTTAAAAGCTATGTTTAGATATGGAAAAATAGAATTTGTTAAAATTAAAAAAAAACATTAAAATGCTTAAAATTTTACTTCATCAAAGGTTAAAAAGAGTTTAGTCTTTGTAAATAAGTAAATAAATATGCACTGTTATTTTTTTAAATCCATTTATTTTATTTTGAAAAGGTCTTAACATGAATTGATTTGTGTATATGCAGCCTTTGCAATTTTTTCTGGTCAATTCAATTTCAATTCAGTTTATTTGTGTAGCTCCAAATCACAGTGCAGTCATCTCAAGGCACTAAAGAGGGAGAAGTGGGAGTTAGACAGGAAGAACATAGTCCTGTGAAGGGAATTGGCGTCCTCACGAAGGGTCGGATTGATTAAGTCGTAACAGAGAGAAAAATTCGACCATATTGTTGAAAATGTTCGTAACTTGTCTGTGTGACTCTAATTGACAGTCTGCTTTAAAATATAGCTACTACATGTTTTCTGTGAGCCACTACAATTTAAAGTTCATGCCTAACTGTTCCTGTGTGTATGTGTTAGCATTCATTAGCAAAGTCAATGGTTAGCTGTATAGTAGTTAAGAGCTAACTACTTTACAGCTAACACAGTTTAGCATAAAATGAACAAATCTGTTGATCACCGGTTTAATCTGGTCTCACTGCTTCTGTTCTGTCACAGTAATATTTACTGAAAGACCTAGTTTTTGAGAGTTTAGGGTCAGGTTATTGACTCTGAATCTGTGGTTTCTACATTCTTTACTAGAGTATGTTGACATTTTTGAGTAGTAAAGAAGCATATCATCAGCATACTATTAGACAGTAGACAGTAAAACAAAGTACATCTGTACTTTGTCAGCTACACATGGATTCCCCAAGGAAAACTGTGTTATAGAAAAAATTAAGCAACATCTTGAACCACTTTAGCATCAGTTGCCTCTGTGAAAAATACAGTTTTGAAATCATAACATGACACTGTAGACAAATCTTAGTCTCAGCAGAATTTTGTGATTACATCTGTTGAAATCTTTAGATGAAACTAGTAATTTTGCTAAACAGCACATGGACAGCAGTCACTTTCACTGAGGAAGTCCATAAATTTCACATGCTCCTTAATTAAGTCAAACCCTGTTTGTGTGAATGTGATTATGTTGCCATATGCAGGTAATTTTGGATGACTGGGTGGTTTTTATATGTTTAATGTGGGATAAGGGTAGTACTGCAAATGGATAAGTGTCACTCTCTTCTATTTGTAAGTAAGCCACATGTTTTGACCTGACAGTCTCACTGTTTTGACAGGTTGAATATTAACATGACTTGAAGTATAAGAGCTACAATACTGTGTAATACTCTTCAGGTATTTTTATGCTAGACCATGAAAACAGTTAAACGCATTAGGTGACCAAAGAAAACTTTCAGTATGACATATAGTTCATTAAATCTGGACTTTTTCAACTTTTTCTAGTAAACATATTTCAGTTTCAGGGGCAGATAATGGTGTAGACACTCAAGGAATTCTTATTCCTAGAAGCCATATTTATCACATTTATAATTTTTCATAGATATAAGGATTTTGTGTCAAGGGTTAAAGCCCCAGTCTTTATATACAGATTTTTTAACAAAGCATAAAATGATATCTGTTCCTCTCTGTGGCATGTCAGTGTGCCATTTCCTCTGCATATGGCTCATACACACCTATGCATATTTCATGAGGGTTTAAACAGAAATTGCATCTTGCCTGTTTTATTAGCATTTTAATCCCTTCGCAGATTTGCCCCGCGTGCCTCAGTTGAAGGAGCACGCAGTTTCAATATAGAGCCTTCATACACTTCTTCTGTTGCTTTTAAAATATATATATTTTAAAGCTAAATCACATTGAAGAAAGGAAAAAGGGGCAGGTGTTTTTTTTTTTTTTTTTTGTCATCTATATGTCTGCATAAATGTGGTGTTATGTGTTATAGTAGTGAACTAATGTGTTGTTTGCCTTGCCAGATGATTTTTATTTGGAACAAACACTCACCTCGTAACATGGCATTTAGATGTTTTCTCTAAAGTAATGGCTTACTTCAGAGGGGGCTATGTTGTCAAGTTTGTAAAGCTCTCTTTTTCAATAATCACGCAGGAGATGAAAGCTGCTGTATGAATTCAAATTTAATTTGTTCAGCCATCCATTAAAATGGTTTGTCTGTCTCCCCTGCCACCAGTCCATCCTCTCACACTTTCTCTCTCTCTCTCTCTTTCTCTCTCTCTCTTTTCTCTCTCTCTCTCTGTATCTATCTCTCTCTGTCTCTTTCTCTAGAAAGCTGTGTGGCAAATTGGAGCTCCAGCATTGAATGACAATGAGTAAAAGGGGGAAAATACATATTGAGGGCACAGTGAACTTAAGCAATTAAATTAAAAAGTTATTAACTTTGGAATGAGGGACACTGCTCTCTTTCCCATCACTGCCTGCAGCCAGAGGCTTCAGAGTTCAAGGAAACACACTGAAACAGGATAGGGGAGACATGTAGAAAAAAAGGAGTTAGAAATTGACAGGGAGGAAAGAAATGGGAGATTTTAGAGGTGGGGGTGAAGGTTATAAGAGCCTAAGCTGAGATGTCCTCTAAAACAGTGTTTGATATTGTCAGAAACTTTCCTGAGGATAATAAGACAAATATTATACTGTTCATTTGATCATTAGACCGTTATTGTCTTAAGCAAAGGATTGGCTCATTGCCACTCTTAACACCTTTTCCTCTCCCTAAGTCAGCATCATTGTAGTATTGTAAGCCCAAATTTCAAGGGAGTGAAAATCAAAGTTAATTAAGCTTTTGCTGTGGTTTGCACAAATAATAAGTAATGGACTGACTACTAATTAACCCTAAAAAACTGCTTCCTTTCAGTGCAGTAAGTGATATTTGGGACTATGTCTGCTTTCCCTTACATAATTAGTACTGTTCTTCATAGCATAACTAATAACTCTTCCTTGTGATAATGGTCTCTGTGATAAATGGAAGAGAGTATTTGCTTTTACTGCGTGTAAGAATTTTGAAATCCTAACAATTCATTTGAAACATTTTATTATCAATATGTGTGTTAAAGCATGAATGCTGGATATTGGAAACAATAGCAGAGAAGTACCAGTGTCAAGAATTGCCCCTAATTAGTAGAGATGTGATTCTTATGAATTTTTACACATATAATCGTCAATTTACTAATCATTTATATAATAATTTGACTAAAAGGCAGGTCATGTCTGTTATATCCTTGTTTTATGTTGTAAATACTAATTTTACACATAAAAATGTAATATGTCATCAGAAAATCTAACTAGTGCAGGGTTTCTCCTGTCATTTAATAACTGTATGCCCACAAAGTATAGTAATACAATTCTTTCACTGGCAATGATTTAGTTCTATTTCGATCCATAAGGCTTCTATTGTCAGAATCTGGCAAGGCACATTTGTGAGTGCCTTGCGCAAACCAATTCTACTTTTTTGGCAAATAGAACTTTTCATTGGCAGCCATAATATTTGGCATGTTTGCATGCTTTGGGCATATTTGGCTTTCTACTTTCACAGGCTTCCTCTGCTCTGCTTGCAACATGTCTCAAGAGATAGCAGTGCCAGACATCTTAATCTTTATAGGGGCAAACTTTTGTTATGATAGAGAAATCTGTTACTCATCATAAAAAAATCAACATGCAGTAAATCATCTGACCACATTTATCTCCTGAGAAGTTAAACTATATATATATATGTATATATATATATATATATATCATTTATATATGTATATATTTTAAATGTATTAATTTATTTTGTCGTCATTTCCTCAAGCTTACTGCCCCTCATTTGCCCCAATGTGCTTCCTTGCAGCTAAGTTTCCTATTTCAAACTTCATAGCCCCTCTCATAAAATATGTATGAAAACCATGTCATGTCCAGGTAATGTAACGCAAAATGAAGAATGAGCATCTGCTTTCCCTGGCAACTGCAGTGCATAAGGGTCATTCACTGTTGTCCAAACCCCATTAGCCAGCAGAGCCATGTCAAGCAGGGGCAAAGTCGATAAGCACTGGCCGGAACAATAGCACGCCAACCAACTGCACTCCATTCTACAGCACTGTATTCAGGGTTACTACAAAATAGCAGCTTTACAGCCCTCAATAGCCAATGTACAGAACAATATGGAAATCCTTAAGTACATTCTAGCTAGAGGGAGAATGTAAAGATAAGGCTGGCAGAAGGAGAAACAGTAAAATAAATCTGCAAACTAAAGGGTGAGAGGGCATTTGGTTTAAGAATATTAAAGAACAAAGGACCAAACTGCTAATTATTATTAATAGTGTATTTTTTGATGTTGCCACTAATTGTACAATACTAAGAACTCTAAAAAGTCAATTATTCAATTGTACTGACCATAAGTCCAGCAGTCATGCTGACACCACCCATGTAAGGGTTACATCCATCAGGAACATGTGTAGCTTATTCACACCAGATGTTCCAATAAAGAGCTGTTTGATGCCACCGCGGTATGTTTCTTGGAACTGCAGACAGAGACCACACAGGTGGTCTGAAGTTTCCTTTGGAACAAGAGGATGGGTGTCAAGCTGACAGAACAAGAAAAGCCATAAGAAGCATTTATTTAAAACACATTTAAGTTCTGAACTTTTACTGCAGTTCTGCTCAGGCTATTTTAGGCTGTGAGAAATCATGAAAGGTACCAGTGAAGCGAGTGTCATATTTGTCTTATTTCCTGCTACTAACCAATTAAGTCTTTTTTTTTTCTTACTTACTGAACACAAATGTAGTGCACCCAAACTGAGAGCCCAAGAACTAGTGACCTGTGAATGGCACTGCAGCAAACAGCAGGAGGCGATACCGCCACCTCAATCAGATGCTGTATTGTCAGACTCTCTTTGATCATGAACAGACCCTGCAGAGTTAACACATCGGCTCTGTGAGCCCTTTGTATTGGACAGACTCCCCTGATCACAACCAGCCATAAATCCCTTTAAACCATCCCTTTAGCAGCTGAACATATGTTCACAGATATGACCTGAAACTAACTAACTGGTTGATCCATCATCAAGGGATCTGGTGCCTCAAAATTCTGATTGTTCATAATAGTAATAATAATACTAATAATTCAGAAACCAAACATTATAAACATATTCATGTTTACTACACAAAGTAAAACTACAATGTTTTACCTGTTGAAGCAAAAGAATGGAAATATTCTTACATTTGCTCAGTGCTCATTAGGTACTATATGAACTATATGTGTTTTAAAGGACTATAGTTCTACTAATTTCATAGTTTCCAGTGTTTTTTGTTTCTTTCTCTACAGAATAAAAATAAATTTGCAGACATTTAAATCTTGCTTGAGATGAATAATCTATGAAAGGTGACTGATTAAGATGCTGTCATTATAGGATAATGCAGCTGTCAGCAGAGACTGAAGGTTTTCTGGATTGTAATCTCATATACTGTGACCCAAGATTTCCCAATCAGCTACAAAAGAACAACTTCTTTTTATTCAGCTTTGTTTTTCTTTCTCTACCACAACGTCCTAGTTTGCTTATTGCTTGGCAATGAAAAAAGCAAAAAGTGAGCACTACAAATTAGCAGCCAATGAAAAAGTATCCATAAATGCACCATTTAATTTCCAAAGGGGTCCCCGCTTTCAGCTGCGTTTCCACATTAACAGTGGTAACTTTAAAAAAAAAAACACCATTTGTACACTGTGATGAATTGTCTTTCTCAAGGAAGTTAGCTGAAATCAATAGAAATCAGGACCATGAGCCTAACAGCTTTGTGAGGCTGTACTCAGGCACACCAGCTGGCACACACTGGCATGCTAATATTCTCACTATGACAATGCAAACATACTGATGTTAAGCTGATGTTATTCCGGCATGCTAACATGCTAACATTTGCTAACTAGCACCAAACACAAAGTACAGCTGAATCTGATGGGGGGGCTATAACTGCATGTTATCCTTATTCTGGTGCTAAGGGAAAAAGTCAGTAAAATTAGTCTCTGGGGATCATTAATATCTGTACAAAATGTCCATCATCTAAGTTGGGAGTGACCAGCCTTGGCCCTCGAGAGCTATCCCTGCCCTTCCAGGTAATTAGCAGTGGACAGGACAGGCATAGTTGGAAAACAAGCAGGACAGTAGCACCTCAAGACCAGAGTCTGCCACACCTGATCTGGACCCATGCTGGCCAAGATATGGTGTGGCGTATATTTTACAATTTACAAATTATAACAAGATAAAGTGTAAGTAGAGCCTGTACTTAACAGACTAAAATTGGCTTAACCTGGTTCTATCCAATAGGTGTTGCCTGGGTGTTAAAACTACAAACTATAATGCCACAGAAAAGCATGAATGAAAGAACTCATCACATTTTTAATCTGAAGCCCATCTGCTCAATTGTCCTGCTCTGCCATTGCTGCACTTCAAAGATACCTCTGGGGAGAAGCTTCAAAACTTATAGCATTACAGTTGTTTTCAGGAGTGTTAAAGTCCCAACTCAACTAAGAAATAGAAAGTTTCTCTCCAGCTATTTATTTTAAAGTTGTTCCTGTTCATGGGTAAAAGATATTTCATGTCATTTGTTCTCCTTTTTACCTGGCCTCACTTTTATCTTCCACCTCACAATTGCACTTCCTGTTTGCTTCGCCTCTGTTTGCATTGTCCCTCTTCACCTTCTTTTCCCACTCTTGCTTCATCCTTTACCTTTGCAGTGGGCTCAAAGAAAGGAGCTTAAATCATGTCAGTAATGGGAGTTTTGCCAAGTGCCATCCATTTTAGTGCTGTCATATTTCTTCTTTTTTTTTCCATTTGGTAGCTTTTGTCTCCATTAATCCCCTTCTTTTTCACTTGTTTTTCTGACATTAACTCTATTTCCTGTGTCACACTCATCACCCACTGCATTTGCTCTCCCCTGCCCTTATACCATACCCTCATACTCTTTTCCTTGATCCACCAACTCTCACTTCTAACTTTCAACTTTTGCTGTCTTACAAATCCTTGCTCCTGTTGTCTTTCTCTTAACTAAAGCCCAGTTTCTGTTCTGTCCTTCCTGTGCCTGAGTAGCAGCAGGTAACACACTGATTCTCTTTCATTACGCTTTTTAAAAGTGGGTGACTTCAAAAGGTGTTTTCTAACATTTTTCTTATCCAGTTGGTTCCTTCTTTTTCCATTTGTTTTTTTTTTTCTTTTTCAGGAATGGGTGACAGCCACGGACCTGCTCATCTCTTTGGACAGGCTTAACACTTTTGGAGACGAGTTCTTCAAGGACATTAATGTGTTGCGCTCGTACTTCTACGCCATCTCTGATTTCTCTGTGGGCGGCAGGTAAGCGACACCTGAAAATGTGCTGTCCAGGACAATGTCACTCCAGATAGCCAACAATGTGAAATCTGAAAAGTTAAACATGAATCACTTTAGAGTTTAACCTTGAGCCAAATTAAATGGAAGTGTTTGTGGTGTCCATTTGTATTTTTGTGTTATTTATTTACGTATTTATTTTTTTTGCTTTAAATAACTTTAAATTTCTGGCTTTTATAATACCTTATCTCAAACATCATGAAACATCAACCTTGTTTCCTACAAATGGAGATAATTTATCTGAAGTTCAGGAGCAGGACCACGCCTCTTCCAGTCATAGGCTTGCATCTAGTATGTCCTCTACAAACAGATCGTCTTTCATTTCTTCATACCCCCAGCCGCCCTGCTCCCTCTGCAGGGGGTCTGCTAGCCGCAGAGCAGCAGTGATTCACTCAGAAGTCTAGCCCACACTGCAGAGGCTACCTCACCTTTCATCATCAGTCAAACATCAATCATTCATTCTGTCCTGCTTCGTAAGGAAACTATCAATCTGATCTCCATGAAGTCGTGGTCCTTACTTGTGAAAATGCATTTCTGTAACAGTATTTGGCTTTGCCAATTGTATTTTGTCGGAGACAATTGCTGGTTGGACATTAACAGCATAGATTTTGATGCCAGGTCCCGTGATTCATGGGCATCATCCCACATGTTAGATTCAGCTCCTAAACATTTAAAAGTTAAGTAAAGATCATTACATTAATTGAGTAGTGAAAAATCCTGTGTCCTGTCAGGTATTTTACAGTTAGCATGACTTTCGCAGCGTTCAACACATACCACAAGCTTTTCTGGACACATTCAATGTGAACCATTTGTATTTCCAATGAGTTTACAGATACTGTATGTTCAAAATAAAGTGTTTTTGTTATGATTATAAAACATTTTGGTAAGAATGACCTTTCCTTCAAAACATATTTAACATGTGAATGTCTGCAAAACAAGTAATCAACACCTTATCCAGGACAGCTGCTTGCAAAACTGATAAAAACACTTTGCTATCTGTCAACGTGACATCAGATAAGAATAAACCAAAAATAATTCTCTAGTCTCCTTCCACTTTTGGTTTATTACTCACGGTAATGAGAGAAGACGTGGCGCCTAAGCCAGGCTGCATGTAGGTGTTGCAGATAGAAGTGGACGATTAAGTGGTTGACATGAAGCCTTCAGAAAGAATATAAACTTGATCTGACACCTGTCATAAACACTTAAGATCACTGCAGCAGCATGACGAATTATCCACCAATGTCACAACACCTGGGGAGAGACCACATGACAACATATTAGTCTTGTGCCGGTGCTTCCTGTACAAGTACACATGCCTTTTTACCTCAGTGCTGCACCTCACCAAGTTGGCCAGATGTAGCCACAGATGCTGTGAAGAATTCCTCATGATATACTACATACTATCAATGCAGGCTGGACTGCTATGTGGTGCAACTATCTTCCAATTTGAAAAATGCTGTTTGTGCACCTTTGCTTTCCGGTGTAACATAAGGTCTCAACATATTGCACATCACTTCTTAGACTGCACATATGCTGCCTGTAGAGTTGAGGACAACTCTCTTATCACGTACTCAGTTAAAATTATTACCTAGCAGCTCAAATCTGCTCTGGTAGAGAGATCTGATATGTGGATTTGGAGCTGCTAGGTTGTTGTCGTCTCAATGACAACAGAAATAACTGGGTCTGAGCCCCAGGCAAGCAAATGTCTGTATTCAGGACAGCTGGCTAAATTTGACAGAGCCTGCCACTCAGTGACAAGTCCCTGTCCCCAATCACCACCACTCAGCAGAACCAGTGACACACAGAAAGGTGTCGCTGCTGCTGTGCTTGATCTGAAATGATACGCTTTCTACATGCAGAGGAAAAAGAAATGAGCCGATATTTTGCGTAAATTTGAAATAGTTGATCTCATGATTTGTTTTGCTACTTTCTCTTTTGAAAGTTTGCAAACACAAATTTTGAGATTGTGTGTATACACAAAAGATATTCCTATATGTAATTATGGGCATGCACCACTTTAATATACATTCACATACTAATACTCAGAGATACTGTATATGAATGTTGCTGTTTATTATAGTCTGGGACAGTGCACAGTAGATGAATAGTGCAGTTTCTGAAGGTGAATGAAAATCCCTCATCTCAGTGTTTGTATGAGAGATAACAGGACGTGACAACTGGTTACGGTGTAAATGCCTTCTCACTCTGCGTTCTCTGCTGCATTGAACTCCACACACTGTGTGTATAACCATGTTTACAGTTGGTGCAGTGAACAAAAAAAAGGGAGAGTATAGGAAAAGTTGTATTTGTAGCTTTTACTTATCTGGCTTTGTTTCCCTCAGATGTAAGTGTAACGGTCATGCCAGTGAGTGTGTTGAAGGGGAACATGGTGGCCTGGTCTGTTCCTGCCAACATCACACAGTGGGAGTCGACTGCCAGAGATGTCATGCCTTTTACCAGGACAGACCCTGGGCCAGGGCTACTGGGGACTCCGCCAACGAGTGTTTGAGTGAGTAGCCTGCTCCTGGGTCGCTGTCACAAACCCACTGCCTGTAGTCCTCTGCAAAATCCACAGGGCATCCTTGAATTTAAATGACAAGCTAAGGCTGTCAAAGGTCCCAATAAATCCATCAGTGTATCAGCTTTCATCCATCTCCAGTTTATCTTAAAATTTTGATTTACTCACTTGCAGCTTTTGCATTTGCTGCAACATAAGTAGATACCGCACTCCAAAAAAAAAAAAATTACAGTCTGCCCACCAGTATGGCAGTCAAGTGCTCCTAGAAATTGAAGTTCATTGATTCTCATTATGCTGAAAAATGTAATGGTATTTTAATATGGTTTCACACAGCCTTTAACTATTTGTCTGGTTCTACATCTTAGCTATGTTTTTGAGCAAATAAATGAAATTAATTTTGTAGTTGCATTACACCACATAATGATTTTAAAATGTCTGCTCTGTGAAAACTATAAATACGTGTGCGTATTTAACTTTGGTCATATGCACATATGTTTGCAGGCATCCCCTCTTTAGTGCTGGTGTGTATGAATTAGTATGAATGAGTATTATCACGTTTGACTCATCACTGAATGCTTTCTAGGATGAACTGTAATTGGCTGAGGGATAAAAATTATAAAGGTAAGTGGCTTGCAAATAGTTTGCTGAATTCTATTAAGCAGTAAGCCTGTTTTAATTACTTTTAGTCTTAGTTCCAAGCAGATGGAGTATTGCACCCAACTTAATCAATGCAGTATATTAATAAACAAACACACACCATATAAAAGAGACACAGGATGGACGTGTAAAAATGAATGCTTGGTGTAATTGCATGTTTCTATCTAACACAAAACTCATTTGGACTCACATTGGCCCACCAAACCTTAATATTTCTGTGTCAAGCACAATATTCTTTCTGTGTTTGGGCAAAGCATTTTGACAAAGGACGGTATTTTATTTGCTGGGGATGAGAATCAGCAAATCTGCATCAAGGAAATTAAAATTGTAAAATATAAACTAAATCAAAACATTGTAAACAATACATGTTTACAATCTATGTTTATGACACATTAACATTTAGGTCTTGTCAATTATGGCTGATCAGTCAACACAAAGGTTGGACAGCCTCACTTTTATTTTTAAAATAATATTTTACTGAGCTGTTAATGAATAAAACTTTGCATGAAAAATACACATACTGTTATTTGATTTATGTTTGTCATTGTGAGGTGAAACAATGTTAAGATGATGATCTTGCCTCTCTGCTTGGTAATTATAGGAGAGACACTTTCATGCTAGCAAATACAGGCTGAGCTGAGGTTTGAAACACTTGTGGACTTGAGGGGGCAGAGACCCTTAGTTATACCTGAGATCAAAGTCTGGGGAGTAGCAGCACCATTTTTGGTATAGAGGCTGCCGCATGTAATTTTAGACTCCAGAGAAATAGGTAAAATCGGCAAGATGCAGTTTCATAATATATTTAGGCCAAATCAAAAAAAAAGGAACATAATCTCTTTGCAGAAATTGATCTACAATAAAACAAAGCTCAGTCATGTAGGGCATTAGTTTTGGTACAGGCATTAATTGGCAGAACTTTTATACATGTGATATTTGTACTGTGTTTAATGATTGCTATTTTTAATTTCACTCTTTCTTATAGTGTGTCCACGTGTCATGGTATAGTGTAACACCTAATTGTACATGTTGTAATGATGGGAAAATGTGAATCCTTAAAAAGCAAACAGGAGTTAATTATTGTAGTTTTACTTTTTACTTTTTCATCTTATCAATGCTACTCTACTAGTCTGTGGATGATTTGATGTCTGAATTGAAACAAATCAAACAAATACATTGAAATACTTTTTCAATGTATTTTCTTTTTTTTTTTCTCAGCTTGCCCATCAATCTCAAAGCTCAGATGGTGTGAGATTAGTATTTGTGTGACAAGCATCTGTTCTGAAAAATATTCCTATTGGTTCTTTTGCAGCATGTCCTTGTATGATTCTATATAAAAACAAATTGAAAACCATTTGACAGACTTGAAAAAATAATATTATTTACATAGTTTGTATAGAAATGGGAAATTGCAGTATCAGTGCTATGTCATTCTCATAATAGATGTGGTCAGCATTCAGGCACTTGAAAGACCAATAACATTATGAATTGCAATTATGTGCTAAAAACTCAGGTTTCTCTTGGACATGAGTTAAAAAAGACAGAACTACTGTGCACTATTTTTGCATAACTGCTGGACTTATTGCATTTTGCATGTTCGGCCGTCATCGGGGCACTGTTGGACTGTACTTGAACATGGCTTGAAAATTAACGTCTTTGCTAGGTTATAGTAGAGGTGTAGGCAGTGGATCTGCTGGGTTTGTACACACCTGCATCTTTTTTTCTTTGCTATAATATATGTATATATATATATATATAAATATAAAATATAGGACACATATCCTCACACCACAAGATGTTTGCCCCTCTCCTTCAGCTTTGTATGGCTTTTTCCTGTAAATATTTATATCAAGTTATACAGCATTTAATGACTTCCTGGACAGTCAACTGCTTGCTAGGAAACCTGTCCCAACCAAGAAATAGTCTTGTATGTAACCCCTGGAAAATAGATATTATTATTTATTATTATTTTCCACAGTGGTTTTTGTGCAAACAGTATACAGCCAGTTTTAGAGTAATAGTAGGTGTTTTTGACATTTAGGGAGAGCCAGGTTAGCTGTTTTAACTCTAACTCTATTTCTAGTCTTGGCGCAGAGTTAGGTTGCACAGGTTTTAACTGTACAGTAGCTTCATATGTATTTCCACCCATAAATACAGCACATAGCAAGCTAAACAAATCTAAATTGTAATCCACATGTTATAACCAATGAAATAAAAACATTATAGCTTTTACAATATTCTAAACTATTTGCTAAAGCACAGTACAGCAACAACAGCTGACAGCAATATACTTATGTACACTATATATAACGCACTTAAATAAATGCAAATAAGAGGCAGCACCTAACAAACACGTCGTATTATGGGCTCCAATTTTTGTGGCACAAAAGAGGCATTCTGAAAGGAGGTGGTAATTGTGTTGTGTTTACTATGATGACTATCACTTTTAATAGAAGCTGAAAATTTACAGCAAATCTGGCAAAAATGTCAAGTGTCTCTTTCAAGCAATATCTTGGCAAATAATCTTTTAGAGGGTAGAATAGGCCATAACAGACTCATGACCTTTAGAGGCTTAGAAGACCATGAAACACAACAATAAGAAAACAATTTAGATAAAACCTGAACTTTACAGAATAAAAACAAAGTATAATATGGTTTATAAATTACTTACTTTGTGTATTGGTGCCTTGCTTGCTTGCTTCTTTAACTCTTCATCTGTAAATCCTATTTATCATGATCTTCTGTGCAGTAAATCTAACTGTGAGGAATTGAAACTTGCTACTCAGGTGTATTTCTTCATTTTACATAACTGACTAGCATCATCATGTCACATACAGTCATCCTGGAAAATCCAATTCCAGATTACTATCTATGAAGTATCTATTGATCTTAGCCACTGCTTGTAGTTTGTAAAGTTCTTACATTTCCCATTGAAATAAATTATCTACATTAAACAGAAGTGCTAAAATAGCGCCAAACAAGCACAGTAATTCAAACATGTTAAGGTAATTTCACTGCTGACCCTTGATGGAGTGTGTCAGTGTAATGTTTTGCTCAATTAGGCAAATAAATGTAGAACTCCCACATTCAACTGCACAGTGCCAACCTGCTTTAAAGATACAGAATGACTGTATTGCGTATCGCTAGTAAATACCATCTGACAGCAACTCAACCTACTCCCTATTATTAATATGTTATCTACAACATGAGGGACTTTGGAATAATTTGTGGTCAGAAAAAATATGCTATGCAATATATGTTTCTGTCTGCCAGATAAAAAAAGATGGAAGAAAGATAACCTAAAATATATTCTGGCCATTAAAAAACAGCTGCATGTCAGTTGTATTTAATATAATTTAAGATGTTTATTAGGCAGACTGGGGAGACTGCTTTAGCTTTAAAACATTTTCAAAGCACAGAAAGCAAAAAAAATGGTGCCAGTTCTGATCATTACAGCTATTTTATCTATTGTTATTGTGTGAATGGTAGTAGCAGGTGGTAAATGGAAGCCTCAGAGGGCTGTTTACATGAGTGTTCAGTGTTATGTGAACATGTCTGAGTGTTTTTATTACTAATTTCACTGTCACTCGAGGTGGTTTATCTACACTTGAAAATGAACTGTTGATTTCTTTTTTATTTTTTTATTTTTTGGCATGTTTGCTTTAAGGCATGAAGAAAAATGCAGTGGGTTTACACAACTTTGCTGTTTGTGTGTGTTTATGCGTGTGTATCGGAGGTGCAGTGGGATGTCATTCTCGTCAAGATTTTCCCCCTCTGAGAGTGAAATCATTTCTAGCCCGAGCAGGTTGCTGCGGGTCTTCATGATTTTCATTATTTGTTTGATGTTGTCATCAGCTTAGCCTGGGGCTGTTCCAGTAGGTAGACACTTCAAATCCTTTCTTGCCACTGATTTAATGTCAAAGGCTACAGTTATAGTTAGAAAACTGTGATCATTTTCCTGTATAACAATAATGTGGTTTATAATGCTGTAAATATATCAGATCATCATCTAAACCTCCTTACACTCAAACTGATATAGGATAAGGAAGTAGATGTAAGCCTAAAAGCTATTTAATCTCCTCTTCTATTTTTTTTTGTATTTCATATTCCAGATAGCAATATATGACAACACAAAAACATAAGATCTACTATTCAGTCTCTTTCAGCACAAAACAGACACAATCATAAATAGAGAGCTTTCCTATTTCCAAACAGTCAAGTAGCTGGTGGGTGGGAAACTAACTGCTACAATGTCATGAGCACTAAGACGTGGACATTTATTAGAATTTAGAAATAAAGCAATTTGTTGGAAATATGACGCATGAAATTCCATTAAGAAACACACAGCTAGTAGCAGTGGTTATGCTAAGTCAGGGTCACAAAATTAACTCTTACAGGTGGTAAGAAAAGACAGCAGGTGTTAAAACCATAAACTATACATTAGCATAAAAAAGTACCATTCATATAGATAAAAGTCCTGCTGTTCACCTGCTGCACAAGTAAAAGCACTTCCCTCACTGTGGATATTATAGTAGTAGTCGGCATGTATTAAAACCCTGTAATCTTATGCTGGATAGATACAAGACACATATAATTTAAAATCATTTATCAGTCATAAAGGATCATAAAAAGAGACTGTATACGAATGTTTTTCTGAGATGTGACTGTCTGTGGTTCTCTCTTTCTGCAATTCTCTGTCTGCTGACTATAATTCATTAGTTTTTGTACATTTTTCTCTTGATACTGTTTGTTGGTTTATGGAACATGAACCAACAAACAACTTACAGCAACATCCTTATGCTGATGTTGCTGTAAGCCTCAGCCTGCAAAAACCCACATGTTCTGATGGACAAAGAGTGGTGAAAAACACTAAAACTACTTGTAGTGTAGTAGTTTTTACTTATTTTTATTTTTCAATATATATAATTAGTTCAATACCATCCAAAACAATTTCCAGTAAAGTATACATATAATGTATTATACTGATCATGTTACCATATTGCTCATGTATGTGTGTTTTTGTAAGCAGTGTAACACAAATCTGAAATCTGCTGTTTTACTCCCACAATGCAAATTGGCACCTGTCACCATCCTTCCACTTCATTTCCTGCTGAGTCCTTTCCACCTCAACTGTCACATGGTTGAGTCCACATGAACCATTACTCTTTTGCCGAGTCTGGTCTGTGTGAACTCAGCTATCTGTGGGCCACAAAAAGTCAGGACAGAAAGTGCACTGTGTGGGATAAGAGCTTTATTTATTGAGCATATATGTAAATGGTAAATGGACTGCACATTCATCTTAACAAACAAAGTGCTTTACAATTTGCCTCTCATTCTCCCATTCACCTAAAGTACCACAAACCTTATATCTAATGGACACCTCACTGTATGTTCTGTGCCACAGTTGCCCTGTTATGTTTATTTATGTGAATATTTCATATACTTTATTTATGTGAATATTGAATATACTTTAGGGACTTGTGACATCAAACTGTCTCTGTAATATAAAGATTTAACTGCGGGAAGAGGAGAAAGTGGACAAAAGTAACAGTATTTATACTGTAATGGTCTGTGATTTATCTAATGTTTATTATTAACAATAACATTAGCATTAAGCAATAGCATTTATCATAACATTAACAGTGTCAGTCTCCAGTAAAGTACATAGATGTCAAGTTCAGACAATTACAAACGTTTACTCCTCTACTCCTTTAATGTGGTAAACAGTGGTGAATGGACACCGGGCCTCATGTTTTCAAATTAGCGTTTTGTTTTTTATTTTTTTTGTTTGTTTGTTTTCACCAGACTTATCAAAAAAGCACATCTTAACTTAAAATGCTGAATAGTGCGTGGGTTAGGTAGAGGTTTGATTTGTCTACAACAGTACGCTAAAGGTCGTGCAGATATATATGCAGCATGATTCCTCATAAACTGGTTTCTTATCACTGCTGGTGTTCTACTCTCTTGGCTAGTCCGACATCTCATTCGTTCAGCAAATTAGATATAAAAATGAGAAATTGTTTTGCCTGCAGGCATAGTAGTCCCTCTCTTCAGTGTGTTCTGCAGCAGTACTATGAAACTATTTATATAAAGAGTGTAAGACAATAAGATTGTGGATTGCATCATGCAGGTGAGATGCTGTGGAAACCCCCTTTATCCTCACGAAAACAGGTGTTCGTTGATACTTTTTATTGTCACTAACAACTAATTGAATATTCATAATTTTATTTTAAAATGTTAGATTTTTTACACGAACCAGGTTCCTTTTTTTTCATTTGATTATTTTACCTCTAAATATTAATCTTTATACTGTTGTTTATGTATGAAGTGCCATGTCATAATTCACTACTGGCTTTCCCTGTGTGCCCAGGCTAATCTTTATCAGACAAAGCCCCAAGGAACAATAAGACTAGAATGCCCATGCCTATATGGGCATGTTACGCAAATTAAAGAATCCTTGGAAGATCTCAGACAGCAGTGTGAAGTGTTGAAGGACCAGCCACTGGGCCATCCCAATGCAGGAAGTTTTTCTATAGTTGAGACATTCACTTAGACTTAGCTTGTACTAAATCTGTAGTGAAGGGTGGTTCAGATAGTTTAATAATATAGAGGTTGACCTTGGTATTTGTATTCCTGACTTAGTGTGTTAACCATTACTACAAAATAAAGCACCTGAATAGTGCTGACAGAATAATGAATTTGTGACTACTCATATCAGACTAATGTCAGGATGTCGGTATTAACACCAGTCATGTCTCACAGAAAGTGCTGTACATAACTAATGCTACTTATTACTATTGCCAAATAATGTACTTAATGAGAGAAACATAATTGTTCTTATATTATGTTATTTAGCGCCATCATTTCAAATGGAGGGAGTGGCATCTTTTTATACTGCAATCAAGAATGGTTAGAACGTATTTGCTCTTGCACATTAGTAGTATATGAACAGTATAAAGACAATTTTTAAAACTGCACTTCCATCGAAAACATTTTGCAAAAAAGTCTCCTTACCTTTGTTATTGAGAAACATACTGTAGAATGCATGGGTGCTGTGGCTGCATCTCATCACCAGTACACCCTTTAGTGTCTCCATCCATCAAAGAAAGACCTCCTTTGTACACTGTTTACCATGAGTATGAAGCTAAGTCTGTCTCCTTACTTGCTTGCAGCCTACACAGTGCACAGTCTGAGTGGTCACCAGGACAGAACTAAGGAAATCCACATATGGAAGAGGTGGCTGTGGGGAGCGAGACCTATAAATGTGGTAAAGATGGTCAAGCACAGGCTGTAGAAAGCTGTGTTGAGGTCTTTGTGTTAAACAAGTTGAAAAATCACTTCAAGTGATTTGCTCTTACTTCCCCTCAGACAGACTGTATATTTGCACTGCTTGTAGCAATCTTCATACCACATACACAATCTTTAAACTTTTCAGCTATTTTCATTCTTCCTACCTTTACGGTAAGAAGCATACCCCTGAATTTTAATATGCGTATCATATTATGTGTAATGGCTTAATGCCACTTCTTTCATGATAGGTTAACCACAAATGGCACCAATGTCTAACACTGTTACTGTATGTTACATTTAAAAATACACACCGTTAAAAACACATTTGAACCACAGTTGGGATTGAAAGAAAAAGCAAATTCATATAAATAATCTAAATGAAAACAGTAAAAGTCTTAATGACAAGCAGGTAGTGAAACAAGAGCAGAAAGTAATTAAAACATTAGCAAATATACTTTTGAACTTGCTGAGAGGGATGAGAAGCCAGATGTTCAGTTTGCCCTGAAGCTCATTTCACGATGAAGAACCATAATTAAAAACTCATTTTCCTCACTTCACTTTACACGTGAAGTAACGTTCCACATAACCTAATGCTGGACCTGAAGTTACATGGGTAGACATCATTTTGAGATAACTGTTAAACTGGACTGTACATCCCCCAGTATAACAATATATGTATTACATCACATTTTGTTGGACATAATCAGCATTGACTCGTACCACCAAAGGGGAATACAAGAAAGGCTTTGGCGGTTGTTGACAGTACTGCCACTTGAATATGAGCAAGCCTGACCAGCAGTGGCAGCACCAATAGCTGGCATGATGGAGTGAATGGGAGCTGACAAGTGGAGCCAACTGGTCGTGTTTGTGCTTTATTTCCCCACCAGTGCCAATCACAACTGAGTCATGCTGCAGCAACTTCCTATATGGAGTGTTATTTATTGTCAGATTCTGCTGCCCAAAGGGCAGAGGGATTGCAGATGTGATAACAAGGGACTTACCATTTGTCACAAGAGGCATGTTGTGTTCAAAAGGTCACTTCTAGCAGTGCAAAGGGTTTAGCTTTGTGCAGTGTCTTCTGACTCTGTCCATCTCTATGGTTTTAGCATTGGTGATTAAAGCTGCACTTATTAGTAGCTTTATGCAAACAAGGAGTCAAGTGACTGTGCAATGTGTAAGGAGTTGCCCATGGTGCAGAACCCAGAGATTTATTGCCCAACAGTTCTCCTCAGCACAGCGCAGCTTTGAGCTTATTGTTTTAGTTTTGCAGCTCTAGTCATTTTCAGACACAGCAGGAAAATGTTTTCAGAGGACAATCTCTGATAAAATTACTTAGTACATATTGCTGTTAGAAAAATGGGGTTGCTTTATATTATTATAAAAAAATTACTATAATTTGTTATATATGTTGCATCTTCTGTATTTAACGTGTACACAAAGAAAACACTGTAGTTAAGCAGTCTACAGTTTGGCTTTACAGACTGGCTCATTTAAGAAGACCTATCTTCCCTTCCTGTCGCTCAATGTCAGCTGGGATTGGCTCCAGTCCCCCCAACCCACCCCATGTCCCAGGATGTAAGGAATATAGTAAGTGCTAGAAAAGGGAGGAAAGAGCCAAATGAAATATAAAACTCTTTATTAAATATTAAATCAGTTTTTTAACAGCAATCCCAAGTTTATCCCATGTTTAAAGCACTCTAAGTAAAGTTCATTTTTATCATTGAAATAAGGTGAACACTTGAGCCTTCTTATTAACAGGAAGGAATAATCATATATTTATTGCCAACACAACAGGGAGCTTAATTCATTATAAAATGGGCAATTTCACCTAAATCCCCCCTCAGGGTAACTGGTAAACTAAGGAGGGATTTGGTGTGAGGGGTATGAGAGCTGTGATGGTGTTTTATCAGCTGAGTAATTTGCTCTTGTATAAACATGAATTACTGTTATCTAAGTGCCCCCTGACAGCCGATTGGCTCCTCATTAGGCCTGTGTGAAATGAGATTAGCAACAAACCTCTAAATTATGAGCCAATCCCAGAACAGATAATCTCTCACACATGTACCCTCCCTATGTCTCTCCCCTTCGTCTATTTTGGTCTTCTCTCTTTTTACCTTGTTGCCTCTTCTGCCTACTTCCCTCCCATGTGGCTGCTCTTTCTGTGTTATTCACGTCTCTCCTCACTTGACCTCTTGCTCTTTCTCTTTTTTTTTTTTTTTTTTTTGCTTTCTTTTCTTCGCTCGCAGAGTGTAACTGCAGTGGGAAATCAGACGAGTGCGTGTTTGACATGGAGCAGTACCGGAGCACTGGCAGTGGGGGGCGCTGCCTGAGCTGCAAAGACAACACTGATGGGCCCCATTGTGAGCGCTGCAAAGAGAATCACTACAGGAGATCTCCTGAAGAGCCCTGCCTACCCTGCAACTGCAATATCAATGGTAAGCTGCAGAGACAAAATCCTTAATTGTTTTGATAATAACTTAAGAACCCTAATTATAATCCATGCCAACATCATTACTTGCTACTTTTGTTTTCCCTGGTATGAGCAAATTTAATTATGGTTAAATTGGAATGCTGTATTGGCACAATAAGGCACCATAAGCAAGATTTTTCTACAGACAAAACAGACTCAAAGGCTTGATTGTTGCACAATTTATAGCCAAATGTTTTTCAATCATTAATAACACTGCATTAAAATTTACTCCAACCAACTACTCAACAGCCAAACCTTGCCCAACAGTAGAGTCTTTTCTAATGCATAATGTACACTATCTTGTTCATCTCATGTCTTTTGTACCTCATCAGATTTATTCTCAGCTTAGGTTCCCAATTGACCATTAGAGAAATCCATGACTTTACTCACCCCTGTTGTAAATTGATCCAGTTGACTCACTTGAACATTATCAATGAAGAGACTCGCTCCTCATTAAACAAAGTCTAATTTTAGGTGAAGGGACATTAAATGTTTGCACTTCCAATTACACCATCATCAGGGTAAAGAGGGAGAACTAAAGGCTGACATGAACAAATACACAAGATATCTTTTGCTCTGTGTTCTGAAATAGCATTTGCTGATTGGACAGCCCTGTTGGAGTCCATTATATTGATCAAAGGTTATAGCAGGCTCCGTTTTCTCTTATGTTCACAATATCTCAGCTGGTCCTTTATCTCCATTAACTAAAGCTACAGTGTGTTAGCAACAGAGTGGTTCTAAGGTTATATCCTGGTCTTCCCAACCCATCTCTAGGGCTTTTGAACAGAAATTCAATAACAGGTATTCATCACTTATTTACCCCCTTTGTGACAAATTATTAATGATATACTGATTCACTTCATGTCATTTACCAATAACCCTTATGGATTCTGAAGCTTTTTCAACTATTCATTTTTGGAAATACTCCTATTTTTTTTGTCTTTTGTCTTTTTGTCTATCCTTTACACTCTCTTTTTTTCTTCCTGTACAATCCATCTGCCGTCCCTCCTAGGCTCAGCAAGTCTGCAGTGTAATGTAGAAGGAAGGTGTACGTGTCGAGTTGGTGTGACAGGACAGAAGTGTGACACATGTTGGGCTGGCTTTCACTCGCTTGGCCCAGGTGGCTGCAGGTGAGCAACATGCACAGTCATAAACCCAGATGCACAGACATACTGACACAGAAGACATACAAAAACAAAAGCTGGGAAGAATAATAATGGAACTAGTGGTAAAGAAAGAAAGTGGTAAACAAGCATTTTAAAGTAAAAAGAGGTTAAGAGACATAAACAGGCAACAGATGTAACTAGACTGAAGCAGACACAGACTTGTTTAATAAATCTTGTCTGTTTTCCAGTTACCATCTAAAGCCCCGCAAGCCTAAATTTGTCAAACTACACAGCAGCTGTAAACAAGAGGATTTCCATTTTTCTGTGTGACACCACTGTGAATTAGTGACCCTCTTATCAGTGAGTACCAGGATGTGCCAAATACAGTATCAGACTGCTAACAACAGTTCAGTAATTTTCCACATCGAAATACGAACAGGGATAAACTAACATTTCAGTTTAATCAAGATTTCAATAAATATTTAAATGACAGGATAGTTAAATGTCACATGTCACATTATATACAAATGACAGTATTGTCACAAATATGTCACAAACATAAAAGTTTAGATAATAATTTTTAATGCAGTCTAAGATTTATGAATCTATAAGTGAACAACAGCAATTGATATGGGTTTAGTTCAGTTTAACACTACACTATGTTACACTCATCTAAAACAGGGACTGGCCGCCTGCAGTCATTTTTCACATAACGACAACTCCAACATTTGCCATGAATTCCCTCCTGCTGCTCATGGTCAGAGTTTTGGTTGGTCAGCCAGCCGTCCTGAAGAACAGGAGAGAAAGATCTGGTATTTGAAGTGCCCTTAGAACCAAGCCAGAGACTATGTGGGCTCCTCCATCTGTTACCATGGTGACTGAATCCAGACTCTGCCTCAGAAACTTTAGAGAACAGCTTTAGCTCCAGCCAACATTAACTCTGCTTTCCTCCACAGATAGTTGAATGCATGATGTTATGTCTAAGGTTAGTGTGGCCTACAGTACATTTGTATAACGTTATCCTATGCTAATCTGGTTTTACTATCCCAAAACTTCATAAGCTCTTTTTACTTTTATTAACTATTTATTAATAATTGATCCTTCACAATAAAAATATTAGCAGTAGTAGATACTTCAGGTGTATCACTTTATATTATGTTGCGAGGTTATATACTTTTCTTGCAGAGACAGGCAAATAACTGACTTGAAAAAGGTCACAACTGTCAGACTGATGGTTGATTACAATTGTTGTCTATTTTAATTGAGGTGGCACTCTAAATAAGAACAAAATTTCTACAACCATTAAGAAGTTGTTTTTAGATATTTGTACTTTGTGATTTGATTACTTCATTGTGCTATAATTGTGCTTTCATTCCTGAGATACATTACAAGTGTGAATGTGCAAAGAGTTGAATCACTGTCTGGGTGTTTGTCTGAAAAATGAAATTCCAACTTTATCTGACCTGAGAGTACTCATATTTAGTATTTCTGCACAGGACCAAAGTGAATATGCGTAAGAGTAGGCTACATGTGAGAATCATGCTGTAGTATTTATATTCATAAGTTGTCCAACTCCATCCAGCTCTCCCTGACCCCTCTCTACCTGCAGAGAGAATGTTAAGTTGTCATAGTGCTGAATTGCATATCAATGACTGTTGGTGTTTATATTATTTCTACCATCCCCTAAATGTGGATATGGTCACAACAGTGTTTAACAAACTGTTATTTATATATATATATATATATATATATATGAGTTTAAAACTGCTATAATACATGCTTGTATATGAATCAGATGAGAATATTCATATGTGAAAGGGGTTGTCTACAGTGATGAACCCACAGAGACCTACCAGATCCAGTTGTTTACCTCAGATCTACTGCCCCTTTTTTTTAGCATGTCCCAGCTAAATTTTACTGCCTGCAACTCTGATGTTTAGGTTCAGCCTCATCACTCTCATCAGTCTTGGTTCCAGCTGCAGCAGGCAGTCATTTTCAGCAAACAGGCTCTAAAAAACCATTGTATACTGTTTGCCCAGCACCACACTGCAGCCAGCCCAAGTTAGCAACTAGTTGGTCACTAGGGCTAAAATTATTTCTTGACCAGAAAAATAACTGCAAATTTTATTTTTGTATTTTCTTAATGTATAAATAGGTAGCTATTTGATAAGGATGATAATATTATATCATGCCTTTTAAAATATTGATTTATTAAATAAATTACCAGGTATTGAATTGTCAAAGTTTGGGCAATAATAAGTTTATAAATCAAAGGTGTATGTCAGAGATGCTCATGCCAACATACACACACACTCACACACACACTGCTTTCTCTCATTCATTCAAACTCAGTCTGTTGAGTTGAGGTGTGAATTACTCAGATCACTGGAGCAGAAATAAGTAGAGGCAGCTTGCCTTGGGATAATTGAATTATTTGTAATAGCACCTCATTAAAAATAGATTCTGTGTTACGTTTTCAAACAAAAGTAATCAATCAGGGAAGGTAATCACATAGGCTACATGCAAACTAATCGCTTTTTGGTGAAAACCACTATTTTTAATCAAAATATGTCATTTATCTGAATTGTGAGTATAGTGGTCTTTTTCCCAATAAAACATCTTTGGTGTAACATCTTGAGACATTTGGCCAATCACAATCAAGATATTGGCATTGCCTTATCTATGGAGGAAGCCAATTTTTTGTAGTACTGTGCCTCCACATGCCCCTACAAGGATTAAAGCCACAAACCTGTCATCTTTTACCATCTTTCACATCTTATGAGTTTGCAGGTCGTTGCTGAACCACCACCTACATACCTGGTATTATCAAGGTTTATTCTGCCTTCAAATTGTGAGTCCTAACTCAAGCATCTCTGTGTTGAACTAGTACAAGAGCACTTGTGCTTTTTGAATGAGTGTAGTGATCACAAAAACACTGACAAGGTCAGCTAAATGATTAGTGAGATCCAGGTTCAAGAATCAAGACAAGTATCCTTGTTGTTAAAGTGTCCTTGAGCAAGACACCCCACTGGTTCCAGAGTTGCTGGTGTGTAGATGACCATCTGTAATCCAGAGGGGTGGTGGGGAGGAATTTTTCCTTATTTTTCCTCTCATGTAAAAGGTTTTCTCTGATTTTAGATATGTGCATCAAGTGCAGTAGATTTAAATCTTCCACCTTCCCATTACCTTCTGTCTGTAGGTCGTGCGAATGTGACTCCAGTGGAAGTGTGGGTGACTGCTCTCCTCTGGATGGACGTTGCCACTGTAAGCCAAACGTGGAGGGACAGAGCTGTGACAGGTGTGTTATAAGCTTATTGCTACATTGCATATGTGCACACTTGACCTGTGGTTACCAAGGCAACTGTTTAAGCCTTTGCTAATGATATGTGAGTATAGAATATCATATTTTCGTCGTTTGGATTTTAAGAATAAAACATTAACATATGGTGTCTATGTTCAGTAGTAATGACAATTAATCAGTGATTGATAATAATAACAATCTCGATATAGAAGATGATGCCCAGAAAATCAGTCGGCATTACCTGCAGATGCAGCAGGATTAAAAATCCCTCAGGGTTTTGGAGTTAACCATCATATTGACTCTTTGGGCAATGAAAAATGAATGTTACATTATTCCAATAACCAAGCCTCCTCTTCTCCCAGTCTGATTCTTTCTTTTTCTTTTGGGATTCAGGATCAAACAGATAAACTCACTGTGGCATTAGCAATACACACAGCCCCAGGTCTCCCACTACTGGGTAATTCTGTGCTCCCTGTTTGTTGACTTTTTTGCTGATTTCACGGCTCGTTGAGCAGGTCCCTCTCCTGTGTAATGTGACTAGTGTAGTGGCTGATCTTTAGCAGTGTTTCTGTCCCACCCATATGCCACATAGTGTCTGTAGGTGAGAGCTCAGGGTCCTTGCAGCTGAGATCCATTTGGTCCCCTCTTCCTCAGTACTGCAGTTGCAGCAACCAACACAAAGAACAACTTAAATAGATTAGTAAGGACAACACTAGAACAAGGATGTGGTAAATAGCTGCAATGAAGCGTGTGTGGAGCATCTGCATGTTAATAACGTTTTATGCATGAGTGTGTGTATGTGTGTACCTACAGATGCAAGCCAGGGTTTTTCAACCTACAACAGGTAAACCCAGCAGGCTGCCAGCCATGTTTCTGCTTTGGCCACTCGTTAGCTTGCTCCTCGTCCAGCTACTATGCTCCTGTCAACATCACGTCTGACTTTACTGAAGGTAAGTGTATTTCAATGGGAAGTAGGATCTTCTGTCCATTCTGTAAAACATATATATCCAGATTTTTTTTACCCTGATGAGAACAGATTAAATGACTTATATTTTTCTTATAATTCTTCACCTTCAGATCAGGATGGCTGGTTGGGAGAGTTCTCTGGGGGACAGAAGTACCCCCTACTGTGGAAGGAAGGTGAAGTCTATTTGCTACCTCTTAGTGATGAAGACGTTGGCTTCTACAAAGCTCCCGGTGAGTCAGAAAGAAAATTATAAGATATTTGAACTGATCCATGAGGACAGTGAGGACAGATTGTTACCTCAGGTTGGATCATATGAATGGTTACAGTTCCCTGGAAGAGCTGTTGAAAGTTATGAGATAATAAATCTTCCAGTTATTGCTCTTCTAGCAAATATGTAAATGATAGTAGTTTATATAGCGCATCTGTAATAGCCATAGCTTGTTTCTGTTGTTCCTTAGCAAGATTAATCAGGGTCTTTGGCAGTGGGTCATATGACGGTTAATCTGAAACCATTTCTTCCAATCCCTTATCAGAGCCATTAGAAGATAAGGGAATAAGCTGGCCCAGCTATGGGACTTAGGGCCCATTTCTATCAGCCGTCCCAGCAGCAAAGGCCTGATGGAATTGGATGTCTTGGCCATGTTGGAGCAGCAACAAAGCGAAAATTGGCTTGATCTCTTCTTGTCTCTACTAAGTAGGTTCTAGGCATCAACTAACAGCCCCTCCAGCCACCATGCAGTCCGAAGCAGAAGCAAAACAGTAGCAATCCAATTAACTCAGCATCCCGGAGGTTTAATGCCCAAAACACATGATCACAGAGAACAACTCCATTTGGAAGCATCTTTTTTTAGAAATATGAGATGTGCACAGCTAAAAGTGGAGATGACAAAGCCTGCTGGTCAGGCATAATTTGTAGAATGTCATCATAAATATGTTGATATCTTGTAAGTTTGACTCTCTGTGTGTATGCACACATGACATGTGCTAACGTCCCTAATGAATGCTTGCTTGCTTATGTGTGTGTATTTAAATATAACTGTGCATATGGTAATTAATGGTGTCTCTAAAAGTTGCTTTCGTCTTCACATGGTCTATCATGATGTCTCTGTAGACCACACCACATAGATTAATGGCCCAACTGGCCAAGAGCAGCTTTGTGGCAGCCTGCTTATCTATTTCGTGCAGCGCTTGTTTATGTTGTTTCTCCACATAATAAATGCGCAAATCTATTGCCTTGCCATCCCTATTAATGATCTCATTTTCTCTCGCCTTTTTTTGTAGTGGTGCATGTGTACAGTTACTTTAAAGATTAGACCAGAGCGGCAGCAGCTTTGGAAGCAGCCCTAGAATTCTGCCTCACACTGCCACTGTCTCGGCTCTTTTTACTCTTAATTCGCATTTGCGCTGAAATCCCTCTACTGTGTTCTTCTCCAAAGTCAGAGATAATTCTGACTGACAACTGCACGTCAAACATCACACAAAGTGCAATTTTTGTGATTTCCATGAATGTGTTTGTCACCATAGTTCGTCTTGGGCTTCTGCTGTCACATTCAGGACATGATTCACTCATTGGCATTTTTGATTGTATTGGTGAAGCAAGAACGACGACTGTTTGGGATCTGTGTAGCTCACCATCTTTCAGAAATATCAGCTTATACTAGGACTCAGTAGTATTTGACAAGGCATTGTTGGGTGAGACAGGGAAACTTCTAGTTAGTGTGAAAGAATTGGCTATAAACAATTAATTTTACCTCCTGAAATCCCCATGACAATCAAACCAACATGGCACTGGTAAGGTTGTCAGAATTGCTCCTTCTTTTTCACTACATGGTAATGTTTCATTTTTATAAACCTATTTTTCCTTCACTGATGGTGTATGAAGTAGTAAGTGTACTCTATGAATGTTGGCATGCGTAAATGTGTATGTGTGTGCACTTGGGGAGACTCTTCCTCTGAGGCATGTGCATTTCCACTTGTCCTCCCCCTGATCCTGGACATCTGCTTGACAGTTGACACAGGCGGAGTTCAAGTCCCCGTGGTGACTCAACAGACTGAGCACTTGAGCACAGCTGCCAGGAACTATCATAGACAAACATGAAGTACATCCCTAAATAGTCACTTTGACCTGCTTCCAACAACCGTGGTCACCACTTGAATCTGCTGGACAGTAACTGTCGCTGTCTTGGCTCAACAGCATTTCATGCTGAAGGGGATATCATCTAACATAAGTCCTTACAGCCATCTGTTGAGACGCTTGTTATGTTGATCCTTTTCATATCTGCAGAGCAGGCCAACCTGCTAAGCCTGAAGCAAGAGGGAAACTGAAAGAAAAGAGGAAATAATGGAAAAAAGAAGGAAGAAAAGACAGAATTTTAATGAAATAACCCTCTAGTAGTAGGTTAGAGAGTAGCATATGGCTGTGCTTGTGTTCAGCTGAGGAGCAGAAGAGAGTAAGAAGAGCAAAGATCCATGTGAGCAGCTCCAGGCTTCCTGTCACTCTGATTCAAGCTGCAATTGCAGCTAAGAGCCTCACACAACCTGAGCGCTACCTGCACTCAGGACTGTGTGCAATCAAGTCTGGCGTCCTTGTCATCTGGAAACCATAAGCAAAACAGAAAGGAGATGCAGCAAGGGCAAATGAGAAAATTGAGTGGAGAGATTGAAAAGGCAAAGAAAGGAGAAAACAAACAAGAAGCATGGGGTATAGAAAGAAAGAAGGAAGCAGAGAGCAGAGGGAAAATCTGCTGCCATTTTGAATGTTGAGCTGATTTTGAATATGGGAAAGACGACTGATCAGACCAAGTTGAACTGGGTCGGTTTTAGTTTGCATTAATAGGTGCTGACAATTGGCAGATAGAGTCATGTTTGTGTAGATTCAAATCTTAAATCTTAACTCCAGTTGGTGCCTTAAAGCTTTTATTTAACATGTGGAGACGTGCCAGTAATTAAACAGCTTTACCTAACCTGAAGTTAGTTTCATTAACAAAAGTCCTCTCCAGTTTCCTTTGTGCAAGATGGTGAAACAGAAACATTTCCAAACAGAGCAAGTGTGAGATAAGGGGTTTTAGACCTTGTAAAACAATGCAGCATCATCCTACAGTAAAGCGCACTGGCCCATTAGGTCATATTTCTCATAGATTACTGTAATATAATGTATTTCTGCTAGGTACAACTCAAATGATTGCTGTGATTTAACATTCTTTGTGATGTGCACTGCTTTAACAGTGTCCCTGTACAATGAGTTGTATAGAATCAGATTTCTGTATATTGCACCTTCAGGCATTGCAGTTTAGTATTGGACTCAGTGTTCTGACTGTATTGGACCTGTTTAAAAGTTTACATTTTGCACAAAGCAGCAGTGATTTAATTGAACTGGAGTTAATTTTATTTGGTTGGAACAAAGTCTAACCCCTGACTGATCATGAGCTCCCCCACCAGTCCCCAGAAGTTGTAAACAGTAGGAACCCGTCACTTGTTGTGATGGTGGCTTTATGTGCTACTGGTGGAGTGTCAGTATTGGCACAGTCTTCAGATCACCCTGATAGACCAGAAAGAAAAATGTGTCATTTATTTATAATAATCCAGGCCATTAACTGCTGTATTTTTATTGTCTATTACTCTATTAATAATTTTATTCTCAGTGGTCTTTTGGTAGCTACTGTATGTCTGTCAGTTCCTGGAGTTTTCAGTTTTGTTCGACCATCCATCTCAAACACAAAGGTATTCAATGTACAAAGATAAACACAGAACAAGTGCAAATCCTCATATTAAAGAAGCTCAGACCTGGGAATGTTTGGTACTCCTGTTTGCTTTCTTGTTAAAAAGGAGATGAGGAGACAAGATGTGGTTTTACAGGGGGATTATGGGCATCACTCTTTATTGGAGGGGAACAGTGTTTTCCTGGAGTCTGGCCATTGTGCTAAGCCAAGCTAGATATCTCCTCTGTGTAGCTTCTTCCGTAGCTCTCCGCAAGAAAGCAATTTTTTCCTTTAGTAAATGATTTATATGATGAGTCAGTTTCAAAATTGTTGTCAATTAATCAGTTTTTGTCCAATAGTCTAAATACTATCTAAGTGACCAATTAATTGAATGTTACAAAGAAAAGTGAATCTCACTATTGTAAGGAGAGATACATTCTTGCATGTGCAGCCTGCACACTGTAGTATTTAGAGATTGCTAAACCTTTTAATTCTCTCCAATTTGTCATGTAAGATAAAATAATGAATATAAATCTGTTCCAATACAGAGACAGCAGATCAGACTTACACATGACTAATCCCTTTATTGTTTTTTTATAATGATTCATTACTTTGGAGAGGGGCCTGCCAATGCTGCCATTCTAGGATGGTCTATTACAGTTGTGAGAAATTATGCCTTGGTACCTCTGTCCTCACAGTCAGAGAAAGAACACCCAGGAATGACACTGATGCAAATCAAACCGCAGCAGAATAATGGCCAGCAAACTACATCTGAAACATTACCGCTTGCAACCATACGGGAGCAGTTTGGGAGAGGATATTAGCTTAGTCACACAATAGTATTATTGGGCTCATTACACACCATTATGCAAGGAATGTGGCATATATATCCTATTCATCATTTCAAAAGTAATAACTGTTGACTTTTATTTTCTGTGAACATGAGTTTCTTTACTCATTATTACACTGTGTCAGTCCCCAAATATAGGTAATTGCCTCTTTTCTTTTCTCCAAAAATAGTGGCTCTGCTGAGACTCTTCTCGTTTATAAAGTTAATGCAACAGCGATCATCTGCTGGCAGATGCTGTTTTGTTGAGTGCAGGCTGAGTAGTGTGCATCTGAGAGACTGACTGAAGAGGCCAAATTTTACAAAGTGGCAAATATATAGCATCTCATAGAGGAGAGTGCAGAGATGATGTTTGACAAAAATGCCTATATGTATTTTGCACAAATGTAATATATGGAGCTCAGAAACTGGCAAATGGCAGGAAAAAGGTTTCAGACGTACACTGAAATATAACTGAATATGTCCTGACTATGTCCTAACTGAATAAATATCTCTGTTAATTAAATAATTAAGAATACCAGCTTTAATAATAGCTTCCCTTTACATCCTGGATTATGAACTTGAAGTATATTAAATTAAAAAGCAAAAATAAGTTATTTAACATTTCTATCAACTAATGTGTTCAATACATATGCTCTAAAAATTTTTTTTTTTTAGATCTTAGTCTTGTACATTTATTTGTTTATGCAACATTTACTGTCCCACTTACGGCATTTCTTTTCACAATAAAGCTCCAGCCTTTTTACCAAGCTAGTTACCTGGCTGTAGCTAACTGCCTTTATAAAACCACAATAGGTAATGTTAATAATCTCCATCATCTGCTGAAAGAATAAATGTGAGTGCAAATTAGATCCATGCTGTGAACTGTTATGTTATGCTGGATAATTCACAGGCCTCAAAACTGACACTTTTAATTGGAACAAGTTATTCACAATGCCTATGAAAACTATCATCAGCATGTTTTTATGAAAGTATTTGGGAAAGAAAATATATGTTTTTTCAGAATTTGAGCAAATCAATGAAAACATTTTAAGTAGTCTATACCTACCTGTTGCAATGCAACAGCTATAAAGAGTTTCAGTCACCACATCACATTTGTCAGACTCAGAAGTGTGTAACATTATTGATCAGTTCTTTTATTTAGACCTCTAACCTCTCCCATCGTGCCTGTTTTTCCTGTGGTTAAGATGTTGAGACGTGTGAGGTACTCACGTCTGATATGTGATGGATTTAATCTATGCCTCTTTTCTTTGTGGACCGATTTTTCTTTCTTATTTTGTCATTAATATGTATTGATCCGGAAACTACACTGAGATGTGTGACAGCTCATTTCACTTGAAAAAGTGTTTTGTCTTTACTGGTGATGATTGGTGGTTGTTGAGATACTCCCCCTGCTGCTGATTGGCTGTAATTGTCTATTTTTATTGATTCTGATGTCATGTTGACATGAATGATGCCCTATTGGCCTAAGAACAGAAAGTGCTATTGATTAGTCATGTAATTGAAGCCTTTCCCCTTTCATCACTACCTGTTTTTCTTTTCCTTCAAATAGTGATCCCACAAAATGAAGCTTTTGCATTTTTTCATTCAATCATTTAGTTGAATGAAAAAAAATGCAAAAGCTTCACTTTTTCTAATGTAGGAGCAATAGCAAAAGCAAATGATACTGCAGCAGGAAGCCAATAATATTAATGAAATTAGGTGATTGGTAAAGCAAACAGCATTATTTATTGCACCATGAAAATCATGAAATGATGTAAAAAAAATACAATTTAGATTTGATTGAAATAACTGCATTTCTTCTTACTTTGAAATAATGAACTTATTTCATTATAAACAGTGGCCAGAAACCTAAATTCAGTATATCAGAAATAGGGTCCTTAAAAAGTATTAACAGGTCAGATAAAACACTGACTAATCTGGCTGCACATGTCACAGTGAGACCAGGCTGTGGATAAACTGAAGAGCACAGCACAGATGATAAAAATGAGCTGTTGATTGAGTAGACATTAAACGATCAGACAGTTGAATTGCTCCAAATGATGCCAGACACCCCTCAAAAGCAAAATCACCCACTCTAGTCCTTAGCCCTCCCAACCCCCAGAAGAGCTCAGGATGTACTTCACACACGATTACGCTCAAAAACAAGGTGGCAACCAAGCGTGCAACCTGTCAGTTTTGCCCACTTGTTCATCCAGAGCTAGCGCTGGTAGAGAACGGCAGTGTAGCCGTTTTTGATGAAAATTTGTCATGATTTCTTCATTTTTAGTGACGGTCAGACTTTTACCTATTTTCATATATCCAAAGTACAACTTATGTGTTTTTCCTTTAGCCATTTCTGGAGGTTGGTAGTGGAGTGGGGGAATGTATAGTGATGACTAAGTGAAGTCCTGGTAATGTGCTGTAATGAACCAGAAATTAGAGGGTGGGTAATTAAATATAAACTCCTACATAGGTTTGAAAAGCCTGACTGAAAGAGGAAGGAAGTAACTGAATATTTCTAAATGTGTACAACAATTAATAATTCAGCTTCTACCACAACACAGTTGTGAAAATGTAATTCTCTGTTACTATACTGATTGTAGAGAGTTGTGTCTGATTTCAAAGCTGATTCCAATCACCTCTCTAACATCCAACCTTTGTCCTCCCTGCTAGACAAATTCCTGGGTCACCAAGTCTACAGCTATGGTCAGCTTCTCTCCATCACTTTCACCTCTGAGACCCCTGAGCTGCTTCCCATCCACGTCACCCTGCTCCTCCAAGGCTCTGGGATCACCCTGTCAGCTGATCTTTCACCCCAACCAGTGGTTGACCATGACCCCAAACTTATTCCACAGCACTCCTTCATTGTCAGGTACAACTATACAGGCATGGTGCTGTCAGTTTGTGAGTCTGTACACAGTTTTTCTTTTTTTTACTGTGGAACTTGAGTCTCTCAGGAAAATACCAAAGCGATTTGTCTGAATGTGTGTATACAAATGGACGTTGTGATGTTTTCCCTGCATCTCCCACCTGTGTGACAAAATATATAGAGTCCACAGAGTACATATTATCCAGGACACCTGAGTAGTGAATACAGTTCACCCACATTGACTGTGCTGTCATGGTCCCAGCAGAATTTTGGGATATGAATGTAGTGATACGCCAGCTCCCCCATGAGATCTGGCAAGTAACAAGCAGTAGCATTACATTTCCATTTTTCTATTTTATACATTTAGCAGATGGTCTCACCTGGAGTGACATGAAATGTGTGCAGAAGTGGAAAGTCACTAAAAGTACAACAAAGTGATATTAATGTGGAAGATTACTGAAAGAGTCAACTTACAAAATTCCTGTGACCCTAAAGTGATCATGGAGCAGAGGTGAGCAAGCAAAACGCATTTAAAGGCAGGTAAATGTAAGGTACAAAAGAGTCTTGTGTAGAAGATTTGTACTGGACCACAAATACAGGAAAACCTCTACAGTATATTGAGTGGAGACAGGAGGATATGAAGTACTTCTTTTATAGATTAAACTTTCAGGTTTGATGTTCTTACTGTTGCTGGGTGTGTCACTCCAATATTTAGCACCAGGAGGCAGAGGAGTTGGTGTCCAGATGGAAGGATGACTAGGTTGTAGCAGGGAAAGGTGAGCTAAGTTGATTATAGCAACAGCATGCAGAGTGATAGATTGGTGGATGGGTCCATGGCCTGAAGGTAAAGTATGTGGGCAGTGGTCTCTTTGCAGCCTGATATAACAGCAGCAGGGCTTCAAATTGGATACAAGCAGCCAAAGACAGCCAGTGGATGAAATGGAAAGGTATTGATTTTGATGAGGAAAACTGGGCTGTTGAGGGAGCAAAGAAGAATACAAGTAACATATACCAGCTCTGTCATACAGATATTAGGGATGTAAACAAATACAGTATAAGTGTTTTGATATCAATAGATAATAGAAATATAAGAAACAGCATCCAAATTATATACAGTAGACTACTATTTGGACAGTAATCACCAGTGACCAGATTTGTTGGGCACAGCAGGTTAAAGCTTGACTCAGATTTGATTTTTTTTTTCCCCCTCAGGATGACTTGACAGTAGATGGCAATTACTAAGAAGTGGCTGGGTAAAAAGTCTTGTCAAAAGTCATTTGAAAAACAGCTTTGTTAGCAGCTACACTACATATATGTGCAGGGGCTATCACTGTGATATGAACTCAAGTTCCTTTAAAGCCTCTCCCATGAATACAATAATATATTCCCTTTAATATGTTATAATTCCATTGTATTAATAATTAAAATTCCAAATTAGTGGTTAATTATTTAACCAATAAAGACGGATATTTTGAATCTGATGTATGAGACAGGTTTATGACTGATCTGAACATGTTACTGTGGCCCCTATATTTACCGGTAAATCATTCAAGGCCTAGCAATGGCACACACATATACATTTGAGGGAATAAAAAAGCAATAAAACAATCTAGACAATTCTCAACAATGTCTGGTTTGTGAGGGCAACTGAAGTAACAATACAGTGACTAAGGAATGTCAAAAAAATATAGAAAATATTCAGGTGTATAAATGGGATACAGTATGTCAGTAATGTAGTTAATATTCAAAACTGTACACCTTGTGAAAGCCAAGTGTAACTTTAGATAACATACGCAGAATGTGCATACAGAGAAAAGTGAGAAATCGCAGTTCTATTTTCATCTTAGAAGCTGTAGAGGTTTGTTGCTGGAATATATTCCAGTCTGCATGCTGTGTGTTTGTGTTTGTGTGTGTGTGTGTGTGTGTGTGTGTGTGTGTGTGTGTGCATGTGCCCGTGCACGTGTGTTCTTCAGGGGCTGTACAGAGCTCTAGCTGCAGCCCACATGCTTGGATGCAGCTCAGTGACGATTTTTTAACATAATGTACAGTAGGGTTGAATTATATATTTTGTTTATGAACCTCTGAACTGAAACATCTCTGACCTACAGCAGACATACATAGAGTGTAGAAGCACACTTGCTATTATAGTAATCACATCACATTCATAAAGCCCCCAACAACATATGTACACATAAATCTAAACTCAGAATAATTTAACTTAAATTTATGACTTCTTACTAGTGCCTTGTACCAAGCCTAACAAATACTGTTTAGACCTTGCAGGTTGGTATAGCACAGGTATAATATAATTCAAGGGCAACTGCAGTTCTTTAAATATTGCAACAATCAGAGGTTGGATATTGTGATAAAGATAGCAGCAATCAAAATCAAGCTGCGACATAGTTCCTGTCTCGCAGAGCAGATGATGGTGTTTACATTACTTGTAACCGGCAGTCTGCTGGTTTTGTTTTCATGTTATATTATATAAAAGTGTTAGTGTCAGATGTAATAGTTTGCTTCATTATGAGATGGCTGATTCTTTATTTGGAGAATAAAACATTTAGGGGTCTCATAGCAGTCTGCATTTTGTTTTCACTGCAGCGTTGCTGTAAGTTTGTGTTGTTCTTTAAACAAGTCCATGCCGAGACATTTTTCTTCTTTCTTTTCCAAGCTAACCCAGAAAATCTCATTAAGAAGTGTCTGTGGTGGCCAGTATGCATAGAAGGAACAAATAAAGCCGCCAGTTACCTGTTTAATATACATATGTCTTATGAGGATTCTATTAAGACGGACGACAAAAATCAGCCCTGTCCTTGAGGTTATTAGTAATGTCTGCTCTACCAGTATACCAAAAAGGCAGACTGCTATAATTTGTAGTTCCTTCATAAGGAATCAGCCTATTTGGACCTCTTGTGATTCTCTTTATTCTCAGACCAGTCCAGTTTGTTGTTGATATTGACCGTCTGTTATTTGTAGAACTCTCTCTGCTGGAAATTCTCTCCTGGATTTTTCCTCTCACATTAGATTTCGGATGGTATTGCTGGCACCTACTTTGCTCTTGCCCTTCATGGCAAAGTGGTCAATCTGGAGGCAGAAGCGACTGGAGAAGGCAGGCAGGAGCTGAAGAAGAGAATCCCTGGTGTGACGATCTGTGGGGAAGCAGTGTAATCAGTCACATTGTTGTGGAGAGATCTCATTAGACCTGTCAACCTGGGGGAGTGGGTGCAGCTGGCCTGGTCTCTGCATTAAACCTGTTAAAAACAGGCTTAAATCATTCAGTCTATTTTTGTTCTCTTCCCCCACTTGGCCTGGCGTCTTGTAGCCAGTAATCCTTCTCATCCCACTCAGCACCTCCTTCATTCTGTTTTGTTGCAATTTGTCTTCAGTTCTGTCCCTGTGTTTCTATCTTTAATTCTCCTTTTCAGCAACCACAGACCAACTTAACTTCCTCCCTGTGCTCAGCCCTGGAAACCCTCTTCTTCCCTAAGAAAGGATTTAATTTCCTTTGTTTTCTAGGGTTTGTTTAAAGTGAACAAATAGAAGAAAGAAAACAGAAAACAGTTTAATGTGGCCGAAGGGTCCACGCAGACATTGACGTCTTATGCAGCTGGGGAGTCGAGCACTGACTGCACTCTCTGTTTAGTCCTGTCCATTAGTTCAAAACATTCCTGTAGAGCCTCCATGTATTTCTGAGATCACACTAACACGCTTGATAACAATGGGAAGCTGTCTGCTGCAGAAAGAAATCTAAAAAAACAGTGATATGTTCCATTTCAAAGAAGTTAAAGAAAAGGTAGGTTACAGCATTCAAGTTGTGCCTTGCTCAGAGGGGGGCAGCAGTAGTTCAGATGAGAGATGATTAAAGCATGAGCAAAGAGCTGGCCTGAATCCTTGGTGAGGAAAGTCTGACCTGATGGATGTTGTAACCTGCAGGATCAAGTTGTGGTTGCAGTAAAGGCTTCACCCAGCACTTGCCTGTCTAGAATCACACTATGATTGTTTGGCTGGTTTAGGCAGGAGTCAATATACTTGTACTACTCTCTGTGGTGGTGAAAAACTGAATTTGACAAAGAACAGGTCAGTTTTGTTGAAATTGCTTTTACCATGGTGTGTAAAAGCAGTGATTCCCACTTCAACTGGAGCTTTATTTAATAGGAAAGAGGTGATGGTAGCATGATGGAATAAACCTTTATAGAATGTGTTAATTGGACTCTGTACACCAGACTGCTATATTTCATATGTATGCCAGTATGCATGTGTAAACTCTATATATCCTTTCTAGTTTGTATATCTTTTGCATTAATACCAAGACCAACAAACATGTTACAGCACAATGGAACAGTGATAGTTCCATTTCCGGTGATTTATGGTTTTAGTGGAAGGTTGCTGTTATTTCTTGGCGGACAACAACTAGGTGCAGTGACTGTGCAGCATCCTTAAGTCCTGTCATCGCAGTGAGGTTCCTGGTCTGCACCATCAGGCTAACACAGAGACCAATTGTAAACCTGGGCTCAGCAATGGTACTGTAACTGGCAACCTCTTCCACACAGAACTACAGGGTAGACAGATGAGAAAACAGTTTGCTTTATACTTAATAGCTGTCCATTGTGTTTTCACAATACCTATTGATGAAACAGCTCCCAGTTTTACCACCACCATCAATTTGTTGATCACTTGAAGCCACCTTCAGTGTTGATAAGCTTCTAAATATTTGACTTTGCCCTATTTGTTTGGTTCCTGTGATTGATCCACTTGGGTCAGCTTGGCTTTTGAGTCCGGAGAAAGACACTAGAGGATTGCAGCCCTGAACTGGGACACAGCTTGTGTCTTCCTGTCCCCTCTAATACTCTCTTTGGTGTCTGCACACTAGTAATGAGTTTCCTCTTAGCACCTAGAGCCCTGGCTAAAGAGATCTGTGGTTCCCTCTCTGAAATGCACTGGAGCTGGGGGCACAGAAGCTGTCATTAAGTGTTCCTCTCTGGAGAAACTCTCTACAGATCTCATTACACTTCTCAGGTGCATGCACAGATGTACCTCACTATATCGTTCCATCATCCGGCTGTCTCTTTCTGCCTCTCAGTCACATACACAAACACGTGAAGAATTTGTGCAAGTTAGAGGTTGCACAAAAACACATTAATTCACGTGACCATCTGCTAGGGTGACTTGCTACAATCTGATGGAGCATTACAGTATGTATCAAAAATTATGTTCTTGAAAGTGGGAATATACATATTTCCAAGGGTTTTAGTTAAGACATTTGAAAGCATAAATAAACATGACAAGAAACACGTACAATCCACACCTCTCTTGACTGACAGCATCTGCATTCTGAGGTGGAAAATAAGTTAACCTGTTAAGTGGCTGAGAGTTCCCACCTGGTGCAAAGATCATTTCAAAATCAGTTGAAGGAGAAATATATGGAAGCGCTGGGATTTATGCTGAGGGGGTTGATGAGAGGAGGTGGTGAATGGCTTACATAAGGTAACATCCACTCTTCTCTCTAAGGTTCCTTCTGTTCACTTTCTGTTCCCTTGTAACCAGTAGGCGTGGAGGTTTTATTGCCTTGCTTGTAGCCCTGTTTGTACATCTACAGCATGTAAGCATAATATTTATGCCACATTATGGCATGCCTCAGATGCTCAGCCACTTTTTACAATTGACTGATAAATGTTCTACATACAATGAGTCACTTGTGATCAGCTGTTCCCTGTTTTTAATGTGTTTTAGGAAGCTGCTCATATGAATGCCTTTTAAAGGCCCAAGCCAATTCGCAGCAGAGCACTAGCAGCAGTGTGGGCATGTGGTCCATCTGGCACAGAGCTCATTTATGTCATGTTTAGAAAATTCATCAACTTTGATCATAGATCAGGGCCAGCTAAATATATTGAACAGAATGCAGACTTTGCTGCCAGAATGTAAAAAATGATCTGTTTTAGGTGACTGAGCAAAGTAAGGATAAAACTGAAATTACTCTGTGAATGTGTAAACCATATTTTTTTATGGTTTAGTAAGCAGGCCAATTAGTTCCTGTGCTTCTTACATCCACAAAATATTTTCAGGGTTTAAAGGACATTTTAAAAATGAAGAAATATCCAAGCATTATCTATGCCACTTATCCTATTGTGAATCGTGGGGAGACTGGAACCAATCCCAGCTGACTCAGGCAAGAGGTGGGGTACATCTTGGACGGATCATACACTCAGGCAATTTAGAGTCATCAGTCCATGTAATCTGCATGTGTTTGGACTGTGGGGGGAAGTAGGAGTATCTTGAGTGAACATGCAAACTCCACATAGAAAGGACACAGGAATGGACACAATGAACTATCTTGCTGTAAGCCGACAGTGCTAAACATTGCTCCACTGTGCTGCCCAACTCAAAGAAATACTAGATGTAAATTTATGGATTATGTGTTTTATATGCAAACTTCTGTTACTAAATCCAACTAATTAAAATCTGCAAAGTTTTTTTGTGTAAGTGACAGCAACCATGGGTTTATAACAACATCAAAATCAAGGTTATCTGTGTTCATAGAGGTCAAGGATCAAATCCTAAAAGAAAAGAGACAATTATTAAATGAACTTTTTATAGTCATTTCTGGTATTAATGACAGTGAGGCTGTCATATGTTAACAAGATGCAGATACACCAATCAATTAGATTATATTATATATTAAATATAGATTATATTATTTGATTATTCTAATATTGTGTCCCCATACACATTTTATTTGTGCATTTGTATATTTTTAACTTTACAGTCACTCACAAGCTTACGCATCCCAGTATCTCATCATTTTTCTTTCTCTTTCTCCACACCCTTTATGTTTTACTGTCTTGCTCACCTCAGATTTTTATCTTTGTTCTCTCACTAAGTGTGTGTGTGTGTGTGTGTGTGTGTGTGTGTGTGTTTGTCTGTGTATGTGTTAAGTATTCTCTTGGACTTTTCTCTCCTGATGATCTCTTCTCATCCTCTGCGGAGTCGGCTTAATTACAGTGTGGCTCTCCACGCTCTGCTTGCTGCTGATTAAAAGGGACACTGACTCTCCATAGGGAAAGCATGACTGGGAGTTTGTTCACTTTCATGCACCCTCTGCTTATCGCTGTCTGACCAGCTCCATTACCATGGCTTTGAGGCCCAGTTTGTAATTGCCTCTCTTTATTACTGTGCCTACATGTCAGGCCAGGGAACAGGGACCCGCCGCATCAATGGAGAGTCTGTGTGGCAAGCCAGGAATACAAATACACACACACTGTCATGTGCACAATGTAAATGTGAATTTAAGACAGAGGCCATGCACAACATTAAGTATTTTGAAAGTAAGTTAGCATCATGCTGAGAACAATTAAACTAATAAAATGCAGACTATCCAACATTCACACATGGAAGGCTTGATTTAAGCTAATATGGTCACAACAGTAAAGACTTTGGATTTTATTTTTATAAGGTTCTTGCTAATAATTACATGTTATGTATACTATATTTGGATACCCCTTTCCAAATAAAGTGCCCTTCATTAATGCAGTTTAAAAGTTGTAGCATATGCCTTTATTCAAAGTAAAACAAGACTCTATAGTCTGTAGTGCCTCTGTGATGCCATACTTAGCCACAGCAATGTTTTAACATGCAAACATTTATTATTACAACAATGTACAAAGCACATCTCAGGATTATAAGAATATAGTTTTGTCGGTATAAGTCAATGTACTGGAAAACTCTTTTGGTTGCACCGGATGGTGCTGTGATAGGTATCTTATAACACCGCCCTCCACAACCCTCAAAATTAGCTTTATTTCTTAAATGAAAAGTCAGTAGTTCATCTTCTGGGGGCTATGAACATTTGTATACATTTCTTTAGCAATTTATTTAATTGTTTCAGTCTGGACCAAAGCTGTCTGTGGGGTCACACTGGTGGCGTACCAAAAACAATATACTTATTTAGAATAGGTAAGATGGGAAAAAAAACCACAGTCGCTACAGTTTTCACTCATACACTATCCTGTATTAGAAAGTGTTACCTCCTAACAGACTACAGCTCCTTGCCTTTGGAACCTTCACTCAATAATAGAAAAAAAAATTGTAAGACAACATCACCTGTGTGCAGCTGACACAGCACCTGTCAACAAGATAGAAAGAGTGCATGATACCTGGAGTAAAACAGGCAGATGTCAGCTGTGCAGCCTGACTTTACAGAACATCCTTCAGCTCAAATATGTCTGTGAAGATTCTCAGCTCAATGATCAAGATCCCAAATATGTGTTGAAATCAGCATGTTTACGTGTGTGTGTCTATCCAATTACAAAACCGCTACACAAATGTTTTATATCTTTTACATGCTATGTTTTTGTTGCATTAGTATTTTAATGGGCTGCACAAACATCTTTGTTTTTATTTCACAGGCTTCATGAACATGAGATGAGCTTTAAACCTCAACTTTCTGCCTTTGAGTTCCAGCATCTCCTTTACAACCTGACTGCGCTCAAAATCAGTAATGCTGGAGGACACAACTGTAAGTGTGTGTTTGTGTGTATGTCAACAGATGTTTGTCTTTTAACTTGTATATAACTGTGAGTTTAAAAAATACCCAGTCCGTTATTATTGACTTCTTCACAGTGTACACCGTAGAAGCATAGAAGCATAGATTGTTGCAAAAGACAATGTCAGTGTATGTATTCAGGGAATACTTTGAGTGTTCCAAATATGGATCACAAACAAAGAAAGAAAAAAAAACAGGACATTTATTCCCAGATGTTAGGAACTAGTTCTTAAAATCCTTCTCTTATTTACATCATGTTCTTCCTCACTTTCTGTCTGATAGTCTGCATTGTAAAGTATATACAGGATCTGAGAGGCATTATGGTGGATTAGAGCAAAAAGACAGAACAGCTGGCCAAAATCAGCAGCTCCCTCACACTTACTTACACCATTTTAATTAGTTGCTCAGTGCAGGCGCTATGAAACACACACTAATGTAGCTTCATGTGCATTAGTGCATGCAGAAAGACTGCCATAGACGTTTGTGCATGCAGATACAGAGGAACAGTCATGCCTATTCCATCTAACAGTTTCCTGTAACCACCCACCCACATGAACGTGCAAACAAAGTCAAGCACACAGTTTACACTGCATCTATTGCACACCACCAGGGAGACACTCTTAATGATTTGTGTAAGGTCTCCAACTCATTCTCAAACAGTGTTAGAAGTGTCTTATCGCTTCAGGCTGTGAGGCAAACTTTAATATCAAAATCCCATAAAGCTGTCCTCTCATCTTTCTCCTCTCTCCCTCTCGCATGCTCCTTTATGCCTTAAATTTCTCCCTGCACCACAGAGTCTTTTATAACGAAGCATATTATTTTAATGACACTATTGTCTAAAGGCAGGCTTTGGCAGCAGTCACAATAAAGGCCTTTCATTTTCTTCGCTACAAAAATTCAGGTTTGAACAGAGAGCATAGCCCTACTGGAGGTTTATGAGAAATCAATGGCTTAATGGCTTAATGTACAGGTAACTAAAATGTCATATTCTGTGGGGCTGTAGCAAGCCATTCAATTGAATTAAAATCTTGACTGGTCTGACAAGGTTTCTTGGAGAAAGGATTGATGAAGTGAACTTGCACAGCATGACTTAAAATGAAATGTTTTTAATTAACTGAAATATAGGGTTCGGTGTCTGGAAACTGCTTTAATTGCACATTTCCCCCATTGAATGAGCTAATAGAATTCAAGAGGTAGAGGAGAGTAAAGGGTAGGGGCTAAGGCAAGTCATGGAGACAGAAGTGGACAGACTTGCCTACTGATTACCCCTCAGAGGTGCAAATGAACTGGGTTTCATCACCGCTGAAGGAATGGTTGGATCATGACTTGTTAGAAGTCAAAGTCCACCGTCTCCCCTGGTTCTTCCCCTTTGTCATCCCTCACAGTTTCTTCCACTCAGATTTCTCTCATTATGCAGCCGCTCATCCACAGTCTGATTATTTCCTATCTGACCAAGCTACATAGTCATTCGTGCACAGCATATTCTGTCCATATGTTCATCCATCCGTCCATTCATCTTGTGTACTGTCACAAAAGTAATTTTGTGTTCTGTGTCTGTGGTTTAAAGAGTAAAGGGTGAAAGGGATTTGGTTGAGGAAGGCCTGCTCCCATCACTATTCATGAGAGGAGAAAAGGATCCTCAAACCCCCACAGGAACTGCTCGTTTGACATACCTCCACTGAGTCTCCTGTCTCCTTTTCTTCTTGTCTTGCTCTGCTGCAGTGATTTATTCATTTGCTATATCAAAGATTCCCTGGGTGACGAGTGTACGTGTGTGGGCGCTTGCGATCAAATGTGTGTGTGCAAGTGAGTATTAAGTGTGGCATTTATGGCCATGTGGGTGGATGAATTTGTGTGTGTGTGTGTGTGTGTGTGTGTGTGTGTGTGTGTGTGTGTGTGTGTGTATGTATGAGAGAGAGAGAGAGAAACTGTAAACACAGGCCAGAGCCTGTAATGAGACAGGCAGGGTGGGACAGCACTGCAACAAATGCTAATAACCTACTGCTTAACGAGGTACAGAAACCTACACACACACACACACACACACACAAACTTTTACATACAAATACACTTATACATACATTTAAAACACATTCCTCTCATTCTATAGAAAAGCACATCAGCCACCCTCTGAGCTAACAATTATAACTGACTGCTGACTGACATCTTTTCTCTTTCTTCCTCTCCAGACACATCTCAGCTTGCAGAGGTAACTCTGACCTCAGCTTTCATCTACCATGGTCCTGCCAGCTCTCCTGCTCCATGGGTGGAAACTTGTTCCTGTCCCCTGGGCTTTTCAGGTCAGTTTTGTGAGCGCTGCACCCCAGGATTCACCCGGGAAGTTTCAGGCGGAGGAGCTCTCTCTACCTGTGTGCCGTGCAACTGCCACCAACATGGAACCTGTCATCCAGAGACAGGTAATAAGTGAAATATGTACTATTTATTTGGATTGTGCACAATATATTCAAATGCAAAAGTGTCACAAAGGCATGATGACTTTGGTGCCACTTCACTGACAATCAGTCAGCAATATTTCTGTTTCAGTGAACAGAACAGCGAAATGCCTGAAAAAATAAATTCATAAATCAAGTGCAGAATATTTTATATTTAAAAGGGTACTTTTTAAAGTTTTATTGCACATGCCAAGTCAGTGTAGTAGTCAAAGGGATTGCTCCACAGTCCCTGAAAACAGCTTTACAGTATCATCTGAGGCTTTAGACATCATCTGTTAATGTGTGAAAATAACACTGCTTTCCAATAATAATCCAACATTGCCAGGCATCTCCTAATTTTATTGATGTGAAAACTATACACCCATCAGTAATGCAAGATCTGCTCACTATTGAGTTTCAGTTATTTACAGAAAAGTGAGTCGATGAATAAACAGGGTAGGGGTTTTGCATAATTCATGTTTTAAGAATTGAAGGCAGGTCAAAGAACCATCACTATTTGACCCAAGCTGTAAAAAAGATACAAGGCGTTTAACTTAACACATAACAGGTTGAGTAACACTAGAATATTTTTACAGAGATTCAGAACCTGCCATTACATGTTACTTGTTACATCAGCATACTGTGTTTATTGTTAAACAGAACAATAGAATAGTAGTAATAAACTATAAAACTGATCCAAGCTGCTTTCTGGGCAAAAAAAAAATGTTATTTTGGAGCATTCATAGTGTTAAATAAGGGATCATCAAAGATTGTTGAGACAATACTTTCTGTCACTGTGCCTCTGAGGAAGGGAACACAAGACATGCAAGCTGAAGCATTTTTCTATGTCTTTCCAGAACTGACATTCAGTCGTCGTTGCTTCAAGGGAATGTAACTCAGTCATCTCTCAGGAGTATTGGCAAGCTATCACTCAAACTGAGAACTGTATGGCTGCACTGATAGTGCACTATGCTCATTTCACATGGCTTATCTTTGTAATAACAGCTAAACTAGAAGTGTGTATTTAATGCACCTGACATTGTTATGGGAAGCAATAACAGCAGCTGCAGTATTCTTTCAGATTCATATCCTAAACACAGTGTCCCATAAATGACAGAAGTAAAACAGCAGCTGTTAGGTGTGTAAACAAGTCAAGCTCTGTGCAGTTGTTATGTGTGTCTGTGTGTGTGTACGCACCTTCTTTCTTTTTCTGCCTGAGTCTTTTCCTCACTATCTTGCTCTCGCAGCTTTAAACAAGTCTCTCTGTCTTACCAAGAGCAGACAACTGTCCCATCTACAGTCACACTCTCCATCTTTTATCTTTCCTCAATCTCTTTCTTCCTCTCTATCTCCCCCTCCTACCTTCTGACTTAAAGACTCAGAGATCTGACCTAGTTAGGAGATGCCTGAAGCTTTGGCTGAGAATGTGTGGTATGTTTGAGTGTGTGCATGTTTATACAACTGTGTGTGTCTGTTTGAGGTCGGGAAGCAAGGCTGGTATCACTGCCTGCCTGCCTCCCCTCTAATTAGACTTGTTAACTGCCTTTTGGCTAATGATGTCTAATTTGCTTGCAGATTTCCTGTGTCTCTTATGCCTCTTCTCAATCTGGATGTCTCTTTCTCACACACACACACACACACATACATACATTTATTCTCTGTGCCTCTTCTCGTTCCCCAGACTCTCTGCTTGGCCTCTTGCTCTCTTCTGCTTCCTGCTTCGTCTCAGCTAGGATTGCACCTGCTCTCCCCAGTCACCTTGGCTTTGTTTTTAGCATCATTGACTCCCTTCTGTGCAGATTTCTAGTAAGCTTCCACTCTGTATATCCTCCCGTTTTTCACTGATGTATTTGGTTTGCATTAATGTAGTATGTAAAGTGCTTTTATGAAGAGATGTTTCAACAATAATTTTAACTGTAATCAGAGAACATGAGAGGTGAAATTTTGTTTAGTTATAGTGTGTTCTTAAAAACGATTCAAAGGGTCGGAAGAGAGGAGAGTGTTTTCAGGGTGGCCTGTAGACAAATGTGTCTGTACACAAATGTTCTGAGTTGTTAGAAGGAAATTAAATTAATTAATTGACCTTGACGGCATTTAGCATCTTAATTGAGATCACACCTGACAAGTCTGCACTTGTGAAGATTATTTTTCACGACACACACACACACACTCGGGACGAGTTGTAAATATTTAACACTAAGTAACAGTTGTCTGTCTGTCTATTTATCTATCTATTAATATATCTATCTGTAATGGATCCAAGGGCAGGCCATTAGCACACAGTTTGGGGCAGGTGTGCCCCACGCCCAGGTGACTGTGGACAATCTCCTTGACTTATAGCTGCAGAACAGTCGTATTGGCTCAGAGTGTGAGGACGCATTTGACCAGAACTATGGCAACATCACGGGCATTGTTCAGAGGGGCGTCTGTGGGTGATTGGTGCACAGCAGCCAACTGGTCTTCAGCAGACACATTTCATTGCTTTTACCATCTGGATGTAACAGTCCGCTCAAGATGTGCTACAGTATAAGAGGTTTGGTCTCTGGGTTCAGTTTCTGCTCTGTGGAGTGTGAATACATGTCCCATACAATATATGTTGTACCATGTGAATTGACTGAAAGGGTACGGAAGATTAGGGTTCTTGCTTCTTTTCCCTCAAGGACAATCCATGTTGCACAGCCTCACAGCTGAATGTGGCAAAGAGCGGCCATGAGCTGAGGGGCAGCTGCCGTGTCGGGGGTTATATGGGAAGGACATACACTCTGACATACGCAGCTATGTATACCTGTAGAGCCTTGAGTCCCAGTGAATTCACCCAGGACATGTAATGTTGTGCCAAGTGAAAGGGAACTATAAGTTCAGGTCAAGGAGAACTAACAAACTAAGTCATTAGAGACACCCCATTCATCATTTGTCACCAGGAGGGTGAACCAGCCTGCTGTTTCTCTATCAGAGTCTTAGTTGCTGTATAATTACCTTGTATCATCATCTAGGGTGTGCCCAGAGAGAGAACTGGGATGGAGTTCTTTCACTGCCGAGAAAAGCTATAGCCAATGGTGCTTCATAATACTGATTTATTAACACTCTGAGATGCGTCGGTCTTATTTGCCGTAGTACAACACAACAGATTGGAAATGTTAATATTTGTGGTGGAACGAGTAAATTGCAATTCCTGCCGAGCTGTGGTGCTGCAGGGCTGAAGAAGTCAAACATATGTCCTTCAGATACAAATAAAACGTTTGGGTAGTGCATGTGCTTCCACAATTTTGAGCATACCTTCTTCAGTATCTGACTAGAAAAGATATGGTTTTTAACAGTATGTATGCTGTGTTAACTGCATATACACTGTTCCTGAATTTCCCTTTGGGGATGAATAAAGTTTATCTTATCTTAAAACTGAAAAGAGGTCATAATTTATAAGTTCAAGAGTGGGTGTTGAAGAAAGAGAGAGATGATTGTAATGTATTGATAATATGAAGGCACTCAATTTACTCAGCAGTCATATCTGCAGGGAAGTGCTCATTAATCACATAAACAAATGATGCTCTCGATCCTGTAGTCTCTGGATATTGAGCATCAGGGCCTTGTTTTAGAGCTCCTCTGTTATTCCTGCTTCCTAATTGACCTGTGTTAGTCCTCCATGGAACACTACGTTGATATTTACACCTTCATAGAACAATGCCACCGCAGTAAGGTTGTCATGGGGAGTATTACTAAACTAGTGAAAATAGTTATTAAATGTCTTGTGTAGACAGTTCCAAACTGGAAACATTGGTTTGAATAATGTGGGGGTTTTTACTACAGACAGGCTGGGAGGGTCTCATGAAAATAAACTCTGTTTGCATTATTACAACTGTAGAATCATGTGCTAAATGTAAGGATATCTCAACTTCTGCTGATTTGATTTTGAGATTCATTTTAAGCCATGCATGCAGCATAGCTGTAGGACAGTGCCATTCTGCTGGCTGGTCCATGAATCCTAATGACTTCAGTGGTTTGGTATCTTCTAAACATCAGCATTATGACCTACATGTCCTTTTGACAATATAATATCTCAGATATTTAACTTCTGAATCATACCTCTCTATTTCCTTCTAATTATGTCACCAAGGCACAACAAGGTGGAAAATCACATGCTTTTTTTCACTCTTTCTATAAAATAATGTGTGTCGTTTAGTTGTTTTCAAACGGTTTTCATCTGTTCTTAGGTACAGAGAATTTTCCTTATTTTGGCAATGCACCAGGTGCATTGTGCCACATTTTGCTTTAGTTACATCAAGGAAAAGGTTGAAACCTTTTCAAATCAGTGATCTCTGACATTGTGACTGGAAACTAAGGCAGGCAGACAGAGTGTGCGCATTGTTTATCTTTCTGTTTATAAAATAAATGTGCTGGGTGTGTGCACATAGGTAAAGCATGCTAAATAGGATCATCAGGCGAAATTTCATAGTAAGAGTCATTTTAACAGACTACATCTGTCTTTTTTCAATCCTTCTCTTCTTTTTCCCCTCACTGTCACTTCTCATATTCCATCACGCTGATACAGGCCAGACATCTCAGAGCTTAGCCTGCAACAAATACAGCCCACCAGAGAGATTATGGGTTGGGTTGAATAAGCCAGTGCTAGAGCCAGCTTCACTCTCTATCTGTTTGTCTGCTTCAACTTTTTTCTATAGATTTTTCAGACTAATGACCTTAGAGAACTGAAGATGGCATTTAAACAGGCATTTGGGAAATGCACGCCCCTGCTTCCTCTGTCTCATTTTAAAGCAGCCCTTTGTTGGTAAACACCAACTCACAATATCTCCCTTTTTAACATAGCATTTTAATAAGTGTTTTAATGAGTAGCATTTTTGGTCAGTTTTTTTCATCTATATCCTAATTGATGCAATGAGACAGGTATTCTTGGTGATGGCCTTCAGTGTGTTTCGCTGCAGGAACCCCTGGTGGTGTGTTTCCCTTTACAGACCATGACAAAAAAAAAAAAGCTTCTATTTTCTGACCTCCTCCACCAGCCTGCAGTGGGTGTGACATTTAGCTATGCAAAACCAATGTGCATTATTCAAAAATTTGGCCTTGCACAAATGTCAATGTGAGAAATAAGCATATGCTGTTATGAAACAGAACAAGAAACAGAAAGTGCTTATTTATTCTGAGGTTTGTAGAGCAGATACACAATTTGCATCCAGGTACTTGCGGTCAGCAGAATGCGACTAACAAAAGCTGGCCTTCTTCATAGCACGAAGAATATAGACAGATATAAAGTTTAATTTAAAGCCTATATGAAGAAATGATCCCATTGCAGTCTGCCTCTAAATGTGGATCCACAGTAACAAAGATCAGTTAGATCAACAAGCATCTATGTCTTTGTCTTAAATGCTTTCAAGTGAATCCCATCACAGAAATACACTTAGTAGAAAGCAACAAGGTTTTCTTTGATTGAACAAAACCAATTGCAGTGTTATCCAAAATTTCCCTAACATTGTGTTTTGCATTTCAATAATACTGTTTTATGTAGCAATGTGTTTATGGATGATAACAATGGACAAGCCGTTGAAATAGATAAGACAAAGGATGCAAGTGATGAGTCTTTACAGTAGTTATTGACTGGGCCCATGTTACATGTTTTTTTAACCAGTTCTAGTAATATTGACTTTGAATATTTAATCCCGTTTTAACAGCTCTGTGAGACTGTACTTTTGCTTTGAGCTCAATTCTAATGTCACCATGATAACATGCTCACAATGACAATGCTGACATGCATATGTTATCAACTGTCACAATTTCAGTTAAGCATGTCGGCATGTTAACATTTGCTGATTCAATTATAGACCAAAATATTGGATGAGATCAAATTTGACCTGATGGTGTCACTAAGGAAAAGATCACCAAACACAATCATCCTGAGGGAGCCTTTGACTATCTAAGCCAAATTTCAGTAAAATGTCAAAACATTTCACTCAAAACCTGGAATGTCAACTTACTGGTAGTACCAGAGTGTCATGAATATCTGTCTCAAATTTTGCACCAATCCAGCAGCTAGATATTGGAATATAGCACAAGATACATGACAGATCCCTAAATAAAACATCAGAGGATCAGCTAAGTCAGTACAATATATTCTGTGGGCACCTTAAATGTGGTAATCCAGTGCTACTAGCATAGCTAAATAGAGCAAAAAGAGAGCAGTAAAAGTTATTTGTCTCCACCTAATGCCAGTCATATATCACAAATGTGTTTCAAAGGCTCAGCCTTGAAATAAATATTCAAACAATCAATCATAATAGTTTTTATCAGCTTGTTGGAGCTGTTTCATGTGTGAATTGACTTTTGATCAGGAAACATTTAGGTGACCCAGAGCTTTGGTGAGACAACATGAGCTACAGCTATTACTGCTAGACGCCCTACTCCTGATACCCCAGGGCCTTGGCCATAACAATTTCGCTGACAGCCTCTTTACACAAAATAGGAACTGATGCATTTATTTTCCATAGTCACAGCATGACAAAACATATTTCTCCAGTCATCAGTATTGTGAACATTATGTATGGGGGTGGACAGACTGCACTGCCCCTCCTCTTTTCTTTCAACATTCTCCCTCTCTCCTCTGCAGCAATTCACTCATTCTGACTCCACTGACAAGCCACATCTGCAGCAGCAGGCACTGGCAGCATATCTATGTTAAATTAGAGAGCAACATTGCCATCAAACAGTCCCGCAGCAGATTTACCCCAACGTCTACCCTCGAGGCCTTGGAGCTGCAGACAGGATTTTACTCTATGTCTTTCTGTTTTGTTTCCTTCTCTCCTTCATTAAAACCGTGGTTCACATGCATTAGTAAATAGATTTCCTTGGCCCGAAGCTTTTAATGTTCCAGTGGGCTAAAGAGACAAGCCTCCTGGCAAATATAGAGGTCGTGAAAAGCTCATGTGACATCAAATCCTTTTTGTAATTTGTCTTATATTATTCAAAAAGGAAAACAATGAACGTTCAGGTTTACTGTAGAATCATTTTGTTTTTCCCCAACTGTGCTGTGGAGTGAAGTGAATCAAAGCCTAAAGAGTCTCCTAATTCAAGCTAATGTTTTGATGTTGTGTGACTTGGTTTACTATTCTTGTATATCTGGACTCAAACATTATCGAAGACCCCACACTGACTTTCTTCAGACCTCCCAGGGTGGTGCAAAATCACATGCAGTGATCTTCAGAAACTCAGTTTGGTCAGTAAATAAATCTGGAGAGTTTGAAGACAAGAATGTAATAACACAAGCTCACAAGCACTCTGATCTTCTCCTAAACAAAAACATACTTATTAAAATGAATTTCTCCACTAGCTATTACAAGCTACTGCAAATCACTATAACCATTATCAATGAAAGTGCTACCCATCACAGTGTTAGAGAGGGACACTGAATGGGAGTATAAACTTACCAAACATGAGAGAAACATAGAAAAGGCAGGATGCAAAACCATCTAGTCTTTCATTTGTTGTGCATTGTCTGTCTGTGCCTCTGCAGCTATCATAGAGTGATGTATTCCTATTCTCCACAAGTGGCTACCTTAATGAAGTGCATTAGCTCTGGATGTGTGTGTAGTACTGTAGAGAGAGCACAATGAGGAGCACAGTGGAGGGATGAGGTGCAGGTAGAATGAGCACCAGAAAAAAAGGAGCTCTGTGGAGTATGAGGTGTATATGATCGAGGGCTCCTCTTAAAAAAAAAAAAAACTTGTTTCTCATGCAGTAATATTGTTCTACCATCACAGAACAGACAAGCTGAGCTCAGGCAGAGAGCAGAGTGCAGAAGTGCTCTATAGCTGAAAGGAAGAGTACGAGAGGGCGAGTGCAGCATAGCGAGATTGTGTGGATTTGCCAAAGAATTCAATGTGTGCAGTTCCACACAGATCCTCACAGTAATCTCAGTTGATTAAAGCTGAATGATTCATTGATAAAATTATTCTGTGCTGCTGATATGAAGTAATGATGATTAGCGTGACGATGAGGAATATCATGTAGAGAGCGATCATGCCATTCAGTGACAGTTTGTGATGCATGCCGTTAGCTTTTCTGAGGAGCCGATGGAATGATAATAGTGTCGAGGAGGCCCTCAGTGGCTCTACTGCCTCATATCACGCTCAGTCATCTTCACACTCAGTAAAGTCAGCACATTTCTGTTGCCATTAAATTTACTATGGCTCATTGGGGATTGACACTGCACACCATCAGTGTCATTGTAATGCCTTGTGAAATTCAAGAAAGATTCACTTCTTTATGCTAGGAACAATCATTATTACTAAATACTCTATTCAAATGACTGGCATTATATGCTTGGAAGTCATGTATTATTCACCTCACCTCGCCAAAGAAATAATGATTTTTACTCAGAAGTCTACACTTCACCAGGCAATGGGATAATTGTTCCCCCTAATGGCTGTGTGATCAATTTAGGTTTGAAGCCGTTATTTTATCTCATATACTTGACTTACAGTCTGAAAGTTGACAGAGCTTTATTTAGGGACAGAAGACACTGGTTGCAGTGACCCTCGTAACTAGAGGCAGAAATTTCTTTACTCCAATGTTCAGTGACGTGAGCAGATTTAAAAATGCAGAGCAAAGAGCTTCTCACTGAATCACACTGTAGGCTATGAGGGGGTGATGGGAAATTTTAATGAGGAGTCTGTAAGATTGCATGCCCGAGGATTATTTGCTGTGCATCGTGATGTTATTGGGGTTCTCTAGAAAATCAGCACAATTATTGTTATCAACCCATGCTGAAGTCATTTGAAAAACTTTGAAATTTTAGAAATGATTGAAATTATTAAGTTCTGTGATATCCAGCTCAGTGAATACTTAAAGCCAAACACCACACAGTGCAGTAGGAATGCTAAGTAGCTTCTTGCAGTTACACAGAGCAGCACAAAAGCAGCTATTTTGTTACCAAATTAAAATGCATAAGGTTGATTAAAATTTAATGTATATCTGCTCATTGTGATATTATGATGAATTTAACTTTGTAAGCATCTTAGCAGTTGCTTTTTTCTTTGTGATTTTCCAAGAATGTGAACACTCATTACTTTGTGGTGCTCTGTAATCTTTAGTCAGTGAGTTATTAAATTAGAATGCCACATTATATTATGTCACATTTGCACAGTTTCATTTCAGAGGTTGCTGTTGCACAAATTTAGCAAGCAGAGAGAAGGATTTGAGGGTGTATGTGTGTCCTATCATCACAGTCTGTGACGTTAGACCCACTGCGGGTCACTCAACTGAAGAAAGAGACAGGGTTTTTGATGTTGTAAAGTCGTAGAGTCCACTCTGGCACAATGAGAACTGAAAATGTGAAATAAGCAATTTGGTGTATATACACGTATGCTAACATGTTGCATATGAACAAATCCTTTGATGTGGTTTAAAGTGGATTTGTGTTTCTAAGGATTTTAAAACATCCTCAGGTGAATTGCTTTATTTCAGGAAAAGCTTTTGGACATATATTTCCCAAAGCAATCACAGCCAGGGTGAATTTAGTTGTCTGCTTTCCACAGTGGGCTGTGGGGAATGTTGTTTTACCAGATTGGGTTGTGGAGTGGTGCATTTGTGTGGAGTGGCTGGTCAGAGTTATGGTCAGAGACACAGCACTCTCTGCTGGCGATAGGAAAAACATCACCCCTGTGTGTCAAACCCAATGTGTGAGAGAGAGTGATCTATATAAACAGGTTACACTCGCTCTCTCTCTCTCTCTTTCAGGTGTGTGTGAGTGCTCGGACTTCACCACTGGGACGACCTGTGAACGTTGCCTGGATGGTTACTATGGCAACGCTTTGATTGGCACACCTGGTGACTGTCAGCCTTGCCCTTGCCCAGACCACACCAGCTGTGCCCAAATTGCAGAGACAGGACAGGTGGTCTGCACCAACTGCCCTACAGGACAGACAGGTGAGATGAACAATGTAAGGTCATTTTTTATGACACCACACATAAATAGCTTTATGTCAAGACCACAATGATAAGAACATTTTCACAAGACACTTCTACACTGAGAAGACTGCGACTTTAAGCAGCTCATTTGCAGGGACTGTCAGACTACAATGCCATCTGAGATTCAGACACATCTGATATGAGTTTTTAATTTAATTAAAACAGACTCTGAGGTGACATGAGAATGACCTCCAAAAGCCTTCTGGTCCTTCTAATTTCTGCCCACTTCTTTCACTTTTCCTGTTGAATAGGGATGCGCTGTCAGATGTGTGAAGATGGTTACTATGGTGACCCCCTAGGACAATCTGGGGCTGTTCGTCCATGTGTGAGATGCGACTGCAATGGCAACGTAGATTTCAACGCCGTGGGAATATGTGACTACCTTACTGGGCGATGTTTGAAATGCCTGGGACACACAGAGGGCGACCGCTGCCAGCGCTGCCAGCGGGGTTTCTACGGCGATGCCTTAAACCAGGCAGCTGGCCAGAAGTGCAAACGTGAGTAACAGGGGGATGACTCAGATGGAACACTGGTCAATCCATTAATTATTATTTTGCAACTTATTAAAGAAGATAGGGAAGACATTTTGTATCTGGTAGACAACAGCGATCCCTTTGTACTTAAAAGTTTGTTTAGCATTGTGCTCCTCAGGTGTTTGACCTGCACTATGCAGAATGCTGAATTGTCTGTGCAGAGTTTGACACTAGAAGACTATTTTCACATTCATCTGCTAAACAGAAAAAGTTTGTCTGCATTTGAAACATGTGCAAATTCAAAGACTTTGGAGTGCAATGAGAACAGTCTGTTATGATTCAGCTTGTTCTGTTTCCACCGAATAGGTAGAGTCAAGTGATCAATATTTTGGACAAATTCTATTAGAGACTACATGGCCTTGGGTTCCACTTCTAAAGAATGCACAATTAGTGCATACAAATGGACTTGCCTAATCAATTTAGGAGTTCATCTTCATGAAAGGCAACAACTGGAAATGCAGCAAACCAACAGCTGTCAGTGAGAAAGATCATCAAAAAGAAAGAAAAAGAGAAGAGTCAAAGTTACAAAAGGCTGACAGAGACCAAAGAGTAACAGCTGTGATGTGTTCTGCCTTTGACTTTTTCTTATAATATTTCAGATCTATCCAGGTATTCCTGGGTTGGATTTCTTTGTAGAACAATGTCAGGGAGGCACCCAGGAATCTCCCACATATTGTCTGTCATTTCCTTCCATTTTGTTCCTTTAAGTCCTCTGCGATCAAATCAATAAAGAGTCCTGCATGCCAATGAGAGACGTGGGCAAAATCTAAACTATAAAGCATGTAATGTTTTGTTTTGTTTGTTTTTATAGCCTGCAGGTGCAATCCTGCTGGAACCACTGGGCATGTAAATGACTGCCATCCTCAGACAGGAAATTGTCATTGCCTCAGTCATGTGACTGGATGGGATTGTAGTAAATGTGAAGTTGGCTTCTTCAACCTCCAACCAGGCATAGGATGTGAAAGGTAAACAGATTCCCAGTGTGAGTCCTGGTGGATCTGTACTGTATAGATAGATAGATAGATAGATAGATAGATAGATAGATAGGTAGATAGGTAGGTAGATAGATAGGTAGGTAGGTAGGTAGGTAGAGCACTTATTAATCCCCAAGGGGAAATTCTGGTGTTACAGTAGCAGAAAAGACAAATAAGAAAAACTAGAGACACAAAATATAAATGCTGTCTCAAAAACCGTATAATAACAGGGCTTGCTAACTGAAGGTGTTAAGACGTTATTTTCATGCCTTCCTCAGGTGCAAATGTAATCCGATTGGCTCGTCGTCCGACGCATGTCATCCAATCACAGGGCAGTGTGTGTGTCGTGCAGGAGTGGAGGGGACACTGTGTGATTCTTGCCGGATGGGCTTCTTTGGATTCTCATCACGAGGTTGCAGAGGTACAGGACTTTACTTCAGGCATCACAACTGCACTATGTGCCATCCTCTAAATCTCTCTACAGATCACACATAAAGGCATTTTAACTCTTAATATTTATCTCCGCTCCTCTACTGCTTCCCTGTCTCCACATGAACCTGGTGTCCTGTCCTCTCCCAGCCTGTAACTGTGACCCCATGGGCTCTGTTTCCATGCAGTGTCACAATAACGGTACCTGCCACTGCCGTCAAGGCTTTGTGGGTTATAAGTGTGACCAATGTGAGTTAAACTATTTCCACAACAGAGTCACACACCAGTGTGAGGAATGCCCCGTTTGCTATGGCCTTATCAAGAAACAGGTGAGTTTATGTGTTTGTATGAGAACAACCATTCAGAGGCACTTTATAGGCATGGGCCAGCAGAAAGTAGTTGTGATTATATATACACAGCATATCACTGGAATAACTAGTAGGCCAAGTAAGAATACACAGCAGATAAATACACAGCAACTTTGGAATTACCAGGAGTTGGGTCTCTGGCCATGTGATGAAAATAAGTCCAATAATCACACATTAAGTTGTATTAAACTATAAGAATACATTATATTTTAAACATATATATTTTAGGGCTGAAGCTGTTTTCATCGATTTTTCTGTATTTTTTTAAATTTAATAAAATACTCTTATTTAAAACTTTCCAAAAGTGAAAGGTGTAGCATTTTAGAAAGCAATATATTACAATTGTAGAATACACTACTTGAGTAAATGTACTTATGCCCTGACTATAAATCTTTATTCTCTCCCCCTTATCCATTTTTCTCTATATTCCTCATCAAGTTTATAAATTTATGTTTGCTCTGCATATTGTTGCACATTCTGAATTCATATAAATGTGCTGCAAAACTACATTAAGTGTGGATTATGTCTTGGCATTTGCTATTACAAGGTGCAATTTGTTCTTGAAATAGAACAGTCCTTTTGCACATCCTGCCTTTGTAGGCCTTGCTAACGCCTGTATGTCTCCTTTGTATTTGTAGATTGCAAGTAAATGGTAGATGTGCAGTGAAACAGAAAGAGACATTTGCCCTAATGATCTCCTGTGCAGTTTTTTCCTGCCCCTTAAGATTTGCTGCAACCCATTTCCATATGCTAAGGTGCTGTGTGCCTATATTTGCCTTCTGAGGCCAATCCAATGCTGATGACATGTTCTGTCTTTTTCTCTGTACATATTCCTTCTAAAGTGGATATGTGTGTTAACTCCAGACCAGCTTGTACCTGTGTGAATGCATGGTGTGATTTCCACAGTGTTAGCAATTCAGTGACCATCCCAAGCCTTGTATGCTCTGAACACTTGCAATTACTCTCACTGTCCTCAGTCTCCCCCAGCTCTCCCTTTCAGCCTCTCCTACTCTCTGTCTTTCTGCTCACATTTTCTGCTGGCTTACACACAGGAAGGAAAAGACTAACGAGTACAAAGAGAAGAAGGTTGAAAAAGACAAAGATGTGTGTTTGATGATCAAGAAAAATATTAAAAAGAAACTGGAAGGGAAAATAAAGAATGACGTAAAAGAATGAAAACGATATATGGTATGTTATAAATCACTGCAGAGTAGGAGAGTATTTTTTTATAAAGCATGCATTGTACCTTGTGCTAAAATGACTGGACTGTAGATGGGAGCTTGGTTGCTAACTAATACAATAAAAAGAGATTTCTAATAAAAACCCGTTCAATAACTAAACACATGTACAATAGCTGCAATATGCTCACTGAGTTGAAAAATCGTGATCACAGCGATTACAGGCTCTTTTATAGATCTGGACCATTTAACCACCAGGATCAACAAATTGGTGCCAGTCACAGCAATTTCATTCCATTTTCAGACCTGAACTTCTCTGAAAAGTCTAATCTAGTTATCTTCTGAAATGCTTTTCTTGGCTGTATGCAATGCAGAGAAAAGTGTGAGTGGATGCAGATATGAAAACTGTTCTCTCCTTATCCTGTAGTTGATATTCATTTATTCATTGCTTTTGTTGAAATACTACATTTTGATGTTATGGTGTACCAAGAATCAGAGTCCTATCTAAATCCCCATGTCTGAATAAATAAATACAGATCTGGATGGATAGATATTTTGTTGTGGTATTTCTTGTTGTAGCCCTGTGTTTTTTATTCTTAAAAATCTGTATTCTCGTTGACACCATCAGTGATAAATCTTGGTGTTATTACAGGTAGAAAAGCTGAGGACTCGCTTGCGAGATTTGGAGAAGCTGCTGGCTCACTTTGATTGCAGAGGTAGATTTGGAAAGCAGCACCACCTGCTGAAGTATCACATGGCCAGGCTTTATGAGCATGAGCACCAGAGGGAGGATACTCTACCCAATGCTCTTGAGGATTTTCTGGCCTTCCAAGGTAACAGCAGCCAGAAGCCAAGATAATTCCCCTTGGCCTGTCACTCCTTTTAATGTTTCCTCTGTGGTCATGACATCTGAATGGAGACTTGGCAGCCTGTGCTTTGTGAAACATGAAGCTCTTTTATGTGCCATTGTTAAGTATTTTGACACATTTTCACTGAAAGATGAAAACATGCCACATCAGGACATGCAAAACCAACAACTATGGCTAAGAAATTGGACATCACACCCAGTGTTCTGCAAATGGGCTGTTGCTCTGTCTGTCTCTCTTCAGTGTGATGTTGTTACAGTTACAACGCAACAAAGCGATTAAATCAGGAAGCAAGCAACACTACAAACCTCTCCCAATTACTTTAACACAATACTGATATATCCTCATTATCTTTGGAGGGGAAAGGGCTTACAGGCTCAGCTGCACAGGCCAAATGGAGACAAATCATAACAATATCAAACAAGGCGCTGTGTGACCAACTTAATCCCCATTTATATGACAGGCGGTGCATCTCTAATCCCTGGTTTATAATGATTATAGTTGCAATCATGATAATAGTTGTCTAGCAGTCCCCCTCCCAACACCCACATACTCACTACACAAAGTTTCCAGCCATGCTCTTTAAGACCCTGGGTGGCCCAATAATGATTTAATGAGTATGTGGGAGCAACAGACTCTGTGGGCACACACTTATTTTATAAGGTACAAAACAAAGAAGTAAGTACAGTATATTGCAAAATGAAGCAACAGGGATAAAAACATACAATGACTTCAAAAAATACTCACATCCTTTAATTTTTCACACACGTGATTGTATTTCCTTGATGCTTTCTTGCCATAAATCTACACTCAGTGCTAATAACACTCATAGAAACCTCATATGATACTGTGGAGAGCCCTGAGTATGGCATTTTACTCTTTTCATGCAATCTGTTTGTCACATGTCACATGTCACAGTTTGAAAGGATCCTCCAGGAAGAATGGGATAAACTGTCCAAATCCAGGTGTCCAAGTTTATAGAGACTTACCCAAGAGATTTAGCTAAGATTTGGATTTTTAATGCATTTGTAAAATAATAATACTTTATGAAATACACTAGTCATGCTAACCTCCAGACCAGCAATGCAACCAGCCTGATTAGACAGTGAGAGAGACAACATCTGGGTAGAATTCCAGACAGGAAGGAAGAGAGTCTGAGTTCACACAGTAAATGAGAGAGAGATGTTAGCTTACCAGCCACAAAGGGCTGGAACAAAAATCTTGGTGGAATAATCTATAAAGAACTTAATGTGGTTTTATTTGCTTTGTGTTCTTTGTTCTTTCAGAGGCACGGGAGGCCTTCATAAAACAATTTTCTGTGCTAGAAGCTTCTACAGGCACACTCTTAGCCCAGCTGAATGTTATTACATCTGCTTTGAACTGCAGCAGCAGCATGACAAAGAAAGAGGGGAAGGAGAAGGGGAAGGATGAAGGAAGCAGAGGTGTGTGTCAGACCTTTACAGAGACTGTGCTCATGATCAGAACATCTCAGAAACAGCTCAAGCGGGCAACACTGGACCTGGACAACATGGTGGGCAAATCAAACATACCATATCCTCAGTATTGTGTTTTTCGATGGTATATATTTTATTGCGTAAAGTCCCCGGGTATTTATTATGTAAGCATGCTCTGTTATTGTATGTAATGTAATCGATCTCTTCTCCTTGTGAGGATGTAGTTTACTGCTGTTGGTGGAGTTCATTTGTCTAGATCCATAAAGCAAAACAATATTTTGTACCTCCAACCTCAGCAACCCTCAGACAGAGTGACAAACTCCTGCCTGAATGAAAATTCAAAAAGTGTTTGATAGAAACTAAAATTAACAACTTGTACTTCCCCCACCGCAAGGCTTTCCACTGTTTCCACAGCATTTCCAAGAATCTATTATGGATACTGCTGCCATGTTATTTAGGTTTGGGGAGATGAGAGAACTTGTTTTGCCAATATATAGCTCTCTATTTCCGATTGTGTGTCTGCATGTGTGCACCAAATTACCTCTGTAGCCCTTATCACTTGGGTAAGCCTGAAGCAGCAGCAATTTAATTTCATATTAATAAACAGCACCCCCCACCCCCCAACCCCCCAATGAAAAAAAATGCTACTCTAGCAATTGTTGGTTTGGTTTTCCCATTTTTATTTGCATTTGCTCAAATTAAATGTCACTTGGGGAAGGATTCTGCATTCGACTGTGTACGTATTACATTTATCAGGATAAAACTTCAGGGAATTTATTCTGAGTGATGTTTTTCCATATGCCCCTGTTTTGAACCTTCTTCATTGCATATATTTAAGTGGAGAAGTTCATTTATGAGTTTTATTGTTTGCAAATTTAAAGCAAACCAGAGATCAACATTTTGAGGCAGACTCACGGCTGCTTTTCTGAATTACACCCAGGTTTTTCTAACAGTTATTACACTGATCCAAAATTCTCAAACAGCCCTGGGTCTGAAAAAAACTCTCCACTCAGCTGGAGTGCGAAAAAGCTCTTAATTATTAGATGCCGACTTTATTTCACATGATTTAATTAAACATGTCAAAAGAGTGTGACGTCTTTTCAAGGCCAGTGTTTTTTAACATCTCAGACCTGCTCAGTCTGTTTCTTTTCCTCTCTAACTTTTTTATAGATCATTCCTTTTGAGGTGCTGTCAGGACCCAACAAATGGAGCATTATGGTGAATGACTCACACATCCTAATGAAAAGGTAAATCAGGTCATTGTGGCCAATTATGAGCAAAACCCACTGTCGTGAACTCTGAAATGCCTTCGCTCCTGACTTGCTACTTAAAGCTTTTCTCTTACATTGTGGTTAGGCCACTGTGAATTGATGCCATTGGCTTCTTAGACTATGCAGCACTATTATGTAGTAGTTACAGAAATCTGGATTGGAGAGCCAACGAGTGGAAGTCATTGATGCTGAAATCCATTTCCATCTCTCCTCATGCAGTTGTAATGGTCCGTTATTCTATGTTACTCACATTTTCCCTCTCCTTTCACTTTGTCTTCCTTTTTCCCTGCCTTGTAGTCACAGAGAAATGGCAGACCACATCGAGGCCGTAGCCAACAGGGCGGTAAGAGCTTCAAAGCAGACCTTCGGTTCCCTGATGGATCTACTGGAAGACAACTCCACAGAGGAGTATATCAGGAACCTGACGGAGCAGTGAGCACAACAAGCAAACCCAAACACACGCCCACACAGACAGGCACAAGCAGAAAGAATGTCTCCTACTCACATAAAACGTACTTTACTGCAAAATCCCAACAAGCCGCATGACTCCCTGGATTATTGTGCTTTTGCAGTATATTTCTAACAAAGTGCACCTATCCCTGTATTACCGCTCAAGGTCCTCTTCTTCACAGCAGTCTTTTAAAGCACATTGGAGTTTAGGAATAAGACATTTAGCCACAGGGGGACAGCTTCTCTCCACTGTAAGCCTATTGCTTTCTTGGATTTGCCGCACGCTTGCTGCATCTCCTAGCGTGTGATTGCTCTGAGGATTATCCAGAATGCTAGACAGAATGATGCAAAAAGCCCTCCGGTGGCCATGATGAGAGCAAAAGCGAGGAACTTAAAATTGATTACCCCCTTCTAACAGTAGTCAGCTTGGTTCAGGAGAGTTCTGTTAATCTTTGGAGCACTGCTGGATGACAGTGTGTGTGTTTGTGTGTGTGTGCGCGCGCATGTGTGTCCGTGCCTGTGTGTGTTTGTGTCGCTTTTTAGAATGTAGAGTGAGTAGTTTATGCACAGATGGGCCGCATAAAATTGCATTTCCCACACATATTTTCCTGTGTGTTGCTACTTAAGCAGATCAGATGCATTTTATAGGCAGGATGGCTATCCAGTCAGAAAATGACAAAAGGATTCAAGCAGTCACTAACAATAAGTCTGTATTACGAGGGTCCAGATAAGCCAGTATCCTTAAGAGTACTTGAGATTGTTCTCATCAGAAACTCTTATTTATTTATTCACACACTTATAATCACCCATTTTTACTTTTTTTTATAAACAATTAACACCTATTTTTACACCTAGTTGCAGAAAAAGCAGATGTAGTGTGATATACTACCACACACGTGTGACAGTTCAGGACTAACAGAATTACATAAGTTTTTCAACTTTCTGCTGCTTTGTACTTCTACTCCACTGCAAGAAGCAAATATTCTATCTTTTGTTCCACCACATTTATTTAACAGCTGTAATAAGTACCTACTTGCTACACTCCATTAAGATTTTACATAAAAAATCTGTGTATGAAGTACGTTGTATTTAAAATGAGTAACTTAATTCCAGTGTTATAAGTAGTGTCTTGCTCCAAGCCCGTTCACACCACTGACCACACCCAGTAATCACACCCGACAGTGATGTCAGTTTGTTAAGTACACTTAAGAACACATCACTGTAGGTCAGTGAGAACAGGATTTTCACAGGGGATTAGGTTACGCTTTAAAGATTAAACTAATGGTTTCCAACCTTTTTGGTTTGTAGCCAAATACAAACACCTCAGTGTGACCTCAGTGTGTAGTTAAAGATTTTCATCTCCATCATGTTTCAGATCACATTTCAGTTGCCAGAGACTGATTTTCCTTCTAAACTTCTCAAAAGGTCTGTGCTGGAGAGACCTTACGAGAAGACCTGAGAGATATAGATGTTAGACTCAGACATATATTATGACCTTTTAGAGGGGACTCAGTAGAATGGAAAACACTGGCCTAAACTACCTACAGTAACTACATATTAAGTAGTTATAACTACTTCCACTATGACAAAAGGTTAAATGTAAAATGTATTGATGCTTGGGCCATGTTTCTGCAGAATGAGTACTGCTTGTTGTGGGATGCATCCCATCTCATACAGTCAACTTTAGTTTCCGTTAACCAAATGGGCAATCGCTACCGTAGTTGAGCAGTTTTAGTTGCCTTGACTTAGACCTTTGCTGTACAGACTGTTTTTCAAAGGCACCCACAGACAACCTGTTTGTCATTTATGTTTGTGTGCCTTTTTGCATCAGCCATATTTCACGCCGAGATAATACTTCAAAGCACAATCTTCCAACATTCCAGTTTTCTGCCAAATACGTTAAATTAATTATTGTGAAAATAAATTATTTTTAGCAGCCCAGGAGAACTGCATGTACTTCTGCACAGCAGATTTGAAAATAGGCCAGAGTGACACATAATGTGATTTTTTGTGAATCTGTTCTGTTGAGGCAAAACAGATTGGATATCATTACAGCTGTGCAGGTGATAAAACTGTTCTTTGGCATCTACTGCACCTGCATAACACCTTTCATGAATTCATCATTGCTTCTTTATACTATGTCACCTTCTCTTTACTCACTTACAACAAGTCAAATTGTCTTGTTCCCATATTTATTTTATTGGTTTCACTATGCCACAGCACAATCCTTTTTAAATTTGTATAGGGTAAGACATAAAATTAAATGTTCTAAGTGACGTGAAATATATGGGGGACACTCTGCAGCATAGTTTCTCTTTTCATGACTTTAATGCTAATAAATCAAATGAACAGAAGAAATATTCATAGATTACACCTGCTACTCTATGTTTCTACTACTTTCATCTTAGAATAACACAAATGCAGCAGCAGAAGGAAAAATTGACAGCGCAGGTGAATGATGCTGCAGCCAAACAACTAACCCTGGAGGGTGAAGCTGCTGGTTTAAAACTTGCCCTGGGTAACATCACATCATCCTTACATCAGCTGGCTCTGACAGATGCCAGCCCATCACAACAGCTCAACCAACCACATCCAACCAACATTATAACAGAGGTCAGTTTGGACAGCACTTGCAGGGTTCAAATACATTTAGAAGATTTATGTTATAGACCAATGAGTGAATCCCATAGAATAGTTATGAGCTGCTATGACAGCTACACATTTTATATAAAAAAACACCCCAGGTCATTTAACTTGGCTCATGTAGAGATACAAGCATCTCTCATTTTTTGAAGAGTGGGCAGTTAACTCCACTCCATTTTATTTTCTTGATTTAACATTTGGCAAGCAGAGGGGGACACTGAGTAGGCACAGGAGAGAAGATTTTGGCAGGATTTGCTGCTCATGGGGGTTTGTGTTTTTCAACAGGAGGGTGATTAACCACTGCAGCATCTCTGAGCAGAGCAAATACTGGAAAATGACACAGAAATAGACTAATGTGTCCTCTGTAAATGGCTGAATACAGATTTTGCAAAAGTGCTCGAGAAATAAAAACAAGGCTGTTTTAATCTTAGCGCTGAATTTGTGTGTCCTTCCTGTTTAGTGGGGCGAAAACCTACTGAATCAGACCAAAGAGTTGGACCAGCAAATTCAGACCAAAGATGATCTCATCAGTAAGGTCACAGACAAGATGGAGGCTCTGAAAAAAAACACGAATTCAAATCTGGAGATGGTGGATAACATCACAGAGGTGACAAAATGTACTGTAGCATGCAGTATTATGTCTACATATTTCGAATGTGTATTGAATTTTCTCTTTAATGCTTAATATAAAGGTTTTATTAGCCTTGATATCAGGTATGTCACTTTGCCCATTGGTTGGTTAGTTCACCACTTGGTCAGTTCAGACTGAAATATCTCCACAATGGACATGTGAATGGATTTCCATGAAATTTTGTACAAGCATTTTATGTCCCCAGATAATGAATGCTGACTTTTTTTCTAGTGCCATAATACTGTGCAGTAATATAGTTTATTTAATATAGTTTGCTACCAAAGACCTGTATTTGCATCAGTGTCAGCTGTACTTGTCTTTATTGCCAACAGGCTGTGATTGTAGACATGGTGAACATGATATTAGAATCTGTAGCCAAGTATTTCCTTACAGAGCCCCTAGCATAACTGTAAACTCTGTTAATGAACCATGTGCCGTCTTCCCACCAGCTAAAGATTATACACTACAATAAAGATTTTACCTTCTGTTGTATGCTTTGCATACACTTGACTCCAGTGAGCTCATGTATTGTTGTATGGGTCTCTTCATGAAGCTGCGAGCTCGTGCTGAAGGGGCAAAGGTCGTGGCTTTGTCATCAGTGGTGACAGGGAAGGAGGTGGAATCAGAAGCCATCAGCCTGCACAGAGAACTTGAAAGTAAGTATCGTTCAGACCTATTAATCATTTTCACTGTCCTTGCTGTCTGTTTTTGTTGAACACCCAACTGAATTGTTCTCCTCAATTTGAAATGCCAAGTACTGAGATTGAAAAGAAACATACAGTAAGCGCTACAGGGACAAGTATTACTATAATAAATATGTCATTGCCATTATGATGTTCCCACCTACTTGTCATTTATTGAATGCAGCAGCAGCTTTTGTGGAAAATGTGATGAAGGGGAATTTTTTTTGAGAATTTTTACAGCATCAACTCCATGAATTAAAGTTGTCTGCTCAGACTTTTATTAAAATAGTAAAGCAGAGTAGAACAAAATAAGTAGATGATAAATTAACAGATTAAATACAATTCTCAGAAAATTCAGCCAGTGGACATAACCATTTATTTGAATATAACTAAGATTCAATACAACTTTGATTTTAATTGTAATCCTGATTTTAATTGTAATCCTTCTACCTGACCTTCCTTCACGAAGACATGGTGAGGGAGTGGCCCCGTCAGCACGCCCAGACCAAGGCTGCACTGAAGAAGGAGAGACCCCTGGAGGGAAAGGTTTTAGTTGATGTTAAGAAAAGAGTCTCACAGATTGAGAAGATGCTAAAACCTGCTCTGGAAAACTCCAGTCTGTCCACCACGAAAGAGGCAGAACAAAGAGCACATGCTGTAGCCAAGGTATCTGACTTGATCTTAAATTGCAATAAAATTTTGTTCTGTCATTCATGGTCCCCAGTGACCTTAGTGGTAAACCTACGTCACTGTGAGGTTCAGGCTATTCATTGATTCATTCATACATTTGGGGTCTCCAGAAGCTGATCTTGGTGATTACATGCAGGTCAAAACTCCACTTATTCAATAAAATATATCTACATCTACAGGATGGATCAGGTGCAGACATCCATGGTTGATGTCATTCAAGGTGATAAATTACATTGACTGAACTGTCTCAAAAAAACACTGGATGGATTGCACTGGCATACATGTCCCCTCAGGATGAATTGTAATAACTTTGGTAATCCTTTATCTTCTGTAAGTAACCCGAACATCTTTTAACAGTCAACTGCCTGCCATTTTTCTTTGTGTGCAGGAATCCAAGACCGTTCTGACCCAGGCCAAGCATACCAGAACTGCCTCTGCTCACCTTAACTCACAAATAGAATCTGTTTTACAGCAACTGGCTGAGCAGAAGATGCTAACTGACACAGTAAATTCCCAAACCACCTCAGAGGTATTTAACAGCCTTACACATTTCAACAGCAGGATCTACTGTATACAGCTATAATATCCATTTTTATTCTCAGCCTGAGGTGTCTCTGACCAACATAAAGGAAGACATGGAAGCGGCCAAGCTCCAGTTAGAAGCCTATTCTCTTACACTAACAGAGCTAATAAACAAGATCGGTAAGTACTGCAGTTTATGCTTATGTTGCGGTTTAGGATACAGCAGTATTGTATTATGCCCCATTTCCTGTTGAATCTATTGCACAATTTGCAGAACTAACTAGAAAGGTAGGAATCTATATATAAGCTACAATCTTAAAATAGGCTGTCTTTTTTTTCTCCGTCTCTCCTCTCTCCTGCATGTCCGGAACAGATGGGAACGTGCCTCTGGAGCGTTTTGACCGGATCTTGAATGAGACAGCACGACGTCTGAACATGCTTCGCGGGAGTGTGAAGAGCCCAACACTGGACACAAAAATTCAGAAGCTGCATTTGGCTGCCAAGGAACAAAAGAGCCGTCTGTCCCTCATTGAACAGGACTTACAGGAGATCATGGAGGAAAGAGGCAGTCTCAGAGACATTGCCCTAAACTTGCCTCAGTCCTGCCCCAAGGCCACAGGAGCAGGTAAGGGCTAGATGTCGTGGATAAAACTATTAAGACAGCTGAACATCAGAAAAACCTGGGAGGATTTTCATAATAAAAGGGTATGAGATCGTGTTTTATTAGGCTTCAAAAAAGTCTGTGATATCCTTCCTCCCTTTCTTTTTGCCAAGAGGTACAATTTACCAGGTTGCCACCATAGTACGCTGACACATATACAGTATGTTTCCACCAAAAGCCACAGACTTCTGCACTGTCTCCCATGATTTATGTCTTATCTTCCATCTCTTTCATTTTGTTTCTTTTTTCATTTTTTTTTCCTCCCACTCTCTTTCAGACAACAACAACCAAATTTTAATTTCACCATGAATAATAACCAGCAATTCTGAACTGCTGGAGTGCACTGTCAAGTTTAAAATAATGCTGATTTACTATTGTGGGGGTACAAGGTGTGTCTGAGTGCTTCTCCAGACTGACACATTCATTTACACTTGAGCTATTTTTCATCAGCCTGGCTTAATTAACAATTAGTCCTCTTGGCCTCAGTGGGGTTCGGGTCAGGCTTCAACAGCACACAGTCTGTGTTCAGGATTCTTACATTGCCTACTTCTCTGTTTTTGTGTGGGCTTTTTTCTTTCTTTCAGTGTCACTATCAAATGCTCAAACATCTATTGTGTTAGGGCAGTGATTGGTTACACTGGCTTAAAATGTAAAAGGCAATGGTCATTGTATAGCAACTTTTTTATTGGCCAGACTCTGAAATGATATACAACAATATACAAAACATGTACAAAATGATATGCTTTTTTATGAATGCTGAATAACTGGTCAGAGATTAGACTCCAACAGCCAGTTACACATCTACATCTACTTAAAGTAAGTTTAACTATGTTTTGAGTATGTAAAGCCTTTGCATAGAAACCATTACTTATTAAAATATATTTGAAAGGGTTTTTCTGCATAGTAAAGTAATTAAACAACTTTTTAGTGAACACTATTGTACGACTGCAGTTTCAAGTGCGTCTATGGTGTTTGTATGATTGGAAATCACTGTGCAGGGGAGAGTTTAGCAGACAATTAAATATGTTTTTTAAAATGCATTTATAAAAATGCAGTTATAGCTTATCAAATTTTGACAAAGATCTGCACACGAAACGGTTGTTTTGGTTCCCCAAGTCCCACAGAGGAACCTCGTCCATGATAAAAATTACCATGAGCAGAAAAGTTTCATGCCTTGGGCAGATAATGTACATTTCGGTGGGCACAATATAATGCATTTTGTAAAGAACTTCCTCTAATGCAAAAACTGTTGCCCAGTGTGGGAGTTCAGTGATATTAAACCAGGAGCCAAACAGAAACTTGCAGTGAACCATAGAGTCGGTATGCCTTCTGGTGGATGGGATAATTACCAGCTTCTTGGCATCTGTAGGAAAAATCTACCTTCACATACAACTCTATATATGTCAAGATGCTGGCAGTCATATGATGGACTTCATTCACACAGTAACCATGTGCTGAGGATAGATTACCTAAATAAAACAAATTCTAACCCAAGCAAAACATATCAATGTCAAATTAGCTGCTTTAATATCTACAAAAAATAACCTGCCTGACATGGGCTGAACAGGCAACACCACTGCAAATTCTTCACATCAAACAAAGTTACTGACACATCCCCTACTGTGACTCTTGTCCCACTTCACAGCAAGTCATTAAATGAGTTCAGGAAAGGAAACCAAACATGTTTGTGCCTCCTGAAAATAGCCTTACCGCTTTACCCCAAACCATGCCATGCCTCATGCACTGTCAGAAAAGCAGAATACAATTCTTCACTCTTTCATTTGCTTTGGTATTCAGCAATCACAGAGGAGCTGTGAATGTAAGCATGTTATAATTATCGCATAGAGAATGAACGAGGCTTATAACAGGGGAAAACTAAAGTCAGATGACTCATAAAAATGGCAAAGCCCACAAGTTGAAATTGTGACTAGTGTATTAATACAGAAATATGCCTTAAAAAGGTGTTGGGTATGTTTCTGATTCTTTCTACTGAAACACTGTTTTGGCATAATAATAATAATAATACAGTACGCCCCATTTTGTGTCCTCAACACATGCTGCAGTGAATCACCCAGATTTAATATCAGCTGCACAAAATCTATGCCAAAATGTTTCTATATGTGTGCTGTTGGAACCAAAGTAGAGTGACTTAGAGGCAGGTTATTAACATTTTTACTATTAATATAATGTGTTTGAGTTGTCACAACATTGATTGTTTTATTGAAGGAGACGTCAGACTGTAGTGTGAAAAGAAAGCAGATCTGCTTCCATCGTTGCACCAAGTGGAATCATTTTAGTTAAAGCTCTAAAGAAAAAGGTTTTGCATGATGAAATCATTGTAACCTCATTTACAATCATACCTCATACCTAAAGTCCTGCTTCATTTCCTTCTGAAGAACACATCATGAGCCCCTCTCTTTTAGCTTTAAACAAACCCAAATTAACTCTGAAAGCTATGCTGTTGTTGAAAGCTGATGTGTCTGTCTTCAGTGGAGAGTGAACACGGTCAAAATAATTGGCAGATGAAAGAGGATTTAGATCAGTATACTGAGGGCAGTCCGGTCTGAGTTATGTATACAAGCTACATATGGTGCCAAAATGATTCGACAGGAAAGTCTAAAAATGAAACTACCCAAAGTACACATTGATGATTGATGGGAATGTTGACCAGTAATTTTTCTTTGACACTGAAAATATGTTTTTGGCACAGCCTGTGCATTTAAATACACCTTAAATACATTTTTGGCCACTTGGAGAGAGAGCAACAAGATGTAAACTATTGCCTATTGACAGATAATGTGTGTCTCAATAGTACAATTCATGTGTGTTTCTTGGACACCTGGTAAATGTACAGCCAATATTCATTATCTATGCTGCTTATCCTCCAGTGGGTTGCAAAGGGGCTCAAGCCAGTCCCAGCTGACAGTGGGCAAGAGGCAGGGTGCATCCTGGACAGACTAGTCTGAGACAGACCATTATAATACTTGGATCCATTAATAATATATTTATTAAAAAAAAAGTAAGTTTAAGTTAGCTGTTTAAAAGAAATACAAGACAGACAAAAAGACAAAAAGTTAAAACTTTAAAATGACACTTGAAAGGAACTAATGATACAGATTGGTACTGTTATTGTAAGATTATAATATAAGAAAAGTCTTCTCATTGCCTAATTATCATTAAATGGTGTTTTTAATCAATTTCTCCTTAATATTCATCAAAAAAATCACCAGAATATGAACCACTGTGAGATTGGCTCCAAAACATAAAAGTTGGCAGCAATTACAAGGCATTTTCTCTGCCTGAGACCATTTTTAGGTCCCCAAATTCTCTTAGAGAGCTGTCAAGTTGTCGGGCTCTGGTATGCCTATGTGTTATTCTTGGATAGTGCTCATTGGGGAAATAGTTATGGTTTAAAATATTGTTTGACAATAAAAAGGCTCAGGCTGATGTGTAATAATTGTCTCCTAATACAGCCAGGCGGATAATAGAGCAAATGTACATACTCTCTCCATGCTCACAGATTTTCTCATTCATTTTTTGGCAATTTAAATGGAATACATTTTTTGCTCTGTAGAGTTACTCCATGAAATTTAACAGATATCATTGACGTCACTAAAAGAAAACTCTCTTATGTTAAAGCAGTCATGCAAGTATAATTGTACTTGGAAAGGGAATTCACTTGTGAGATAGTGGCTTGAAGTTTTAGGAAATCTCAGAAGTGGCATAGTTTTTTTTAGTCATGGTTCAACCCACTCTGTTGGTGTTTTTGTGCTCTAAAATAACATTTAAGGTGCCTTAGAACCACAAACACCTGCTGGGGAAGGGTGACTCATAGCTGTAGGCTAATTAAGACATTCACCATATGCAGACTTTAATTCCTTAAGTAAGAAACTTTATAGGTTGGAAGGTATTTCAATCAAAGGCAAAGTAAAAATGTTGTCTACAGATATTAATAACCTTAATTAATTAAAGATTTTAGGTTAAAGCCACTTTGTGTTCTTCTCACTTGGCCCTGTTACCCAACATGATCATGTTTGGTATTAAAAAAATAATTTATTTTGTTATGTTTATTAGTCAGTGAAATTTGCAGTCAAACAGAGCAGAAGTTTTGAAAGTTAAAAAGTGAACTTTCTGTGGCACACTGGAGTATGAGCTGTGAAATGATCACTGGTGTGATGAGTGATGATTGAAAACAGGTGTGTAGGTGAAGTCTGGGCACTGTCAATCAAGGAGAAAGGGGTGAAACTGTTTTGCATCAGATGATATTCCATTAAAATTTGTGCAGTTTGTTATATTTGTGTGCATTCATAGTGAAATTGTAATGTCAGCAATTGCTAAATGACTGTCTTGTTTTTGTTTTTGTATATTCTGTGAGTGCATACATTAGTTAAATGATCACCTGCGTGCCTGAACAGATGGTACAATCCAGCTTAGGTGAGTCTGCACTTCAGGCAGATGAGGTACACTGTTTATATTCAACATATCGGCAAAATACGGCAAGTACTTCATATGTATAATAACAAATGATATCCAAACATGTAATACATTGTCTGCCACTTAAAGCACAATTAACCATTTTTATTTGCTTTATTGTACAGCCACAGCACTTGGTCAAAATTCATAAAGATTTTGTTGGCTTAGTAGTGGAATATAGTCAGAGGATGTCAGCTATGTGAACTGATGTCATACATGTCATGTGAGTTAAAAATACATTTTAAAAATGTCTGCACTCCAAGCCAGTGATGGGTGGCCTGCATCAGAGATCTGCTCCCGTCTCAGTGAGAAGCTTGGAGGTTTGATTAGACTGCAAGGGAGACAGAGCTGCCAAAAAATAACTTCTATGTTAACAGACTTGCAAAAAAAGTAAGAAGGGGAGAAATTAGGTGATTAGAACAGACACCAGATCTTAATTAGTAGATCTGAGATAGAAACTGAGCCACAAGAACTTCTTGCCATTCAAAACCGAATAATGAGCTGATCATAGAAGTTTTTGGAAACTTGTATTCAGCATGGACAAGAAGGAATAAGAAATCATCTTATAAATAGGAGGCAAACCATGGTACATGCTTGTGGAACTGCATGAGAAAAGTATATTATCATGGGTCAAACGTGAGAAAGAGGTCACAAAATAAAATGGCGCAATTATCAGAAACCACAGAAAACACCAAGTCATTCAGCAACCTCAGGAGAGGACATGACTCAGTGCTGTACTGCAGCCTGGGCCATGACTGGAATTCATCCACAGTACTATTGTTTGTTTAAGGATTAATTCACAAATCTTTTCTCAATTACACCAAGTGATATCTAACCGTACAGATATGATAAACAATGGAGATTAAAGAACATAAAGATCTGCTGACCTCAACATGGACAATTTTTTACTGGAATGATGTCTTTAGTATTCAGTGGATTTTTTTGTGGGTCGTAAAATCCCCACCACCTTTTCACAGGCTCAGCAAACCATCCCATGGACAAGTGTGTAATGCAAAAAATGATAGAGCAATATTCAGTTCAAGAATTAGCAAAATGTTCATAAACAACAGGCTTTGGAATTTTTGTTCAAACAGGAAGGAACTTGAGAGTAACAGGAGGAATGAAAACTGAAACTGAGTTGTTTTTCTCCTAGACAGGTAAGTGCAGTTTACGTTATCTAGCATTTATTAGCTGGAATATTGCTGTCAGGGGGATTTGTATAGTCTCAATAACTCCACTTTGAGAAAAACAACCCATGCTGAGCTGTGGAGGTTTGAGCTTTAAAAAGATAAAAGCGCATCTGGTTCATTATGAGATTTATACCGCTAACAGATATGTTTGTAGCAGCGCTTCATCATGATTGACGGCTTGTTTGCATGTTGTATTTTTATTTCATTCTGTATGTGTTGCTTACTGCAAATACACAGAGCACATTTATCATTCAATGCTTGTGGAAAAATTGAAATATTCTTTTATCAAAACTATTTTTAAAATAAATTCTATGATTCTGTTATGACAAATGGACAAGTCAAGATTTTTCACTGTGTTAATGGGAGTGGTATTTGTAATTAAAGTTAAAGCTGCTGTAGTCAATATTTGTATATTAACAGTAGTACTAAGGATTATGTGTAATATAATATGGGTTGCTAATAGTGATCAACCCACAAATAATCATCTCACATCTCTGCAGTCTCCCTCAGCTCTACAAAGTGTTTCAGCCTCTTTCAGCTAATTGATTTACAGCCTGCAATTTGTTTAGGTTCACTCTCGTGGTTCTTATTAACATCATTTGACTGCAGCAGGTATTTTGTCATCAGTGAAAAAATATCCAAAAAAATGCCTCTACACTAGCTTCCCAGCATGAAGCCACAAAGAGATACTGTTAGTTGTGAGGATATGTCAGTGATGCATTTACGGCTTGGAAATGAATAGTTTAAACGTCTAAGTTTACACTAACACTAGAAATGATATTCTTATTTTCTCCTCATTTAAAGTCCTCCATGGTCTACAACCAAACAACATGAATGTACCTTCAGTATGGAAATTGATTCTATATTCCATTAACCTTATATAATAGAAACAAGATACCAGAATGGGCTGGTTTTAGCCTTTCTCTTACTGTAGCCTGACATGTTCTCTCGGTGGGCACACCAGGCAAATACAAAAAGATACACGAGTTGAATGAAAAGGGTGTAGTACTCACTTCAAACATCAGTTCCTACTAATCCCTACACACTTTCAACCTTCACACAGTGACACCTGGACACTGACACTACCCACTCAGCTAGGATTTCCATTCCAGACTGATGAGTAGTAAAGGAAAGGAAAGAGATTATTTGCTCAGGAAAAAAGGAGACAAGACACTGCATCTGTCTGCACTTTAGCCTGGTGTTTATCATTTTCCACAGATGCACATGCTTTATAAAAACCTGTCTCCAATCTGATCAGGTAGCATTGTTGTCTGTTGCCATAACCTGCAGAGTATCTTTCCACACTCATTCCCTGCTACACAACAGTACAAAGTCTGCTCCGGTGCATAAACCCATGGAGATGATCTGTGAATTTCAAAGAAAACCCTTGAAATCTTCATAATTCTTAAAAAAAATCTTACTGTGGCAAGACAGCTTGTTCGTTTTAGGACACTGAAAATGGAAGCAGTTAAATATTAAAATGATAAATATTATTTAATCTGTGACATATGCCATGTTTAGTGGGGCCAGAATATTTTTGCTTTTTAAGCTTTTATGTTGTAGCAACTGTCACATCTCACTGGCACCGTGGAAGCTCAAGAGCCATTCTAGCTAGCACCGCTGACTATGTCCAGGTCAACCGGGGAAGACACTTACTGGGTTGAAATATCTGTTCATAATCCAGCTACACATTCAGAGTGTGAGACCCTGTTTTATCTTTATGTGTATATGCAGTTTACAATGAAAACCTATTTTAAAAACTGTTGTCATTTTTGAAAAAATTTCAGAGCGAAACGCAAGTTGCTTTTTTACACTATAAGGACTGTGTATCTTGTAAAATACAGGCAATAAAAACAAGCCTCAGAGCTTTAACTTCATCACCGTTTTTCTATTCCAATGTATTGGATAGTCATTGTATCCTCAGCTTTAACATAATGTACTTTTCAAGAGCAAATTCATACAAGCACATACAAGGTCAACGTAGCTGTTGATCTGATGTAGATTCTGTCAGCCCACTCTCGGATGGCACGTTACAATGGTAATGTTAGCAAAGAGTGTATAATCAAGGTCACAAACTGGACAAATACTTCAGTCTGAGTATGACTCACAATTGAGGACAACAGGTAATACAGGAAAATGTGTCTGTTGTGCAGCTTTAGCTGTTATCTTCCATAAAGCTATGGGGGTGAGTAGCCTCAGTAGGAGCACCATTCCCCAGTCTGGGTCCAAAAAATGGGCCATGGTGTGTTTATTTTGGGCACGATTCTCTTTACCAACTCCTCATCTGATATCAGGTTGCCTCAGGTGTCCCTAACAGGAGCTCATGTTCCTGAAAACATTGCTCCCAGGGTCACAGAGGCACACATATCCGTTCCACCAAGATAAGGTTGCAAATTGAGAAGCAACTGAACAAAGAGGTGTTTTATTCACAAGTGATGGTAAGAAGGATCACAAGACTGACCTCAGTTAAGGGCATCAGCTGCAGTAATACAGTCTTTGTATGAGACGGTGCTGGTGCACAGAGACCTGAGGCACAAAGTAAAACTCCCAATTTATAGGTCATTCTTAAGTCTGATACTCAACAAGAGTCAGAACCTTTGAGAAGTGACCAAAACATTGTGCAGATAAAATGAGATTCACCCAAATGGCTTCTGATTTCACCCGCCTTGATAGGGTGAAAGATGTTGTCATATAAGAAGACCTCAGGGTCCAGCTGCTGCTTCTTCACACTGATCCTCATTTATCTGTATGTTCATAAATGTGTCTGATAAGCTGCCTTGTATTTTTAAATATTTGGGGATGTTTGCATTGTACCCATGTGTGTAGAACACCCACAAAGACATTTCCCATATGGGAACTCCTGTCAGACGCAGAAAAATGAGTTCTCTGAGGCAGAGATGGAGACATAATAAATGATGTTGAACCAGAATAAACAATTATTATTTAGTAGCTGACAAAATGGGGTTTTCAGGGCTGCATTGTGGTTGTCATTATTACCTCTTTCTTGGACAAATAGTAAATAAATGAAAGGATTGGTATATTAAAAGGTAAAGTATCAAAACCATGTTGGCTCATTTACCAGCTCAGTTTGATAAGTGATGAGAACACAATTATGAAGATCACCATTATTTCATGGTCTGATCATGTAATGTGATTACATCATCTAATCATAGAAAATTAATTAACATGGTTAACTGTTAGTAGTTCATTAGTCATTAGTTCAACAGCTAATTGCAATCCAATATACAGTAAAACAGCAGAACCTATTTGTTAATTTCCTGTTATGTACTGACAGTGAGTTATGCAATGAAAAGTATGGTCCTTACCTCTCAATAATTTATTCCAGATTATCTGCTTTGTATTTATGCTATTTGTGTTGTTAAATCAAGCCCAGTCACTTTTGAATGAGAACGGCAGAGCCATACATGGATCTTTTTAAGTAGGTGGGGAGTATAAATATGTAAACTACAGCCATGTTTCCTCATCTTACTTCAACACACAACACGAGTTACTTAACAGTGAGAGGTGAAATGCGAATTGGTATAGATTATCACAGAGAGCCTTGAGTCAATTTGAAATGAATTATTTTAATACACAGGTTCACATGAGGGAATAGTAAAAGTTTTCCTCCTGTGTTCAGTTTTTTCAATTTATAGTAGACATGATGTGTATTTTCAGTTGTTATTCTGACAAGAATTTAGAAGAAGAAGAAGAAGTACTTTATTAATCCCATTTAGCAGCATTTTCTAAGCTTCATCTTTGTAAACTCAGCAGCTCAGCATGAAACTTAGTGGACTAAGTCTTTTACACTATCAAGTATATATGCTAAGGAGACTCTTTGCTGACTACAGCAGATTTATCTGGCCCTTATATCCTTTATGTTTAACTCTGGCTGCTGATGCCAATAGTGCTGACTTTTATTTGAACGTTTACCTTCCTGATTTTTAGGATCCGGTATCCAGCCTATATAACTACTCATTAATCTACCAGGGTGACGCCTGTGATAAATAAGGGAATGGAGCTTGGGTGAAGTCAGTATCAAAATTGTTTTCACATTTAAATTGATTGAAATTGCTCGTCTGTGTTCTGTGTACTTCTGTTGTCAAGATTTCTGTTTTTTTTTTATCAACCTTCATGATTTCTGTGACTGACTTCCTTTGCTCTCTGCCTTTGAAATAATAGGTTATACTGCATGCAGTATAAATATGGCTCAGCTGTCAAAGAAGCAACAGCAGTATGAATCAATGCTGCCCCCATGTGGTTTGTTTGAGTAGCAATTCAATAAAATGACAGAATGCATTGGCTGTGTTTCAAATTGTTCCCATCTGCCAATGGGTCACTGAAACTAGTTATGCATGGCTGGTCTGTTTCTTTATGTATGCTCTAATGATGATAATTGCCAAAAAGTGCAACAAATCCACAGTTTGGTTTTGTATTTTCCTAAAATTGTACTGACTCTGCTTAAGGACATGCTGCATAACATGTGGTGTCCTGTCCTCATTCCCTTCTCTGCTACCCTGCTATTGTCTCACCTAATCATAACAGTGAAACATTCATGGCCTACTGCACCCCTCTCCTTTCCATCCACTTCTCATTTTCTCCACTAAATTTCTTTTTCCCACTTTCTACACCCTGATGAAATCTTTTCTCACCTCAGCTCCCTGCAGCCATTCATCCCTCTGCTCTGCCCACTGAGGACTGTGCCTCCTACTTTGAGAATATCTCCCACTTTAAGAAGACCTTTGACAGCCTCTGAGGATGCAATTACCCTTTCACCCTTGCCCTAATTCACTTACAACATCTTTCTTCATCCAGTGCTTCTAAATTAACATCACGTTCTGTGCAGCTGTGTAAGAACTCATTTCCACCATGATACCTGCTGCCTGACCTCCTCCCATCCCTTCTGCCATCAGATAATTAGGTCTGATTATCCTAAACGTGTATGGCGTCAAACTGCAGACTTTTTCCTTTTTACCTTCTATTTCTTTTTTAGTGTTGCACCACAATAAAATAACTTTCCTATTACTCCACACAAAAGCCTTCCATGCAGAAAAACTGTAGTCTGCTCTTCACGCTGCTGGAGCTCTTTCAATCTCCATGGTCCTCAACCTCAGTTACCTTTGACACTTAGAACCAGCAGATGTTCTTTGTCGGCCTGGGGATCTCAGGCGACTCTCAAAGAACAATAACAGAGGGAATGGGAACCTCACCAGTGGTGGAAAGTTTCTTGCACTTGTGTGAACTGTGGCAGGCAAAATCCGTAAGCCCTTGAAGTTGAGACATGGAAAAATAAGGCTGATGGTGTTACATATTTTAACAAATCTCATGACAAAACAAAAACAACAACATAATATTGACCCTTTATTTCCCACTTTGAGTCACTCACACCCCCCAAGTGCATTTGTTCCATCTGACTATATATATATATATATGAGTCTTTGGTCATAAATACACAGTTTAAATTTCACAAAGAGCTACATCATTTCCTAAAACAGCAGGGCCTTGTATTTTTAGAGCTGTTTACAATGGTGTAAAACTGAGATACTAAACAATGTAAATGTTGTACCTGCTAAATATCATCAGGTTGGCATTGTCATTGTGAGCATGATAGCATGTGAGCAGTACAGAAAAGCAGAATACTGTGGAGATGCTTGTTTGATAAGTCAATCTGTCAGCAACGTGTACTACAAAACATCTAAGCAGAAAAGATCTGTAGGCCAGCCATTTCTGAGCAGCAACAAAACTACATGATAGCCTGAAAATCACTGGGAGGCCAACATATTATAATTTGAAAGTGCTTTGCAGTCTGTTCGGTTTAGTAGCAGACTGTGGTCTTGCCAAGGTCATAATTTATTAAAAAGGAAGCAGGCCTATGATCTAGCACTGAATTAACGAATGCAAAAAGCTCTCAGAGTAGGGCCTCATAGATGCGGTCTGGCTGATATAAAAGAAGTAATCCTGTAGACCTTTTTTAATGTAAATCAGAATATTTGAAGTGAAAACTGTTTCCTGTGATTAAACTCTAAATAAAGTGCCATTCAGGTATTCTTCTGTAAATTTTGTCTGGTTGTGCGGACATAGTGACCAATGATACAAGTCTGTGCCTGTTTTGATTTCTGAGCATAAATGTGGCATCATGTGAAAAAAAATGTTTTCGCAGTCACAAAGAGATATGACTTCTGTTTGAACCATATTTTCCTGTTTTCTAAAGACAGGTCTGTTTTGCTTTGTGTAGGTGTATGTGTGGGTGTTTCTTTTTTTCTGTTATGTCTCTGTCGTGTTTTCACTGAGGGAGCAAAATCATTAATGTGCTGATTCCTGACAAAGGCTCTGCCTTCAACTAGCTTTCTATTGTGTGTATTCACAGAAGCCATACCAATACTTATGCTATTGTGTGGGGGTTTAACATTACTGCTGACATGTTATATGTAAAATACTTGCATCTATTTAATCAGGTGAGACGGTGTCACTTTAAAATGTCTCACCATAATAACATGCATGCCCTGAAACTGTGAATTAGCAGCATCAAGTCAAGCTTATCCACGAAAGGCTAAGAGTGCAGAAGAGCCCACAGTTACACTCTAAAAGCCTTTCACAGTGCCTACATTATTAAGCAATTAGTGAACATGACACCCCCAAAGACAGTGGAACTGAGAAACCCATTAGGAAAAAAAAATCCTATAAACCTAACAAAGAGCCCACACAGAAATAAATCCCCATACCAGACGAGTCAAATTTGTAGCAGGCTGGAGTTACGTTTAGAGACACAAACAGGCAGCGTCATGTTTGATATGGACATATATGGATATTATCTTGTTTTTCTGCAACTAATTAATTTCATTTTCATCTTTTGGGGAAGTGAGGACATTTTGAGATGGGCTTTTAAAAATTATATGAAAAATATTAACTTGTTGATAAGTGGGTTAAAAAGCACAAAACACTAACCATCTCTGATCAGCCAGGTTGGGAAGAAAGCCCAAGTGTTTCCAGTCTGGAGGTGGTGATTCAAGGTAGAGCAAGCAGCTGCTGGAGGCAGGGATCAGGACTTCCTAGGAGCAGAGTTGGAGTGCTTCTCCACCAACCAAGATGGGTTTTAATTCCCTAAAAATAAAAACAGTGACTGAATAAAATGTATTTTGGTCTGTTCATTTGAGTAAACAACCTCTCTGTCATAGAACCAAGCTACAGTACTGAGTCCACATTTACTTGAGCTCAAGCCAGAATTTCAATTGCCGTTCCCTGTAGATATTTGATCTTCTTAGTGAGAACAAACTGCTTGAGGTAGGCTTGGGGCCTACTAGGTTAGTTTTTCTGAGCATGTTGGGGTTGTGGGTGCAGGCAAAGAGTGAGGTGGTTCGGGGATGCTGGAAAACATATTGAGCCTTCTCTCTGTTGTGGTCCCATCTCGACAAAACACCATTATTGAGAGAGTGCCCACCTGATGACCCTGCAGACCTGCATGCACTCTCACACCTGCAGAGAAGGTCCATAGGGGTTAGTTCAAAGGAATTGCTCTTAGTATTTCTTCTTAGACTAATGTAAGTTAACTCGTGAGGAGAGGACACAAAACACCATGACAACCAGTTGTAACTATGGGACTTGAGCTATCCTGTTGTCACGGAGTATAATTAACCAGCATAGCTGTCATGTGCCCAGTATGAAGTTCTGCCTGGGAAACCACTGGATGTGCACTCTATGATGGATTATTGTTGGAGAGTGGTCTTGTCATGAGGCCCTGAAGATTTATGACAGCTTGACCTGATAACCCCCACTGAGGTCTTTGGGGCCACATGACAGGGCAGGACTCTAGATAGTCTCCATAGGAATGATCAACCATTTCTCTGTGCGTTCCACTGTGTACACTGGTAACTGATAAATATTATTTATTCATAAACTGAGTTTTAATTAACATAAATTTAGGCATAAATGTAAAACTGTGCAATGTAGTACAGCTGTACAGCAGCCAACTCTATAACCTCCGCAATGATCATGCATTTATTTTTTGTTCCACATGGTATTATTTCACAGGGTTTGCTAGACTTTTATTGATTCTGAGAGGCCAAAGAGACAATTTTGTTGTGGATTGTGACATTTTGTTGAAAGATGGCTATGACCTATGTGGTTATCTCACCTTAATTCTGTTGTGAAATGTATTTCTAACATTCGAGTGGATTTAATTCAGAGAAATGAGCTTCTGTTCTGCCTATTGCTCCATCCCTGCGCTATTGTCTGGGTCACACCCTCATTATTTGCAGTTCTCTCACACGCCGCATGGTGGTAAGCGCGGCTCACAAGCGTCCCAATTTACTCCAAGAGCATCATTCACTGATAAGGATCGTGTATTAGCACAATGATACCGGAATCTGGATGTGTCAACCTTCATAATAAGAGTTTAAAATGAACAATTAAAATGGACATTGTGGCTACCAGTAGTCAGCTCTGGTGTACATGACTAAAAATATTTTTGTAACGTCTATTAAAAAAATGTACTGAGTTGTGACTCAGTAAAGGACATTATACCAAAAATTAAGAATTTAACATTTTTGTATTTTAGTGCTAGTTATAAACGTAATAAATTTTCGATTTTCTAAGGACATTTGATTTTTTTTATTTTTACATTTTCAAAACAGACAAATCCAAGGAAATTTAATGGGCATAATATGTATGTGTTTCTTCTAACGAGGGTTTAAAAGATGGATTAAACACATATATACAATAGAATTTTAACACCAAACTAGATCATAGTATTTCCAAAAGTAACATCAATAATTCTAAACATGATAATATACGGATAATAAACTGTTTCATCAATAGCCTGTCACCATATAAGGTCTGATCTGATTTCTGAAAGTTTGAATACCGAGTTTATTTTGAAAGGCTCCACCGGATATCCCTTTGTGGTTGCGTCTAACTTAACGTCGGTGCCGAGTGGTCCACTGAGTCCAGTCTCTCAGAGACCAGGAGCCTTATTGACCCGGCGGACGGTCGTGGTAGCCTTTTGGCTTGGATATCGATCATTTTTCGGCATTTCTAAATCACAGGAAAATTCCGGGATGCCTTCAAGTCAGAGCACCCAAGGTAATAAGTAGTACGGTAGTCTGCTGATGTGTGTGGCTAGCTTCAGCTTTGGTCTTTACAATAGAGCATCGGGAGGCCGACCCCGGCTACCGTTCAAGCTCAGCCCGTGTCGATATTAAGCAGCCAGCTATTGAAACAACGTGTTGTGTGTTTTGCAGGAGGGAAAACCTTTGGGCTGTTAAAGGAGCAGCAAAGGCAAAAACTGGAGGAAATAAACAAGGTACGCATGTTCTCTTTATTAGCTTGCAGCGTGTCTAACAGCACCCAGGGGATTTGAATTTAATTAGCACACATGGACTGGACTTGGCCTTGTTCGTGGATGCCACACTGAAGGTCCAAGGCCTCCAGGTTTAACTTTCTGTGTAGCATTAGTGCTTTAAATAATGAAAGCATCAAATGCCATGTGTTCACCATAGCGATGCTGCTGGTGCGTTTTATTGATTTTCTCCTGCAGCTGTGGCACTTGTTGAATGGCAGCATGACCTGATCATATCGATGAATTGCTTATCGGTGAAATGCACCTGAAACGTGTTTTGTAACATTAGTGATCACATCGAAACTCCCTGTTCCTTCAGATCTGCAGTGTACTTCATTTCTTCAACAGAGAAACACTGTAGGAAGAAATTATAACCTCTGATTTCAGATAGGTCTAGAAATAGGACTTTTTAAAGAAAATTCACAAGTTTCATCTTGTTTAACGTGTAAAATTAAACACTTTTGACTGTTAGTCGGGCAAAACAAGACATTTTAAGACATCAGACTAGACACTGGGTAATTGTGGTGGACATTTTTCACTGTATGTGATGATTTATGCACCAAACTATCAGATATCTGATAAAATACTCTGTGGGCCTATATCAATACTTGGTAGAACCTGACTAGTGTATCAGTATTGCTGTATTTTTATGACAAGAATTGAAATGCTTATATGTTTTTAAACAGTGTCAGCACAGAATGCAATGTCCCATTGTGGTTGCGTTTAAATAAAAAAAGATGTTTATTTGTGGTATGATTTATGTAAACAAAATGAATATTGGCCCATATATAATAGGGGTTTGTTTTGGGCTAAAGAAAATAACACAAAATGACTTGCCCTCTATTATAGTGGATTGATTATGTTCACTCTTCCTAACACGGAGGCTGCACTTGTTCAAATTTACTTGCACACTTGCAAGATAAACTGACTGTGAAAGGACATTCCTGTGTGTGGAGGCTGCAGTGGTGAATCAGCACATAGTCACGAGTCCATGCCAAACATCCAGTTGTGCTGTTTATGCTTATCACCCTAATTACAAAGTTCTCAGACACTTAGAGGTCACTGCAGAAAGCAGCCTCACTTTCTGCCTCTCTTGTTCTTTTTTGTTTCAGTGGAGATTGAAGTTGACTCCCACATGGCAGATTGCGACATTATAATTTGATTAGAATAGCTCCCTTCAGGCTCTTTCATTTACACCCATGTGGGGTGTTCCATTTAATCAAAACAGTAATAAGCCGTGACGATACATGTCTTCAGACTGTGAATCATCCCTCTCATAGAAACTCTTAGTTGAACTTTTTGACAGCTTTAATCAGATTAATGTACTTAATGCACTAATTTAAATGTGGGTTTCTCCCCTCGATTGTGTATTATCTAACACTAATGCAAATTTTCAGAAAGGTTTAGAAACTGTTTGGAGGACTCGGTTACATGCAAAACATGTAAAATGTGTCTTTTCTGTTCACCTTCAGTTTCTCCTCTCTCTCCACCTCAGGAATACTTGGAAGACCAAAAATACAGTGATGAAGACGACCTGGCTGAAAAATTGGAAGGTTTCAAAAGTAAGCAAATCAACTCCTCCCTTGAGTCGAAGTAGTATCTGCTATTAGGTAGTTGTCTTTTTGAGGGTGTGGCCCTTTTACTTGGCTTTTTTCCCTCAGTGATTTATTAGTCAGCAGTCTGCATACATACGTAGTCTTTAGCATTTTGTTTTTCACTGTGAGAAAGGCAGACTGCTGTGATCTAAGAGGTTTCTAAGGCCAAGTCCTCCGTGGCCTTGGAGGAATGTTGTGTTGGGCGTTGGTTTGCTTATTGTTACAATATTGTGAAGTTTGCTGGTTAAAGTCATACATCCTGGGATTAGCAAAACACAGATCTTAGGAACTAATTACAAGAATAAAATTGAAGATTTACCAAACAAGTCCTCCCCATTTCAGTGCTGTTACACGTGGATTGTGCACTGCACTGTTTTGTTTTTTTTTTTAATGTTTGATTTTCCAGAAAGAATAACATAAGGCTGCTTATCCTAAAATGGTGCATATGTCTTGAAATGAGAAACATGCTCCACTGTCCTACTTACTATCTATACTTGCTGGAGGAAATGGAGCAGTAAACAAAGGGGACCCAAAACCCAGATTTTTTTCCCCCCACTTTTTTCTGTACTGTCCCAGTAGCTTAGAGGTCAGTATCTAAACCAAATCAAGAGCCAATTCACATCAGTGAAACTCATGATAACAAGAAATCTTAACATGCACTACCTCAGTCTTTACATAAAAGCTCTAACTAGTATTTTTATTGTGGATAGTTTAATGATGATGTATACTTGCCACCATCTTTGTCACTAAAATAGCCATTATTGTGGAAATGCCCCACCTCACCTGAAGTAAGCAGGGCCTCTGGTAAGCCCCATAATTCATGATGTACTTGTCCCATTTTCTCCTGTGTGAGGACTTCTTTGTCATATATGATTATATGATGGTTAAGCAGCAGCTTAGATGCCAGGCTGATGTTAGTTAGTTGGTAGGTTTGTATTGTCAGACAGGACGCTGTGTCATGAAGTTCTGTTATCACCTCCTATGGCCGTCAACACCTTCAGAAACTAAATGTTCACAAATTATATCAACAGAGTAGTAAAACGGTGGGAAAATGAGATAATTTTAGTAAAAATCAGTCTGTTCTGTGTGTTGCTTCCTGTGGGTTTTTGTTTTCAGCCCAAGGACGGGTGTAGTTGCCAAATCTACCAATTAGCCAACTTTTACAGGTGATACTAGTTTTTATGTGGTTCAGGTATGTTTGTAATTCAGTGATAAACACAGAGGTGCACACTATTTTTCAGTTGTGACTCTTTGACAGATGTGCAGTTAAGAACAGAAGCCCACACTGACGCCTTATCTGCCTTTAGGGTCAGTGTCTATTAAAAGGATGGGGAAATTCCTTGTTTATCTGTTGGCCAAAGTGGCAGATGAAGACGTCATCTACCACAACTATTTTATCAGCTAGGTCCTTTATAACAATGCTAAAGCCCCATCAAATGAAAGCAGTTGGCAGCATCACACAACTCAAATCAATGCAGAAAATAGCTGCTGGCACTGTCAGTCGCAAAAAGAATGTAGGTCAGGAAGAAACATTAAAGTTTAGTTGGGCTGAGCCATTTTCTGTGGCTCCAGATGATCAACAGGCTGCACTATGACAAGTGGGCCACTCTAGAACCGCTGTGTGTACGTGGAGGCCCACTCCTCAGGGTTTACGAACAGGGTTTGCATTGTCCTGTCCCTTTCCCCATGGGTTCACACAGTTAACAAAGTTCCCTCTCTCTTCCCCTCCAAATACATACAGAGCTTCTATTGTGGGCCAGAAATATCAAGTGTAATCTGACTAGAGCTGTCTTTTAAAAGAAAGATTGGTAAAAATTAAGGCAGAAGCAGGAAAATACCTGCTTTTGATAGTTCATAGCAGAAGCTACTTCAGTCGCATGTTATTGATGAGCTTTTACATGAGAAATCAGTACAGAGGTAATAGTGATATATAATCTTTTGGAGTGTGCCCACATTTAAAATAGTATAATTAGTGTTATGGTTCACAGTAACTGCACCCAGCCATGTTTTTATAATGCTGCACATGTAATCATTTAAGAGTTTTGTTGGCCTATGATGTAGTTTTTTTTTTTATTTGCAGTTATAAGAGTGTTTTCTTCTCAAATGTAGCTAGCCTCTGTCTGCATGGATTTGAAAAATCATTTCATCTGAATCATCTGGCCTCTCCCTGTGACAACATCGGCAAAACTCCAAGGTCTACTAGCATTAGCATTAGAAAACTCTATATAAATTAGATTTATACCTCAGCAGAGGCAGTAAACACACAGTCCATCCAAATAAATCTGTGGCATTCTGAGCTTAATGAGATATTCAGGGCTGACAAACAGTAACTATAACTGTGATAAACAGCAGTAATACTGCTTCATACAGGCACACAAACACACAGCTGCCAGATCAGCTACAATACAGGTATCTACACTGTGACCCTCTCAAAGGGACATAAACATATTTGTAATGACTCACAGCTCCATCAGACTCCCTGTATTTGCTCAACCATCTGTCCATTCTTATATTCACATTCTCACTGCTCTTCCAACTCCAGGTTGTGTTTATTTGATTCATTAATAATGATATTAGTGAATTTTCTTATAGGCAACTGAGTAGGACTGATGGATAAATGTCAATAAATTCACACACATATCTTTCACACTTAGACCAGTATTGTCATGAAACAGGGAATAGCCCAAAGATATTCACTATCCCTTCTGATTTCTGTGCTTTAAGATCTCTGTGGACTTTCTGACCCTCTTGTTCTTCAACTGTTCCTTGTGTCAGCCCCACTCTGCTTACAGACAGGCAACATATACGCACAAAGCAACACCTGTCATTATCAGCTGTTTGTGTCTTTCATTTTGCCAGGTCAGCTGTTAGCAGTGTAAGACAGTGCGATCATGTGACAGTGTTTGCCAGCTGTTTTGCTGACATGTAAGATACCTTAGCTGGGGCTCATTGGTCTTTGTTAAAATGTACTTTAGGATGTGATCTGTCGGCTGAGAACATATGACTGCTGTTGGTGAAAATCTCCTCTGTGTGTTTGTTTTACAGATAAGTATGCTGAGTTTGACCTGAATGACCAAGGAGAGATTGGTGAGTGAACGACCAACTGCACCCCAGATAACAACTGTCTGCTGACCTGTGTGCAGTGTCAACATGAGGGGACAGTAATTAATACTGTGTGTATTGTCTAAGTAGTGGGAGCACATGGTTTGAACAAGCTCATGTGTCATGTTTGTATTCTGTATGTAAAGTGAGAACATACTGAACACCAGTGTACTAAGCAGAAATCTGTCAGACAGCAGACATGGTTTAGTCTGCAGGGCTTGAAAGAAATGTAGGAATGTTAATGTTGTTCGATCTTAGTCCATCGCTCTGGTCCAGACTACTACGTTACAACAGCTGTTGCACGAATCCCCGTGAAGTTTAGTACAGATATCCATGGTGCCCCTTAACTATTTCCTATGTGCCACCAGTAGGTCCGTTTTTCATTTGTCCACTGAAATACCTAAGATTCACTAGATTGACTGCCATGACAGTTGGAATGTTGAATTCCCCCATAGGATGAATGTAATGTGGTTTGGATGATAATCTTTAAACTTTTACTTTGTCGCAATAAAAACTCTAATTTCAAATATTTGTTTTATGATTTCCAACACACCAGTCAGCCTCAGCTCTGTTCTGTGTTAAAATGTTAGAAAGCATGCCTGCTAATAAATGAACATGAAAATCATTACATCTGCTAAACACCAGCATATTAGCACTGTCAGCATGATAGTATGCCAATGTTACCATTTAGCTCAAAGTGTCACTGTCCAGTCTCACAGAACTGCTAAAAAGGCTGTGGAGTCTTAACTTCCTGTTACATTTTCTCTGATTCACTGATCCAGAAAACAGTGATGGATATGGCCAATTCAGTTGCTGTAAAGTCAAAAGCTTGAAAATTTGCACAACATACAGTTTAGTAATCTTCTTTGTTAAAGTGGGGAAACTTGCAAGATACAGATATCAGTGTTACGTCTGGAACCCAAACTGAGATTACGGTGATGACATCATCAGGATTATTTTTCTAGGCTTTAGAGATTTGCCCGGTGTATATATACATTATATAACTGTTTTCACAGGCTGAGTAGTACACCTTGTTATTGATAAACTGAACTGTGGTGGAGTTTCCCTTTCAAAATGGTTTGTAAACATGAAGTTAAGCATCTAGATAATGATGTTATTTCCTTAGTGTCATATGTGCTTGGAAATACAGATTTAGACTCATAATTGCACAAAAATGGTTCACATTTTCCCACCCAGTCATGAATCTGATAGTCATCTGTACCTTATCTCAGATCTGATGGGCCTGAAGCGGATGATGGAGAAGCTGGGTGTGCCCAAGACCCACTTGGAGTTGAAAAAAATGATCGTTGAGGTGACGGGTGGCAGCAGCAACACAATCAACTACAGGGACTTTGTCAAAATGATGCTGGGCAAGCGTTCAGCTGTGCTCAAACTGTAAGTAAACCTCTGTGCCTGTCTATGTACATACAGACTTGGTTAGTATTAGCTAGGTTAGTGTTTATAAAGCTTCTGCTGGTTTATTGTGTTTTACAGTGTTAACATCTTGAACAGGGAGGATATGAATCATGTGTTGAGTCAACCAGTTGTTTTATCCATTAGCATGGGGTTTTGGGGATGACTAGTGATGATGTCACAATGCACATGCTGTCTTACTTAATTAATCACCATGGCAGCAAAACCTGTCTCTGTAGCCTATCCATAGCCAGCCCATCCTTATCTTTAGCTGGGATCATGTGCTTAGATTATAGGCTGATTAACACTGCCAGTCACGTAGAGCTGACAACAAGACCAAAACTCATCAGATTCTGTCAACAAAATTCCTTTAATAAATTATTTCTATTAAATGGTATGTGGTGGTCCCTTGTGGTTAAGGTGACACATTTCCTGTTATTGTGAAATAGCTTTGTGTAACTAGTATAAGCCTCTCTCTGGGTCGGACTGCAGAGCCAGAGTGTATTGGCTGCTACATGTCAGCTCTGATCAGCTAAGCTGCCTGGACCCAGACAGATCTCATAATCCCAACAATACCAACTAGACGAAATGCATAACTTTTTTACCTTTGCCCTCAACTACTTTTTCAAAAGCATATCCCATAATCCCCAAGCTGTTTTTTATAAACCTCCCTCTTATTCCCTGCCTCACTCATCTACTTTATAGCATTCTGGTAGAATAGTTTCTGTATTGCAGGGGAAGATAATGTTTGTAATTATTTTTAATAGGACAAGTGTGCATCAGCACATAATCACCAAATCTAAAGAGAAGCTGAGAACTCATTGACAAGCTTTATTTTGTTACAAAAACATTTCTATCTGTATTTTTGAACTTTTCCCTTGTGAAAGCTTCGCTGTGCAGAAGGTTACATTACATTATATTCCAAAATAGACATTTTGTGGCTAATGTAATGTGTTCTCCCTCCACATACATTATTTATGTACAGTGACTTGCTGTTTCTTAGTACTTTGTGTAACATTGACTGTCAACTGCAGGTTTTGTCTGTTGAAAGGCTAGAACCAGCTTTAGAATACCATTAGTCAAAGCATTTGGCAGGACAACAGGTTTGGTTGCAATTAGAGGAAAATGATTGAGGTCATTCTCTACAATCAGGCTCAGTTTATGAAAGCTCTTTGAATAAAGTCACCATTAGTGGAATAAAGTACAAAAGTAGTGAATGTTTATCTTATGTATTCAGTTCCTTTGTCTACATCTGCAGGTTAATCTAACTTGTAAATGTGTTGACGAGTTTTCTTTTATTGTGAGTCACAAAATATGTATTCACATAAGTCCAGTAATTCATTTCTTTACAAAAATATATTTAATTTTTATTGGATTTATTATTGGATCAAATAGTTGATTGATGACCTCACCCACTTGATCCAGCCATGGGGAGCAGAGAAGGTATCAGTAGTATGAAGACAGGTTGCCAGAGAGATGTGCCTGAGCGTGAGTTGCTGAGTGCCAGTTTTGTTGTTGGATCATTGCTCCTTATGGGCTTAGTGGAGCTTTGCAGAGTTTTCCAAAAAAGGACATTACAGACAGGCATTCGCTCTGAATAGCTCCCGTCAGATCCTTCACTCTACTGTGTACAAGATTGAACCGCTATTCCCTTTGGTCCCTTTGTGGGTTCCCTTCATTCCTTTCATTTCACTTACCACTCAGCTGCTTCATACAGTGACTGTGCTGAGTATCCATCGAACCAAAATTCCATATCGTTATCTCTGCCAGTTTACATCCATTTCACAGTGATTCATTGAGTATTCAGTTAGAAAATAAGGTACTTCAATAATTGTCTATGTAAGTAAAACAAATTCCAAAAATTATGTATCTCCAGTTTCTCATTTGCAAAGATTCTTTTTGTCTTGTGTCATGATAAATGGATAATTTGGGGTTTTGAGATGTTGGTCAAACAGTGAAAGTTATTTGACCAACTTAGGCTTCAAGAAATTGCACTTTCCCCTATAGTTTTTAAACCAAACAATTTGTATATTGTTTTAGACACATCCATCCATTTTCTATACCCGCTTATTCCTTAACCAGGGTCACAGGGACCTGCTGGAGCCTATCCCAGCTCTTTGGGTGAAAGGCAGGGGTCCACTCTGGACAGGTCACCAGTCCTTCACAGGGCCACATAGAGACAAACAACCTCACACACTCACACTCACTCCTATGGGCAATTTAGAGTCACCAATCAACCTGACATACATGTTTTTGGACTGTGGGAGGAAACCAGAGTACCTGGAGAAAACCCACACAAGCACAGGGAGAACATGCAGACTCCACACAGAAAGGCCGGGTTGCTGTGAGGCAACAGTGCTAACCACTCAGCCACCATGCTGCCCTGTATTAGGCATAGATATTCATAATCAACTATAACAGTCAATGTAATGCATATGTTTAATAAAATTACATTTAAGAAAATCCTATTAGTAAGTTTATCTTATTTTTAACTTGGTATCAAGCTCAAAAATCCAGGAACAATATTTTGTTTAAAATCCATATTGGCCAGGATATACTTTGTATAACTGTGTACTATTTGTTTTAAAGCACTGCTGATGTATTTGGCTTTTCTTACTATTTCATGATTCCTGTCTCTTCACAGTGTCTTGATCTTTGAAGACAAAGCCAATGGTTCTCCCTGTAAGCCAGAAGGACCCCCTCCAAAGCGGGACATTGCCAGTCTGCCATAAGTGTAGATGTGAGCCTCCAGACTGGTAGTGGTGCAGAGGGACCATCAGTGGTTGTGTGGAACCTTTTTCATAACATGGAGTGTTGTACTAGTGTGGGACCAGTAATTTGAGGATGTTATTTTGTGAATATATGGTGTGTTCAGGGTGTCTGTTACTTGGAAGAGTGAGCCCACATCTAACTAAATGATGTTTGACTGTGAATATTATTCATTATTTTCTTCCTTAATTAAAATGAAATGTAGCTTTGATAGTTGTAATCTGCTTGATACATTTTGTAGTAAGTGTTCCATGGTTATATTTTAAGGGAAGGTTTTTTTGTTTTGTTTTTTGTTTTGTTTTTTTTTCCTTTTTGGGACACATTCATTTTAACAGTATGAGATTAGGATTAGGATGCTTTTGGCAAAGCACAAGCAAAAGAGGCAGTTTTCCCAACACATTTTTGTACTGTCCTCTGCGGTCTTACATGGAGTCCTGTCTGGCCTATCTTGGAGTCTCGCTTAAGATCATGTGCCAGAAATTACAAGCCTAGCCCATTTCCTGTGGGTCAGAGCCCTCGGAGCCAAAATGCTGATCTGGAATCAGTGACTAGGTTATCATGACCAGCTTATGATCTGAAAAACATTTTTGTAGTGAGTGCTCTGCTATGCGTCTTGAATATTCACTCACACCAGTTAAGAGAAGAAGGGATCGTGTTGACCAGCATGTGGCTTGAGGAAGAGCAAATTTGACTCTGTTATAGATCTGTAAGGTTAAGCACATGTTCATTTTGGAAGGAGTGTGATTTACAGATTCACAAGCAGAAAAAATGTACATAATATACTACACACAGTACAATCATATTCTTTCCAAGTGCCTCAACATGCAGATACTGTAGAGCTTAAACACACATTGAAAAGGTAGGGAGTGTTAGCTTACTAATTCCAGAAAACCGGGAAATAATGTTCTTTGGTATTTGGTAAAACAGTTCTAATGATGCTTGTTGAATTATGTTATGGTGTTTATTGGTTTCAATAACACTGAGTGAGTGAAATTCACCAGTTGTGGGTTTTTAAGTGTAGTTTAAATTTCATACCATTATATTTTTCTGTCACTGCATCATTTAACCTTTTTATTGTGTGTTTTCAGTAAGTGTGTACCATATTTGTCTTGCAATTCATGTGTGTTTCTAGTTTGTCTGTTTTAGAATAATCTCTCTCCTCCATATTTGTCATCAGTCAGCCATTCCTGTCCCTTAAACTGGGTTCATTGTTCTGTGAATTCTGTAATTTGTGCCTCAGTGTTTGTCTCTCCAGTTTAAGTTTCCCTGTAACTCGCACTATTTACTGTGAAATTGGTATTTGTAGTAGGTTAAACACACATTTTAACAAAATTTTTGTTTGGAGTCTGATAGGTATATTAAATCTTTTAATGTTGTTAAAATGCGCATTGTTTGCAGACACCAAAGGAATAAAAATTCTTACACTGGCTTTTTAAGTTTTGAATTGTTTATTGCAGTAATGGAGAGCTCTTCTAAATTGAACTCTCAGTTCAGGTTTAGCAGATATTTATTGATAGAGTAGTGTTTATCCATGTTTAAATGTATATTTTTATTACACTAGAAACACATTTCCAATATTATGTTTATAGTTGGAGACATACTACACTGGTATGTAGATTAGATGCAGTAGTTGTTTACTGTAGGCCTCTACAAAGTGTTCCACAGTCATAATTGGCACAATTTGCAATCCATCCAGTTAGGCATGTTTGTGGTATTATTCACATGAGAGACATCTTTGCCTTTCAGTGAAGTAAAACTTTTGCATTTGCAGTGTAGCTGCTGAAAGTAAATTTCAAACTCAGTTTTGCCTCGTTAGCTTTCACATATCAAGCTTAACAATGTGTGGAAATATTTGGCAGTAACTAGTTAAATGTTTTTATTCCATACTTTTTTTTCTCACACCATTAAATGTTCATATTGCGTAATATTCATGGAGTTGTATGCATACATACTCTTGAGCAATAAAATTTTTCTTGTAAAAGTAAATAGCTGCTAGTGCAATGTCTTAAATGGGCTTGTGTCTTTCCTGTAAATAAGTCATTCATTCCTTTGCACTGGAAGAGCAGTTACTTGTGTTATAGAGAATAATAAGAAGCAATACTTTAACAAGCCATGCCAACAGGTGGATCCAGGATTATATAAAGCGTCTGAGTAACAAATGTGGTAGTCCCCTGTATTAATAAAAATTCCAGGGACTTATGTACAGTGGAAGAAATACCAGAGTTAAACAATCAGTGCTGGTATCTTCATGTATGAAAAAAAATAAACATACCCCTGTCAGTATCCCTGTTAGAGTACATCCCATTTTATTTACTTTACTTTCGACAAGCAACATTAGTCTATTTTACACTTTTTATGTTTCATCTACAATAGTCCATCAGACTAGTTGAAATGTCACATTATCTGGTGTAGTGCTGCCACACTCAGGCTTCTCTCTGTTGTTTCTATATTGTAAATGAATGCAACACCAACCTATCCGGAGTGTACACAGCCTGTCGCCTGAAGAGAGCCAGGACAGGCTCCAGCAGATCCCTGTGACCCTAAAGAGGAATAAGAGGGTATAGATAATGGATGGAGGGATGAATGCAACACTGCAGTGCATTCTAGAGGTGGACATTGTTCTCCTTGGTCACCTGTTCTCTTGCAAGGACAGTGCCATCTACTGGGCATTCAATGTCAATACATGAGAGACTTTTGACACATATACAGTATATTTCATAGGACAGCACACTGCTATTGTGGTTAGCACCTCACAGCAAGAAGGATCTGGGTTCAAATCCAGTTTAAACCTAGGGATATTCTATGTGGAGTCTGCCTGTTCTCCCCGTGTTTGAGTGGGTTTTCTCCAGGTCCTCTGGTTTCCTCCCACAGTCCAAAGACTTGCAGTTTAGGATTAGGTATTTTGGTGACTCTCAATTGGTCATAGGTGTGAATGTCAACGGAAGTCATTGTCTGTTGCTATGTGTCAGCCCAGCAATAGACTGGTTATCTGTCTGGAGTGTACACTGCCTCTCACCTGTTGTCAGCCTGGATTGGCTCCAACCCCCAGCAGCCCTGAATTGGTCTGAGCATGGAGGATGGATGTTTTCTCTATCAGTACCCCTAAGCAACATAAGCATAATAGTTAAGAGTATCTTTTAATGCAAAATGTTACACTTTGTCCTCCAAGATTGGTGGTGATATGAAGGTGAAAGTGTCATTCAGCCCCTTCTAAAAACTTTGGTTTGACCTGCTGTAGTTCAAATCACACATTCACACTTTTACGCAAGATGTGTAAATAAGCATTGCTCAATTATCAAGAAATGTTCAAAAACAAACAGAACTTCTGCCAGATCAGATTGTCACTTATTCCACATTGTTTATTTCTTCTTAAGCATTATTGGCGGATATGTTATGTATGTATGTCTCACTTCCTTTTACTCAATGAGATTTAAACAACTAAATATCTCTAAACTATTTTGGGTGTTACACATGACCTTTGTTTGTCACATAGACCAAATAGTTGTAGTCCATTTTTGACAGCTTGTTAGACATTGTACTTGTAATGAATTTGTTAGATTATCTGCTTATTAGTGACACTGCAGCATTTTAAATGACTTTTCAGCCTATCTTCAAATCCTGTTCAACCCTATCGTGGTTTGAACTGTAATGCCTCATTTAACCTTTGACCTACTTCCTATGGTAAATGGAAAAAATCATGCAGCAGACCATCACCGTGCTCTGCTGCATGATTTTTTTTACAGGCACATTCAACCCACACATGTTGCTTTCACTGTCAGAAAGTATCTCTTCTTGGCCTGAGTAGCTCATTCACAACTAACAAGAGCTGACCAGAATCACAATTGACAAACAAAAAGCTACACCTGCAGTATCCACAAGCAGCCACAGGATGTTGCCACTGCGAAGACGTTGGTTGATAACATCTGTGTGTGAGATTTGAGTTGTGCTGTTAGAATGTGTGCAGCCAACGAGAAGAAGAAATATTGCCACTTAAGAGCAGAAATAAGAGCAGAAACAGAATATAATAATAAATATACGTAATGCATGTCGCTGAATTTCCCAAGCATGAGTTGTGCTCTAGAGACAAGTGGAGAAACTGTGTATAAAATTTTTCATTCAATCACTATCTTTGCATCCCTGTCATCTCAAAGCACATACAAAGAATAGAAGAAGCAAACAAAGACACACAAGCACACGCCAGGCACTGTCAGTGACAAGGATTTTTGGGACTGTTAATTCCTACAAGATGTCTCAGGGAGTCATGGTAACTGTTAACTAGGCCATTCTTTCTTTAATAATCACTCATTCACTGAGTGAAACGAGTGTTTGTTCAGCGTGTACTCTGAGTTATGCAAAAAGTTATTTAGGATATTCTTTGAGTTATATTAGGTTGTGCTGTGGGGTATAACTGAAAATGCTTTGAGGGTGCTCAGTGCTATTCATCACAGTGTATTCACAGGTTTGGTCATCCATTACTGTCACTGAGCAGCTTGTTACATCCTGATCAGTTCATTATTATTCACAAAGCGTCTACAACAATTCTCTCAGGTCATGAGGTACATTAGGGGCATTCGTTTAGTATTCATTTGCATGAATACCAAGGTTTTACAAATCTCAGTCACTTGAGGCAAATGAGTGTCCCTGCTAGTCCTATTAAACTGCATTTGATGTTGTTTTGACTTATTACAGAATGAACTAGAATAGGGGGAGAGAATTGCATAACGAACATAGTGTGACACAGCACAATGAAAATACAATTACTTATGTAGATGCTAAGATTAATTTAAATTCATTTGTACCATTCATTTTGCCATCAACAATTTTTTAAATGAATTATGTTTCAAAGTCATTCTTGATACAGAGCTGCCTGCTACTTACCTATGTGCTTTGTTTGACCATGGTCAAACAAAGCATGTATGTTGACTATGCATTAAATATTTGATTAAATGTCTTTATAAGTCCCTTGTTATTTTTCCAAAGGTCATATCAGAATATATATGGTTGGACTGACTGATAAAGAGATACTATACTAGAGTGCTCAGTTCCCACAGCGCTTGGACCACACCACTATATTTATTGCACTGTTAAGCTTTCTCTGTAAATAATTAATGTTGCATTTGGTTACATTTGGTCATGTTTTCTACTTGAATTTGATCCATGGTGTTTTTTCACCATACTACATTTCTGGCGTACTCTTGTTCCTTATTAATTTTCCAGTTTACGTCTAATTTACAGTATCTTTCTATTCACTCTGCACCCTTGATTTTCTAATAAATATATGCCCATTTTTTCCAGAAAAAAAAGTGTAACCATGACAAGTCAATAATCACCCCTGGTTTACGAGTTTAATGAGAGCATTTGAATGCAACATACTACGTCACGCAGTCTACTGACGAATCGCGCTAGAGCCGGGGCGCCTCCCACCGTCGGTGCGGAGCGGAGCCGCTACCCGGGTAGAGACGCATAGAGCGGAGTTCGGTGTATCTCTGCCCGCAGATAGCTAACCCCGCAGCAAGGCCACTGCGGGAAGATGGCGACCGATAAAGCAAAACATGAAGGAAGAGTTAAAATCGGACATTACATTCTTGGAGACACCCTCGGAGTGGGGACGTTTGGGAAGGTTAAAGGTACGTCTGACTGTCTTAACGTTGGTGCATCCTGCTAACGCTAACTGAAAGATGGTGGCAGCGGGAGCTTTTAGCTTAGCCGCTAATTTAGCCTGATCTGAAAGCTAACTTGTCGCAACGCTAGAAAGGTGGAACACTTGTTGTCCGGTTAGTTAGCTCAACTTGTTTGTGATTACCATGAGGTTTTGGGGATCCTCCTGCAGCTGCCAGCGACAGCCATGCATATCTTTCGCTTAACGTCGGTTGCGTTGTGAGCCACAAGTCGCTTGTCAAGGCAGACACCGGGAAGTACACCCTGTTTTGGCTGGTATTCAGGCTAGCAGTGTATCTAATACTGAAGAACATTTATATATGTCTGTTTGTCTCGTTTCTTCCTCGCTTTTCATACACTTTGACTTAATACATGGCCCTTTTGAGGATTGCAGTTTCATAAGTGTGCCCTTCATCTGAGTTGTATTTTCCGTCTGATTGAAGCGATAGTAATGCTGTTAGTTTGGGAGGGAGTTGGGCATACCCAGTTTAATCTACGCCCAATCAATCCAGAGGGCAGTGTGTTTAGTGTGTAAAAAAAAAAAAAAAAACGATACAGCTTTGCTTAACATCAACAGTATTGGACAAAAATACCAGAAAACCTTTATATGTTTGTTTACATTTCCTTGTGAGCCATGTCTCAAAAACATTTTCTGTAGGCTGCTTCCTGTTTCATAATAATTGCTTTTGTGTATGATTAAGTCCTAATACACCAATAAAATTAGTTATCCAGGCCCTCTGCAAAAATAGTTCGAACAACCATTAGCTTTGTTTACAGTCAAGTAATTCCCTGTGAGTCATCTGTCTGCCCTCAGTTCTTTTTGTTGATGAAAGCAATTGGACCACAGTGCACTGGGGTTTTTGCTCAGTCTGGGTTACTGGAGACACGGTTAATAGTTTACTACCACTAAAACTGGTAGCGTTAAAATCAATACCACCTGTTTACTCCTATGTACAAGTGTGCTGTCCTCCCACCATCCATTGAGCAGGTATGATTTTCCTCTCTGTGTTAGATTTCTTCAGATGTGTTTATGTTTGCATACTTTCTCCTTGTTGCCACTGTTGTGTCTCAGTTCTGTTATGAAGTTCTTACAACATCAGTTGTGGTTATTTTCACTTGAACCGAAGGAGTGTATCTTTGGGTTTAGGTTAATCTCAGACCTTTTGGCTTAGGAATCCCACTGAGAATCCAGTGATATAACCATCTGCGTAATATAAAAACAAGCTCTTCAGAAGATTTTTGTTTTAAGTTAAGAGTTCTAGGCCTAACATATAAAGAAAGGATAGTATTTTGTCTTGTTTTTTTCAAATATGCCTAAATCAGCCCTGATCTGGATTTTTAGGATCATCTTGGGACACGTCTTGTTGTTACTTGTGTTTCATTGCCTTCAAATTCCATTTTATGGTGTTATACTTAAAAGAACAGAGCCCTTAGGAGTTGGTGGAGAGCAAACACAAGTAAAAGTAGAGTAAATATTAGAATTGCATTCATCAAGTGGTCAGTAACATGGCTCTAAGTAAGTTTCTGTCTGATGTCTGAAAAAGTAACCATTTGCTAATGAGTCTGGCATAACAAATTTCTAAAGTAAAAATATATCAGTTTTGGTTACAGTTTGTTTATGTTGCCACCTAGTGGCTAAACATCTCCCAATATAGATTCCAAATCTGAATGTTTTCCTTAGATGTCCTCCTCCTCTACATAGTATAGTTGGATTGCCATATTTTACAAAAATTTCTCCTTAAATGGTGGTATTCTTTTATATATCTTGGATTGTAATTGGTATTACTGCTATGTTCTCATCCTGTTTATCCTGCAGTGGGCCAACATGAGCTGACTAAGCACCAAGTGGCAGTCAAGATCTTGAACAGACAGAAGATCCGCAGTTTGGACGTGGTGGGAAAGATCCGCAGGGAGATCCAAAACCTCAAGCTTTTTAGGCACCCTCACATAATTAAACTGTAAGTTCTAGATTACACCCTGCTTGCTGCTCTATAATCCCCCTGCTGCCATATTATGCCACCCACTGAGCTATTTCCAGGCTTAAATAGTGTGTTTTAGAATGCATCTATCTAGGACAATATCTGCCTCACCTGGTGGCCTCTGCTCATTTCATATTATTGACTGTTTTGTTTATCCTCTTGGTTGGCCTTTGTTTAGAAGTGCTTTATCATTGTCCTTGGGCATGGCTGAATGTGTGAGCTTTATAATGTTGCTAACATCATTTGCACATGTGGATGCAGATAAATAAATTATCTTGAAATTTTAAATGATTAATAGTTTACTGTACATTTGTGAACTGACTGTGACACCCACCATGAGAGGCCTGCTCAGGACACTGTTAATGCTTTAATGCACATGTGCCTCAAGCATTGATGGCTAGTAGCTTAAAGTAAGCACTCAGTTCAGTAATGTAAATGCTGGGGTGGTTCCCTGTTGCCTAATCTAAAAATATAGTTAGAAAATTGCAGATGTACTTCCTGCCTCAAGCTGTTATCCATAGTTAGGGGTCATTAAACTGACCAGGAGATGCAACTAATTGCCTGAAATACCAACTCCATGTCATGCATGCACAAGAATGTAAACTCTGTTTTATCTGTGTGTGAGAGAGAGAGAGAGAGAGAGAGACAGACAGACAGACAGACAGACAGACAGACAGACAGACAGAGACAGACAGACAGACAGAGAGAGAGAGAGAGAGACAGACAGACAGAGAGACAGAGAGAGAGAGAGAGACAGACAGACAGACAGACAGAGAGAGAGAGAGAGAGAGAAATGCCATATTATGGTTTGTTAATGAGTAATTTTTTTTCCTGGAAATTATTTGTGATTGTTATATTATCAGGCCTGAATAATGTCCAGTGAAGTGGAGCAATGACACAGTACTACTTCTGCTGGTTTACAGGATATTTGTAGCCATTGTGGTATATGAGATGAACAGTTAGTCAGTTAGTCCTGTTTACTGTACCACAATAATTATTTTGTTTACTTAAGGAAAACATCTTTTAAAGGATGGACTAATGCCTGATTTTCAGTTTTTGAAAACTTGTGGATTTTGTTAATTTTGGGGATTGTGGTTTTTGTGCTGCAGACAGGAATTCATGTTATCCTGTAAGCTTATTGTGCTTCTTGATGTTGAATATGTCAATCATGAGAAGTAAATGTGGCTTATGTGCAAACATAGCCACACAGCCAATGTAGTGTAAATAGATATAGGTGTGACAAATGCTAATGTGGATATTAAGGTGCAGGAATTTCCCACTAAGGGAGACTGAACGGATAGGCTTTAACCGCTAACACATTCTTAGGTCACTCTGTTGGAGTGATTTATCTGTTTCTATTTTGCAATATAACCTATTTGTGAAATGTTTCAGGATTGAGGCTGCATTTCTTACTGTCTCCACAACATAAAACTAAGTTGTGGTATTTTTAATTAACAAATGTGCCTATGTTGCTTGGAAGCATTAAGCCCTCATTATTTGAAAACTAAAGCATATTATTTAAGGTGCTTTTTCACATATTGGCTGTTTAATTTGGTCTGGACTCAGAAAGGGAAGGCTGGTCACCATCAACAGATGAACTTAATGGTAGTTTAATATTTCAAAAGAAGGAGATTTCATTGGTCTATCCAGGGCATGCCCTATCCTTTGCCCAGTGTCAGCTGGGATTGGCTCTAGCCCCCCATGACCCTGGATATACCAGAATGAGCAGTAGATGATGGATGGATGGATGGATGGAAATCTCAGGGGTTATTATAGATGCGAGATATGAACAGTTCATTAAGATGTTTAAATGTCAGTGACATTTTGTATCAGCACATGGCATACTTGTAAAGTGCTGCCATTTTGATGGAAATGGAGCCACACATACATCATGGGCTAATATGACTCCTGTGCTTGTTTACTTTTTTCTTTGTTACTATGCTGAAATAACTCATAATAATCTGTGTTCTTTAATACAGGTATCAGGTTATTAGCACCCCAACAGATATATTCATGGTGATGGAGTATGTCTCAGGAGGAGAGCTCTTTGACTACATCTGCAAAAATGGAAAGGTAAAACATTGTGATGCTAGAAAACATCTCAGTCTGTACAATGATTTCTGGCATTTTGTTTTACTCTTTGTATGCTATCAGATGTAGCAGATGTTGCATGTTTTATAATCAGTGACGGGATCAGAAGACAGAATTGCATATTATGAGCACTGTTTTATTTTCAGTCCTCCATGCAGATACAGTTAGCTTTGAACTGTGTGAACTAAAAGCCACAAAACCACGAACTGCTCCTTACTCAGTTGTGATGTGCTAACTGAGTCAGAGAGAAGATCACACCTAATATATAATTTCTGCTTTGATAGCTGGATGAGAAGGAGAGTCGGCGGCTGTTCCAGCAGATTATTTCTGCAGTGGACTACTGCCACAGACACATGGTGGTGCACCGAGACCTCAAACCTGAAAATGTACTGCTTGACGCACACATGAATGCAAAGATTGCTGACTTTGGTAAGGATGTCTCAGTCCTAAAGTGAAGGGTTTAAATAGGTGACGTTATTCTAATATGACAAATGTGGACATGGTAATACAGGAATGGGTTTGGGACCATTGTTTTTACGAGCAGGTCTCACTAACTAATGGCTAATTACAATCAATGTAAACAATCAACGTTTTTGGAAACCAGCTTTGGAAATGTTTGTAGCTGTTGTAGAGCAGATAAAAAAATATATATTGATCTTTTATCACAGTAAATGTATAATATGTTAAACCTGTAGTAATCAATGCATTTGGAATAAAGTACGTGTGAAATTTTGTGCAGGTTTATCAAATATGATGTCGGATGGCGAGTTCTTGCGAACAAGCTGTGGTTCTCCAAACTATGCTGCTCCTGAGGTCATTTCAGGAAGGTATGGTGTTTTCTCCCCATCATCTGACACCAATATTGACCCAAAACTTTTAAGCATTTTCCCATTATGCTAGGAAATGTTGCTGAGTTTCCAAAACCTATGAATGTATTGTCTTCCTGATTACAGGTTATATGCTGGTCCAGAGGTGGATATCTGGAGCAGTGGGGTCATTCTCTATGCGTTGTTATGTGGCACCCTCCCCTTTGATGACGACCACGTGCCAACCCTTTTTAAAAAGATCTGCGATGGGATTTTTTTCACCCCTCAGCATCTGAACCCCTCAGTAATAAGCCTCCTTAAACACATGCTGCAGGTGGACCCCATGAAAAGAGCCACCATCAAAGAGATCCGGTGAGCTGGATGATATTATTTATAGGATCCACTGCTGTATCTAATATAGGGCAGATTGTCTTGAATAGCACTGACCCTTTTGGTTTATGGTTTGTTACTACCAAAATTTCTCATTTCTCCTTCTGCAGAGAGGATGAATGGTTCAAACAGGACCTACCAAAGTACTTGTTCCCTGAGGATCCCTCTTACAGCAACAACATGATAGATGATGAAGCCCTGAAGGAGGTATGTGAGAAGTTTGAGTGCACAGAGGAGGAGGTCCTAGCCTGCATATATAGTCGCAACCATCAGGATCCATTGGCAGTCGCCTACCACCTCATCATTGACAATCGTCGCATCATGAGTGAAGCCAAGGATTTCTACCTGGCATCCAGCCCTCCCGATACTTTTCTAGATGACCAGCACCTGACCTCTTCTGGTGCAGCTGTGGCTGGCATTACCAAGCCTCACCCTGAGCGTGTACCCTTCCTTGTGGCTGAGACTCCTCCCAGGCCTCGCCACACACTGGATGAATTGAACCCCCAGAAGTCCAAGCACCAGGGCGTTAGAAGGGCCAAGTGGCACCTGGGTATTCGGAGTCAGAGTAGACCCAATGATATCATGTCTGAAGTGTGTCGTGCCATGAAACAGTTGGATTATGAGTGGAAGGTAAGGGAGAAGGTCCCTGCTTTGTATGATGTGGTTAAAATGCAGTAAAATGAAATGGGCTTACGAGATCATGTTAGTCAACTGTAAATATTTGTGGCAGAATACATTTAAAACCACTGGCTTTATACAGTGATTGACCCTTTGTAACTCTTTTGTCCAGGTTGTGAATCCATACTATTTACGTGTAAGAAGGAAGAATCCTATTACTGGGATGCAAACCAAGATGAGCCTTCAACTTTACCAGGTGGACAGTAGAACCTACCTCCTTGACTTCCGTAGTATAGATGGTAAGATTTCTCTACACAGTTCAGTTTCAGTGACATGATTAACAGAAAGATGGTTTTACATTACTTATTGATATATGGTATAATAATATGATACTATGGTACTTTATTGATCTTCAGGAGGATTTTGTGTTGTCATTTAATGTTAGTTATATCATTTAAACTGACCCTATATCAACTATACATAGTTTTGCTGTTTATAACCTAATACCATTGATAAGAGATTGTGTTACACCCTGAATTCAGCTGTGCCTATGTAGTGTTTTCCTGGATTCTGTTGTGTAGTACACTCCATCAGTAGCGATTTTATCAATGATTGACTCAGGGTTGAGGGCTTGGCTTTTGCCCAGTCTGTGCAGGTGCGCAACAATACCTCAAAGGAAAATGTGAGATAAGTGAGAGTGTGTTTCCGGGTCATTAATACAGCACAGGAATGTTGTGTAAAGGGTATGAGACTACAGCAAAGTCAGCCGTGGTGTTTATGTTTGTTGCCTTTATAACTGACGGCATTACGGAATAGAAGATCGATTGAATTTGACATGAAAATTGAAAGCTGATTTCTCAGAAATGCAGAATAAATGATAACTAACTGTTGACATGGGTTTCTGCCATGTTCACCAATTTGATTACTTTTTTATTACTACACTGAATGAGAATTAAGAGAGATTTTCATATTTGTACAGGTCCAAGAACAAAAACCATTAGGGGCAATAGGGGCAATAATGTGTGCAGACACATATTAACTGTATAAATTGATCAATGTTAATGACATTTTTGTCACTACTTCCCAACTGTGTATAAAATAATTCTTAGCAATAAAATTAATCAATTAACACAACTGACCATGGTAAGGGGCAGAAGGTTGATTACCCAATTTAAAAAGTCCTCCATGACTTTTGTAAGTTAATTTAAGTTAATACCTGCTTAAGGCCTTATTTGAGGGAACTGAATTCAGGGATTGTTAAGGCTTTTCAAGAGTTTTAAATACCCCGATTGCAGACACTGATCAGGATCAAAATGAAAGTGTATGTGAATTGTGTAGAAAACATGTTGTATCTTGTGTTGATCAGATGACATGTTGGAGACAAAATCTGGAACTGCTACCCCTCTCCGCTCTGGGTCTGTGGGCAACTACCGCACTACTTTAAAGAACGATGTAGATGGGCCAGACGCCACAGCAACATCTAGTACTGTGCACCTACCCAAGGCCTCAGAAGGCTCCTTATCTTCATCATTGACCTCATCCATCGACTCAACAGGAGGAGGTGACAATGCGTCTGTCCCTCGACCGGGAAGCCACACCATTGAGTTCTTTGAGATGTGCGCAAATCTTATTAAACTACTTGCACGATAGCTTGCAAAACAATCGCTAGCCTTTTTTTCCTCTCCGAGTGTCTTTATAGCAATAAGCATGCAACTGATTCATGGCTCAGTTCATCCCAGCTGAGGGTGACATGATTGTTCCATGGCACTGATGCAGGTTGGGGTTCCCTAAGATCAAGGGATATATATTGAGCTGACAGGGGATGTAAGGGGATATTTTGAAAGACGAATGACAAGCTACTTAATACCTAGGACAGAACAAAATGTACGAGGGGGGGGGTTTGCAATTTCCTCATCAACTTAAAAGCAAATGTTCACATCCCACCATACACGTAAGTGATTACACTGAATTTTCTGTACTGTAGCCAGTGAGCATTGCTTTCCAGTACAGAGATAAAAGTTTTTACCTGCCGAGATGAAGCCACTATTTGAGGTTTGGGTATTTGGGTGGCAGTCGTGTAGGATGCAGGAAGCACGTTTGCACAAGTTTTTTTTTTTTTGTTTTTTTTTTTTTTTTTCCTGCTGCTTATTTGTCTCTCACTAGGGATCAGAGAAGTGCAGATGTGCCGGGGGCGTTACGCTGGCTATACCTAGCGTTATCATGCCCATCCCATTCATTGGACTGAAGTGCAATGACCCTTGTACTTCTGTCTTGCATCAGGGACACAAGAATGCTTCGTCAGAATTTTTTTTTAATTTTTTTTTTTTTTTATATGTGATTTGAGTTGTCAGAGATTTTCATGGATTTGTCCTTGTAAAAATTTGTTTGAATCTGTCTGTCCCCTACATTTTTATATGTAAAGACGTGAATATATTTATGTGTGTCATGTGGATGGAATATTGGTTTTGTTGGAAATGAAATTGTTTTCATTCTTGCATTAAGATCTATTGCTGGATGGTATATATTTTCCTTTTTTATTATCTGGTTTTTAAATCAATATCTCACTTTTGTTTCTTCAATCACAATTATTCTGATACTTGATTGTCTTTCCAGATAAATATAGTGTGCTTTTACCATGTAAGAGGTATTTTGCCAAGACAGTAAAAATCTAGAAATATCATTTTCAGTGTCATATATTAAAATTACAAGTTAATTTCAACTCTTTCGTTGCATTTTCTGTTTCTTGTTTTTCTTAGAATAATGATTAGGATTTCAGTATGATTACTGAGCAGAATGCGTTTTGCCTACACTCAATTTGTAAATGCCAATCCATCATGAGTGTGTATGCCTCAGGGCTCAGTTTGAAAATGAGTAGTAGCAGTTACATGCAGTATATGGGCAGTGTATTGGCAGGTGAATATATTCAAAATATTATCGTATTTGAATATGTTTATGTCTTGATTGCCCACACATTCCTTTGAAGCCTGACCTCAAGAAAAGGTTTTTGTATGTTTAAACCTGAAACAAAGTTCTGAGCTTGGAATTATAAAGTCCTGCTGTAAATTTCTTAAAAATGAAAACATACAGAACCTTATACTTGTAGGCTCACAAAGAATTAAATATGTCTTTAATCTTAAGTGTGATGCTTCTCTTTATGTTTCCTGTCCACTTTCTTAAAGTTTTTAAATCGTGTCTCTTGTTTGGCTGCCTTATCATTATCAGTACCTTTGCACAGCTTTTATGTCAGTAAAAGTTGAAATTCAGAATTATTGGCACCTTTTGCAATTTTAGCTTTAAAAGGCAGTTGCAAGTTCCAGTTAAAAAACTTTTCATGGCTTACACACTGTGTTTGTTAGTAAGATTGATATGAAAGTGTGACAAACGCGAACATATGAAGTAGTATCCTAACAGACTGTTAGCAGGTGCAGTCTATCTGAATTGCTTCAAAGATTTTGTGTGTGTGTTTAAAGGGACTAGAAGAAGACTGGCCAATGTAAATCTGAATGGAAGGTGCTGAAATTATATTCACAACTGCCTAATAAACTGCAAAATTGCGCACAATGCTGCTGAAGCTTCTCTCTGTTTATAGTATTTTGGCATTTCTTTGTGTTCAAACTAATAACAGTGGTTCACATCCCAAATGTTCGACTTAGAAAATCGTCACATTTCAGAAGCTGGAAGCAGCAGCTTGGAAACAAAACCAGCAAATGTTGATTATCAACACTTTGATAATTGAATAATTAATAAAATGTTGGTTTAGCAATCAATTCATCAACTAGTCCTTGCAGCTGTATGCTGAATGAGTCATGCAACTGGGCTGAGGTGCAATATAATGCCATAGTTTGAGTGGGGGAAAAAACACTGGGCTCCTGCTTCTTTAACCGACAAAAGAAACATGACCACGGTTTCCGGGTCATGGCACGTTCGCTTGATGGCGGTAGAATGGGAAGAAAAGGGGATTTGATTTGGGAACGTCGTCTGTGCACGAATCCAAGGTGGTTAGCTCTTTTGCTAACAACGTAGTCACACCAGACAAACATCGTAAATCAGATACGTTTTTGAGTTAATTATTTGCGGCATTTTGATATAAAGTAAATGCATGCACAGAATGTAGCTATAATACATATAAAATTAACTGAATGGATTAATATCAAAGGTTGCTAATATTTTGATGTAACTGGAAGCGGTGGTACATATGCAGCGATTTCCCGTCTGTCTTGACAGACAATCTCGTAGCTGTCAGAATTTATCGATATGTCTGACTGAGCAATTCGCATTTACGATTTAAGTGAGAAGACGTAAACGCTGCACAAAGGGCAAACACATATGGCTAATCGTTAGCTGTGGTTAGCTTGGTCCAGGCTTGTTCACAGAAAGCTGTCAAAGTTTGTGCGTATACCAAATCTCCTATTGTTTTAAAAATGATACTATAATATAGTATCAAGATTAAATTAAGTGCAGTTTTGTGTGAACAAATGTCATGGGTCGTGAAGAGTTAGCTTAGTTAATGTAGCGTTAGCGGTTGGTTTGTTTTGACATTAGTGTTTTTTGTTTAGTTACAAATGAGTCTGAAGAGTCGTAGTTATTAAATAGCTAAATAAATAGTTCATTTCCTAAATAACTAGCTGTTTGTTTTGTATTTGCACGTTGCTACAGTTAGCTGACTTTAGCAGCCATGCTTACAATCATTGCCTGGCTAAAACTGAACACATTGTTGGGATATTTCAAAATAAAAGTCTATGATCGTGGATTGTCCCGTGGATTTCTGGACATTTAGTCCGTGACCACACGCACTAACCACCCGTCTCTTTCCTCTACAGAATGGCTTCTTTTGGATGGAAGAGGAAAGTTGGTGAGAGAGTGTCAAAGTCAGTGGTGCAGCAGTTTGAAGCTGAGGCAGAGAAAGCTGATGAAAATCCGGCTGAGGAGGAGACAGACTGGCTGCACGCCATTAAACGACGGCGGGAGATCCTGCTGGAGGACTGCGATGCCAAGAGCAAGAGGCTCAAGGAAGAGGGTGCAGTGCTGGCTGAGCAAGGCAGGTGAGAGAAGGTGTTCAAAGCAGTCAGTCTTTTGTGCTTGCTGTCTGCACATCATGCCAATAAGAGCTTCAGATATAACTAACCAACATCTATTACTGGGTCAAGTTTGTAACTTCTTGCTTGTAAACACAAGGATTGTAGGTTGTGGGTTGCAGAGTTAAGCGTTTTTGCTGGTTATAACTCAGTTCCTAAGCACTGAGCAAAGTACAAGATGGATTACAATTTGAATTTTATTTTACTTAATGCTTACTTAATGGATTTTTTTATCATGATAATTCCAGATTTGATGGCTGCTCAGGTATATTGTTTAATGAGAGGCATAGAAACACAACCATCAGCTGAACGACTTATTTTTCTTCTTCATTCCAGCTTTTACTTAAAATGATAGATGCACAGTAATATCTACAGAACAGACCAGGCAAGGTCAGTTTTGCAAAGAACATGTGCCATTAGAAATACTCCAGAGGAAGGCGCTATTGTACAGTGAATACATACTCATCTAACACAGTGGATAGGTTACTACCAGCTTCCAAATAATACGTTTCAAAGGCACAGTCACCCACATTTTGAGGGTTTCCTTCTACTTGCCATATGTAGTTATATTTTGTTCTAGTAAAAATCAAAGAGCATTTAGTCTTTTCATGATAAGTTAATGACAAAAAACAAAATTTTTAATTTTGGTAATGGAAGAAGCAGCTCTTCAGACCTATTAATTATATTAAACCTTGCTTTCATCAAATAAGAACATGGAGCAACTTTTAAAGAGCATTTCAATAAAAATGTTTAAAAAAACATGTTTCACTTGGTCTGAACTTCACATCTGCTCCAGCAACCTATTTTGGGCCCTCCTGAAGTTTACTCTTGTGGGGAGCTCATGTTGTGTGGAGTAATGGTAACCGATAACATAAGTGATAGTTCTTTACTTGTGTATCTGAAGAAGACACCCAGTCAGCACCCAGAGCATGTCACTGTGTGCCTTGGATTGTCTAAATTAATAAACTTGGTTTAGGACCAAGGACCAACAAGGTTTTGGACCCTTGAACAGTAAAGAAGAATATACCTACAACAGCACTCCAAAATGCATGAATGAACTGGTTGATTCTTTTATTTATGAACTCCATTAATGAAAGGAAAATTTAAAAAAACTGTCTGAGTGACTTACAGCTAAATGAACAACATATAGTGTGGGTTGCAGATTTATTTGTGATGTAGGTTTTTTTCTGTCACTGTTTTTTGCTGGCTATACATATAAGATCTTAAAGTTCATTCCCCATCTTTAGATTTCTGAACATTTGCAACAAGAAAGGTTAAATAAATAAATAAAAAAGTCTGCTAAAGACTGTGACAGGTCTCAATAAAGGGTCATCATCCTCACTGAGACATCACTGCGAACCCTTGCAAACTGGAATAATCATGACAACTATTTTGAAAACACTGAATTCTTTAAAAAGCCAGGACAGAAGTAGGCCACGCACTTGTAAAATTATACTTCATTTCATATCTTGAATGGCTTTCAAATAGTTTTGGTCTTGGAGGTGTGGGAGTTTTGGGAGGCTGAAAATCACATCGTCATCCATTTACACCACATAGTTTGTAGCTCACAGCTGCCATGTTGATTCAGTTTTTTCAGATTAAAACTGAGCTTGGGAGATGTAACCTAGCATGCATAGGGTCCTTGAAATGATCAACATTTTCTGCAAGTTTGTGGTTTAGTTTAGCATGTTAATTTACTGGTTTAGTGTTGCCATCATTACTATGTTGGATGCTTCCTTCTTTTGGCCAGCAATGTGCAAAACAGTCATAATGTCGCAAAAACATGCCTAAATATCTGTTTCACATTATTTCACTCTTTCTTAAAACTGAGCGTGCTTTTACAGTAATCAAATGAATGTAGGTTTCTGTTTTATTTAAATTTTGTCTCTCCCTGTCCCTGTCTAATGTTTGACTGGAGTCAGAATTGTTCTAACAGCAGAGTCATTTTTAGTTCTCAGGTTTCATGTTGTGCATTGCTTGTTGCTTAATTTCCTCACATGATTTTGCAGTGGCCTTTGCCTCATCTGTTAAGATTTCTACACTTTTCCAGTTCCATTTCCTCACTACTCTGTCTTTCTGTAACAAATGTGTGGTTTATGTTTTCTTAGGCTTCATCGTGGTTTTGGCTCTAATCTCCTCTGTTAATGGTCACATTGTTTTTTTGCAATTGGTTTGAATTATTCAGGATGTCCTTCTCCATAGAGCCATAAAAGATGTAGAGATAACAGATGTAGTGTAAACCATTCTTTCCAAACCTTTGTCTTTAGCAGGAAATTATTGTTGAGTCAATATTGACTTGAGGAGGAGTGAGTTAGAGTGACCTTGACCATATCCATGTCTCCATTCAGTGTGTCAAGACCAGAATATCTGCTTGTCAGAAATGCAAAGAATTGCGAGCCGTCGTAAACAAATCTATGCAAAACACGTCAGTAGACTCTCAGTGGTTGGAGGCTTCAGTAACACTTAATTTGACTTCTGCCCAATTTATGCAATTCAGTTTATCTTTTGCCTGAGGTGTCTGACTAGAAGTAGGAGCCCATCTCAGTACCTAGCTAAGTCATAAGAAACTGACTACATGTTTTTTTTTTTGTTTTTTTTTTGTATTAGCAAGATAGTAGGAGTCTGTTAGTGAAGACAAGAAATTAGTAAAAGTAAAAAAATAAAAAAAAAAACCATGGGAAAAGTAATGGTAAACATTCCCTGACAATGGCTCAACTATGTGTCAAAAGTTCCTCTAGTCTCAGCTTCTGAGAAGTTGTATGTAAGTGGGGAGAGATGTGATCAGGGCAGCTTTCCAAAAATGCGAGTAACTTCTCTAAATTCTCAGGGTGAAAACAATTAAACTCTGTCTATTTTCACTGCTTTATGTCATTGTTTATTTGAATTGATGATCAGCAATGCACAGAGTTGAACCTGACAAAGTCAATGCAAAGGCATGTTTACTCTGACTAGTGCAGCATATCTGTGTGGGGTGTTGATAGCTTTAACGTTAGGAACTTTAAATTATAGCCAACAAACATATAAATAATTCAGATGCCTAGTTACTTAGTAGAATACAGTGCAACTTGTGATGAATCTCTGTTTGGTCAGGTGGATTGCTTGATGAAGTTAGTGCATGTTTGAACCATGTGTGATGTGTTTTTTAGGCACTGGGAGGCCATAAAGAAGTGGGATGAGGCCATTCAGCTGACTCCAGACAACCCACTCCTGTATGAGATGAAGTCTCAGGTACATTATACAATATATTTTACCACTTACCTGTTTTCATGCCTTACACTTAACTCCCAATATTTGGGTCTTTTATACCGGTCAGCATCTTAATGACTCTAATGCCATGGCTGATACATGGCATGTTTCTGCTGTTTTCTGGCACAGGACAAGGATGTCTAAATTGTGATGCAGCTACTTTTAGACTTTGGGAATGTGGTTTTACACCTCGGTAGGACAATACTCTATGTCTGATGGGGTTTGGGTTCAGAATAACAACAACAATATACAGTAGTGCCTTAGTCACTGAAAAGAACTTGTTTTGCTCTTTGAAATTTTAACATAACTGAACAAGATTTTCAATTCATGGATTTCAATCTGAGAAAACCACTAACATAAGCCTGCTGTGTATGCACGTCTACACATTCCTGTATGTGTACTGCATGTGATTATTTATCAGCCATCATGGCCACATAGACCCATTTTAAGCTGCCACTCTGGTATGTGGTGAGGTGAGATAAGTGACGACACTGCTGAAAGTCTGCAGCATGTTTCCAACAGCATTAATGTTATGGCCTCTTAAGCTCCATTTCCTTTTTCAAAATCTTCTGTTCTGTTCTCATGTATTTGGTAACAGAGTAGCCAGAGGAGGTCAGACGACTAGAACTCTCTCCATTATTTCTTATTCATTTACTACAACAAACATAATAAAATCTATCCTTATAGTCCTAACCATTCACATCACATTAAGTATTGCATGTCTAATATGATATTATCCATTATGGGTTATTTGAGGAAGGAAATCACTTGAGGCTCAGGCCTGGAGAACACCACCATGCCATTACTGAATTAAAGAATGACAAAAACACAGACTTTTGTTTTTGCTTAGACTCAGCTCAGCTCGATTGTGGGTCTCCATACATGTATAGCAAAACTAAACTGGGCTATTTTTTCCAGTATCAGTGTTGATGTCAGTCATTAGAGTGAAGATAGGCTGGACCTCATTATATCCCCATTACTAGCCCAGATGACGAGCGTGGCTATTGGGACACTGGTCATTTACTTCCCCTCATCACTTTTCTTCCTGTTTAACTCAATCAGCTTTTGCCTAATATGTCCAGCCCACTGTCTGTATGTCTGTCACCACAGACTTTAGTGTGCTCTGGAGGTAATTGGCTCCATTTGTAAAACAGTAACCCTATTACCCAGGCTATACGAATGCTTTCAACCTAAGCTGGAGCTTATTGCTAGTGAGAAGTGACTATTGATCCTTAAATTGTTGTACATTTTGTGTATTCATTAGGTCCTTGAGGTTAATTGGACTTTTTCTACTAACGTATTCCCTTGCAATGCTTCCCTTCAGTATGAAACAAAGATAAGACACTGTGCTTTATGCTTGTTAATGGTTTTACAGGCTTCAAGCTGTTTGGCTTTCAGTGTTAAGAGTATGTCTCATGTCTCATGTATCATGTATCGTGTAGCACAAGATGATAAGTCTTTTACCCAGCTGCTTGCACTGCTGTTTGCGGTGTACCTCTATGAAATGAATCTTACCATGTAGCGTTATGACTATGTGTTGCTAAAGATGGCACTGGTCAGATGAAAAGCACTGCTATTCACTCTCTTATTCCTGTGATTTATTTGGTCAGAAATGTGCACATGCCACACAAGAATGTGCAATTAACAGAATATTATATAATAATTAACAAAATATGTATAATAATGAATAAATGTTGCTGTCAACAAGAGCAGTAATCACAATTTATGAAAAAGTTACAAACAAAACCATCCAGCAATGCCAGTGATGAAAAATATTTTGCATGAATTTTCACACATTGTTATCCAAATAGTGGATATACACAAACTATCAGCTCTTTACAACCTGTTTCCTACATGACAATCTAAATCAGATGTATCACTGTAAAACTACATTTCTCTGCTTAGTGTCTGAATGAAAGATATTTCAGATTACTCTGCTAGGTTGAAAAGGGTAATGAGCTCAGTGTGACACTGTTAAATGTGAGCACACATAAGTGAACAAGTAATGAAATTAAAGAGGGCAATCTTGAGACCGTGGCTCTTCTGTTGTTCTGTCATTTGTGGCCTTAATGCGGAGTCAAACCACTAGGACAGCAACAAATTTCTAATGTATTGTATGTTTTTGGCAATATTAAAAAATAGTCAAAATTGTACTTCACAATAAGTTGTTGTTCAGGGCCAGATCATTTCCTTTTGTTCTGGTCATTAAATGCCATGATTGTAATGGAAATCAAACATTTATGCTTTTTAGAGGTAACTCACTGCTCGTGATTGACAGATTGAGAGTCTTTAACCATGTCTGCTGTCTCCACAGGTACTGACCATTCTACAGGAAGTCTTCCCGGCTGTGAAAGCAGCAGAGATGGCTGTGAAGCTCCGTCCCCTATGGTGGGAAGGCTGGCAGACTCTGGGCCGGGCCCAACTCAACCTAGGAGAGGTGGATCTGGTGAGTATGCCTGACAATACACTCCAAATGAAAACAAATTAGACAGCATGGTCGCAAAACAAGTGCCAGTACTAGATGGAGGAATTTGTGAGTCATGGTGGGTGGAGACAGGATAGGAAGTAACAACAGAACCTTAAAAAAATATTACTTGCTGCAGATGATGGTGTTATTATGGTGGGTCCGACTCATGTTCACTGTCGTCATTATAACCAAATCCTTTGTTTAGTTGTAGTGAAAATGTCTTACTTTGTCGTAATACATCAAAATTTAAACTGACTGGTGGGTGCTAATACATGTATCGTGTACCAACATTCACTCTGCAGTGTTGCATAATTACCGATGGCTTCTAGCTCAGTCAGTCACTAATGAATATTACGGGAATTTTTGCATTTAAATGTCAATTTTGCAATAAGACATACATGGTTTTGCAGCTGTTTATCAATCAGTTGTCTATGATTTTGGAGAGCCATTAACATATGTCAGTTATTTCTGTTTGCTGCTTCTTGCAAACTCGGCTTCTTAGTTGTGCTCCTTCAGAACACACCCAGTTCCCTGGGGCTTGGACGATTGCTCAAATTGCCGCAGAACACGCCGGTACCTGTGGGTGTACCAAACCTGCAGATCACAGTTACTCTCGTCAACCATTGCTTGCCAAACAAGGCTGAACTAAGGAACCCTTCAGCTAATGGCATTGTGCCTCGCTCATACATGTCCTAGAGCAAGAGATCTGTCCTACGGCACCAAAAACAACAATGGGAAGTGTTGAAAGTTACTGGAGCTAAAGCTTAACCAAATATAGACACACCTCCTTGTATAATGAAACTATTGATAAAGAACGGAAAAATATGCACATCTATTTTTAGCAAAGCTTGTTCAGTCGTGTTTTAGGGTTTTGTGTGCATCAACATGTTTGAGTAGTGCTTGTTTGTGCAAATGTGAGCAATTCCCCATTTTCTCTTTCAAGGCTCTCTTTCCATCCCTTCTCTTATTTCCACTCCTCTTTGGCTCAGTTTACGAAAATGGAAAGTACCCAAATAAAACAGACAGTTTAATTTGTCAAAAATTATTTTAGTATGTGTCTTTTTCTGTTGAACTTGATAGTGTAGGTCATTTATACTACATGTGGGGAATGTTTCTCATCAGGTTATAAGCAGTGTTGGCATGGTCTGTGATTCTCATGCTAGGAGGGCTCATTCTTTCACACAGAATTCAGTCAAATAGTTTACAAAAAAGAAAAAAATACACTTATTATTGAAGGTTATTTGCAGTATAGTAATAACCTGTTTTGTTGAAGTGTTTGTTTAATGCTCTTGGGTAAAGAGAGTTTGTTTTTGTTCTGCTCAATAAATGTTTGACATGTGATGCGTCAGTGACCTTTCCACAGCACGGCTTTAACAACAGGTTGGTCGCAAATCTTTCCGTCAGACACAGTATTATATTTTCATAAGATGTGTGCTTCACTGGGAACAGGTGCAGCTGAAGTAGGAGCTTTCCTCATGAAGATATGAGGAGTGCCCACTCTTTTATACATATAGTATGGCTGTTCCTTGGGTTAGATTTGCCTGTTGTGCTGTCACTGGTTTGAAAACAGTGAAGATAAGTATTCAAAACCTTTAGTTAAATACAGTTTCAATACAACAAGTGTAAAAGTACAGAAGTATTACCAGTAGTATTAATCATAGTAGTTGGCCAGGCTGGCTGATAATTTCTTATATATTACTTTATTGTAGATTATTGTTATAGCAGATCCAAGTGTAGCCAGCTTGAGCTACTTTAACTGTTTGTGGTAGTTTAGTTGTTTTTCCCTGAAATATTTATTCTCTTCCTACTAGGGATGCACCGAATATTCGGCCACCGAAAATTTTCTACCGAAAATGGCCCAAAGGTGCATTTGCGGTTTTCGGCCGAAAGACTTTTATCACCGAAACATTACGGCCGAAATGTTGTGATGACGCAAACAGAAACCGCGACCTGCACGTGCTTGTCTGAAGCAACATGTCTGCGGTGTGCACGTATTTCAGTGTATCTGAGAAAGACCCACGGACAGCGATTTGCAAAACATGTAATGCCAAAATTTCAAGATCGCTACTTCACTGCATTGTTGCAATGTGCTAAATAAATATTTGTATAATTTGTAATTGATTTATTCTTTGAAACTTTAATATTAATTTATGCAATTGCAATGCCTTGATTTTAGTAAAGTTAGTACACAGCCATAGCCATAAATGCAATGGTACTAGTAATTGGCATAATTTCTTTCGGTGTTTCGGTTTTCGGCCTTGGTTTCCTCTTTTTCGGTTTTCGGTTTCGGCCAAGAATTTTCATTTCGGTGCATCCCTACTTCCTACTACAAACTTTCCTAACAACTCACAGATATTTGAAGCACATAGATGCTGTTTTTTTGTAAGGAGTGTATTTTATAACATTATCATATTTTGCTTTATCATGTAATCACATACTGAAGTGTCTAAGTCTGCAGTTGTCAGATAAATACAGTGAAATCAAAAGTAGATTATTGCTCTAAAATATGGTGGACTAGCAGAACAAATTAGTATAATGTAAAAAAAACAAAAAATGTACATGTACAAATGCTTCAAAATTGTACTTACGGAAATGTAGCAAGTTGCTTTCCATCAGACAAGGTCAGTGTTGCTGACCTTTGACCAGACGATTTATAAACTACTGTTACATGTTTTTGCTAATGTTCCAGCCACAGTTTTCAAGCAGGCAGCTCTTCAAAATAAGTCTTTTGACTTAAATACTAGAGTTGTTTTAAGTTGGCAACAGAGCATCCAAAAAAAAGATGATGTAACCTGTGAAACACGTTCTCTAAATATTTAATCAAACCTGGACCGCCATTAATACTAATGAACAATTTGGTTCATATAATCATGTATGTCACAGGCAGCAACTCATCACAGCTCAAGGCTGACATCAGGTCATAGACAAATGGTTGGAGGCTGATTCTATATCTATTCAGTCGGGCAAATTTGTGCGCGGTCATCCAGGAGATATTGATGACTTAGTAATGAAACCATAAATTCCATCGGTCTACAATATAGAGCGTAAGGTTCTTGCCTGTTGAAATGCTGATAATGCACTGGCCTGCTCATTCAGCTGCATCTGTGGCAGTGTCACTCAGTTCATCTGTGAAAATTACAGTGGATCCACAACCAAGCATTCAATTTGTAAGAGATTAAAAACCCTTTTTTTTTTCTCATGGCCACCTCAAAACTAGCTAAAACAACCAGGCTGATATTTAGTTTGACTTGTTTGAGGTAACTCCAGTCCAGTAAGAGGTTCAGAGTATAATGGCGAAAGACTAAGTAGTTGCTATTTTGAATATAAAGCATGATCCAGATTGATAGAATACAACACATGCATCTGGTCTTGTGAAAGTAACACTAATGCTGGAAAAAAAAAATCCACCTATAAATATAAACATACACTGTAGGTATCTGTGCTGAGACTCCCATTAAGCCCTTGTGTCAATATAGCTAAAGCTCATTTCGATACTGTCCCTGCAGGCTTTGAGGTCTTTCCAGGTTGCAATCCACCTCTGCCCCTCAGAGAGCACCCTGTGGCAGGAAGACCTGGCATGGGCATTGAAGTTACAGAAGCAGTATGTAGCAACCAAGGAGAAGATTCGGCAAGAGGAAGAGACTAAAGAACAGATCCTTAATGCTCCAGAGCTCGACCAGGACTATGACTTTGAGTCTGACGAAGTACTGGCTGCCTGCGTGGCTGTTGCAAAGCGACAGACTCACTATGAGGAGCTGAAGAGGACTGCTGTGGTCATAGACTCTGAGGGTAATATAAAAAACGTCGTCTGTGGGGAGGAGGAAACAGAAGAAGCAATGCCACCATCAAAGGAAGAGTTCATCAAAGCAAGAGGATTCTAACCTGGTCTCTGCATGAATCATTTACACTAGGTCCATTATTTAGGACTGAATGGTATTATTTCTGAAATCCACTGAGAGTGTATAAAGCATTTTCATAAAAATGAAAAACCCATATTTAGAAGCCAGCATGAGAACTGACAGATTCCAGTAAATGTTCAAAAGTGAATTATTAGTTATGTTGTTTTGCAACAGATATAATAATTTCTAGTGCTATATCATCTTAATGTGGGCATTTATTTTAAAATTGCTATTAAGAGTACTTACTTGGAATAGTGCATTAAACAATTGTTGCTAATAGCTAATGTACTCTGTGGTTACATTAGACTTTCTGCCACTGTAAAACAACCACCCATGAAATAGTGACCATAACTTAAAAAACATACATTACATTACAGCATACATTTTGGGTCATTTGTAAAATTTACACTCAGGTTACACAGAAATGTACAAATAAGCAAAACACTGTAATTATAGTATGGATGAAACTGGGAACAACTGTTAACACATAAAAACAGAAAAAGATATTTGTTAAAACTGTCTTCTTCTATAGTATGTGAGATGATTTCATCTTTCAGAAATGAAAATCTTCCAGGATTCGGTTATAAACAGAAATTCGAATCAGACAGGGAGCCTAGGATTTAGCAGACTAAAGCAGCTCCTTGTGGTGGCTGCACAGTTCTGAAGACCTCTGAAAAAGCTTTTGCTCTGTGCGTTCTGTATTGGTTACATGGGAGGTGTCAGTGTAGATAACAGGTTGTTGCATGCTCAGCAAATTGTCAATGAGTGAATAAATATTTAGTAAAATGTATGACGGTATGCCTTTGTTTCATGCAGTTTTTCTTGCAGTGCTTTAGTACAATGTTTATCTTGTACCTTTATGTTTTCTAGAGAGGGTCATAAGGTGGTTTTTACCAAGTTGTTCCGAGGTAAAACCAACATGATTCAGTTGCAAACCACAAGCTGCACAGGGCTTTGTATTTCCTCTCTACTAACTGTAGTTACAGCAATTGCTTGTGATGGGTTTGATGATGTAGCATGCAACCTTGGATATTGTGGGATTGTGTGCTCTTAATGCCAAATGTTGTAAACAAAAGCAGTTATTTCAGTGAATAAGATTAAATGCAATGAAATCTTCAACTTTAAAGCAGCTGGCACTCCTTACCTTTGTAGGGCAGCATTAATTAAGTTTCTATAAAAAGGCCAATTGAGGTCTCAAAATAATGCACGTTCTATATGAATGACTGAAAATTGGATCTTAAAACCTTTCAGGGGTTTTTCAGGGGAGCAGATAACTGCAAGAATCCCATGACGTACACAGAAAAGCATTGGCCAGAGTTGTTGCAAAATAATTATAAAGTGCTACTCCTTTTTTAACATTTTACGATTGGTTTATATGGTTGAGAGAGAACAAATCTGTACAAATTTATGTTAAATGCAAATGCATTAAAAAAAACCACGATTATATAAGTAGTCAAACCCTGTGACACACCCAAATCATTGCTGTGGATTTTAGAAGTTGCATAAGAAGATGAATGGAGGTCACCTGTGTGTAATCAGGGTGTGCCAAATGATTTTATGTTAAATACATGTTCTGCTAGTTGTTTCTTGTTTTATCCTGCATTGTTATGACAGACATTACAAACAAATCTTAGCCGAAACCCCTTAACACACAAATTAACACTTTGATTAAATATAAAGCATTAACATCATCTTATTCCACACGGCCAATATCAGGTTTTCTGTCACTTGTTTCAGCTCTGCAGTTATTTAATGTTTACACTGTGAGTGAAACAGAAGCAGTGAATCAGACAAAGAAAACATTTTCTAATTGTTTGGTTGCGGTCATGTTATAAAGCACAAACGCACCACACCTCTGCACAATCCTGCAGGGTGTCACCTTAGCTACCGTGCTAATGTAATAGATTTCAGTCTGTTTTTTTTATTTATTTTAGCGACGTTGATAACCACTTGACAGCATCTGCTTGATGATATTTCACCAAGCAAATATCCTTCTCTGATCTCAATAAAAGGATACATTTTTATGTACAGTTTACAAGTGATAATACATTTTCAATGCTAACCAAGACCTTCACGGAAACATAACCCTAAATAGATCTGACTTACATTTTTTTTTTTTTTTTTTTAATCATCTTCAACCCTAAAACTGACCCTGACCCACAAATGCATCGTCACATTTATAGGCGTCATTTTCATGATGCAATTTTCAAAATTTTCCAACTTTACATGTGAAGCTGTTATTTTGAGTGACATCTTCCTAAAGCCAACTCTTTTCACAGGCTCTCGTAACAGGAGCTTAAATATCTAAAACAGCCTGTCACACATACTGTCAGCTGAGGTGGTGAGGAAAGGGCAGTTTCCAAGAAGAATCTTGTTCCCTACTATTAAATCGCCATCACAACTGTTTTGTCAATCACTATTTCCTGCCCCTTGAGACTCTTCTAGAGCAGTAATAGATTTCTCAGTCTGAGGTCACAGCACTGTGTAACGGCTTATTGTTCTCAGAGAGGAGTTTTTACTGCTCTCGGAAGGCTCTGGACACCGGCCACATTGGAGCGGGAAAGCTTCAAGGGTGAGGAAACTGATTCTCCGTGGGTGATCAGTGCCATGCCATCTGAGCGGGATATTGCTTAGAAATGTGCTTTAGTCTTCAGCGCTGTTGTAGAATGAGATGGAAGGGCTCATGGATGATTTGTGTTTTTGTGGCAGTTAAATTGCACTGACAGTGACCTGCTGGCAAAAGAAAATGTTATTGCAGAGCATTTAATTGAAGACCGGTTTGAATTTCAGTGAGGATCTGTTTGCTCGATCTCTGGATGTATTTTTTACATAGAAATAACTTATACACTGTCAGTAAAAGTTTGGACACACTTTACCGTTTATCGTTGAATTGAATGAGAAAGTGTGTCCAAACTTTTGACTAGTACCGCATTTCACAGAGAAGCTTAATGAGCCTTTTTATGACAGTATTTTTTGTGTTGCATTGCTCTTTAGCTAATCTACTTGTAATTAATGAAACTAGGATTGCCATCCACTTACCATAATAACTCATTACTGAATTTGACTACTTTTATTGTTCATGAATATGTAAATTATTCATTGATTACCATAATTTTCAAATTACTCAATTTGTCCAAACAATGCACCAACAGTAGATGTTAAGCAATAGATGTTAACAGTGAATACTGTCATTTTCTCTTTTACTTCCATTGTTTTAATAAATAATCGAATCGTTTTGTAAATGTAATTAAGCAAATTACAGTATATATAAGCACAGTTTGCAATAAATGCATTACTGTCTTATTGTAACTTATTTGCTGGAAAACAGAGAGACAAACTCAGTTTTTATGAGTAACTACCAACATTTATTTTCTGTTTATTTATTCATTAGTTCACAAGAGTATTTGTAGTAAATTTAACACTGGCTTAAGGAAAGGAAAATCCATAAATGTATCAATCGGAAAACTTAATATCTCGAGCTTCCACACATCCTCTTAACTGCTAGAAGTCGTGATTAGATGAGATTTCACATTCCATTACATAAAACAAGATGAAACTGGCTTAATTATTACAAAGTAAATAGTATGAAAGCAGTAAATTATCAATTGTATATGAACACATTACTTTAGGTGGACTCCTGACATCCTCCATTATCTGTGAAAACGACACATTATGGCTGCCGCTTGTTACAAATGCTGAGGATGGCATAATTTCAGCTTTGATGTTTGAGCTGCTGTGTCAACCAATTTGACCAAATTGTTTGCCAATATTCCTACATACAAAAAATGCACATCTTGTACAGATTTTAAAATGCTCCAAACTATGTGGATCTTCTCACAGAGAAGACTAAAACGTATGATTTCATACTTCTGAATAAATTAACATAAAATGTTCACATTTTAGTATGAATTCTTTACAGTCATTTTGTAGGTTGTCAAAATGACACAAAACAAACATAACAAAGAGCCCAGCAGTGGTCTTAGAATTCAAAGTGCATTAAAAGAGCTCCTTTACAGTGTGACGTTCTATGGTTTTGTATACTGTAACTGCTAAAGTATTTTTAATTATATGGTGTTTGTGGTTATGATTAAGGAGTAATACACTAATAATTTGTGCTCAATTCATTAATGCCGTTGTCAAAGGTCATTTTATCGATCCTCTAGATATTTACATTTGGGTGATGATTTATTGTCTTCATAAGCTTTTCCTTTATTTTCACATCTTTGCAGTGCTTTTATTAGTTCCTGTCTTCTGTCCTGAGACAGTCCAATTACAGTGATGATTGCCTGTGGAGATCACACTGACTATTATATGCATTTCTCCTGCATGTTTGCAGTCTTGTCTTTAAAAGTCACATGTAGAGCCGAGTCTTTGAGGCACATTTGGAGCTCCTGTTGCCTGCCTGTCACTGTGTCCTCTAAATCATCTGCTGAAAGTCTCCTCTCTGGCCCCTGGGTCTCCTGGGGCCCCTTTAACATCTGTACAGCTTGTGGCCCGGAGCCACACCCTATGTGACAGGACCCCATTTTTCCGGTGTTTCCCTTAGATGGGCACAGGAAGGTTTGTGAGGTGCTCACCATTTCCTGCAGTTCCCGTGACACCAGGGATGGGGAATCCTGAGAGATGAAGGATGAGGAAAAGTGGCCGTCGACACAGCGAAACTGTCCACTGCCCCTTCCTCCCCGTCCGCCCATTTTGCAGAACAGACACTTAATTTTCTCCATCAGCTTGAGGACCACTGTTTTTCTGAGCAGGATGTAAATCCAAGGGTCTAAGATGGGGTTGATGGAGGCCATGCGAATGGCCAGGAGGTCCTTATTCAACCCCAAAGGTTCTTCTTTCTGGTTTCTGCACAGCTGGTTCACAAAGATCCTTAACTGATAGCATATGAGAAAAAAACAACAATGGTATAAATTTAGGTATAATGACCATCCACAAATTGTTTGGTTGTTTTTACAAGTCTACACTTTTACAAGAGTAAAATAATAGTTTATTTTACATATTTCCACGTAGTAGAAATAGACACGTCCACACTGGTGCAGTGATGGTAAGAAGCCAATAGAAACAGAAATATGTCTCTCATTAAGACAGCCACTGGCCACTGGGGTTCCCCAGAGTGCCATAATCACATTTTCGCAAAGCAAAGCACACAACCTTGATGTTTTTCATTGCATTAATTAAAAGTGAGGTCCCTGAAGGAAACATTTTTTATGTCTTAAATCAGTACTCACATAACAGATTTTACTTGCTTTAATCATTTCCCCTGTTTATACTGAGGATTGAGAAATGTTTTTCTAACAAAATGTGTTATTCTGAGGAAAACTGTGTACCAAAATTTCTCTGAGGTTAATGTGAGGGTCCTGCAATGTGAGTAAATGAAGTCGAGAAGGTACATTCAAAAGTTACAGTGGTTTAAATACTAAATTTCCTCTTTCTGCTTCCTTGGATATTGATTCTGTGCAGTGGAGGGACAGTAATACCAAAGGGAACTGTGCAGTACAAGCAGTAAATTCGGAACATAATGGTTTGTTTAGTCCAAGCACCACATTGACTTAATATAAACACTGATTTGGATTTTTGGATTTTTTTCTGTGCCCCGTGGCTTTTATTGGTTAGTGTGAACAGCGGGAATGACTGCAGCAACACCTGGCTGTCGTTCTAAGACAGAAGCCTTGTAAACCTGTCTATCAAAGATTAGCTCTCACAGGTCTACGGGAAGTTCTGCTTGTCATTCAGGACTGCACGGCGCAGGGAACTCTCCCAGTCTCCAGAAATGTTTTGCACCCAACACAAACGTCTTGTGACGAGAGCTCAAATAAGCAAACTGTCTTTGTAAACAAACACATGTTGATTCTAATCAACTATGGGCAACATATGCTATTTCCCTTCTACACTAACATCGAAACTATTCGTAAGCTACCTGTTATCACTTAATCCACAAGCTATTAGATGCAGCGTATTTTGGAATTTTGCTGCTATAAAGGGTTCACATTTTTTATTTAAAATTGAATTAAATTCATTTAAGTTATTTTTAAATGAAAGTTTTCATTTTCTAATGCATTTCCTTTCCAAGTTGACGGGTGCAGATATCTGTGATATCCTCACATCTAAACAATCTCTTGCGCGCACAGCCGGTGCAAAATGTGACTGGTCCAAATTTTCCGATACTCACCACTAAAGGAATGGAGCAGATGAGAACCACAGCGGAGGTAGCGATCAGCAGGATCACCATCTGGATCTCTGCTCCAGCTAATCGTCCAAAACTCCGTCTGCGCCGGAGCTCTGCGATGCGCCGCTGGTCTGTGCCCAACGACGTGCGACGGATGAACCGTTTGTGCATCAGGATGAGAGCCCCGCACACCATCACGTTGCATATGACAGTGGCCATGACTATGACTGAATTCACACCTGCGTACATCAAGTTAAAAGTCGCGACTGTTGTATGGTTGTTCTGCCAGTCGATGAAACACCAGGTCCCCGGGTTCTGGAGCTTCACCTGGCCGAGCCCCAGGCTGGGCAGCGCGCAAAACACGATGTTGGAAATGTAGATAGCCAAAAGAGTCAGTGCCGCGAGTTTTTGGTTAACGTACTCGTTGTAGAAATATGCATGGTTTATTGCCAAGTACCTCTCCACCGACATTGCAAACACAGTGCTGAGCTGGACCAAGAAGAAGAAGAGCAGAATGAATCCAGAGTACTGGCACAGCGGCTCACCTCCCGGCCAGGAGCCCTTCATGTAGGTAGCAATGGTGACAGGGCTGGCCAGCAGGGTGCCCAAGAGGTCTGTCACTGCCAAGCCACACACAAGCGTGTAAAAAGTAGTCTCCTTTTGTTCCTTTCGTGATATTCGTAGAACCACTATAGCGATGACATTTCCCACCACCCCGAAAATGAACATAATGGCCGGGATGGTGGGCGGTTGTCTCCCCATTGCTGCCGTGGTGTTCATGCCTGCAGCAACTTCTTTCACTGTTTCACATTAAGGAAAGCTTTCCTTCTCACTGCCGAAGTAGTGACACTGTCCAGTAACGCGCACTTCACACGTTCTCCAGTGATAATCAAATCCATTGTGTCCAGTGTTTGTTTTACGCGCAGACGCAAAACTTATATTCCACAAAGTTCTTCATCAAAACACGATGCGTCCACAGAAGAAGAGTTTTCTCTGGTGGTTTGCAAACGATGCTGCGAGGCGGCGAGCTGCGCCTCGTGTATTGTCGTTGTCTCACACACAATTAACAGGGGAATTTCTTGCTAGACCACTGACGGCAGCTCCTCCTTTGCATTTCCAGTAGCCAGTAAGCTACAAGCACCACACAGAGCAGCGCAAGCGTCAGGGTGTTTGAGGTTACAGCCTTAGTTTCAGTACTTTCAGTTCTTCATAGTCACTCATGGTTGTATGCAGCCTCGGTGACGTGCAAATATCATCGTCCTCGTTGCATAAAAAAACATGCATGTGAACAATCACAATGTTGAGCATCACAATATTACTCTGTTACTGCCAGTTATTAAACCTATAACAACTGAAGCTTCCCTGTTGTTTTCCCTCATCTCATTAACTATGAACCTTCATTCAACCACAGCATTTGGAGTCATAGTCAGTTTAAAGTGTGACATGCATGTTATGATTAACTTGCTGGGCAGAAAATAGTTATCAGACTGGCCAAACCAACAGCGACTGTGATATTGTGTCTACTTTAGAAGATGATGACATGCTTTTTCAAGGAATATGGGTTTAATGTGTGTAGCTGCAAACAGGCAGTACTTCCAAACGCAAATGACCTGCATGTGAACTGTAAGTCCATTAATAATTCATTGTAGTTTTCACACTCAGCTCATAAAGGTCAGAAACGTGAACATGCACACATCATCTCCACGCAGATGTCAAAACGTCCGTAGACTGCACCTGTTCCTCTGTAGCATACTTTCCAGTGAGTCATTTCAAGACTGATGTCGGGAATAAAACCTCCAGATAAGTTGATCATTAAAAAAACCAAACTTTATTAAAATGATTTTCGAAAACAGTATTTTTAAATTTTAAGTAGCATACAGACACAACTTTAAAACATCTTCAGTTTCTGTTTGATGTTATTTTTATGGTTATATCTTTCAGTAGAGACTAGACTTGCTTAAAAATTGTCTTCATTCTACTAGTTTTACTTAGAGGCAGTTTGAGTGTGTTCCCCAAAAACACCAGCTGCACCAGATAAATATCTAAATGTTTGTTAGGACACAGCTCAGGAAGTTGATAGTTCCTTCACTGAATCAAACAGCGTGACTAACAAATGTATTCTCTTATTTATGGCGTGTAAACAAGATGACTTAGGACAGGATGTTAGATCTTAGTGTTTGTACATTTTTACAAAGCGATGGAGTGATAGGTGGTGTGTGATGTAAACATGTCATGTACACCACCAAAATAGGATGGAAACCTTAAACCAGAGGTACCACTTCCTGTGACCTTAAGGTGATGGTACTGATGAGGAGGAAATGAATACGCGTCATTCATAGTACTGACAAAATGTGTTTGTCCTCAGTAGCTTTGCTATAAATAACACATACAGTAAATAAAGTACAAGGTGAGAAGTACTTTGACAAATAGGTGAGCTATCATGTAATTAGAATAAAAGGATGACTTGCACTCATAGGAATACAGTATTTGTCTCCTCTAGCAGAAAAGCTGCTATGCCCAGTGAAAAACAGAACTTGTTGCGCTGACATAGTTTTTATGGGAGATCATGGTTTTGCTTAAAAGCATGTAGTGTCTGAAACCATTGTCATTTTTTGTGTATAAAACCAGACCACAAACCTTCTCTAATTTTACAAATGCTGAATGCCTGAAAATAACCATAAAAATAATAATGGTGTAGTCAGTAGAAGTGACATTAATTATTATGTTTGCTTAAAAAGATTTTATTTTTGCAAATTAATTGTATTTGAACCCTTTTTTCAGTTGGTTGTTAGATTTGAAGCCTGAACATGCACTGGCAGAAGTGTTATAATTTACTAAAAACATTAGTGCAGCTTTTACGTTACTGTTTTCCTCATCAGTATTTACATTTTGCATTTTCCTCCAAAATGAAATCCCACTTGCTTATGTTAGAAAACCAGTTGTATGTCTTGGAAACCATTTGAAACTTGCACATCATTATGTGCAGGTCATTGTTATTTTCTTGCTTTTCCCCTAGATGTTCCAGGAGATTATCTAAAACCTGCATGTAATGGTGTTAATATCTGAGCTTGGTATAATTGTGCTTTTTGCATGTCTATGGATTTAAAACTTAACTCAAGATAACAGCAAGTTTCCTTTTTGGTTTGAGGTAAGATGCGTTTCAGTTGATAACAGGAAGTTAAATGTTTAATCTAATTTGGTATCTGCTGTTGATTTAATCAGTTTGCATACTGCTCCTACTCAAAAGGAAATCTTCAGTTATGCAGTACATAAAATGAATTTCTTTAATAAATGTTTAAAATGATCCAGACAGATGGAGCTTTTATTCCATAACTTATTGAAACCTACGCTACAGCGAGACAGATGCGGTTAACAGACATCTTTTAACAGACATTCAAAGGTACATGAAGATGATGCATGTGTATGTTCACAGCTTTGACCTGTATGAGCTGAGTGTGAAAGATAAAATGAATCAGTAATGTACACAGGTCACTTACAGGTCATTTTCACCGACTTTGAAGCTTTGGAAGTAAATTTGCAGCATATATTCTTTTAAAAAGTATCCCATCCTCTTCCAAGGTACACACTTTTCATCATCGCTGCTATGATGTTTTGACTCAATCTGATATTTTCTTCTCAGAGATTTAATTCTAACATACATATATCGCAGTTTAAACTGCATGACAAGGACTCCAAATGCTGTGGTTGCACCCATCTTTTAAACTGCAAGTAATCAATGGACAAACTAAAATCATGTCTATACATGACTATGACTATTTATACTATATAAAAGTCAAAGGCAAAGGCAAATTTATTTGTATAGCACCTTTCATACACTACGCAATTCAAAGTGCTTTACAAGGCATACAATTACATTAAAAGCATTAAAAGCATTGAAAAGAGCATTTAAAAATAAAGACATTTAACATAAAATAAATTTAAATCAAGTAAAGTAAATTAAAATAAAACATAAAAGCACATTAAGAAAACATATAATGTAATATATAATAAATAAAGTTTTAATAATGGCATTTTTTTTTTTTTTTTTTTTTTTTACATGTTTCCTCCCCCTCGGGGCAGCAGCTATCTTACTACGTAACAAAATGGCGACCAGGTAGTGCAGTCTGGTTTACACTTGATGTGGCTTTGGCACAGTGATAGCGTGGCAACACAACATTTAACTGTTGAGGCACGGTGGCTGGCAACAGAGACAAACTAAACACCCAAGGCTGCAAAACGAAAATGTAAATCAAGAACAATGATCTCAGCTCAAGGACATGTCTATTGTGGCTCTTTCACAAATGAGTCAAATATTTGAGGTGGTGTAAAATCTTTACATGCTGTAGGCATTGAGAGTTCAAAGTTAACACCTATGGATAGGTCTCGTCAGTGGACGCAGTCACATATTAGAGTACTAGTCCTGTAGTTTGCTGAATAGAAATATGGGAGAAAGGATATATAGGCGAAGAAGAAGGTCATCAGGCACCTCAGCCTGTGTGGATAGAAGTTCGCTTAAACCAGTTAATAGATCACTAAGCAGTGCAGTGACAGATTTAGTGAGCCAATTAACATACACACATGCTTAAATCTGTTAACCTTTTCTGCCAATGGCAACAACATGGCTTCAAAAGAATGAAACACAATCTTGAAATGAGTAAAAGGAAAACTGTTGATCATGACTCACCTTTTTGGTGCATCTCCAGTAACTGAACATCACAGATTCTCAGTATAAAACTACTGATGCATTCCTTTTTCCCAGAAGTCAGTGGTCTGAGGACCTCCATCTGTTGGAGTTATTTTCAAGGAAAATTCAAATGACATTTATGTGGTAACCTTAAGCTAATCCAAAATTCATTAAACTTATGGACTGGTATTTATCAGACCTTGAAAAAATCATATGCTCAAATGACATTTTGCTGAAAGTGAACTAAAACCTGAGAACTAGTGCCGTTCAAATCAATATATTTTATGGAGCCTCCATAAATAAAGATTTTTATAAATAATGCCCCAAATAGCTTCCTGATATTGCTGCCATCCAGGTTGTTTTTCATATTATGATGCCAGTATGCTGAACTTGAGCCAGAAAGTATGGATATCTGAATCAATAAGACTTCAACTCAGAAACTGAAGTCCTATCCATGCCTGGGAAAACCAAAGAAATGTTTGAGTTCTCTAGGGAGTTACGAGCACAACATTTATCACCACACGTCTGCAACCCCCATCCCCCCCCCCTCCATGACTCAGTTCCACTTTGTGGAGGAAGGTCATGTTTAAGTCAGTCATGTGACAAAACCTCAGACATGGTGGAAATTCAGTCATCCTTAGAGAGCTAGTTAGAATGCCATTTACCATGCAGACATTCACTGACTGCTGAATGGCACTTGTGCCTCAGCTCTGTGAGATCACACATTTCTTTGAGCAACAGTAATTCGGAATAAATTAGAAAATCATTTTATGATTGGACATGTGTGCTTCTGTTTGTGTTTCTGGTTGAGTGCCAATGTGCCAGTAATTATCACATTTATTGTTTCTCTCCAACAAGTGCAGATCTGTATTTTGTTGTTTATTTTACTGTTGTGGTTTATGACTCTGTATGTTTTGCTCTCACACAGTGTTCAGTGCCAACAATTTGAAAGCCTTATGAAAGGTTCAAGATCCTCTTTGTTCTAATTAAGGGAACAGATCAGTGAGAGGCAAGTCCTGATTTGCACATACTCCTCTGTTAATTCTTCCATGCCTTCAATCAAATTAAATAATAATGACTCTAAAAAGTGCAACTATACAATTTTGAAAGAGTATAGACATAGAAGGCCAGTGTTAAAAGAGCCGTGTTTGTGTATCTGAGAAAGTCAAGCTAATCACAGATCCCACACAGTCTTCCCATGTTATAAGTAAGGATGTCAGGTTACTCCCCCAGCTTTGTAAAATAGCAAGGGTTAAAGGTGGGACTCTTGGGATGAGGATGTATTTTGGATTTATGCCTAATAAACATTCCTCAAAATATATCATCAGTGGGATTAGTTGGTATGAAAAATATTCAATAAGATCCCACAAACACTATGAGAAAGAAAATGTCAAAGAATAGAAGCTGCTCAGCTGGTTGCAGCCTTCTCAGTTCACAGGAAGCTGATAGTGGACAACTCTAGAAGATTATGTTTGATGTCAGAGCTTTTGAACAATTGATAACTATTCCATTTAAACAATTATTCATGCAATATCTACACATGGTAACTATTTCCACAATTTAGCATTAATTATATAAATTAGCATCATGTCAAAGTGATGAAACAATAAAAACATCCCTCTGTTAATGGAGATTGAAAGAGACAAGTTGCCTAATTTCTGTTTTTTTTTCTTTCTGCAGAATATAAGTATAAGATCCAGATTTCTTTGTGGGATGTGTTCAGGGCTAGTGATCATTATGTCTTATCAGAGTTAAATTCTAGAAAGTTACAGGACATTCAGTTTCTCAAAGCAGCTATGCAGTGAAGCTGTTTTGCTATTGTCAGCAGGTTTCAGTGACAAATCCTACTGTGCACGGACCATGCACAGACCCTGTCTGTGTAGGTATGGGAAATAATGCTGTTATGTTACCGTATATGTTGATGTGTCCTTCTCAGCTCAATCTAGACACAGCCTGAAAAAAATTTCTTGAACATGATCAGACAGGTTGCAACATGGCATCAATTTTCTGTTATTGCTGTACAGGTGCAAGTATGTTGTTCTTGAAAATAAAAAGTTAATGAGTAACCATAAAGTCTGGAACACCGGGAAATCATCTGGTGGCTTTTTAAAATGCAACTAACACGGGTTGTGTATCTAACTAAAGGAAACACCCAGAATAGCTGTGATGTTAATGTTTAACCATTCTGAAAAAGAAGAATGTCCTCCCAAAGTCAATTATTTTACTAATAATTTATCCAAAAGGGTGTACTCCTTTTAACTGTGGCTACAAAACAGTGATCACCAATCTGCTTCTGGGAATATTTTTTTTTAGTTATCATCAATCTTCTTTTGTATTGTGAAGAATGAATCTTGGAAGAAGAAAAAAAAGAAAAGCCAACGACTGACTGATTTGTTCAGTTTTAGCCTCTGATGTTTGTAATGAAATCAATGGTTTTGGTAAAAAAACAAAACAAAACATGAAAGTAAACAGGACCAAATGTAGTTACTCCTAGCCCTGAACAGATGTAACGTTTCTGAGCAATGACACATTGCCTAATATCAGTGACTGAACATACAGCCTGTTCTGTTCTATCTTGACAACTAATGCTTGAAACTAAGACCACTGAGTTATTGCCTGCAGCAGAATGAGGAAGCAAATCAAACTGTCTCGCATCTAATCTGTCATTTAATTTCTTGCAGGATGAAAGGCAAATACAGTATACGACAAGCAAAGAGCTGATATTTTCTTTTCTAAGTGTACTTTTCCATACCTGTTTGCTTTAGCACACAGTTTTGATTCTGCCCTAAAGTTTTCCCTCTCAATCAGTACATTCATAAATAACCCGCAGACACTTATGGCTATAATTATGTTGATCAGCTCGATACTCAGGTGCGGTTTTAACATAAGCTTTAGAGGAACAAGTCTCAACAGATGCAAACTATTTCCTTCCAGCATCTTGAAGAGCAAACATCAGGTATTTCACATCCCACAGCATTCACAGTATCTGTGTATGTGAGAGAGGGAGATATGTAATATAGTTCAATTAAAACGCACCTTTCACGTATCTTTCATTCTATACACAAACACAGTTAAGAGTTATATGTCTGTACTTCAGAATCCAACAGGCTTCAACAGACACCAACTATGTGAACACTGACCTCACATGACCTCGCTGTTTACACTGCTCCAAGCTTGAACATCATTTATCCGGGTGCACAGTATATGTCATGAGCACACTGTTTTGAGCAAACAATTAGGGGAAAGCTACTATGTAACATAATATAAATGTTAACTTTGGTTAGTGCAAGCTCAGGTGTGTATCTGATGAAGGGTCTGATTGGTTGCCCCAGGTGCCACCCCAGGACTGACCCCAAGAAGGATGCATGTATAAATGAGCTGGCTTTCATGACATTTAATGTGATAGGCACCACTGGTCTGTGTTAGGGAGTAAATACATAATCAGCTAGACTAGTAAGTATTTTTCAAACCATTACTTCAGTTGTATTATGATCACAACAAACACATTATAATCCCTTAGAGACTTTGATGTGTCACTGCCCAACCTGAAATATTTGGGGCAAAAGAATTAGCTGAACACTACCTTATAAAGTGTGTTTCTCATCTAAATTGAGCCACAGAGGTTATTTATAGGAAAGATTTAGTCATGCTTGCTTCATATCAGAATTTAATGAGACAGTCGTTAGTCCTGAGTCGAATGTGCTGGCATGTGCTATGATACCGCAGTGCCACACCTGTCCTCTTCTGCGTTCCTTGACTATAAATATGCTCTGATGATGATGGTTAAATGAAAAAACTTTGCTCAATGTGCCAGTTAGACTGTTTACAAATATGCATGTGCATATGCATTTAGGCATGTCTGCACACTTTTGCTGCTTTCGTGTTCTCTGACAGTTTTGCTTCATTTGATGAGATTTAAATAAACACTGGGCCATCGTCACAAAGCACAGATGCATATCAGTATAGTTGCACTTTCTGTTACTCGCTCAAACGCTCACTAACTGCTGTAGAGATGTTTTCTTATTGGCACTTTCCCCCATTTTATCCCTCAGGCATCCTACAGATTTCATAACAAAATATAATAATTGCAGCTACCTACAGGGACACAAAGGAACCTTTGTCTAAATAAACTGGCACTCAGCACCTTCTGCATGCCAGCTATACCTAGGAAAATAATCACTTTTAATTTCAGATGCTTCCCTCGGGCAGTTCCTCATCTTATCACACATAAGCCAGAAAATAAAAATAAAGAGTCTTTCATTTGCAAGCAGGCTCTGTTTAAGCAATAATAAATTTAGCTCACTTTCTTTGACTTTCACTCTTTAGATTTTGGATTTTTTATGGATTGAAATAGGTGTATATTGTCCAACCTAACTTGTTGTTAAATTATGTAATGGCTCCTGCCTCTGTCCTGTTTTCATTCTGTGCCATCACCCACTTTTATTTCCACAAGCTCCTGTATTTCTTTGGAAATCTCCAGCTGCTGCCATTTTCCATCTGTCCATGAGATGTCCCTGAACTTTCCCTCCAAGTCCTGACCTTACTCACACACCTGTTCCCTGTTCCCTCATTAGTTCCTGCAGTACTTGTATCAGTGTGCTACATCTGCTTTTTGTCAGGTCTTTACTGCTGTGGACCTTCCAATTATTGGTTTTGCTTTTTCTGCCTGTTGGTGTGTGTGGTTACCTACCTTGTTGTCTTTTAGCCTTTCATTATTTCATAGATGTTCGGTGACTTGCCTGTGTGCACTTGAGTCCTCTGTGTCTGTGCACCCACAGACATTTGGTGTCTGATTTGAATGAATTTCAATTATTATGCTCAAGATGCAGTATTGATGGTAATGACAAACATACTGCAGTAATTAAAAAGCTGATCAACAGTCCGGAGAGTGAGACAGCCTGAGGGTGACCCTGGATAAAATGTCAGGGTTCATCCCCTGGGGACCATTAATATGCAGCACACTTCATCAAAATTAGGCCACGAGTTTTGGAAACATCTTTTGTGGATGAAACTGCTGTTGGGTGTATGTGCACATTTGAGGACGGGATATCTGTACAATGAGTTTTGCCCTCATAGAAAGTGGTGTTTATTGGAACCAGGAGAAAAATTAAACCTGTTTTTTATGGCTCTGACCTTATATCCTGACATGCAGGTATGATTCCTGACCATCTGTTTCATGTCTGACATAAAAGACATTTATCTTTGACACCTTAATAAACAAGAGGAAAAGGATATAGATAAAACATAAGGAACATGTTTACTATGGGATGAGGCTCAGTGCATACAGGAGTATTTTGCTGTTCTGTACTTCAACTTCGATGCTACTTATAGGTACAGAACAGAAAATTGATTTCAGTAGAAATAATATGTTCAAACTTAGGTCAAATAAAAATAAAACATGGATCTCAGCACCTTCTTAAAAAAACTTAGTCTAACTAATTCAAAAAATCAGCAATACGTCTACTGTATGTTGCATTATTCAGGTATGCTCCACGAGCTGGCAAGTCTGAGGCTGTTATTGGTGAAAACTGAGGTGAAAACCCCAGGGAGCAGGAGATTGATCAAGATGTTGGACAACAGTTTTATTCTCTGCTAAGATTTACCTGAATTAGACTGAGCTTTGGAAAAGCCAGCAAAATAACTTTGTGCCAAAAGGAAAATAGTGCTTGGAGCAGTGCCAGAATGCTTTGATGTGCCATACTAAAATCGTTATGCTTAAAAAAAAAAAACACTAGCCTTAGCCCTGATATGGTAAAAACAATGAGCTGAAATGCACTAAAATGCTGCTCATGATTGTGGTTAGCACAGTATTCAAGAACAGAAAGTAAAGTCATAATGAGAAGTGAGATGTAATGTTTTTTTTCATTTTCAAAAACGATCTCAGCTGAGGTTCATGTAGCTGCTCATCATGCTGAAGCTCAACAGTAAACAATATATTGGCACTTTAATATTTGTAAGCCAATTAAAACAGCGAACTGCTTGCAAGCCACAAATTAAATCAGGCAGAATGTTATGTTATGCTTTTCTACATCCAGTCCAGATTCTGCTTTCATGTTGTTGCCATTGACAGAAAATGTTAATAGATTTAAGCATGTGTGTATGTTGTCTGCTTTTTATTCATCCTTGATATCCCTGCTCACCACACTGCAGCTGGGCTGCTGATTGTTATGTCTTAATATGTAGTTCAACTGAAATTCTCTACTGTAAAAGATCAGAACTGGTGGGGCAGAATAAATAGGAGTGATTACAACCACAACCACACTCTATGCAAGATATGAGGCAGAAATATACGTGCATAATTCATGTGCTCTCTTCAGAATGACAGGTGTGAGCAAAGTGATGCTATATTTACAGTGAAAAACAAGGCACTTCCTGTTTGAGGCAGGCAGCTTGCACAGGCAGTTTCCTGAGTGTCTGAGCAGCTCAACCAGATTGAGCTTGAAAGTGGCAGGAACACAAGATGGAGGGAAAGGTCGGGCAGAATGCCATCCATCTTCATTATGGACCTGTAAGGTGCGAAACGACCACAGGAAAACCAAATGAGAGTCTCGCTTTGCCTCAGTGAAAGTGTGACTAGCAGCCATGTGTGTTCAGGGCTAATGGCTGAGCGATGCACCTTCATGGTCCATCAGAAAACTGACTCTCTTTCAAAACACAGTTCACCCTTTTGTGGGAACCATTGGAATAATTTGGTATAAGCTTATTTCCTGAATGTAAAACATATCCAAATCTTCCAATAGTGCCATAGCAGTACAGTATATGCTGGTTATGTGGCTCATTTCTGAATTAACAGACAAATATGGTGACACTTGGCTAACCCCCAAATTGGAGTGAACATCTGCAGAGCGCCACCTGCTTGTTCTTACAATCAGTGGGTGTTCAGTCCAACAGAATGAGACTGTAGCACCACTAAGACATGCTGACAACATATTCTTGGCTGTCTGTATGTGCGGGTTTAATACAGAACTTCTGGTTGGCTGTTTTGCAGTTTGATAGTTCATGGCCTGATTTCCCACATGGCTGCTGATATAAAACTTAGGGGGCTTTCTTTAATATTGCAGTAATATTTATATGTGACTAAAACTGTAGTCCTGGAAGTTCTGGACTTGAATTGAACACTGCAAAATGGACTGGACTGCATCTTCCAGCCATCTTCACTGCCTTTTTTTTTTTTTACATTTTACCTTGCATTAAGTAAAGGAAGTAGCTCTGCTTTCCTGTCCCTGGTCAGTTTTGCTGGCTGGTTAATTGATCAATAGCTTTCAGTGTCTGCATAAAAGTCCCAAGTTCTGGCTGTGTACAAAGGCTGAATAAAACACGTGGTGTAAGTTAACACAAGAGACAAGATTAATAAAAACACAGCATCTGCCCAGTTTAACAGGGACATTGTTGATATTATTAGTTACACCTGTGATTTTCCTGTTATGACAAGTGTTCACAGTGAGAAGGATTTACTGAATACAGTCATGACAGGAACAGCAGCCAGTACACCATCAGTACATTTTTATTATGAGGAGAATATTAAAGGCATAAAAGGAAGGAAGAAAAGTTCAGAAAATGTCAACAGTAATTAACTAAGGCTCTGTCATGTTCACCAGTGGACTCTGGTGCTGAGATATTTAGCAACATCCTAGTTTGCAGGGTTACAGAATATATACTTTTTTAAAATCAATTTTTGAGTATTTAAAACCCCAAATTGTTTAAAAAACCGTTCTAGGCAGTTTCCAGAGAGAGTCCTGTGTTCAGTCCAGTTTCAGAAAAAGATGCAGTTAGTTAAAAACAGCAAAGCTCCATTTTTAGACTGTCACATTTACATCTGTGGATTCTGTGACTGAAAAAATGCTGTACTGTCCTTTAACTATAGGGTAGAAGGTATATATTATATCTATATTATATACTTGCATGATTGACAGGTCCAATGCAGGGAGAATTTGTAACTTTGTCTATTTTAATTCCAAAAGATTCCTTTATTAAACACATGAGCATAAATTAACACTCAAAACTTTGTACAGGCTTGAATTTGGAGTGACATGTTTATTCTGTACATTTTTTGGCGTCATCTTCTTACATCGCTACCCACAGCTCCTCAGTGAGCACAGGTGAATCTAACCAGTATCTGACTGGAGTCCCTGGCAACAATCCTTTAAACCGCATCCTTTGCTGCTGCTCTTGCAGGTTATCCTCTTCCTCATTTAGTGTCACTACTCCAAACTGAACATAGGTTAATGATAAAGCTGATAACAACTGGATGACTAACTCAAGTGAAAAGGAAAAAGAGAAGTGAATAAAAGTCTGGCTGAGTTGTTTGGTTTCTGTTTGGATCCATCGTTATTTGTCCAGGTCCAGCCAAGGTGCACAACAGTGTCTGAAGACTGAAGGAAAGATTAGAAACCCATTGACTCATTACTTATTTAGATTGTCCAGAGATGACATAACAAAAAGATGCATCAATATCTTCATAGCCACTGGCAATTATGGCATTTTTCCAGTGAATTTCTCTTTTCTAAATATTTTTCAGGTGTGTTTTGTACACACAGTTGTCCATGTGGCCATATCATCAGGACACACCCTGGTTGTCACAAGGCACAGTAAATGCCACCGTGTGTAAATATTCCCATGCCCTACTTTCTTTATCGCCAGTAAATCCTACAAAAGAAACTGTGGACCATGCCACAGTTTTCATTTCCTGGCAATTTGGAGACATGATACATTCCAAGGCACAGAGACATATTCGTGTGGTTTGGGAAAAGGTCTAACCAGACAATTTTAATCACTGATGGTTTAATGACATTATTTGTACACAGGGTTATGTGCAGTTAAGTGTCCCCTTATAAAAGTTCATACAGGTCACTGAGCCTGTGTAAAGCCTGAGCCAATGGAGCCGATAAATCAGCTTTTTCAAATAGTGTGTTAGAGCAAATTTTTGAAATTCTTAAAATTGTTGACCTCAATGCTCAGTATTTTTTTTTTAAATTCCAGAGCCATCACCCATGAGTCCCATTGGTGACCCATAGCCTACTTCTTCTTCTTTTCCTTTCGGCTGCTCCCTTCAGGGGTCGCCACAGCAAATCATCTGCCTCCATTTAACCCTATCCTCTGTATCCTCCTCACCCACACCAACTATCCTCATGTCCTCCTTCACTACATCCATGGTCTTCCTCTAGGCCTCCTTCCTGGCAGGTCTAACCTCAGCATCCTTTTACCAATGTATTCACTGTCCCTCCTCTGAACATGTCCAAACCATCTCAATCTGGCTTCCCTGGCTTTTTCTCCAAAACATCTAACATGAGCTGTCCCTCTGATGTCCTCATTCCTGATCCTGTCCATCCTCGTCACTCCCAGAGAGAACCTCAACATCTTCAGCTCTGCTGCCTCCAGCTCTGCCTCCTGTCTTTTTCTCAGAGCCACTGTCTCTAAACCAGACAACATTGCTGGTCTCACCACAGTCTTGTCCACCTTTCCTTTCATTCTTGCTGACACTCTTTTGTCACACATCACACCTGACACTTTCCTCCACCTGTTCCAACCTGCTTGCACACGTCTCTTCACTTCTTTTCCACACTCTCCGTTGCTCTGGACTGTTGACCCTAGGTACTTAAAACTCTCTTCACCTCTAGAACATTCCAAGAAAAATCCTCCTTTGGGATAACTCCTACTCCATTCCTCTTTCCATCCACACCATGATAAAACAAAACAGCTTGAACCCTGCTCCTAATCTATAGGCCTTGCTACCTTTCCACCTGGTCTCCTGAACACACAAGATATCCACCTTTCTTCTCTCCATCATATCAACCAACTCTCTAGTTTTCCCTGACAAAGTCCCTACATTCAAAGTCCCCACTCTAAGTCCTACACTCCTGCCCTTCCACTTCTCTCTTTGCCTACGAACACGCCTTCCTCCTCTCCTTCTTCGACCAACAGTAGTCCAATTTCCACTGGCACCCTGTAAGTCAACAGCACCAGTGGCGATCGTTGTTAACCTGGGCAGTGACCGATCCGGTATGGAAGTCATATTTGGGATTCGCATGTTTGATTTGGCTTAGATTTTACGTCGGATGCCCTTCCTGACACAACCCTCTGTATTTACACGGACTTGGGACTGGCACATGAAGACACTGGATTGTGCCCCCCTGTGGTTGCATACTAAAACCAATCAAAACCCTAAAATCATAAAATTGCAAACAAATCGTGTAAAAAGTCACTGGACATAGAAATAGTTACAGCACTGCCCACTTCTAAATTATCAATGCATTTGTAGTTGGATTAAACAAACAAGATAAAATGTTAATTAGAGAAGCTGGTGTTGGTTTTGCAGCACCAGAAACAGGCAAAGCTAGCCACTGTTTCTGGTCTTCATACTGAGCTCCATGGAAGTGGTATTGGCCTTCACATTAAAAAAATTGAGCTATTCTTTCAAGTCACTCATTATCACTTAACACATGCATGGAATGGATGTTTGTGTTTATTGACAAGAGTGGAATGGAAAGAACTACACCATAGCAGGGCTTTATACAGATGTATTGATAAGTCAGCCTTATAAATTCTGCAGACATGATCATATTTATTTATTTATTTTGCATTTTTGTATTCATGTATTTCATTTGTAATTTGCTTGTTTTCCATGTGATGTAAGTTACTTCCTATCACTGCCATATCTGCTATGCACTGGTGCTTTGAAAACATGAAATGATGTAGGTGTAAAAGTGTACTTATATATATAATGGTACTTTACTTATATCATTTATGTGCTGAAGTATACGGTGTACAGTATCTTTACAATATGTTGATCACAAACCTGACTTCATGGTGGTTGAAACTGCTAAATGTCAGATTTGGCCAGATCATTAACATGAGATATGTAGTAGGTCAGATCTTATCACTCAGAACCTTTTTTTACTGATAGACCATATCACTTGGAGCTTCTAAAGTGCTGAAATGTCAGATTCTCAGTGCAGTGCTGATCTGAGAAAACAAAGTATTGGCAAGTAGGCTGTAACTACAGGAAGGGGCAGAACAAGATAAAAGGGACATGAAGATATGTTCAATTACCAGAGAAGAAGCACTGATGATTGCATGGATCATTAGCTTAAGTAGGATCCAAGGGAGATTGCCCATCTTCCCAGTGTTCCCAGCAATCACTTTCGACTGAGAATATTCTTGTTTTGTTTCCTGTGTAACATGAAAATGGTCAGCAGCTTATCTTCTACAGAAATGTCCTCCTGTTGAACTCATTTATGCACGTTTGCTGATTGCTGCAGGGCTGATATGAATACTTTGAATGTCTGGCAGGTTCTCAGCAGAGCAAATAGAAATCTATGCTGTATTTTCACCATACTGGTCTTACAAAACCAGACATGTTGGGACACGAAAGGGAATATAAGGCTTAGATTGATCTGACATTGTAATTATGTGTAAGTAGGTTATCTTCTGGAAATTGTCTATATAATGAAATATACAGAAGAGATCAACAAAAAAGGCCAGGGGAGGGAAAGAGCCAAGCTAAATTTTGTATTTTAAAAACCACCTGTAATTTGTCTTTAAGTAGTTCAAGTGAAACAGGCCTTTGTGTAGTTACTGTGTGGAAATGAGATAGTTGCTGATTTAGGATGCATTTTAATAATTCATGAATGTTGATCAGCACAGTGCTACAAGCCAGTTGCAGAAAATGCAAGACTTACTGGGGTTTTTGTGCTTTTAAAGCTCGTTTGACAGGCAGCATCAGTGCTGCTGGAGTGTCCTTGAGTGAGACACCAGTTTTTTGGACAATAGTTGTAGTAAAAGACACATGATAACAAACCTCTTCCAATTGTTCTCATGATTTCATTTTAGCACTTCCTGATTGTATCTTGGTTCTTGATCCATTAGAGCTGCCATTTAGATTGTTGTGTGTAGACCTTAAGTAATGGGACTGGATATACTTTGTGAGCCAAATATTAGATAGCAACATTTTTCCTAAACTTTGAAACTGTGGAAAATGACGTCGTAGCAGTAACAGGCACTGGACCTGTCTTGTGCCAAGAAGAAAACATGGTTGGGAAATTTCAAGCTGCTCATTACAACAGCATCACATCTTTAATTATTTTAAGATAATTCTTCGACTAGTAGGACTACTACCAATCTAATTCTTAGCAAGATTTTAAAAAGGTGTAACTACTACTTGGCTGGAACAAGTTACTTCATTCTCTTGTTGCACATAACCGGTAAACTATTAAAGGTTGGTAGGATCATATATAACATGCAGATATGAAAGTGGCATTGATCTAACTCTTAGCAGAAATTAATTTTCACAAAAGGTAAACTATCTGTAAATTATTTGCTCCACCCATTTTACCAGGACATCAGTCAATAATATTTTGATTGATTTAAAAAGTGTAATTTTTGACATCATTTGGATTGACTTGTTTTTAGTAAAATGTCAATATCTAAATTTGACACAAAATAAAAAATAGAAGATGATATATGATGAATACTACAGTCAAAGGCATCACATCATCAGATTTTGTCTACTGTGACCAAGGCCTACAGGCCAAATATCTGATCTGATCTGCTGAGGATAAGAGAACGTGGACACATTTAACACTCCTGATTTGACTAGGTTGAGTATATTTGTGGACAATATGTGATGATGGCTTTGTCAGTGCTCACATTTGTTTTTATTGCTTTATTTGCATCACTGTTTTTGTTTTGTTTGTTTTTTTTAGACAAGTGGAGATCTGAGTAAACATTTCATTCCATCTCTACAGTTGTCAAGAGCTGTTGAAGGCTCTCTGCTATATGTAATGCCCCTGGAATTGTGGATCAGAAAGTCTCTTTAATACTGTGCAACATATACAGTATGATATCTAGAGTGAAAAGACAAAATCAGAGCCAAGTAGCATTTCTTAGGCATGCATAATATCTGACTGTTTTATTCATTTAACATTGCTGACAATTTTCTATAATACTGTAGGTAAGTGCATGAAAAGGTAAGTGCATGAAAAGTGATCTTTCAAAACTTTATGCAAAGAAGAGAACCAGAGATCTGCATGGGCTTTAGTGCACTAAGCATTTGTTTCTAGATACTAAATACTGCATTTCAGTAGGATAAATTTACAAATAATAATAATATAATAAAATAATCCAGTAGCTTTAACTTTTCATAATTGTCTTCATCCAGTGGTACATACTGGTGGGTCAAAGGTCATTTCTCACCAAAGGAATAATTTGGACACATAAACCATAGTTATTCTCTATGCGACTTGATGGGAAGTGAGATAAAACAATTTGGTTACTCCTCTTGGGGATCAACCTTACACACTGCACATAGCAGCCCACTTGCTCCCATGTGACCATAATGTGCGTGTTCGATTTTGCCCTGACTATTTCCAAAAACATTTCAGAAACATTCCCAAAGAGGCCTGTCCCATGGCCTTTTGAAAGCTGCCCTTACTTGGTTTTGTAAACACTCATCTCAAAAACATCATGGACTTGGAAGGAGGATCAGTACTATAACAAGTTGGCATCCCCATTTCCAGAAGAAAGTAACACTGGCCAGACCTGACCACTGATGCCACACAGACAAGAATACACTCAACAGACACACTGGGTCTGGTTTAGGCTATGTTGAGATGAGGAGAATTAAAAAGACAGAGAACACAGACATTCACAGACTGACCTTTGATGTCTAAAAAAATAAAATATATAAAGAGATGCAAAGGTACATTAAAACTTTTCTTTTGAAACTTGGAAGTATTAATAATGCAAGCTACAATGTAAAATAAAGCTGTAGATATATAATACACTGTGGTTATCATGCAAAAGGTCTGTATTCTTATGGGTATCTGGAGACCTCCATTGTAATTTGTAATGGGTCAGTACCATTAAATAATGCCCATTAAGGCCACATGTTAAAATCTGTGGCTACAGAACTAGGGAAGTCTCACAGGGAGAACAATTATTTGTCTCGCCTGACAGCCAAACCAATGACAAAATGCTGAACTTTGACCAGAGTCAAAAGTTTGAAATGCAGACTGTAATAAAATGAACCAGGATAGTGAAGCACGTAGTCAGTAGCAAAAGTCCTGATGTGGACATGATGGAATAAAGACTGGTTTAAAATGTCAAATAAACTGGAGAATATGGAGAAATTGCCATATTGTATAAAGTCCCCAGGTGTCTGGCAGTAGTTAGGCTGCAGAGCATTGACATGACATAGTGGCTTCACTTTTTTTATTGACTGACTTGACAAAGGCCCTGTAGGACTATACATTTTCATTACTGTTCAGGGTACCATCAGGTAAGATTTCAGTGACTCCACTGGAAATAAGCTGCACATTTTGCAGATTGCCATGTGTATGTCCTTCCACATTTACAGGTGACAAAATTATAAATCTATAACATTAATCTATTAGAAACCTGCAATTCAGTGACTGACCAAAGTCCTGCATCTCTGAAAGAAAAGCTAGTCCTTTAAAAACTTCTAGCCCAGTGTATATTACATACAGACTCGAAAATACACTAGGTGTATATTGCTTGACATAAAATGGGGACATAAACATTAGAATTAAATTAGAAAGCAGATCAGTACATAAAAATCTGTTAATCTATATTTTATGTTGATGGTTATTAGCTGTTACCACTGTAGCTGCAGTGCAGTGATAAAAATACCACCTATCAGTGCCACTATTACCTATCTCAGTGAGTTCATAGGGCAGGTCAGAATGACGGCAGCCAAAGGAATGTATGTTTGGGAATGTGGCCATGTGTGTGTGGGTGTGTGTGAGCTTTGGATGAACATCAGTCGACCTGTTTGTGGATAACATACAGTTAAGGAGTCGGATAAGAAGTGATTGGACGTTTGAACTGACAAGAACCAGATCAGAGAACAGCACAGTATAGGACTGGTAGAGATTATTCTGTGCTGAACTGCACAGGACAACATGTTAAAAAACTAACGTTAAGAATTTAGAGTTGACCACAGGAAGGACTGGACTGATTAACTTGAAGCCTTATGTTTCACTAGAAAGTAGTGTTTAGAGTTCAACAATCATATACCCACATGTTCACTTAATAGACTTCATCTGTGGCATGTACTCAGTAGGCCTATCAGTCTTTCATGCTACCGTCTGTGCTGTGATGTAATGTTGCTTAAGAAAACTCTGTCACATTTAGTCATAATGTTTTCATTTGGTTTACCTACATTACTAAGCAGAGTTGTCTCTATTAGCTGCTCCATCACACTGTGAGATGCCGGGAAGAGTGCTGCCATGTGTGGTACTGTGCTGCAGATGCCAAGTCTTTCCACTAAATGGTGACAGGGGACCTAATGTAAGCCACACTGTTGTCTAACTGCTCTTGTTGAAATGGAAACACTTGGCACACAGAGAGCACGCATGTATGATCACGTACATCACCAACACTAAATGCGTGTTTTCCTCAGACAATCTAAATTTTCATCTTAAAAGATTACACTTTAGGATACATTTCACTACTCGCAAAGACACCCCTTATAGGACATAGTGGTTTGCTTTCCTTCTGCAGGTGTCAGCCCTTCATGTTATGGAACCACAGCTCCACTCTCTGGTTGGACTTCAATTAGAGTTAATGGCCCAATGTAAATATTCAGATAATAAGCAGGATGACTTTGCAGTCAGCCCCCTTTAAATTGCTCTTGAGGAAAAAGAGCTGACATACTGTTGGTTGATGATAAAGCATCAAATGGTACAAATCCAAGATCTCACAGATTGGACTGCTCTGTGGTTTTATTTATGAGGATGTCATTGCCAAAACCTCTACTCTGTATGTGAGCTTCAGGTATCAACAGATTTGAGTGGTTTAAATGAGAATCAGAGAGGAAATGCTTGTTGTGATGATCAAGGTTTTGTTAGGATCAAGCCAGTTATGTAAAGTTGAGTCAGTTAGATCAGGCATCCAGATAGTACGATGAACTTTTGAGGGCAGAAAGGACCAGCAGGAAGCCAGTAACCTGTGAAGGAGACAGCACCAGGCAAAGAACTAAAATATTGTATAAATAATTGTATAAAAGTAGAATATATATGTACATAAATATTTTCATGTTAACTACATTTAAACATCCTATAATTTATTATTGACTCAACTGGTGTGAAATAATTCAGTTGTGCATAAAACGAGTAGTGGTGAAGTGTCCATAAAGAGACCCAGGGCAGTACTAAAGCAAATACTAAACAATAACAGGCCTTTTAAATAAATTCCTTATCTTTGTCACTACATTAACACAAGAGGGAGCTACAAGTCTAACTATAGCAAAGTCTTGTCATGCACTGCCATCTGCAAGACCATCTCCTATATACTGAAACATTATGAAACATCACTTTATTTTTATGCTTTGTCATCCTTGAATTTCAGGGTAATCTTGCACCACTGTAATGCACAGAGTGTTTTTTTTAAACCTCTTTGGTATCTGGATATTGCTCTCCCTTTTTAAATCAGAGCTAATGCCTCCTGGGATCATTACCAAAAAGCCATCTCCCCTCACTGCAGCCAATAATACTTTTAGTTTCTGAGTCTCAACAGGAGAAAGTGCAGATTGGAAGGTCATGAATGAAGGCTATTGACTTTGCAGGCCACTCTGGAGAATATCAGACCAAAATATAAAAAAGCTTTAATCCAAACTTACAAATCAAGCAAAACTTGGACTACTAAGTGTACTGAATACCAGAGCTAACATGTTTCGTATCCACTTTAAAGCTTTAAGTCAGTTTCTTAACCTGTACTTTTTCTGTAAGTGGTATGCTGTAAATAATACTCACCATCATGCTACCTGCTCTGTGAGTCTGCACTTAGACACAAATGCTAACGTGAGCATGTGTGGCAGATTCTTTCATCTCTTGACAATTAATTTCTGACTTTATAATGAATGAAAAACTAAATTAAAGTTAAGGAGTCACCAAATTTATTACAACCTATCCTGGGGGGATCATGAATGCCTGAACTTTCATCTAATCCTTCTGATAGTTGTTGAACTATTGTAATTTGAGATGAAGTGTTAGACCGACCAACAGACTTATATACCTACAGCCACGCTGCATGCATGGCTAATGTTTATTCAGTTGGATGACTGATTAGCGTGTCTGATATCTTGGCAGCAATGTTCAATGCCCAGTAGCTGTCCAGAACACATCTAATAGGGTTCAGCTGGTTCTGACAGGCACACACACACACACACACACACACACACACACACACACACACACCATATATGGTTAGCTTGTTTCTATGAGTTGACTCTAGAAAAACAGGTCCAAATGTGTTATAAATAAATAATTCGACTTAAGGACACAACACTAGACAGAAATGCTCTTGGCAGTCACTGAAAGGTAAATCAGTCCTGATTCACTGTGCAATACTCTATACTTTCCTAAATGAGTGTGCAAAAGTCTGTGTGCTCATATGAACTTTGATTGATTGAATGAACTCTGCCTCACTTCCTTTCTGCATCCCCATTTCTGTCTCTCTCAATCAATTATATGTTTAGACACCCACACACTACAGTGACATACTAATGTTGTCAGCTCAGCAGGGGGGCACGCTGGTCCAGAGAAATACCACGGAGAAAGCAGGCAGGGCAGGTCGAGGCAGTTCTGTGCATCTGTGTATTTTTTCCTAGGATAATATTTTATCTTTGTGTTTGCTGCAGCACCTATTGTAGAAAAACAGCTTCATCATTTTCCCCTGTGAAATGTAATATAGTAGAATTGCTGGTCAATTCACAATCGATCTAAGTGCCACCTCATTTCCTTCACTCAATAATACACTATAACTTTTATGACACCTAAACAAATTATTTGTTACAGATATGCTATGTTTGGGGTCATCAGTGATTTCTAGCAAATAAAGTGTGTAACAACTTAATATTGTAATTAATGTCTTAATATTTTATTAACTGTTTGCACATATTATGCACATTATGTGCCAACGCTCCACCGGAGGAGCCAGCAAGATGCAGCCAGTGAAAAGATATTTACCCCAAAATCCCACTCTCTCTTGAGCAGCACCATGGCAATAAGGTCTAATTGTGGCCATGTGCCAAGGGCAGATGGTTGTTTCACGCCAACAAATCATAAAAATAAACCATTTCCTAATAGATGTTATTTTGTTGCTTTGCTGGTATGTGCTGTTACTACATTGGATTTATGGATATTGTGTGCCTGACTTAAATCTTTATAATAAGAATACTAAAATAATAAAAAAAAAAGCTGTTCTGAAAGAGCAATGTTTTGCTGCAATATGATTTGATATGTAATGGACAATAATTCCAAACAATCAGAAACAACAACAACAATAGTGTGGAAGGGGTTGAAAATGTTGTGGTTTAAAACTGTCTTTTCAATCGGTGTTCACTTCATTTTGTAGTAAATAATACAACTGTCTGTCAGTGTATGTGTACATTTTTTTCTCTTCATTGTCTGCTGTCTTTAGGTTTTATTACTGAATACTCCCTCACCCACTGCATTATAATGTGTATCTCGCATCTTTGTTGTTCCTAGAACCGACCTGAGGCATCACAGGATTTGATGTTTTGTAAGACCCATAAGGGTTTAGGGTTTTTGAATTATTAAGATTCTTCCATGTTCAATTTTAAGGTGCCTGCCTATACTTGGACACAGACACAAATGCATATGTGCAAGCATTCTTGTTTGTGTCTGGGAGACTCTTTGTGGCAGCCTGTTGTATTTTTAATGTCCTCCCTCTTCCCAGCTGTGTATAATAAATGCTTGATTTGACCCTATCGTGGCCTTAGGAGAATATGAGAAAGCCCAGCCCAAAGGGCCACAAAAGCCTTGAAATATTCACATCTAGGAGTGGACTCCTACTTCTGATAGTCTTTAAGTCAGTAACACTCCTGCAGTGACCCCATTCAGACATGTAAATCACAGTAATGATTCTTGTCAGTGGGAAATCCAGTGTGAAAGTAAGGGTTTGCATGTTTGTTCGTTTTAATGTATGCAAAGGTTCAACTGCTTGATTCTCCTGGGAAAACTGAGCATATTTTATGTTCATATCTTACGATAGAAGAGCTTATAATTCAGTGCCAACTACATTTAACATCTACACATATGTCACACACACTGTTTCATTTATAATCAAACATGACAGACTGCAAACCTGTGATACCGGTGCTTTTCGTTTTGATATTCAGTTGTAGCTGTCCACCTTCAACCCCCTCTGATGTGATAGATCTTTCATATGAAAACTTGCTTTTTGATGGAAGCTTTCCACAATCAAAGAGGTTTTTTTTTCAACTGAATCTCTTGAAACTCCCTGTTAGTGTGAGAGAACCATCCTGAGATCAAAGATGGGTATCATGATCAGACATCAATCAATAATGGCTGTTACTGAAGCCAAACACTTTATGTACATGAAAAAAAAGAGACAAAAATATGTTTGGACAATGTTTGGGGCCATTTTACTATATTTAAGCCATGTTGTACTATACTAACCTATCTATCTATCTATCTATCTATCTATCTATCTATCTATCTATCTATCTATCTATCTATCTATCTATCTATCTGTCTGTCTATATAAAATATGTGCGCTGTATTTTAAGATCAAGTTAATCAATATATGTATAATAGTCATATGTATCAATTAGTGAAGATGTTTTTAAACTAATATTAATTTAATAAAGCTTTATTCAGGGGCTTATAGGTTCAAGGGATTAGCTCTGACTTTCATGACTCAAAACGTTTTCTCCTTATTAAATATCACATGAAAAAACAAAGACGTATAAAAAGTGTGGTATAGTTTTGATGTATCTAAAATCAATTCAGGAAAGTGTCAAATGTTTTCTATTTTTCTGTTCAGCCTGTTCAGGGCCCACTGCTGAACACCTTGATCAGGTGTATTCAACCAATCAGAAGCTAGAAGACACCAATTTACTTTGGCTCCACTCTAATCTAGATGGTAACTTCTATCTTCTGACTGATTGAACACTCCTAATCCAGGTAATCAGCAGTGAGTGGGTCAGGGAAAGTAGGAAAACAAACAGGGCAGTGGATCTCCAGGACAAGAAATAAATACATTTCAAATCTGTTGCTGTTAGAGTATAACTTACTATATTTATTCTACTCCAACCGAGTAGCAAAAATGATCTTGTACTTTTTACAAGTATATCAATTTGTCCAGTAAAAAAATATAAAAAATCTCCCAATGTCGTTTCATTCGTCGTGGGTGACATCAGATGTGGAGTGAGTGTGCGAAAAAAACACCGGCGCCCTCTTCTCTCCCCGGTTACAGAATATGACACAATGTCTGCTGGTATAAAAGGCTAGGGCCACTCCTATCAAGGCTCCACTTGTATGTCTGGAGACCGCTCCGGTGCTCTGTCGCGAATAAAGGGAGGAGGCTGCTGCTAAGAGGTTGCGCGCGTACTGGAGACGGAGAGAGACAGATGAGAGGATGGCCACCCTGGTAGAATCTGCAGATATGGAGACTTTAGGCGGCCAAAGCAACACGGCAGCATCGCCGACATCCTCCAGCCCTTCGCAGCACTTCAACGACAGCAAATTTTACCTGCTGGTGGTTATCGGGGAGATCATAACGGAGGATCACCTGAAGTGTGCCATTGCGGACATAGAGAAAGGTAAGATGGAGCTTTGTGAGGTGGGTGTAGGCCACCGAGAGCTGAACTTAACATTTGCATAACAACTTGAGTAGATATGTATGTCTTAGAAGCTCCTGTCTAATCTGTTGATGCACCTGTTTGTAACGCCGAACTTTACGCACGACACAATTACGCCAGTTAGGATTTTAACTGAGTAATTAGTGACATCAGAACCTTATTTATTTGGTAAATGTCTTATCTACAGGTGATTTGGTTCATAACAGGGACAACAGCCCCTCCCAGAAACATGACCAAACAGTCACACTCTTATAACCCACTGTTACTGCAGTTGAGCTGCGTATGGTCTGATTGTGTTACATTAATGTCAGTGGGCATCGTGGTTGTCATCCACACACGCAGGCCACGTCCTCTAATAAAGCTGACAGCAGTGATTCAGCATTAAATCCGGGCTATGCGTCAATAATGCAGGGTATCTATTCCTCTGGCTCCAGTGCAGCTGCGTTTTTCTCACGCAGCACCTTGCCAGGCTTTTGTTTGGGGAGAGTGGAGTGTCCCACGCATCGGTTCATAGTGAGGAAGAGACAAGAGAGTTTACAGCAGCTGTCTCTCCTCTGTGTTGTCGTGGAAGAAAGCGGAATAAATGCGCTTTGCGTGTTGAAACTACAAAGACTGGTCGTGTACAATAGCGCTATAGCAGTAAATGAACTCCCTGTCTATCATCTGGGAATATTCCTCCATCATCATCACCCTGCATCCCGCTCTCTCATCCTACACCGGCTGGTGGGCGTGGCTCGGTCCGCACTGCGGTCCCTACGGAAAGCCACAAGGACCCATTTTCAAAGTGAGCAGGGCGTTTTAGAAATGCTCCAGCTGCTGTAGTGGCCTGGCTCCCTGGCATGAATGCACTGAGAGAGAAGAGATTATGGCGCAGTTACGTTATGGATGTAAAATCAAGTTTGTTTCTTTAATATAGGCAGAAGCAAAGCTGAATTTTGTTTGACAAGAAACGTCCTCAGATCAATTGTGACACTTTATTAAATGTTAAAAATGCTTTATAAAGAAAAAATATGAAGTTTTACTTTTTTGTACCACCTGATTTGAAGTCAATCAACTAAGTAGACTTTAATCTGTCATTAAATTTATATCCTAAGGTTATATTTTTATTTTTCTGAGCACTCTTCTCACACCTGTAAATCAAAACTTAAAAGTTTATTCTCTAAAATGTATTTTATATTTTATTCATCAAATCTATTTTTTATTATTTGTATGATATGACATGATTCTTGTTCTTCAGTAGTTTGTTGATTGGATAATGACAAACTAGACTGTTAATCTTTAGAGCCACACCTTTTGGTTCATGTTTAGACTGACAATGACACTTTGAGAGAAATGAACTTATGTCCATCTGACCTATGCAGTTTACCTCACAGAAAAACATTTCCTGTTGTCCCTGCTTCCACTTCATGTTGTCACCTATGTTTACAGACTCTGCTTAGGCCTTCACTATAATTATGGAGAGAGGATGATGCCACCGTGACTCAGCTCAGTGGAGGGTGCACCAGCCCATGGCAAAACAAAAACAGGGCTATAGATATTTCCTATTATAGATTTTTTTTCTAATGCCAAACCAGTAACAAATCCACTCCAAGATTTTCCAATGAACTAGAGACTAAGGATCAGTAAAATACGTGCTAGTGCGACTTTTATTAGATCTCTTGCATATCTGTGCAGTTTCTGTTGTACCTAAGGATTCATTTTCAAGCAGCCAAACTGACATATTATTCTTCCTTTATTTTCTTGTTGAATTTCATATGTTTGTTTATTTTTCAGGGATCCGCTCGTGGGACACCAACCTTATCGACTGCAACCTGGACCAGGAACTCAAGCTATTTGTCTCCAGACATTCAGCCCGTTTTTCTGCAGACGTCAGAGGTAAACTAGGAAAAAAGACATTTTTACTGATAGTTTCACACTCGCAGTCTGGTTAATATGTTTCTAACAGCTTCAGCTGCATTCTAAATAAAACAGGACACACTCGTATATAGTAACAAGAGAAGTATGCAGATCATTTTCTAATGTAAAAAGAGTAATAGGTTACTACATCAATGTAAAAATGCTAGTTCTGCATTCAGAGTCATAATACATAAGGATTAATAGCCAAATGTACCTAGAGTCTGTATTAAATTACTTAAAAAGAGGTGACAGTGAATAATATGCAAAGTAACCAGTGTCAGAAAGATCTAGTTAAAGTGAAAGTATAAAAATGAAATATAACGCAGTACCAAAAGGTACTGACATTACACTATGCTACATGAGTTAATATACTTAATTACATCACGTCACTGCATTTTGCTGCAGCATCACATCCATCAGGTATACTTTCCCTGCAGGACACTAAACAGAGAGGTTTTATTACAGTCTCTGGACACACCCTCCCAGTATTTTGTTCCTGTGTGCATTTGCAAGGTGATGGAGCAGCTTCATAAAGATGGAACTCATCCAGTATGGCAGGACATGTGGTCTGTCAGTGGGCAGTATGGCCTTGATGGTCTGCAGCATCTAAGCCTCTGTTTGGCTCTTCTCCATTTTGGCTATAACCAGTATGTCACTTCACAATAGACTGACCCAAAACTGCTGCTTCAGACAAAGTCAGCTGATTTACTTTAATAATTCCTGCATCAGACTGCATTTATTATTTTTTTATCTGTGATGACATTCAAAGGGACTTAAAGTCCCTACTTCCCTTTATCCCAACTTGTTTTTACCAGTTTCCCATCCTCCATTCTTCTCTCTTGTTCTTCCTCTTGTGTGCTGTTGCCTTGGAACCCAATACTACATGCACAGTTGATTTGGGAGTAATTAGCAGTGAAGAATCCCCATTGGCAAGTGTCTGTCTGTGAAAATAAAGAAAGGAGGGGAAGACAGAGGGTGAGGGGTAGAAAAGGGAACAAGGGAGCGAGGGAGGGGGAAGGTACTGTAGGAAAGAGGAAAACATACAGTAGGCTAGGTGGAAAGAATAGAGTGAAGACTAATGAACGGTCAACAAAATCACAACATACAAATAAAGACGGCAATGCAGGTGTGATCAGTTAAATAATGAAGCAGAAATTCTAAAATCAGTGTTGCATAAGCAGTAAAATGGAATAACATTGTTCTATTTATTCTTCTGCCCGAGGCTTTTTGTCAAGTGTCCTTGAGAAGTGGGGGAATTTTTATGAACTGCTTGATGGAGGGTTCCTAGAAAACTTGATATTGACAGGGCTTTAACATTATCTAAACACATTGAGTTTTTATCCTGTAAATCACAACTTAATTTATCCTTGTATCATTAGACATTTTGGGAAATATACCTTTTTCACCTTCTTGCCAAAAAATAAGAAGCTCAATACAACCATCACATATATCCAGTAAATACAAGACGAGCTGATGCTTATGGCATAAAAAAATATTCATTTAGGTTTTTTTAATATACACAAAACATCAATGAAGTAATCATGTTTTTTCAGGATGAAGCTGGTTCATCAGCAAGCTGTTTTACTGACTCTATCTGAAGTAGAATTTCTATAGTAGTGCAAAAATGGCATTTATACACAGAGGTTAAGGCACAGTGCTTATGCACAAACCAGCAGGTGGTATTGTGGCAGATGAGGATGAACGCAATTATCTCTCGGCTTGATAGATAACTTACAATCGATCACATTGTGAGGAGAAGGGAGGAAAGAAAATAAAGACAGAAGACCCCTAGTGCTTTCCTGATAGATATACACTATGATGCCATTGGTAACGTATAGATTTTCCAGCACTTTGTGCTCAGCACAGACAGCACTAAAGCCTAAAAGGCAGCTGCAGAGTTAAAAGGCTGTCTGCAAATCTATTCAAGACTCTTTCAAGATTGTCGAAGAAAGCATTATGATCAATGAATCATAATAATGAAGTGAACTGTGTTCACTTTCATTAATTAATTTATCGGAGATAAATATTTTCCAGTTCCTATTCTCAGCAGTTTTCACAATTACGAGGTGGTGTGAAGGCATTGTAATATAGTAATTATTGCATTTTTCCAGACTGTTGTCATTAGATTTGACAGGTTCATTGCTAAAGGTGAATATAAAGGAGTTTAAGGCCAAATGTTATTGACTGGAATCAATAATATGACACCGATGACTGACAGTCAGCGAGCAGTGCTATTAGTTCCATGTCCAGACATGTCATATATGCTGGTTTGCTTTTTAATCCAGTTGTGCAGGGACATGGGAACAGTAACACTGAAAACTCTGCCCCATTTTTGCTGCTGAAAGTCATTGAGGTCAGTTTTCCTGTTCTAAGCAGAAAAAGAAATGACAGGAAGGAGGAAGATGCTGACATATACATGGGATGCACCTGAGGAGATCAAATGATAGTCCTTATGTGTAAGGTCTTCTCTGGTGCAAAAGGGAGGAGGCACTGAGTTTCATTGTTCCACTGATCTATTTTTGGTGTGGTGCCATCCACATTGATGTTCCCCTGTCTGGTTCAGTCTGTGGCAGACAGCCCTTACTGGTCTTGCACTTTCTATTCAGCTAGAAAGAGAATGCTCAGTGATGCATGTCACATTACCTTGCCTCCTGCTGAGACAGAGACACACTGGACGTTAAGGATTTTTATATCGATCAAGGTAATTGTCAGGGTCAAGCAAGCTCCAGTGCACAAGCTGTGCTTTTGTGACGAGTTAGCTTAGGCACACAGCAATTTGGCAGGGTAATGGAGGTGTATTGATGGTTGCCTTGTGTTCTCTGGTCTTTAACATGTAAGGACTGCTGCCTTTTCTGTTTCATCAAATAAAAGGCCAGTAAGCAGGGCGTTACCCGCAGAGAGAGAGAGAGAGAGAGAGAGAGAGAGAGAGAAAGCTTTTCTATTAAATTAGCAATTACAGACATGGCCTGTGTATAACAGCATGAGCAGGATGACCAATGGCCTTTGATGACCACTTTAACTTTCACAGACCTTCCTGTAGAAAACTCTTTGTCAGTTCTACTCACTCATGTGAATTAACCTTTATTTCAGTGATATTATTAAATGTGATTGCATAAAAAGATATGAGAGGATCTTGAGATATTTTGGGGACAGTAACACAAAAAGCCCATATAAAAATCAACTGCAATCTCCTTCTACCAAATAAAGCAGAATGAAATGCCCCTTTATGTTGAATTTAGTTGGAAAGTTAAAATTAATGTCACACTGGGAATATTTTTCTCTCCAGACAAATGACTCCATAAAACAAATTGAGTGCAATATCTTAACTGCTAAAGGGTTGTCAGGTACCTGGGAAATAATGAAACCCAGAGTCATTACTTCTACCTTCACTGAACTCCCCAGAATATTGGAGGCTAATAGGTATATATGGTATAGGACCCACTTCACTATTAACGGCAGTGAATGAAAGAGTTTTTGCCATATGGAGTGACAGCCCTTTGGGAGAAAGCAGTGAGGTTAATGGATATGTGCTCCATGATGTGAATCTGCTATATGAAATATGTATGGAGCAGCAGTCAGATAACTACTGCAGTAGCACACTATGGCATTCAATGTGCTTCTGAATTTAAAGCTTACATCCCAACACTGCACTGCCCTGTGAACGTTACAGGAAAGATATTATTTTTCTCATGCTCAGTGTTGTAGTGGTGACATTTCCTTTTCTTTTATCAGAGGAAATTGAGCTACATTAACAAAATAAAACCTTTTGTCAGTTTGCTCTAGAGGAATTAATTGATTCCTGTAGTTAAAAAGAAAAAAGATCTGAAAGAAAGACAGGCTGTGGGGTGAGTGAATGAATTCTGATGTGCTGGGGTGAATAATGATGCTAGGGATGCCTTGTTAATGTCAGCTGAGCCAGAGGATAACCCACCCACTTGCCCAAGACCCCTCCCTGATATATACACATAGTGTGGATCAAATTCATTATCATAATCAATCATCCAGAACCTAGGATGATTGATTATAAGCCTGTGACCACTCACCATTGTGTAACAGCTCAGTCTGATGAGCGACTGAACAATTATTGGGTCTTACAATGAGGCAACTTTTGTATTGGTTATCAATACAACTAGAGAAGTCAAATAGAGGTGAAATGATCAGTTGATTAATCAATAAGTTTATGGTCAGAAAATTCATCTGCAACTATTGATGAATAATTTGAGTCACTTTTCTAAATAAAACTGCCAAAATGATTTCATCTCAGCATAAACATGTACTGGTTTTCCTGGTTTTCTATGATAGAAGATTAAATATCACATTCTGAAATTGTCCAGAAACACAACTCCAAATGAACACTAATGTTGTTCCATGTCTGCTCAATGTGGAAATAAGATTGTTTCATAATTATTCCAGGAGATTTTCTTTGTTCTTGAAGAATAATAATAATGCTTAAAACCAATTATGGAAATCTAATTATGTTGTTAAACTATGCAGCATCAAATCTAAGCATATTATTGCTAAATTATAGTTAAGATAGATTATATCTTATAACAAAAAAATGATGGTGGATGTATTTAATCCTGCCACAGGTTTTAATGCTGAGGAGTGGGTGTGTTATACCTCCATCTTCAAAGATTTCATCCATCTTAGTGATAAAGAGCTTTCCACTGCAGAGACCATTAACATTTACACAGCCATACTGGAAATGTCAGTCTCTGTTTGATGAATTAGTTGATGAATTTCCTGAGCCCTGAGCCTCATAAGACCCAGAGGAGCCGAGATTCATTAGGGCTTGTAATCAGTGTTCCATCTCATTATAATGGAAACAAGTACAAGTAATGAAAACATTAAAGGTGAAAAAACCCATAATAAACAGACAGAAATGAAACATGATGTTTGACAGTCCAAGTTAATTCTTTGACATCTGTAGAAGTCAAGTTGACTGTGCAATACAATGGATCATGTTTTCATAGTCACTTCTTGTTATATGTTTTCAAACACATGTTGATTAAGTTTCTGTAACTTGCTGCAACTGACACTGTCATTCTTTTCTTATTTAACCCACTACCCTTTCAGTGTATCTCAGAAAATAATAATTCCTTTTATGATTTTAATTATATGATTATAAAGCTATTTTTAATTTTCAGCTATTTTCTATTTTGTTTTGCAGGGCAGAGAATTCTTCACCACAAAAGTAACATCCTAGAGACAGTGGTGCTGATCAACCCTTCGGATGAAGCAGTCAGTACCGAGGTAACATGCGTCTAATAAATTACTATATTAAAATGTCTTTCCTATTTTTTTCTTGTAACTTCATATTTCATTTTCTAGCCTTCCTATCAGTCAGGAGGCATAAATCCATTAAAAGACTCACAGACTTACAAAGCAATTACAGGTGGAAAAAGATTAATATTATTTAGCCTTGACTGGTCACCATGTTTGTCAATTAGCCCCCCCACCCCCTTGTAATATCAACTGCTCTTTGTTGCTGCTTAATGAAATAAATTCTAGCAGCAATTAGGAGCTTAAGGGACAAGACTAATGCCTCATTTAACATCAGAATAACAAGCTCAGATGTTTGTTATTGCAGTTAAGCTTTTTATACATTTTAATGGGATGGAAGACACAGATAGAAGTGTAGCTGTCACTGCTCCTTTTCAGTCTTGCCACTACTCTATTTTTATGTCTGCAATTAAAGTTAGTATTAAAATATCTCACAGCACAGCAGGACTGACATGGCCAGTAGTCCAGAACAGCTGATGGTGCCGAAGTAGAATAAGCAAATCAACAGAGAAGAGAAAGAGAGATAGGAGGAGGAAACGTAGCAGCCAGAGAGGAAGTCATCTAGTTAACTAATGGATTTGACTGACATGATATTTTAGATACATTATATTAGATATATTAAATTATTAACCTGACTGCTCCAGCAATAAGCCTTTCTATTCCCTCCTTTAGGCAGTATTATTATTTTATACTACTAGTAGTAGTTTTTCTCTTTATAATACATTTTACACTTTGCCCCTATGCTTCTAGTGGTTAGCATAGACAACAATGTTATTTGCTTCTTTTAATTTTCAGGTTCGTTTGATGATCTCAGACACTGCCAGGCACAAGCTTCTGGTTCTCTCAGGGCAATGCTCTGAAAACACTGGGGAGCTGATTCTTCAGTCTGGATCTTTCTCCTTTTTCAATTTCATTGATATATTCACTGACCAAGAGGTAAGCAAATTTTAGGATGATTTTTGTAAGCACAGAAAAAAATTTGATTATTCTGCTTTATACTCTTTGTGCTCAGTTGTAGTACAATGCTGAAGCCGTGACTGCATAGCATTATTCATTTCATTTTACTTATTCCAGTACATTAAAAATGAAAAGATATTTAATTTTTCTCATGTTCAGATTGGTGAATTGCTCAGCACCGTTCACCCTGCAAACAAAGCCAACCTCACACTCTCTTGCCCTGAACATGGTGATTGGAAAAACTCTAACCTGGACAAACACAACCTGCAGGACTTCATTAACATGAAACTAAACTCCACCTTCATACTCCCTGAAATGGAGGGCCTCTCTGAGTTCACAGAGTATTTATCTGAATCAGTCGAGATCCCATCTCCTTTTGACATGCTAGAACCACCAACATCAGGTGGATTCCTCAAACTCTCCAAACCATGCTGTTACATTTTCCCCGGTGGTCATGGTGACTCAGCTCTCTTTGCTGTAAATGGCTTCAACATGCTCATTAACGGTGGCTCGGACAGGAAGTCATGTTTCTGGAAGCTGGTGAGACATCTGGACCGAGTGGACTCAATCCTTCTGACTCACATTGGTGACGACAACCTGCCAGGCATCAATAGCATGTTGCAGAGAAAAATTGCTGAGATGGAAGAGGAGCAGTCACAAGGTTCAACAGCAAACAGTGATTGGGTGAAGAACATGATTTCTCCAGATATTGGTGTTGTGTTTGTGAATCTTCCTGAAAACCTGGATAACCCTGAGCCGAATTACAGAGTACGGAGAAATATTGAGGAGGCAGCATTCACTCAGCAGTTCCTCACTAAACTAAATTTGAGGACAGAGCCTTTGCAAAGGCCTGTTGGTAACACCATAGAACCAATCATACTTTTTCAGAAAATGGGTGTTGGGAAACTTGAGATGTATGTGCTTAATCCATCAAAAAACAGCAAGGAAATGCAGCACTTTCTGAAGCAGTGGACAGGTAGTGATAAAGACACTACTTCCATTTTGCTGCCAAATGGGAAAGAATCTGAGTATCCTGTCTCTTACTTGACCTCTATCTCTTCACTCATTGTGTGGCATCCTGCAAATCCCTCAGATAAGGTTGTGCGTGTTCTCTTCCCTGGAAATGCCACCCAGCATCACATCTTTGAAGGTTTAGAAAAGCTAAAGCACTTGGACTTCTTGAAGCAGCCAGTTGTCACTCAAAAAGCGATGTCTTCTAATATGCCATCAACACCAACACTAAAGCAAGCCAAGATGAAACACAGAACAGACAGCAAGGAGAGCTTAAAGTCTACCCCAAAGCCATCACCAAGCAAGAGCATCAGGAAAGATTCAAAGGAGGAAGCACCAGAAAAGGTAAAGATGGACGCAGAATCTACTCATGAAAAAACACAAAAGATAGAAAAAAAAGAAAAGGTCCCACTGAAAAAGGCAAAGGCACCTGAGAAAGAATCAAAAGCAAAACCAGAGCAAACAGCCCAAATTGAAACCCCAGAAAAAAAGAAGTCTGAAATGAAACCCAAAGCTGAAAAGGAAAAGGTTAAGAAAGAATCCAAAATGTCTGTGGAAAAGAAAAAGGAGGTTAAAAAAGATGTAGCAAAGAAAGAGGATATGCCAAAACAAGAAAGTAAAAAAGATGAAAAAATAAAAAAAGAAGAGGCAAAGAAAGTTACCAAAAAGGATTTCAGAAGAGACTCTCCTATGAAGGAGAAGAAAGACGAAAAGAAAGAACAAAAGAAAGATGTCAAAAGGCCCTCTAAAGACATAAAAAAGACATCTGCTGCGGGTGAGGAAAAGAATCTCAAACCAAAGCCCCTGAAAAAAGAAGATGCCTCAAAGAAAGATGCAGGAATCACATCAAAGATAAAAGAGAAAGGAAAGTCAAAGGTGACAAAGAAAGTGACAGCAGTGGAGAGTGTCAAACTTGAAGCTAGTTCTGCTGCTGTGACAGAAGACCCAGAAGAAGCACGATCTCTCATGTCCTCACCAGAGGACCTCACTAAAGACTTTGAGGAACTCAGAGCTGAAGAATTTGTGGAGGATGATGCAACTGTGCAACAGCATAAGGAAGAAGAGGCTGTGACAGCCCACCATGAAGAAATAATACAGAGCAAAGAATCACCCGAGGCAGTGGAGTCTGTGGATGAGGGTATAACCACAACAGAAGCTGAAGGGGACAGTGGAGAGACTCCAGATGAGCAAGTTCCTAAAGAAAAACTCAATGAAAGTGCAGGTGAGAAGTTTGAAGATGAAGGCACAGTAATGGAGGAGACATCTGAGGGAGGGGAGTATGATGAGAAGGGAGAGATAGAAGAAATCTATGAACAGCAGAGAGTAGAATCTGATAAAGATAAGCTTACTTCCAGTGAAGATGAACTCCAAGACAGACATGATGAAGTCAAACCAGTAGATAGCACTGAGGACAACAACGATGTCATTAATAAAAATGTAGAAGATAAGCTCATAAGTGAGAAAGAAACAGAGAAACAGAATCTGTTTGTATCAGCCTCACCCAAAGTGTCCTCACCTGTTTCTCCAGCTGCATCTATCCATGATGAAATGCTTCCAGTGGGCTTTGCAAGCTCAATAGCCTCAGATGATGAGAACCGAGATGAGGCTGCTGAGGAGTACACTGTTACCTCTGGCCACACTCAGTCCACCATTGAAATCTCCAGTGTGCCTACTCCCATGGATGAAATGTTGACTCCTAGGGACATTATGAGTGATGAAACCACCAATGATGAGCCTGAATCCCCTCCACAGGATGTTGGCAGGTTTGAGACATCAACATCTGGAGAATATGATAGAAAGAAACTCTCACCACTTCAGGATATTCTAGGGTCAGATCACTCTCACAGTGATGCCACAGAAGGCCAGAACTACAACCACTCTGCTTCCACAATATCTCCACCTTCATCACTAGAAGAAGACAAATTCTGTAAGGAGTTTCCCTCTGTGGAGACAGGTGAAGGGTTTGCCCCAGCTCAAGAGTCACATGAGAAGTATGATGCAGACTCAGCGAGACTCAGCTCATCTTCCACATCACCTCTTGTTCGCTCTCCCTCTGTGGACACCAAAGATAAGTTAGATTCTGTGTCAATGTTTGCTGCCCCATCAGTCTTTGCTGCTCCAATAGAACTATCTACCACACTAGCAGGGGGCACCAGGACAACAGGAGACTCTTCTATCAGTCCAGATGACAAGACACCAGAAGTAACTATCTCTCCTCAGTCCTCTGGACACACACCTTACTATCAGTCACCAGTCGATGAAAAAGCAGGAGCTATACCACCAGTGTCAGAAAAGTCAGAAGGTCCAATAATTGTGGAGGTCACAAGTGATAAAGAGGATTCTTCCAACAGAGTCTCCCCAGAGCCTGATGAGCCAGAACAAGAAAGCTTGTCCCCTGAAGAGAGGGTACTGTCTCCAAAAAGCCCATCTCCAACTCTGCCTGATTCCCCAACAAAGACAGAAAAGCCACACTTTGATATAGATCATAAGAAAATTGGGGAAATCAGTCATTCCATTTTGTCCTCACCACCATTGACTAAGCATGAAATAGACACTAGTTCTTTCAGTGCTTTCAAAGAAGAAAGTAAAATGTCAATTTCAGATGGAACTACATCAGACAAGTCAGGCACCCCTCTGGAGGAAGTGGTGGCAGAAGACACATTTTCACGTTTAGCTTCAGCTTCCACAGCCTCCCTGGCCACCAGCTCCTTGCCAGAGCCTACCACTGACTCTCCTTCCCTTCATGCTGAGGTAGGCTCTCCCCATTCAACAGAAGTAGATGACTCTCTGTCGGTCTCTGTGGTTCAGACCCCAACCACCTTCCATGAGGCTGAAGGATCTCCATCTAAGGAAGACAGCCCCAGGCCCATGTCAATCTCCCCAGATATCTCACCAAAGACTAAAAGCCAGACACAGATGGAGGACACAAAATCCCCAGAGCATTCTACAATGTCAATAGAGTTTGGCCAAGAGTCCCCTGATCACTCCTTAGCCCTGGACTTTAGTAAACAATCCCCGGAGCACCCATCTGTGGGAAGCAGCTCACGTGCTACAGAGAATGGCCCAACTGAGGTTGACTACAGCCCCTCAGATGGAACTGATGTAAGACCATCTGCAGAGCCTGCCTCCACAATGGATAAACCTTTACTTTTTGAAGAGAGTGATTCAGTACGTGCCACTTCTGCAACCCCATCAGATGCATCACAGTCCACACCCTCTGTTACAACACCATGTCAAATGACAGAGATGACTCATGTCCTGACTGAAGAGAAAGATAAGTCTCCCGTCACCCCCAAGGCATCCTCTCTCACTCACTCTCCCCATTCCGATGAACCATTGCCAGTACTGGGAGGTTCCCCAGTTAAAGATGGCGCCAGCCCAACTTCACCATCTGTGGAAAGCATTGCTGATAAATCTGACACACAGCAGAAATACGACAAGTCACCCTCTCCTCCCAAATCTACTTCACCATCTTCTTCCTATACCTTTTTAAATGAAGAGACATTGTCCTCTGTAAAGGAGACAAATCCCTTTAAATGTGAGGATTCTGCATATGAGGCTAAATCCCCTGTGAGCCCCAAAGTTCCTTCCCCATCATATCTACCTCTCTCCTCTGATTCGTTTAATTACAGTTCTGCTTGTGGCTTCAGGGACCCAGACTCCACTAAGAGGAGCCCATCTGCTCCATCTAAGACAGATGTTGACCTCTGTCTAGTCAGTTCATGTGAGTACCGTCACCCTAAGACAGAACTGTCCCCATCTTTTATCAACCCTAACCCTCTAGAATACTTCATCAATGAAGAGAACACCTTGGATGAAGAAAAGCCTCTGGCCAAGTCAGGAGGGGGGCCTCCCCCTCCTGGGGGTAAACTTTCCACCAAGCAATGTGAGGAAACCCCACCCACTTCCATCAGTGAATCTGCCCCCTCCCAGACAGATTCAGATGTTCCACCAGGGACAGAAGAGTGCCCCTCCATTACAGCAGATGCTAACATTGACTCTGAAGATGACTCTGAGACTCTGCCTACTGATAGAACCTTGACATACAGGCATGCTGATCCTCCACCAGTGGGACTCAGGGACTCTGCTCCATCATTAGGCCACCATGATGTCTGCATGGTAGATCCAGAAGCCCTCAAGGCTGAAGAAAACCTCAACAATGCTAATACAGATGGAGGAGAAAAGTCCAAGAAGAAAAAGCTCTCAAAAAAGCCTTCCTCACCAGCCAGGAAGAGTAGCTTGTCAAAGGTTAAAGATTCAAAGACCGCCTCTCCAAAGAAGAGCATTGGAGAGGGGAAAGATGCCAAAAATGCAAGTAATACTTCTGCATCCAGAGGCGTAAAAAGTGCCACATCAGGTGAGTGCAATTTACTTATAATTTGTTACTTTACTACCAAACATAATTCAGATGTATCTTTAAAGAGCTAATCTACAAGAAAGGTATTTTTTTGCCTCTTTCAGCTACAAGCAGTGGAAAAGTATCAGGTGGGGCATCTCTGCCCAACTGTCCTCCCATGTACATGGATTTGGTTTACATCCCCAATCACTGTAATGCTAAAAATGTGGATGCTGAATTCTTTAAGCGGGTGCGCTCTTGTTATTATGTGGTCAGTGGAAATGATCAGACAGCTCAGGAGCCCGGTAGGGCTGTCCTTGATGCCCTGCTGGAAGGAAAGGCCCAGTGGGGAAACAACATGCAGGTAAGTTTGAGAATTATTTATTTTTGTTTTATTTCACAAGAAGACAGTGAAGTAATACCTTTGAGTTTCAGGTTGCACCAGATCTAAGTCCTTTTTTGTTAATGTCCCTTCCCCACTTTCAGGGTGTCAGAAGGATTGAATGTATAAAGATCATATTCAGTAGGTTAATTAGGTTAAGTATGCAATATTTACAGTTTCATTTAGTTTGCCCTTTGGTCCTCTTTTCATCCTTGCATTTAAGTGAAATCCCCTTAATATGCAGAAAGTGGCGCTAATGTGACAGAATGTAGTGTATAGCAGGTGTAAATGAGAACAAATAAATCAGGACAAACCATGTTGCTGTTGATGTTGTTGTTTATGAAACCTTGCTAATAATACCACTAAACTCAGTATGCAAATATATACAATGTCGTATCTGAGATAAATCTTCACTAAAAAGTCATGTTTATTTATTTAAATTTAAGATGCCACTGCCATATTATATCAGTTGACATTATGCGACATAACTGGATCATGAGGCATTAGGGGAAAAGAGGAAGTAACAGAAAGATAATTTTTGGTTGAGATATTTTTAATTGAATTTTCTAAATGCGTGAGCTGAGAAACCTCCTTCCTCTCTAATGTCAGGTCACTTTGATTCCAACCCATGACACTGACGTGATGAGAGAGTGGTACCAGGAAACTCACGACAAGCAGCAGGAGCTGAACATCATGGTCCTGGCCAGCAGCAGCACTGTTGTCATGCAGGATGAGTCTTTCCCAGCTTGTAAGATAGAGATGTAGGCCTGCTCAGCAAGAGATCTGTGGATCAGGAGGCCTAGTGACTGATAATGAGTGGAAGAGAGGAAGGAAATGAATTCATGTAGCGTAAAACCTAAGATGACAATTCAACACTTATATGCTAAAGTAATACATCTTGCATACTAAACTCTGAAAACACAAATATTTGCAATGAGGACAAACCCTACAGATTAGCTTTGAGTGGCTCCATGCAAAGAGCAATGTCTTATTTATAAACTATACACTCTTGACATCCTCAAGTTATTATTATCTGATTTGACATATAAATGCAATTTATATAAATACAAGCATTCAATAATAACCCCCCAAAACAGCCTAGCCAGGTCAAAACATGCTGTTTGAGAGCTTTAAATCAATTTAAAGGCTATTAAGTAACACAACTCCCCTGCAAATAGTACCTTCTGAAACAGTGGCTGTTATCCACACCAAAGGATAAAACTCGTTTTTGTTATTGCCTTAGGGAGTCAAAGTGAATGTAGAACTGGTGAAGAACGGCTGCTACCAGCAGCAGAGTAGACAGGTGACCTTATACACCAGAGGTTGGTCCCAAAATTGACTGTTAAGTGGTTACCAAATCGAATGATGGTAAATATAAATGAACTTGAAGGTATTTTAAACACTGATTAGCATTAATATGACGACTTGACATTCATCGTGGGTGACAAGTGTTTCTCATCTTTATAAGTTGGATCGGTTTTATTTAAAAATATTTTATAATTTTAATTGCTGCTGATGTGAGAATATTAATTTATTATATTTCATTTAAAATATTGTGCTTGATTGTTCAGATAGTCTTTTACACAGTGCAACAGAAAGTTGCTGCAGAATACTCTCCATTGCCTTTGCCACATCTGTAAAATCGTATCATTTTCCACAATGTTGAGGCTTTTTACAGGACGACTTTTATTTCAGGCTGTTTTTATTTAGAGATTTTAAGTTGTTTTAAAAATACAAAATTAGATCTTATTTCTTTCGCCCTTTTTTTATGTAGTCATTGAGCTATGGGGAAGCTAGCCTTTTCCTAATGTAAGCAGGATATTTTCATAAACCTTAAAATGTCTTGTTTTTCTAAAGCACTGTATTATAATTATAAATAACTTTGTGACCAATAGAATGGAATTGCTGGCATACATGCACGAGTAATGACACATTAGGATTTTTTCGCTTTTTTAATGGGTATTTTGCCCAGAATTGCATTAAGAATAACAGGGCTACATAGGCTTAATAAATACTTTTATGATTTTTGCAAGTTGTATCATGACATTGTATACTACAGTAACTCAAGCGGTTGCCCATGGCACTGTATCACTGTAAAACTTGATTTTGGGAGCAGCACAGTGTAGATTTTCCGGTTGATGTGAGCATTTGAGGGAAGCTGAAAACTTCTTGTGACATGAGACTTTCTCCTCTTTATCAAGGATGAAAAAAGAAGCTGCTTCCAGTAGGGGTGTAGCCTTGAGAGGGTTAGCACACAGAGGTGAGAGTGGGTGACTTGTGTGTTTTAGATGAAAACATGTGAAACAAAACTAGACACTTTAAACATAAACATGACACATACCAAACAAGCAGTACAAAGGCCATCGATCAACTTCGGTAGGCCAGCTTTTGGAGAAACGTTGAACAAAGAGCAACCTAATGGTTACAGTCTTTGGTACTATAAGCAAATCAGTCGACACACCATGCTCACCAGATACTTCTAAATGATATCAGGTGTTCATGATACACAACAGAACAGTTTTCTTGCAGGGGAACCTTACGTCAAAACCATGAACATACAGTCAATCAACAACCAGTCTTCAAACTCTGAACTGACATTTCTCTTGAACCGACATTTCTCTGTTCTCTCTCTTCTTTCTCTGCACTCCCTTCTCTTTCTCTATTTATCTCTGCCTTTTCTCCTTATCTTTCTTGTGGGAGATCTTTAATAATATTTGTCTGCAGCTGTGTGGTATACAGTATTTGTCTTGTGATCTTGCATCCTCTCTTCCCTTTTCCCAAACTCATATGTAACCTATAGCAATTAGTTTCCAGTGAAAGTATTCCTTAGTGCTTTCTGATGTTTGTGTGCAATATTTCCTCTGTCCATATTGCAAATCTGATGTAAGAGGAACCACCACTAAAGAACAAACATTCAAAAACAACCACAATAAAATCTGCTGTGAGAACCAATGATTTGTCTTTATTTCAAATCAATCTTTTCAAGAGAATCTTAGTACAAAGAGTATATGACCCATAGCTGATTATTACAAGCAGAATAGCTGGCTAAATTAATCTGCTGTAATGATAAAGTTGAGAGTAGTACCTGCCAAATGAATGTCACAGACACAGGTGATTGGCTGCATGTGACAATGAGGAGGAATGTCGTTTCTTTTGGCTTCCTTGGTGACAAGTGTCCCTCAGAGCTGCACAGAATAGAGAGGATTTATGTTCCCCCAGAGGGGACAGAGACTGGAGGATCAGTTCTCTTCTCAGTCTGAGTGATATTGAAGTCCGCATGAGGCAAAGCTTTTTAAGTATATAACATTTCACTAATCAAATTTGGGAGAAGAGACATTAATTTGTACAGACACATAATTTAGCAAAGGTCCACACACAGATATATAGGCAGGGAATGTACTGAAAAACCTACATTAAGCTGCACTTAAACAAGGTTCTTGATAAATTCTTGGGGTTAATTCGTCCTCTGTATTTCATCCCAGCAGGCAGCTGCAACAATTCAATAAGAATATTCCCATAACACCTAATATGCATATTGTGTGTAATGCCTGGAATAGCACACATGTAAAATGGTAGTCAGTACTAGCTACATGCTGTGACCTTGGTGTAAGGTAGCAGTGCTGAGCCACCACTATTGCTGCAAATGCAATAGAAAAGTAAAGACAAAATATACCAGATGAAAATACTGTATGCTATTCATAACAAATGAAAGGTCCAGAAAACAACATGAACAATATCAGGCCTTGCAAACATGATAAAATAATAGAGTTAATAAGTTAGAGCATATTAAAGTCCTCCAGGGTGTATCACATCAGATACCCCAGGGATACTGACAAAGAAAGGAGAGCATGAACAGTGCAAAGCTGGTAAGAGTACATGTACACTGAACATTTAAAAACCTTGTGGTTGATCACCAGTCCACATGTGTTATGTTTCACTAAGCGTGAAAAACAGTCTCTCTGAGGTGTTTTAGCAAATATGCTGCATACCAGTAAGTAGACAGCTTATATACTTCCTTCTCTGTCCTACTGCATTTTTATGCACAAATTATTCAGATTAGAGAACATTCATACTATTTATTCTAACCATTCATGCAGCCACATGCATTTATCATTTACTTGATAAATGCATGTGGCTGAATAGGATTGGGTGAATAGGATTGTATATAAATGTCATTCAGTCTTGCTATAGATGGAATTTAGCCTAAGACACAGTCTTTCAAGGACAGAGCCCTTATAACTATAGCACACAGCTGTTTTTTTCTTGTATCAAAACAGTTTCAGTAGGGAAATATATTAGTGATGATGGGATACCCCAGGCACTTTCCAAAACCAAAGGGAAGTGCACACAGGGATAAATCAAAGACCATGTAAGAGCTACTGTCTGTTGGCAGGACCTGACTGCTTATCAAGGGAAATCAAAGTGCTAAAATAGACCTCCCTCAAACACTACTATATTTCCCTGTTGATCATTGAATTAATTGTACAAATTCACATGCATGTTGACCACATTAAGATTCTATAATATACAGAAAAAAATGTTCTTCAATTCATGCATAGGTGAAAAGCTAGTAATCCACAGAGACATAAATACCTTTCAGGATACCATAAATTATCCAGGGCCCTGTGTCTGATTGGTTGAATGAGAAATCTCAGCTGGATGGGCTGAGATCTTGTTGCCAAGGCAACAGTGGGGAACCTCCCTGCCCACTTCATCTGGGTTAGGAGTTAATTTAAGAAGCACCTTAATCACTGGGATGCACTTTTTTTTACACCTACACTGTACATAGAATTTACCGTGAGATCTACACACTGTCTGCAGCTGTAACTCACGTTTTATTATTAAAATCTGCATGAAGAAACAAGACAAAGGAATATTTGATTATGAAATTCACTAATGTGCATTTCTGACTATAAACTTTTTATGACAAAGTTAGTTTTGTCAATATTAAAATTATGACACAGTACCAAAAATATTAATGCATTTAAAAAGAGGCAAGATAAAGCCAGAAAGCTTTTTGTTATAGAGTTTCAAGTGTGTGAACCTAACATGACCTTCACAGAGGAAATGCAGCAGCAGTCTTTTTTTTACAGATGTAGTTAAGTCATTGGTTATGTAATTCTGGGTAGGGCAATGGGTACACTAACTAGTGGCAGGGTTTGAGTGAGGAGTGAATATAAAGTACTATAAATTACAACACCCACTAACATGTAGACTAAAGTACTGCCCATACAAACCGGATTATTGGGATATAAGTGTTTCTGCCAATTTAAGGATTCAAAAATCATGCATCCATCCAGCCTCTTCATCCTTCTCCTGAGTGAAATATACTAAGTTTAGTCTGCCTCACTAATTTCATAACAACCAATAATATGGTAATGACAACCAAAATGAGTAAGAACAGTACATTACAGCAGTTAGCAGTGCAACAGCACCACCTGGTGTTAAGAATAAGAACAGCGTTTTATTTCCTGTGGTAAATAAATAAAATCCATCTCATATTTCTGGAAAAGAAAACACAAAACACAAAACGCAATGCAGTTTGTTGACGGAGCAAAAATAAATGACGGTGACATTAATTATGTAAAAGTTACAGGACGCCTGCACACTGTCACCGGCTACTGCCATTTTGGAAGATACCAACAGCCAAAGTTAAATTGCACATTTATAAGATTTTTTTTTAAAAAAAGCTAAATACGCTGTGGTACTTCGATGACAGTACGTAAAGAGTATCAATGTATTATAAAAATGTGGTGGACAAATCCGGGCAGGAAGTGGCGTTGTAAAAATGCACGATATGTCCCAATAGACTCCCCTGTGTTTTCAATGACATGGTCCAGTCAGGGGGCAAGATGGCGCTGCAGCGGTTTGGTAAATGCTGTCGGTTGTTGCTGCAGGAGCCATGTAAAGGAGGGTTTTTAGGTAGTTTACAGCCAGGTTGGATTGAAAGCTGCTTGGGAGGTAAGACAAATAAAAGTCGCCAACATGTGTCCTGTCTGAAACACAGCTGTCCATTAAAACCGCCTGGTTTACAGAGAGCAGCTGCATTAGCGCCGTGTGTGTTCAATAACCCGCATGTGCACTAAGTTGTTGTGCAGTTGCATTTTTATGGTTGTCAAAATAGTATTCCTGTTGGTGTAACACCAAAACCCCGGTTACCTGCGTTTTGACTGGACTTTTGGAAAAAACTGTATGTTGGGCCCTCATCACTGATGCATTTCAAATGTCAAAAAGTCACATGTAGCAGCCGGTTTTCTGACACCTGTGATTATTTGCAGGTTTTACGACTTTTCTGTGATAGTCAGATGAGGATTTGGGCGATTTGAGATCTAGTCAGCCAACAAAAGGCATATTAATAAATTAAACTGGGATTCAGGATTACAGTGGACTTTTTCATTACAATATTTCTATGTTATGTTTATACAGTCAAAGCATTTCTTGACCTATTGATAATTAAAATTGTTGCAGCTTTTCAATATTCATGTGATGATGTTATGATATATGATATTGCTTCAGTCAGGGGGCATTTTTCTGGATAATCTGCACTCTTTCATCAATTTAATGAAAATATCGCTGCACTTTTATTAAGTAGGATTTTTAACAAAACTTGTAGTTGAGTGTTTTTACATGGTTGCATTGCTACTTTAAGATAATTCATGGATGTGAACAATTGTTCCACCACTGCTTATTTAGTTAGATCTTAAAGATTGTCTCCTCTCCAGCTAAGAGGCACCTGTTGTCAGAAGACATTATCAAACTTCAAGACTTTCAGCAAAGGAAGCTTGCTGTGGCTCACCTTGTCAAAGGATCAAACGGTAAAGTAGTTCTTGACACTGGCACTGAGCGTCAGTGAATTGTTTAATGACATGATATATACATGATACATAAAGGCTGATATTTTTCACCTAATTTTATAGGAAATTATTTTGAGCTTTTTAGTCAGAAGCTCCAAAGAAATGAGCTGATACTGAGAGATGAGCTGAAGCTTCTCCTTCACCTGTGCCAGACTGCAGATGACGTAATGATAGCCAGAGATGCCATTTATAGGTACACTAAATCCTTTATTGAAAGTTTGGTATGACACAAACAAATGCAGCTTACAGAACAAAACAAAAATGTCTCCAGTGTATGCTTCAAGCTATCTCATCTGATCCTTTACTTTGTGTTGACAAGGTATCATGCAGAGAACAGAAACCTGCTGTATGGGGAGTTTAAGTTTGGTCCTCTTTTCATGAGACTGTGCTATGAGCTGGGTCTGGAGGAGACAGCTGCTGCTACAATTACAGATAAGGTGAATCATCTTCTGACTAATTACAGTTCCTTAAATTGTGTTAAAGTAGTATAGACTGACTGACATGTTTTCTCTCACTTGTCTGAACAGGATATGAAAGGATTTTTCAACGATGCAACCTCCTTTAACATCACCATAGACATGTTATTCACAAAAGGCTCTTATGAAAGTAAGGGACATGTTAATCTCCTAGTGTTTTATTTTTCCAAAGTTAGTATCACATGTCTAATATTACAGATTTTACCTGTCGCAGATGCTCTGGAGGTACTAAGAACCATGAGACTCCAAGGTGTGGCATTCAACAAAGACACACTAATACTGGCAACTGGAACCTGCTATAAAATGGTAACATTTAAATGAACTGATCCACAATTTTAATAAAATCTCACATTTGTGGGGAGCTCAGGTTTTAGGATTTATTGGTGAATTGATGTCCTGTGTTATGTCGGTCAGAACACAGTGGAGTCTTTCAAGATCTGCACAGCTCTGATAGAAGAGAAACAGGCCAAAGGACATTTCATCCCCAGACATGCTTTCTGCTTTGCAGTGGCATTAGCACTTAGGCAGGTTAGTTATACCTTTTTGTATAACCTCCATTCATGTAGAAAGGTGGTGAGTATTTATTTACCATCAATAACGGTTCTTTATTCTTCTGTTGTTCTAGGGTGACATCAGAAAGGCACAGTCATTGTATTCACAGATTCTGAGCACAGACAGCAGATTATGCCAAAATCTGAAAGTAAGGATGCATAATATACCACAACTATAGCATAAACAATGTGTGTCTGTTGTTCTTCGGTTATGTATATGCTTTTTTTAATTATGGTTTAGGTGATAATATCATTGCTGTCAGGAGAAATAACAGATGCCACTTCCATCCTGTCTGCAGCCATGTTGACTAAAAGCCCTCCTTTTGTAAAAAAGCCTGAATTTTCCCAAGAGGTGGTATGTCAAACACTTTACTCTTTGCTCAGTGATACAGAAACTACTTATATTTTAATATAATATTTTTTTCTTTATTCCTGCATACTTAAATCTGGGCCCTTGTGACCTATTTCAGGTGGATTTGCTGCGTTTGCAGAGTGAGGGCCAGCCACACATGATGAAAGCGGAACAGATAGTGACTCAGCTCGAACGAGCCGGTCAGGTGACTCAGCAGACCCTTGACGACATGCTGTGCCGCACACCCATGAGGAAGATGAAACTAGCCCCAGTATTGGAGGAGAGGAGGACCAGCCGGAGGACTCTAAGGCCACTACAGTCCACACTGCTGTCAGAGTGAGGCAGTGTTACTCCAGTATTAGGGCTGGTCATTTAAAGACTTTGAGTCTGGCTGCAGTTGACTTAGTCACAATTATCTACCTCTCCTTAAACACAAATACAGTTGCCCTGCAGCAGACTGAACCTTGGTCCCTTTTTTTCTTCTGTTGTTTCTGTCAACAATCTGGAAAAGGTCACTCTGTCTTTGCAGCAGGCACTTAAACAGAAAACCACAGAGGAAACACAATCTATGCTATGCATTTCCCTGCAAGGATCTCATATATGAGTGAATTGGGAAGAATATGTTGGATATAAATGTGTGAATAGGTGATGAATAGATATTTCATAATGAAAAAAGACTGTTCTCCGTTTTGTTTTGATGTGAGGGATGCTGGTGAAATCAGATCAAATTCAGCACTAAAATATATACTGGGGAAATATATATCACTTTGTTTTGAAGTTGACAATGATAGATGTTTGATATATTTAGTTTGGATCATCCAACCCAGTGTAGCCACCAGTGTGCTTCTTATGTATTACCATTATATTTGAGTCACAGAGTCAAGCTTTGTTTTTTCCAAAAACATGTAACTGGTAGTCTGGTAGTTAGAAAATTCAGAACGTTGTTTAACAGCATAACATTACAACATGGGAATGAGGCTATTTTCAGAATCATGACTCTTCCAAATGTCTAGAGGGAAAAAATAAGGAATTTAACATTTTTCTGAACTTGCACTACATTTGTTTCTAATTGAAATGGAAATTAAATGTTATTAACATTATTGTGCAACATTAAACAGTATTTTTTTAATCTCTTACACTATTTTACATTTTCATACAAATCAATTTTTTTTTAATTTATTTATTTTGTGTTAGTAGTAGTTTCATTAATTATGTTTAAGTAATAACTTTTAAAATTTTATAAAGTTCATAATTGGTAAAAATAAATAAATTAATAAAACAGCCTTTTGCTCATTACCAACCAATAACATTTTCTGCTGAGATTAGAGAAGTATAAAGCTATTTCTTAATACTTCTTACATTTTTTAACCAACAATATCACGCAGATGTGTATTTCTGATATGCACAATCTGATAACATTACAGTTTGTTTGGGGCTCCAGACTTTGAAGGCTGTTGGATAATCTTCACATGTTATTACTCAGAAAAATAAACACGACCTTTACTGATAATGAATGAAAGGCCTGTAGCACTCCCAGGTCACACCTGACACCTCATCATTTTTATTCATATTAAAATATATGAAGTAAAGAGAAGTGTAGCTGCGCTGATTTCATCTATAGGTGATAAGAGCAATGAATAAATGTAAGAAGATATCCATCACAAACAACATCTCTTGATGCCACACATGTAAACAAACCCTGACGCACATGAACGCCCTCCTCCCACAATGCACCGCGCCCCTGTGGAAAGGCAACGGAGCAGCTAGTTGGACCCAAACAAACTCGGTGGATGTTGTATAGTTATAAACGAGTAGAAAGGGATTTCGTGACAGCGTTTGTTCATGTGTAAACCCGCTAGAGTCCTGAGGGCGGACGCAGCGGTGATATCGGCTCCTTGCGGCGGTGTATTTTAGCATGAGCTAGCCGGTTAGCTGGTAGAGACTGACGGGGGAGGCTGTGTGGAAAACAGCTGCTCCCAACACGAACAAAGGAAAGGGGAGGTAGAAGTTACTGAAGACATTTAAATCATATCTGGTTTTACTGTGTCGCAGTAGGTAAACACCTGTGAGTATTGGCTTTAGCTAGATACCAGCTACCAAATCACAATGAACACTGAGGAGACTGCAGCGTCCACTAAAACCGGCCCGGATGATGATGGCATGACATGGTGGTACCGATGGCTCTGCAAAATAGCTGGGGTTTTAGGAGGAATATGTAAGTAACGCACCTGTCAGACTCTAGTCTGTTGTGTGTGTTAAGGAAATAAACAGTCAGCCTACAGAAACCTGCCATGTTTGTGGAATGAATACAGCTGTGACATTGTGAGGGGAAGTTTGTGTATTGACTTGTCAGCATGCCTGTTATTGTTTATTGTGTCTTTAGCTCTGTGGTATCATGGAGGCAGGAGCTGAGACTAGATAGACGTGGTATCAGTTTGCTTTGAGAAAATCGTTGTTTTTGATTGTTTATACACGTCAGCTCACTTGTTTGGCCAGGCCACACAAAAGCTGTGTCTCAGCCCTTTGTGCCCTCACTGCACCAGCCACTTATTCCATAACAGCTTGTTATTCCTGAATCAACATTATGTTCCCAGCAGGTATTGTCAGCCCCCATTGCCTCCCTTCCCTCCTTCACAGTGACACCAGAGCCACAGTGGCTGGATCACGTTAACCACCAGGAGCACTGCATATTCAATGGGCTCTGTATTATTAAGGAGGCTGGAGGATATGCACCGTGCTTCTTTGTGACACTGTGGGCATGTCTGGCCTGGCTGTTCACAGAGACACCAGACAAACTTACTCTCTTTTTTCACTTTAGCTTTTCAGCCTGCTGTGTTGTTTTGACTTTTTCTATACACAAGCTCATACTTAGCACCTATTTGTGTTAGTGTGGGCTGATAAGTGGATGTTTTCAAACACTATATGTTTTAGCATTTGGACCGGCTGTCCAACAATGTGTCCTGTAAAATAACACAGTTATAAATTCTGATTGATCACCACTGGTACATAAAAATGCTTGTGATATGTTGTGAATTGAATGTGAAAATAAAGATGGTGCTCTTTGGATATTTCTTCACTAATGGAAAAATAGCAGTTGTTTGATCTGGTGATTGGGGAAGCTATCTTTTAACTGTATATATCTGTCTCATACCTGACTCTTTGAAGTGATCAGTGCTTTATGTTTACAGCCTGTGCTGTCGCAGGAGTGTGGAACTGTGTCACTGTGAACCCTTTAAACATTGCTGCTGGAGTGTGGATGGTGTAAGTCTTTAATCTTACTTTAATGTATGCATGCAATAAATAAGCTCATTTACGCTGCTGTGTAACGACATCTGTGTTGCTGGTACACAGGAGCAAACAAGAAACACACTACAAACCAATTTATTTAGATAGAAGAAGAGCTCTATTCTATCATCAGATATTTGTTCATTCATTTAAGCTCAGGTCCATGTTTCTAGTGTTATCATACCCAGCTTGATCATTGACAGTTTGTTTACATTGCACTACAGTATTATCATACATTGATGGCAAGCAGTAGTTTGATTTAGCCATACCTTGTGTTCAAATGATGGAGATGTGGAACAGTTCCTGCCATGAACACAATGTGCACAAGACTGCACTGATTTTCTTGGAATTTTAAGTGTGGTATTTTAGTACATGCCCCAACTAAGCCACCTGTGTTTTGTTGTTCTGCCTGGCGTAAAAGCTGCATCACACGTTTAGACAGAATTCAAAAATACTGATAAATAAAAACTGTAATTGAGACTATTGGCTGCTTGTTTTCTTCACACCAGATTCACTTGAGCCTTTTAGAGCTGAAATGTTTAGCTGCTTTATTAAAAATCCTCCAGACCTCCACTGTTGGAGCCACAGCTGTGTAGTCTTTAGGATGGAAGCGCACCAAATAATCCACTGCTGTGTTTGTGTCCTCTCCTCTTGGTTCAAGGTTGAATGCCTTTGTGCTCTTCTTGTGTGAAGTCCCTTTCTGCTGCCAGTTCATAGAGTTTGCTAATGCAGTAGCAGCCCGTGCAGACAAACTCAAACCCTGGCAGAAAGCCTTCTTCTACTGTGGGTGAGAACAACTATACATTGTACATGATTTATGTCACTGGAGAACTGTGCTTTACTTTATGAAAAATTTTTTTTGAATTTCTGATTATTAACAATACATAAGACAGCGAACACGCTTTAGGGGATGTGGTTCTTTTGATCTACAGTGTGTGCCTGATATGATTTACTGACTTGTTTTTGTATCATGTTGGTTGTGTCTATGCTTGTTGTTGATTTTCAGGATGGCTCTGTTTCCTGTGTTCTTGAGTTTCTCCTTTACAACCTTGTTTGGAAATGCCATTGCCTTTGCTACAGGAGTTCTGTATGGCCTTGCTTCATTAGGCAAAAAGTAAGATGTCTATTTGTTATTGTTAACATTTGATGATGTTATATAATAAATAATACTCATAAAGCACTGAGAAAAACTATTTTATAGAATCTTTCAGTACGTGTTTGAATGAAAGTACAATACAGACAATGCGTAATTACTCCTATCCCTTGATGTCTCATTCTCACTCACTCAAACACTTTTCTAAATGTCATATTAAAACAGACTTGCATATTAAATGCATTTTAATCAAGGTTTTTATTTTGTGCTGGGGAGTCCTAACACTCCTAATCAGCCTCTACATTCATGCAAATTAACTTTTGACAAGGTCAGCTGTGTATTAACCTGGCAGTTAATAATTTCCCCTTCTGCTGTCATACCTGCTTTTTCTTTGTTTCAACTCACCTCTCCCCTGTCATAACTTTTTATTACCCTCCTCCTTTTGCATCTTTTCTTCCTCCTCTTTGTCTCTCAGGGGTGATGCGGTGACTTACGCCAGACTGCAGCATCAGAAACAGGGGGATGAAGAGAGGATGACAGGAACGACAAATGGGGCTCCAGAGTGAGGCATCTGCTTCGCTATCCTCGTCTTCCTCTTCTTTTCAGTTCTCAGTTTTCCCAATGACCTCTGTCCATCCTTCCTTTTCATCCCCCTTCCCTCAGTCCAGTAATATTTCTGTCACTACATAACAATGGTCCTGGTTTATTTATTTACTCTAACTGCTGCATTAAGTCCTGGACTAATAGTATCTAAACAGATTGATGTTGGATTCAGTCCATTATTAGATACCTAGTGTTTAAATAAGAACTCTCACAGACTTTACATATATATAGAGATTGTTTTAATTCTTCTTATAGTTTATATTTCTTAGTTGTTTCCCTTTGTTGTGCATTGCTGCTCTTGGTTGAAAAACATATTTTTGCAGGAAAAGGGTGAGGTACATCTGTAGCCTAATAGCCTTTCGGGAAATCTGAATAGAAATTATTGTGATTGTCAAATGTACATAATTGACTTCAGGTTATTAACTCTGACTTCAGAGTTGTCTGACTTAAAGAGCACAGTGGGTAAAGATAGGTCAAATAATACAGGGGCCATGTGGGTCATTCTGTGCTTGGCAGCACATGCCAGTTATTGATAGCAGCATTTCATAGCTTTGATCTCATTGTTATGGCAAAGTTTGGGGTAGTGGGTTTTGCAGAGCATGGATTGTCTGTTATTAATTTGAATAGCCTGCCCCAAGCAGTAAATGTATGTGAAAGTATGAATGTGTAATATTTTTCACACGCAGAACTATTGTAAAGGCCTTGTTGTTATCGAAACACTGGCCAAGTCCTTGAGTATCTCTAAAGATTCTTTTTTTCCCTGCTGAAAGAAATTTGCTTGATTTTACAAATAATAATAATAATAATAATAATAATCAAACTTAATGGACTGCTTTTGGGTGTTCATCCTAAAACAAATATATATGGCTCTAATAGATCATTGGACTCACTCTGGAAAAGCCCACTCAATGTGTCTGAGAGGTGCATCATGTAAATGACATGTCTGAAGTACAAATGCAAATTGGTTTTGGTGTAATCACACCCAGTGTGCATATACAACTCTGAACTGCAGCCTGAATGCGTCTAGAAACATACAAAGGCATTTTGAATACGGAATGTATCTGGTATACCCAAAGAGAGACTGTTTATTTTTGTGGTGTGTTTTGTTTTATGCTCTCATATATTAATTTGTTTCAGTGAAGCATTCCTTCAATGAAATGTTGGTAGCATGGATAAAAGGGGAGATTTCATTAAAAGCTTTCAATGCATGGGTCAGCTTGTTTACATATGGGCCTTTGTGTACAAGGAGCCTGTGTTTGTGGTTACATACATTATGTAATGAAAAACTGGATTATGTGCTTACTTTAACTCTCCCTTTTAAAATGTTGTAACTTTGTTTTTCATAGCTTAATCTATTACTGAATATCTGCAGTGTTTATTATGAGTCTTAGTGAGTATGTTACCAAAAACCCATGAAATTTTAATGAGAGCAAGTGTTTTGATTCAGGGACTAATTGGTCTGTATCCCACACTATCATCAGAGCCATGGTTTGTCTTTGTCACTCAAATGAGGTAAGCAGTGGTCAGCAGCGGTTTGTGTTTGTGTTGTTTTGTTGCCTTGCCTCTGTTGTCATCTGTGATAAGGATGCTTTGGGACTCATTGTTTACACGTACCCCCTACAGCTGTTCTACCTTGCTGGATGGTCGGTACAGTAACTGGGTGGATTATTCACACTTAACCTCCAGCTCTCAGGTATCATAATTAATGCACAGCATAGTTGATAGTGTGTTCATAGGTCATAAGTGTTTGGCAACTAGCATAAGCATGACTCTTTGACATTACTCTATCATTTGAGCCATTTGAAAAGCATTTAAAATGTGCACAAACAGTGCTCAAAAGTGGTGAAACACTGCATACACACCAGCGATATGCTACAGTTATAAGCTTGTGTGAGGCTGCGTGAAGAAAAAAACACTCAAAAACTCAACTTTGTTTCCACAGCCATTCATTTTTCATTTTATTGCAGTGACGGTTCTGACAGTTGTTGAGTGTGTCTTTTGCTGTAAGGGATATGTGAATAATGTGTGTTGTGATGTGCATCCTAATTTGTTGCAAATTAAACAAACTTGCTACTACCAGAGTCTTGGTTTATTATGTTTTGCATATATGAATGTGCAGATATTACTGTTACATGACACTATGTGTTTTGCTTCACTGAAATGGCACGTATTGTCTACACAGCATAGCCAGTTGATTTCAAGTTTCTACATCACATCATGTAAATTTCACACTGAACAATTTTCTTCCAAAGTCTTTTTTTTGGTTGGTCAGAGACTTAATATAATGTGGCTTTTAAAACCAAAGCACCTGTGATTTGTGTGCTGATCTGTCTTTGTTTGTTGTCCTATGTTTCTTTGAAAACGTGCACATCAGAGTCATCCCTTTCATAGCTTATGAATACCACCTATTAGCATTCAACATAATGTGAAGCTCTGTGTTTGTAATTGTCATTAAGCTACTTCAGAGAAAGGGCTTTTTAGTGGTGTGCTTTCAATATTTTTTGGTCTGCACATATGAAACACTGGATGTGACTTAATAGTACTTGAAACCTTGTCCATGATTACTCTCATCATTTATTTGTATTTTTAGGGAGTACACCACTCGTACTACTGTTTAAATTCACCAGTTTTACTACTACTACTTTTGTCAAAATCCAGAATACAAAATGTGAAGGCTGCAGAGGAACTGTGTTCAATAATAATATGAAATTCCAATGTTTTTATCGTGCATAGGATTACTAATTTAAAAAAACGTCCATATTTCTGACATATCAGCCAGCATACAGGAACACCAAGTGACGCATCTCTAAGCACCTTTCACAATCCTCTTAAAGGTTGAAACTTTTTGGTGTCAAGAATTTTCTTTCATTTTGTTTTTTCACTGATGATCAAAGAACATCTGGAAGAGGATTTCAGGTCATGAGTGCTGAGTAAAAAAAATGAATAAATAAAATGTCAGTCTCATCACAGAAACCGACTGCCCAGGGTTTCGATTTTTCATGTTTTTGATATACTGTGTCACATAGTTTCTTGATTTATTTAGGTCAAAAGATGCATTCCTTTGTTCTGCTGTGAAAAGGATCTTTTACAGCTGTAAACAGTCTGATTTAATTGAGGTTTGCATTCACTGCATCTGGTTTTCATGTCTGAGGTTGTTTCTGTGACCTGTAGATCACAAAACAGTGAAAATCAAATTTTATAGACAAGAAGGCAAATACGAATGATCCTGTGTTCAATACTTAAACATTACAATGAACTTCTCAGAATAGTCATACAGTCTGATATCAAAGCCCATTTAAGGTTTCCATTTTCTGGTGCAAAGATGCAAATTCTTCATGCTTTCAAACCCACTTCCATGTTTTAGCCTAATCTTTATGACTAATGCACACTAGTTGTAACGTCAGTGCAGTTGGCCTTAATGGAAAACTTCAGCACTTTGGGAAAGAATCATAATTACATTCTGGGACTTGACAACTACTTCACACGAAATAGTGCAGCATATAACCCATGGGAGAATGAATTATTCAGTCAGTGATGACCACCTTTCACCATTTAATTAAGCCTGTATTATGTCTGCATTACCCTGCCTTTCTGTTGGCTGGAGGCATTTTTCTCTCACCTGTAAAGCTTTTTATTTTTCCATCTTAACATCTCACCCTTCGAGTGCATATTAGTGGGATTTATTTTTGGCCTTTTGCTCAACTTAATTAATTTGATCTTCAAGGATTAATATGGTGTAAGCAAATCTGCTGCTTCTCAAGTGCAGGGTAGATGAGTATAGACAGACGTCTTTTAATATGCACTATTTATTTTAAAACATGTTTAGAGTGAGCAACCAACAGAGGGCACTATTACATTATTGTCTTCCTCCCATTTAAACTTCAACCTAATATTTAATTTGTCATTACAACTTCACTTTTATGGACTAAAGTTCTCCACAAAGGCGTATTATTGACCAGCCACATCTTGTTTAATGTTTTTCCCATCAGCTGCAATGACATGACAACAACCTGGAGGTTGAGGCTGGACATCACATGAATCAACGCTTCATCATTTCATCGGTTCCACTTTATGACCAGCAAACAGCCATTTATTGTCTAAACAGAGATGGCATGTTGCAGCTGTCCAAATGATCTGTCATGCAGGTTGTAATGGCTGTTTATTGAACTCTTCTTATAGACTCATTGGGAAAACAAGGATGATGAAAACAACCAAATGAGGGCGAAGTAGTGTTTTGATCAGCTTCCTGATTGTGTAAAATGTCTTTCATGTGCTGAGAAATAGCCTGAAGCTGAACAGTACAGCCACTGCATGAGGCAATCAGAAATAACGTAGCCTGGAGAGACAGAAGATCAAAACTAGCTTTTTATTGAGGGAATGGTATAGGACAGGACCAAGAGTGGTACAAAAATACTCAGATACCTGAATCAAATAAAAACAGTAGTGCCAAAAAGTAAAAACAAGAAGCCTAGAGGCCTTGGATTTAAAAAAAAAGTACTTAAAACTAATTATGCTTAAACTAGCAAAGGTACTCATTACGGAGGTAGGTTTAATGTAATATTGGATAACATGGAGTTAATTTAACTGGTTTATCTACTTTGTGTAGTTTCTATTCCTATTTTTAGTGACTTGATCCTAATTGGCATATATGTAAAGTCTTAGGTTCACCTACAGAGGGGAGGACTAACTTGTGTGTTGGCTTTGCGCCCAGCTCCGGGTTGCATCACGCCTGGGAACTTTGCTCCAGTGAGGGACTCGCATTGTGCTTTGTGGAGGGCGGGAGGGAGCCGGGCGCAGCGCTGCCACCGCCACCAGGACCGTATAAAATAATCAGGCAGACTGTGTGAGCAGACAATATCACCTGCGGACAGAAACGCCGCTTCTTTACGCGGGATTGCGCGCTGCGGCTCTGCAAACAGACTGTTCTGCTGCGTTTTTAGGAGAACGATCACTGGAAGGAAATCCTCCCTAGTGGATCGACACAGGAACAGGGGGCGCCCAAATCTGCCTCTTTTGAGGACTGGGGACCTTTGAAGCTCAAAGCAGCAACAATGGACTGCGTTTCCACTGGGAACTCCCACTCGGAGCCCTGCTGCACACGCACATGGGATCGCAGCGTTTCTACCCCTGTCGACATTTGCGCGTTTAGTTGTTAAACTGTTTTCCGTGTCGGGGTCCGTGATGCCTGCCAGGAACAGGTACAACCTGGTGGACGATGTGGCGGACTCGAGGGTGCCGCTCCACAATGAGGAGGCTTATCAACACGGGATTTATTTCCAAGCCAAGGTGAAATAAAAAAGACAGTTCCTGCTTGTTTTGCGCAATCCGTGTTATGGTGCCTTGTTTCGGAGCAGGTGCACTGGAGCTGGGGTCCATCGTGAAGTTTGAACACATGGCAGTGTCCTGAAACACACACGTGTAGTTTCATGGTGCAAATGTAGTAGCGAAGAGATTTTCATTCACAATTGGATGATAAATGTTCGTGATGCTCCAAACTAAACTGAACTGCGTCTATTTCCAGGTTTCCCACATCACTGAACTGTTCTCTCAGAGCAGCTGAACAATAGTTTTAGTGACGCTTCACAACAAGGCTGCAACTTGGTGTCGTTTTTACTGATTGTTGTCTTCATTAAATCTTCTGTTAGAAAACAAAAAGCGTCACATCCTCACATTTTGAAGTTTAAAGCAGCAGATGTTTAGTATTTGTCCCTGAACAATGACTGTGTCAAAATGTTTGTATTTTATTTTGCTGCCAGTGGACTAATAGTTCCAGGTATTCATTCAGGGTTGAACCATAAACAGCACAGTGGTAGAAAGCATTAAAACAATGAGTTACTGGTCCAAAGTTCTGTCACACACTGCTTGTGTTTGCATCTTCCATCTTATTGTGCCTGCATTACGCTGCATGTTCATCCTGTCTGTTTATTCTTATACATATTATCTGGCATTTTCTAAACATTCTCAGTATATGAAGACTAATCACTGAGATGCTGTAAATATTAGCAAACGAATGTGATACTCATTTAAAGCTTCAAGCAATTTACAGTAAACAAAATAATAGTAACAACAAAAACAGCATCCAAGAGCCACTTAATTACATGGACTCAAGTTCAAACAAATAGAAGCCACTGAGAGCTTAATAATGAAGCATAACTCCTTTAAACCAACCTTTATTGAAATCTGGCAACCAGCGCTCCTCGTTTTAGAATAAGTGGCATTTAATGCATGATATCACTGAGTTTGTCACGTGCGTTTATGAAAGGGTAAATGTGCAGCTGTACTGTGCAGGTCAAGATCCCTGACTGGTGTTTTCTTGTGTGTGATGGTTTGCTGCAGTATGTGGGGAGTCTTGACGTGCCGAGGCCCAACAGTCGGATGGAGATCGTGGCAGCCATGAGGAGAATCAGGGTAAGACAAAAACGTATCATGAAGTGTGTTTAACCAGAAGCGCACACACGTGCACGTTCATCTTCCATCCTGTGGTCATTGTTCTCCGATGGAAGACAGAAACTATCTTTACAATACCACACTAATCTCACAAACAATACAAAGACTGTGCTGCTGTCAGATGAAATTTGTATCATGAATGTAGTGACGCATGTAAGGGGCTGGACAGCGGGTCATGACTTCTGATGTGGGGAAAGAGAAGCAGGGATGAATTTTTAGAAGGGGAAAGCAGAGGACGGCTTGTTGAACAGCACATTGGCCCTTCGCTGGCTGTAGATTATTATTGTGCTCTGTTGACCGCATAGTCTATTAGAACTTCACAATCATTGGTTTTCCATTTTTAGCCCTACATTCACTCTTTTCTCATTCATCTTATAGTCACGCTTGCTGCTCCCCCCCCCCCATAATGCTCAGTATCAGAACTGTTGCAATGGGGATCATGTAATCATTTTATTCTCTCATTGTCCCAGCAGGCCTGCTTTTTCCTCCAGAAACTAACATGGAGCTGTACCAGACGGCCTGGGTGGTTCTGTAATCTAAGTGTGACTCACTGAACTAGTTTAGTTCAGACATGACAAGGCTCTTAACTGTGGCTCATTGAATATGGAGGAAATGAAATGTGTGATTTCATTTTAGAGGTACTAAAAAGCCATAATGTGCATTTTATATTCTGAAAAATTCATGAATTTTGAGGCACAATATTCCAACTTTTTAAGATTTTGGGGAATCAGGAATTGTTTTCTGAAGCGTTAGTAGTTCTGTACTGTGGGTCTGTGGGTGACAGTGTCTGTGTTTAAAATCAGAGGATCCTGGCTGAAAGAAAAATTATCTATAGAAGTGTCTGAAGAGCAAAAACAAAGCTATAAGCTGTTTATGATCTGTGAGCTTGTGTGAATGAGCTGAGTGTGCAGATTGCTCCTGTTAGTTCACGTGATTCCCAGACCGACAGATCAATAATGTTGTAAATATGATCATTGTGATGGTCTACTGCAGACTGAGGCAGAATATCAAACAGGAGCATGTATAGGCAGGAAAAAACTGTTTGCTGACATGTGGATGCATACATGTTGGTTGTTGTCTGCCTGTATATTTGATTCCCTGGAAGTCTAGAAATAGCCTTGAATCAATTATGAATGAGTTAGTGTATTAAGGTTGTATTGCTCAGCCTTTTCAACAGAATAACGTTGTTTTTGAATGATTAATGAAAGAAGCAGGATCTCTCATCCAATCTATCAAAGTAGGTTGTCTAGTGGGAAATGAAGACATCTGCCACATATATATGATATATATATATTTAAGAAAGTAGGTTCTTCTGATTGTGATTAACGGACCAATTACCATATAAGCGTGAAACTGACACTAATATAGACTACAGCAATTAACTATTAAACTTCGACCACAGACATTGTGCAGAGCTAAAGGGTTGTACAGTGCAACACATGATATATCACTGCTCTGTGACATGTCACTGGCCCGTTTTCACTCATTTCGCTCTTCTCAGGGTGGTTTCTTCTACTGCAGCTGGAGAAGCTTAAGTATTAACAGTAAAGTGTGGTGGATATTTAAGCAAATGAGCTTGTTTTACCTTGTGTTGTGATATGGTCTCCTTATATTGTACATCTTACTGATGCACCTGATGTTTGTACCACTTCTGGTTTTAAACCGTATTTCTGTGCCAACCACTTCTTTTTTGGGTGAACCCTGCCACATTGTGCCTACACTAGGTGAATGCAAATACGGGCGCAGGCGTGGCTGCCAAGTCAAATGTAATTAGATGAATATTGACTGGCCTTCCTGACTACCCCTCATTGCTTTTCACAAAACCAAAGGCCTTGTCTTTAATTTAAAAGCACAACTCTTTAGGCAAGGGACTGTGCAGAGAGACACCGGAGCTGAGTGTGATTAAAGAGAGTGAGGAATGGCATTTGGAGAAAGACTTGGGAGGAAGTCCTGGAATCAGGAGAGGTTGCGTGGTGGCTGGCAGAGCCATAGTCGTTTCATCTCCCTCAGCTAATCGCTTTAGTCTCAGCTGATGTGAGAAAACGGGAGCAAACATGAGTCGAGAGCGAGAGCAGAGAACAAATCCTGATCATTTCTGGGCATGGAATCTGGCTTTGTCAGAGCAGAGGCACTGTGCTGGTTGAGTCTTCGGTTGTTTTACAAACCCACACACCTGCCATTCCCACAGTGGGAAAATATAAAGACACAATTTTGTATCCTGTGGATCTTTTCAGAGTAGCTTTTTGTTCAACCTTCTCCCATTATGGCTGACTGGCCCTGCTGTTTTAGTTTATAAGAACTTGTTTCATTCAGTTTGACCAGTGGCACAGAAACTATCCCAGCGGTGTGCGAGCGCTTTCATACGTGTGTTTGTATGAATGTGTGTATGCTCCATGGTGGTAAGTCTGCTTTGCTTTTAAACAACCTCAACTTATTAACAAGGCTGAATGACAAAAGCTGGTGTTGTTGCATCCTCATGGGCAGATTTGGTGTAGTCATGCACAGCTTACTGCTTCAGAAAAGGACATGTCTAGATACTAGAAGTTCCTTGGGAAAGAACCACACTGTTTACAGGAGGCAACTGTCTGCACAAAAGGAAACAAGTTAAAGACTATTGTTGCCACCTCACCCATGTCTATGTTTGTGTCAGTCCTTTTTCTTTTACTCCCTCCTTTCCAACCCTGCTCCCTCTACTTGTTTTCTTTCCATCCCCTCACTCTCCTACCAAAATAGACTGTCTCCATTTAGCCCATCTCTATACTCAGCGCTGACAGGAATAGATTTTTTAGGCTGAGGGCAGGCTATGCATGCTTCCCTTTGAATTTTGATCAACTCTAATGGGATTTTAATCCTTCTTCACATGTCCGTCAGGATGCAGCCCCATTCCTCAGACTGCCAAAAGTCTCCCTGCAAATTACATGGCTCCCTTCTTTTTGCATTTGGTCCCATGTCTGTTTGGAACATCTCCTGAGAAGATCTGTCTTTTATGGGAGAAACCTTATATTTTTGGTTCCTGTCAGTTTAATATAGGTCCATTGCGTCTGTGCTGGTCTTGTAAGAGCTCACTGAACAGTCATGGCTCAGTCAGGAGCAGATGCCTGGTCTCTCAAGAGGGATATAGTGGGAAAACAGGCAACCCAGACCTATCAGTGTCCATCCATCCATCCATCCATTTCTATACCCACTTATTCCTTAACCAGGTTCACAGGGATCTGCTGGAGCGTAACCTATCAGTGTGTGCAACAGAATTTTTTACATTGCTTTGTGTCCTTTTGGGCTTGCTGTACTTCAGACTTTCCTCAAACTGCAGAGAATGCTAATGGTATACTTAGCCTACATGATTATAAATAAATACTGGAATACAAATATTGGCGTTCTCCAACTGTAGACTGAGCCAAGGATTCTGTCAACACAAACCCATGAGTTTTTTGCCAAATCATCAGTCATGATTATGGCATCAAATCATGTCTGTTTAATTAGCCATCTTGTTTCTCTTCTTCCTGCTCATGTCTGCACCTGTCACTCATTCATACATCAGGAGTCAGTTGATTTGGCAGCAGCTAATATAAGCAATTTCCACCAGAGAAATATTCTTTCATATTTCTTGTAATTCTTTATGGTCAGGTTTTTAAAGCTAGGTACGACAAATGCTGACTCCTGCTTAAAGGCAGCAACACACAAAAGACACAGATTAGTGATAATATTGTATACACTATGATCATGCATGTGTGTGTGTAGTGCACCACTCTCAGCCTAAAATGTTAGTTTGATTAAACACTGATCAGAACTCAGAATCCAAGTTAACCTACCAAATACCAGGTATCAGGTAGGTGAATTGCTTGTTTGCATAACATTTACACATCCTGCATGTCCCATAAAACCAGGAGGAAAATGAGAACACCTCCTAAGTCCAGCTCAATAGCAAAGTGGGGGGGCAGTTGCTTGGTTGTTGTTCTTCATTCACTCACATATGTGAATGTAGGATATGCTGTATTTAGGGGGGCTTGACACATAATATGGGGCATTGTTTTCACTTTGTATTCATGTAAGCTTAATGGCAGATGACCAAGAGCATAGTAGGTGACCTATATGTGTACTGGATTAGATGTGATCTCAGCTCTGAACGGGTGCAGTTAACATTTTTGTTTTTTTCAATCCCAGAGATAACAGCAGTCCCTTTTTTTTTTAAAGTCATTTTATAAAAGGCCCAGTCCATCATCACTGCATAAAAATATTCTTCTATACACATCTGCTTTGGTCAAACTGGAAACTGAACAGCAAAATTCACCCTAAATCCATTTGCTGCATACACAGTATGTGTTCATGGAAACTTGGTAAATGTGCATGTGGTCATTGTGAAGTCTGTGCACTTGAGTTACAGCTTTACTGTGTTTTTATTTTTTGCTACTGCCTTTTCCACTGGTGTGTATTGTGAGTAAACATATGACAGAACAGCAGGTCTTTTACTCACATGGATGGACAGACAGGTTGTGAGTGGTCTCTGCTTCCACTACATCATGCTGCACACAAACAAATGGGCTTCTGCTTTTATCATCTGGCCTAAGGCTACGCTGTGTCTTTCAGTACTACAATTAGTCAAGTCATATATACTCTGATCTCCTCACACACACCCAAAACAAGCTCCACCCTAAGAAAAGTCATTTCTAAAGCCATGAACTCAATCCTGCTGCAGAGCCTGAAGGCTGATTTTCTTTACAGACATTCCCTGACCACAGCTCTCTGCAGCCTCTGCACACAAAGTTGTGGTAGTTATAACTCTATGGTTTTCTGTATCCTTTGGTTGTATTAGTTGCCTGCTACACATCCTTCAGTTGATAATATGTACAAACACAGCTAAAGACAATAGACCAGGAAGTGGATGTGTGAGCATGGGTGTGTCTGCACCTGCATATGTGCATGTGATTGAACTCGCATCAGGTTGCTTGTGTCCTGTTTGCGTGGATTACTGTATGAGAGTTATGTAGGCCAGAATGTCCTGTATATGTAGGAAAGGTAGACGAGACACCAGGAGCATTTTGCAGCATGATGTAATCCAGTACAACTGCAATACAAACTTCAGCTTCCACAGTGACCACAGTGATGAATCAACACCTGTCTTGACACAGTCCTGCCAATAGATTGCGGCATTTTCCATTTGCTGGTTTACGGTTTGGTTTGGCATTTGGTTTGGCCTGCTGTAGCTGTGCAAGGATGCCATCGATAACATGCAGTTTGTAAATTCCTTTCACCTTGTACTTCTTTCCTGTGTTTGATTAGTAAAATACTTACTTAAGATTTATGAACACTGTGGGCAATGATCACGTTTATAGTTACCATCATTTTCCTCAGAGGGTTCTGTGTGCAGTATGTAGGCTGAAGCAACAAATCAAACTGTCGTGAGAACTGTTAACTTGTCCCTGCTCTGCTTCTTCTTGCCGGTCACTGCATCTGTACTTCACTAAATTAATTCCCTGATCTGTAAATTTACAAATTTGATTCACTCATCCTGATTGTCCCAACAGAATGATTAGATTTGTTCAATTGCATGGTTTGCCTCAGCTCGCCTTTTGATGAATGGTACTGTTGTACCCTCAGTCCCTCTCACTATTATTCTGCAGATCTGAATTAACCACAGATTTCATGCCGCTCCTCATGTCTCCTTGGCAACTAGTTTTGTTGCAGAACATGTCTTTCTCAACTCTTTAGGTTTGGGCTGGCCTCAAAGTTTGGTAGAGATGTAGAAATTAACGGTTTTCCCTAGTTTGCTATTCAGAAATGAAAAAGGCACAAGGTTTGTAGTCATACAAATTCTGCATTTTTCCAGAAACATATTTTTCATATTACTATATAAACATGTGTCTTGTATATAAACAAGTTGCGTGTCTGGGAGAGTTCCTTCTTAAAATCTGCAGGCAGATAAAGACTGCGTATTGTATTATAGTATCGTTTGTTGGATAATGATTGAGGAAAGTGCTGCAGGGTTTTGAGCTTGCTGCCCTACTTCTAAATGTGATTTAGAGTTGTGGGTGTGTGTGTGTGCACACACTCGTCTATCTTCTCTCATCTTGTTCCAGAGTGCTACATAGAGAGCCTCAAGGTCTCACTCCCCGTTCCTGCCGTTCAACCTCTGCACACTCTCCTTTTTGTTTCATTACATTCATCTCTCTTCCTCTCGTCTCAGGTCTGTGTGGGTTTAAACATGCAGGAAGTAGTTAAGGGGTTTAAGAGCTTTAAGCATAACAACAATAAATTTCTACTGGCATCCTGGTGTCAACACCTTCATTAACCAGTTACTACTCATTCATCTTTCATATATGGAGACAACATGGGATATGAGAATAATGCAACATTTAGTGAGTCACTCAGTAACTTTGGCTGTAGGTAATGGTCAGTTAGGACGCATTATTTTAAATAGAAAAACATTTAAAGGACAAGTGTTTGCTAATGTGTTTTTTGTGTGGATGTGTCAAACTATTTCTGTTTCTTGTATTCTTATTTGTGACCTTTCTGGAGTCACCTAAGCTTACAGAACTAAAGATATTCACTAGTATTAATGTATATGCTATATTTATGATGCATTGCTGAATACATTACATTTTCCTGATAAGTAATGATGACATAATGGTGTCTGTTGCAAACTATTTAGTATGCAGAGTGCCTTTATATACTATATTATTGTTTACTCTTATTTTGCATCTGTCTAAGTTTCTAGACACTGTGAAAAATTCTCTTGGAACAAAAAGATCAGTATCTACAGATTACTACACCATACACAGTCAATGCATAGACCCACTCATTAATTGGATTCATTTCCACAGTCTGCTCTACATCTACACTTTGCCATTATTCTTGCTGTTGTCACTAAAAGCTTACTGATGATGCTTTTCTATCACTTGTCAATGCGATTGTGTTCTGTGCTTTAGGGTGACCACCTCCTTGGTATATTCTAATTGGATGAATGATGTGAGTTAACTGCTGCTGCTCGTCCTGAAGACTGTAAACTGTTTCACTGCTGCCATCCAAACAGACACTAACAAGATAACAGATTCTCTGCTGTTCAGATGACAGGGCTAATGTGACTGTCGATCAGATTAACAGCATCTACATCTCACAGAGGACCATGTCCCTGCCTGTTAAAATCTGTCACTTAGACAGCGAAGGTTTTTGACAGATAAAATCCAAATAAAGACTGTTCCATTTATTGATGACAAAGAACAGAGCTTTTAAGCAGTGTGATTTAGTTCAGTATTGTTTATATAACAAACTGTTCTGCAGTGAATGTTTGAGAAACTTTTTTTTGCATTCATTATTATCTTCACTTGCATCAACCCACCAGGGCAGAAAAACTGAATGGATAATGAGGGAGGAGACAGCCTGTAAGCCGTCTAATCATATGCACTGGAGGCATTAGTGTATTTTTGGAATTTCAAACTCTACACTTCTTGTGTGTATGTTCTTTGTGCTTCCTTTAAATAATTTGCTCCCAATAGGATTTCAGTGTAATCTCTGTTTCTGACTGGTTGGGGTTCTGTCTTTCTGTCAGTGTGTGTTTGGGGGTTATAGTAAAACCAGGGCTCCTCAGATCTCTTGCTTGTTGTTTCTGTCTCCCCTTGCTGTCACCTACATCAGGTACATCAAACAAGTACAACAATGTGTTGTGACTTCCCAACATTGTCCTGGCTCTAAAATACCTTCTAAAAATATTACTGCACTGACCTTTCTCATAACCTTTGGTCACAGTTACAGTAGATGAAAGGCAGCAAATCTCGATATCCGTCTGTCGGTCGGTCCACAACTTTGATCCAGATGTAATTATCTCAGCTACTTAATGCATTGCAATTAAATTTTGTACAGATGTTCATTGTCCCTGACAGATGAAACTACTGATTTAGAATATCTCCAGTTTGCCCTTTGATTCTACACAAAGGGCTTTCAGTGATTCTGATTGTTTCATAATCAGCTGTGGGCTATTCAGAGACACCAAATGAAAACATCAAATACACTATGTACACACTAAATTGAATTAAGTAAACGTAGATCAAATCTCATCTGTTTTTTGTGATGGTTGGAATTCTACCATGATTGAATCACTTCTGTGAATTCATATTTACTTTGACAAGCAGAAGGAAGCAGTCAGGAAAAAACAACGCAGACAGCAGTAAGGAGAGTGAAGTTGTCCGTCATCAGTCAGTGCCAGGTGGCAGCACACTTTTACCAGCCTTGTGTTGCTGGTGTAGTGGGCAGCATGAGGAGATTTAAGTTTCTCACGACTGAGTTTTATGAAAGCGTTCACACCCTCTTACGGCCTCTTCCTGGGGGCTTTTTGACACATGTTTGCATGTGAGGGCACAGATGGTCCCCCTGCTTCACACCCCCTGTCTCCCCCATAAAAACCAGGTTAACGTGTGCTTAAGCATTTGGCCTTAAACATGTTATTTTCTCACCAACTTAACTGCTGTTGCTTTTGTATGTTCTTGGTTTGCTTTCATCATATACGTCCTTCACACAAGCTGCAGACCCTCCAGTGTTCCTCTGTTCTGTTCACATTTGTGTTTTCCCTTTGTGATGCTGACATGGAAAGCTCCAGATATGTATGCCAACACATCCAGATTAATCATCCACCCAAACCACTCCTAACCTATTATAGGTTATTATAGGGCTGTAATTTATAATCATTCCATTTCCATTTCATTATTAGGTGTATGGAAAAATGAAACAAATGTCCATTACAGTTACCAGAATGTCAGAACAGAAATATACTGTCATATACAAAAATATATAACAGAAAAATCTCAGGTAGAGACTGGAGTTTTTGACATATAAAACAAATGTCTTATTTGTTTTACATGTCAAAAACTCCAGTCAATAGATCAGTAGATTATTTTAAGTAGCAATGATGCATGTAAGCCTGTAAACTGTCAAAGTGCTGAATCTTCTGGTCCGTTTTCAATAGATCATCATAGTCACTGTATCATAACATGAACACGGAGGCTGACTATGCTTGTACAGTATGTGGATGCAGATCAGTGGTGGTTGCCCCTCCTTCCACTGGCTGCTGAGGGGATTTTAGGGCCTGTGATCTGACAGCATTCGTCCCTATAATCCTATTACTTTACTGCTGCTTTGCCAGACTACTGCACTGGACAAAGCCACACTCAGCTTCTCCACCTCACCGTGGTCCCTGTGTCAACCTCTTGTTGCAGGATGCTCTGTCATCCCAGTTCCCCACCTTATCCCCTAACTTGTCAGCATGTGTGCATGCAGATACACAGTTTGCTTTTAGTTTTGATTGATCAGGGAACTAGTAGAACTAGTGTAGAAAAACTCAGTGCTACAAAAAGACTTATATATATATATGCTTGAATCCTGAAGGGTGTCCAGATAGCTTTGACTGTTGAGCCCTCAAAGTGCTTTAGAAACTGTATGTGACTATTCAAAGGAAAGCAGAGACTGCACATGTAGGCGTACTTCTGCTTTTCCTTCATTTCCACAAAAGCTAGGACATGCCTGCTTGATTCCTCTTTTTAAAAACATGTTGAAGCCCATCTGAGTTGGATGAGATTATAATTCAATGTTACATCACTTTTGATTTGGGTTTTCTTAAGTTATGAAATAATGTAAGTAATAACCTCACATCCTAGAGACAGTGACTGTTTGATATGCTCAGGTTGTTCCTTTGTATTTCTTCCATATTCCATGTGACTAACCCTGAGTAGCCGCCGTCAGTGCCCTGGGACTGGCTGTCCTTTCACTGTGCCTGTCAGCAACTCACTCAGGCGTGGGTCCATTCTCACTGCAAAGGCGCAGACACCCAATGAGTGCCTGCTTGGACCCGCAGCAGAGCTTAGCTGCTTCCGCTGACAAGCCTGTTTCAAGGAGTTTCAAGTGTATAGTTTTTTGTTTGTTTGTTTTTTGTAATGGCTGCCCAGAGTTCCTGGGCTTTGATTCTTTTCTTGGTTTTGTGCAGACGTATTAAAACTGGCCATAACTGAATGATTCTGTCTGACAGCCACTATAAACACAAATGCACTGTAAGTAATGAAAGTCATTTATCTAGAAAAGTCACAGCTGTAGCTCCCAGATGGTGTTGGTGCAGTTTTCGTGCCAGCTGCAGATGTTTATCTGTTTTCCAGAATTTTATCACAAAATCAATAATAAAGAGGCTGGAAAAAGTAAATCACAGTGAAAACACAACACTGCTTTAAATACAACTTCAAAAAAATGTTAATTTCTTTATATAAGCCCCAGTAATTCTATGCAATTAAACTTCAGTCGTGTATGTAATCCTGTTGTCATCAAGAAGCCCCTGTAGAGGCAGCTCTTTAAGAAGTGTTTCCTGTTAGCAAACTCTCTACCAGGGTCAGACCACTGCTGCTCACTAGAGACTGCCAACACCCTGGGTCCCAGCAGTCGAGTCATAATATCTGGACTCAGTGTAAGACACCCACTAAAGCAGAGACACCAGCAAGGCAGATACTTTCTTTTTCTTTTGTATCTTTGTGTTTTTCACACGCACAGTGACACAGCCAGTGTGCATAAACACAAATTCCACTCGGTGTCTGATCTAAGACAAGGTCATCGTCTGTTGCGACTGTTGAGGTAATTACTCCCCCATACACACTTCTGCTGACTAATGCTGAGATGTGCCAGTTCACTCCAGAGGTTTGGGTGTCTCGGCCATCACAGGAGACACTGTGTCCTCTCTGCTTGTCTGCAGGGCTGAGTGGCTTGCCTGGTAATACCACTCACTGGGAGAGAGACAAGTTGAGCAGCTTCATGTCTTTTTAACTAAAGGGACGTTATAAGAAGCAGTTGTTCAATTGCCAAAGCACGTGATTTCCTTCTCAGAAAAATGAGTTCAGATTTCTCATAAAATACATTTGGTAATATCATTAGGGCCCAAGCACTGGAGGTGCGAAGCCATACCGTTTCTGTAAAGATTATCAATATTTGTCTCCCGCTGCCTAACTGGGCCATTTTTGAACTGGTTCCCATGGGTAAAGTTTACCATGCACATCTGTTACCACAGTGAGCAGTCACAAAGCCTAAGCCATGGGTGTGGCCTAGGGACTCCATGGCACCCCCTTATGTCAATAATACTTGTGCTTGGCATGTAGTTTCAGCTACACACATCAAACTTGGTAGATGTGTGGAACTCCCCAGTATGAACATTTTTTGCATGTACGTTGCTATAGCCACACCCAACAGGAAGTGAGGTATTTGGGATTTTGTGTGTTTTCACATACAATGGACTTTAACATAGTTCTCTTGCATCTTCCATGTTTGTGTCAAATTAGGTATACATGATGTCAACATACTGCGGACTGACATAGAGCCACCGTGTGGAAAGGTAGAAATGAGTGCTTCCTGTGTCTAAAGCATGTGAAATTTGGCACAATCATTAGTTCTGTACGTTTGATGGACATCCCATGTTGAGAGTGTAATATATCAGGGCTCGGGCCCGTCATTGCTACTTGCAGCTATATTTTCAAAGTGTTTCCCACTTTTTTGATTTCTGAGAAATCTTCTTTGTGTTAAATGCCAGGCTGCTGCAGCTGTCGTGTTTTTCAGCTCGGTTTAGTTCCCAACAATGATCTCTTTGTATAGTAAATTGGGGGAAAAAGCAGTGAAATTTCTTGGTACTCCCCAAATCCTGGGAATTGTAATGAAGGGGTTGCTAGGTTGCGATCTATAGAGCCTATTGTGGACTGCTGTATGGATTCAGTGGTACTACAGGGAGCATCAATGACCCACAATGCGCCTGCATTCCATTGCTTTTCAGGACTGTTGAAGGGGAATGGGGGTTGTCCATAATTCCTTATTCCTTGATTTGGTTTGCAAAACCTGGATCCTGTTCATTTATTCATTCTAAAAATATACATGAACAGCAGGAGAAAAACAAATTTGTCCTTTTCAAACTTTTCTGTGGAACTGCCTCCAAAGCCAGACTTTCAAGCTCATACCAAATAAACATTAAATCCAGGACAATCTGACCTTCATTTACGGGGTTGTTGACAGCAGCTGGGAATGTTTTGTCAATCTGTACATTTTAGGTTTTGTATGTTTTCACAAAAGGGCAAAAAGAGGAATTAAGGCTTTTTCAATGTGTTATGGTTTTTTTTTTTTTTGATCAAAAAATAAAACTAAGTTGAAATAAATAAATTAAGGAGCTTAATGTAACTGATGTGGAGTCTGTCACCCTCAGCTCTGGATGACTGTCTGTTAATAAAAACAGGTTAATGATGGGCTTTGGTCATAGTTGATTATTTGTGCCACATAAAGAAACTGCTCTGAAACTGTCACAGCAAATTCTTTTGTCCTGGCTTGCTCAATTACTACTAATGAACTATGAATGGCTTATTGTGCTCTCTGCTGTTTTAAATTTATCAGGTATTCCAATAGGCGGCTTTGCCTTCCTCATTTTGTGCACGTAGCAACAGCTATTAGACACTTTGATAAAAGGCTGTGAGGAGGAACGCTGGCTGCAATTTGTTGCACTGTCTGGAAAGACTGATGGGTCTGATGACTTAATGCACGCATCCAGGCTGAGAAAGATTTCAAAGAAACACTCTAACACTGTCTCCATTCGGCTTGAACATTGCTGTAGCACTCTGGAGGCGTAGCTTTAAGGTTTTGACACAAATGTGTCAAATTGTACATCTTAGAACTTAAACCAATGCCTTTTTCATGCCTATTAGTCATACAGTTTTCATTATGTCTCATGTATTATTCCTAAAGTCTGTCTTCCTAAATTTCTTAAACATAGTTCAAAAAGCTTCAAAATCTGAAACGGCTGACTAAAATAAACTAAGCTCTTCTCTGGGATATTCATATGCTCAAAGTTTCCAAACCTGAATTGCTGAGACTTAAGGGAACATGTGCCACAAGCTTTTAATTGTTTGTTCCAGAAAAAAAAAACATAACAATGTAAGTGCATTAAAAGCCTGAATAATTCAAAACAGTTTTTCACTTAACCGTAGAAAATATTAAAATTTCATACTTTGGATGATTTTGCAAAATCCTATTTTGCTTGACCAGAATGTTGGTATAAACTGAGAATTACTGAAGACCTGTATGTGAGTGTTAGTGATCACAGCTGCCTGACTTTGCTGCAGTCAAAAATTGTGTGTCAGACCTTGGGTGTGTATTTGTCACCGCATCCTTCATTGATTCAATTATGTTTGTCTGATAACAATTTATGTCCTTTTGTCATTTTCATACCTCTGTGTCTGCCTACTAAAACATCTCAAAATCGTTGTTCTGCTCAGTCGCCTTCCTTTGAATGGCCTCATCTCAGTTTTTGCCCCAGAGCAAATACTGTGGATCTTGCACAGGGCCCATAAGTATACTGCAGTAGAAATGAACCTGCACCTGATTTTTGGTTTCGCACTTGGACACTTTCCTTTCATCTCACCACTGAGTGTACTATTTCACGTATCAGCATGAATATTTTTTTTATTCCACCTCTTTTAAAGCCTTGCAACATTTCTATGGTGTTTTCCTCCTCTCTCTGTCTCTCTAAACCTGTTCTCTATTTAATCAGTTCTTGCACGACTCAGTTCTGTATAATTAAAGACTGAAACTTTAATCACTATGGATCCAGGACAAGGGGAGCAGGGCATTTCAAGTAAATACGAGCAGAAAATGAGCATGAAAGAAAACATAGAAATGAATGTAACAAAATTCACTTTGTCATGATACTTATTTGCTGTAAGTCTGTGCAGATATTTACAGACAGTGAGGACAAATCAAAGCCAAACTATCTGATAATCATGTCTGGTAGGTTGCTCATAATGTTCAGCTAATTGTTTCACTGCAACATTGCATAGCTGGATTAAAAGGTCAGAGTTTGCAGGAGGTCCTTACATAACTACAGCTGTTAATGCACCTCTTCTCATCCTGTCTCCTCTTCTCAGCTTTCCTCCGCTATTTCCAATCTTCTTACTCTTGTCTTGCCTCCATTTTCATTAAACCCTTAAAATCTTACTTTTTTCTTCCTTCATCAGGATGAAAACCTTCCTCTCTGCTGTCTGTGTATTAGCGTTTAGCAGACTATGGTAAGCAGCCAAATGGACAATTATTTTCTGGGAAACGGCCAGCTCCTCCGGGAGGTGCTTAACATTCTCTGCAAGAGATTTGAAAAACGTCAAATTGTCCAATCTTTTACTGTTCGCCCTAATGCTGAACACTTGATGTGATTAAAAACTGTGGGTCCAGATCTCAGTTTTGGCGAGATTTCATTTACTTTATAGTAAAAACCTTTGAGATTAAATCAAATGTTAAAGCTGCAATAACTGATATTTTATTAATAGCATATCAAGTGGCAATGTGAAAACCACATGACAGCATGAATGGGAACTCTCACACTGATGAGCCTACAGAGAATTATCACTGTAATGAGCAGCACCCTTCGAGGTCGCAGAGTTTTATTGTGTTTCAGCTCACTAGTTATCGGTTTGGCTCACTACTTTACCATTTTGGTTTATCTCATCACTCCTGCTGTTTTCTTAAAACTCACTATACACTATCTGCTCAATATGTAAATTGAATTGGCAGGTAGCTGGTGAATAAAGTAGAGCACTGAGCTGCTAAAGAGCCTGGTATTTTCCTTAGAAGTTGTCAGAGAGCAAAACCAGCTGAAAGAGAGTGAATATTGGGCTTTAACTGTTTAAGCTTCAACCAAAAAGCAGCGCACATTGCTGGCTTGTTTGATCTCATATAGGCCACTGTATGAAACCAACTTTATGTTCAGTGAAACACCTGTAAAGCATTTTGTTTCATGATAGATGGCTATGGCCAGACAGTCACACTGTAAGCCTTGACAGCTGGTTGCTAACAAGACCTGAACCATCCTTCATGTTTAGAAGTGACACTGATTCGAGTCGACAGGCCAGACTTACTAAGTTCCTCAGTAGAGAGCCTGGCCAGCTGACAAGGTACAAGCGTGTTAGTCACTCAGTGCAGTTGCAGCTGTTGTATACCACTCAGCAAACAGAATGGAGACAAACCCGAATCCAGGGCTTTTTAGTTCAGTGTAATTTGGCTGGTGCAGTTTGTTTTATTTTTCTCACACAGAACTACGTGATAATCTCCTGCCGCTTTTAGTTTCTGACAGACTTTATCAGCCATGTGACTGCTTCTCAAGAGCTCTGCTGAATATTTTAATGCCATTACCTGCATAGAATAAAAGTCAGTATACAGACAGATGTTGGTGATTATTACTTTCATCATTGCAGTTTGAATTGTCTTCATCATCCAACTTTCCTGGTGTCCTTTGGTTTTCAGCAGACAGTGAAAGGTGTCTGACAGATCAGTGCTCTTACTGTGAGCTGCCAAGCTATTTAAATTCCTGATATGTTAAAGTGCCCCACAGATCATGTTTTAATGCTGACAGATTGTTCCCACTTATTTCCTTAATTTTGTCAGCATGCCAAATGTGCAGCAGCACATATTGTACACTCAGGCCACACTTACTGCAGTGAAAACGTAGAGTAATGGATGAGAGCGTGTGTGGCTGCATGTCAGAATGTACACTATAGTGTAGAGGTGAAACAATTAGCTGAGCAGCTTTAGGTTCATCTGCAACAATTCTGATTAATCACGTCATTGTCATTTTCCAAGCGTAAATCCTCTAATTTACTGGTTACAGCAGCTTTAGTGTGAGAAGAGTTCTTGTTTTAAACTATGCTGTTGAAGTGCAATAATTGTACTTTATTTTATTTTATGATAATAAAATGTTTTTGCTATTCCATGTATGTCTTTTTATCTTCTTTTCTAGTATGAATTCAAGGCCAAGAACATCAAAAAGAAGAAGGTCAGCATTGCTGTGTCTGTGGACGGAGTTAAGGTGATGCTGAGGAAGAAACAGAAGGTAAGTCACTGATAATACACAAAAAAAATCCAAATGAATGTACCATTTTGTTTAAATAAGATGATCTGTTTCTCACACAGAGGAAAGAGTGGACATGGGATGAGAGCAAGATGCTAATCATGCATGATCCCATATACAGGTTAGTAAGACCTCTATCTCTGACAAATGACTATGGTCATGAAATAAAAAAACAAAATTGAAATTTCATCCCTCTTCCTTTTTTTTTAATGTACCCAGGGGATGAAACTGTCTGATATTCGTGCCAGTCTGTTCTTTGTACTCTGCATGTTCTTGTCTTTAACTGAAGTAATTACGTCTGTCAGGAAAAATTATGTCCTCCGGTCTCTGTGGATGAAAGTCTTGCTTTACAGACCGTGCCAAAGTCCTGCACTGGGTCAAGTGCCCACAAAAATAATGTGTAACTGTCAAAACATATATTAGTTGATAGTTTAGTATGAACTAAATGCAACATGAGATCATGCGTTTTATATTATATATACATCTCACCACCCAATTCATGATCAGCTCAGAACTGAAAATGCTGCTGGGCGACAGTAATGAGTCACTTCAGACATGTGGACCAATGATTACCACAATATCAGTTATCTTTGTGTCACTTTGTATTACATCAATAACAAGTGGGAGCTGACTGCACATCCGAATGGATTATGCAAGATCATCATGTCATCATGTGAGCCCTGTGCTCAACTTTATATAGTATCTAATTTTTTAGCGGGAGCATTATATTCTCAGATTACATCTGGTGTTTTGGGACCATGTGTACAATAAGATAACCTTTTCATGGAAATTGTTGCAGCCACTTAGACTCATTGCATGAACTTGTGTGACTGAGATTTGTGTGCATGTGTGTTTGTAAATTATGTAAACATCTGTGGGAGAATCTTATTTTATTTGGCAAAGCCACACCTCATTAAGGGACCATGTGTGCATCTTATAATTGTCCTTGCTTGTGTGTGTGTGTTGTGTTGTGTTTGTGCAGTGGGGATAAATGGTACACTCTCTACCATGTGACTTTCAGTCATGGTCATAATTTGGTTGCCTGGCTCCCAGTGGAGACATTTTATAGCAGTGGAGCTGCAAATGGAGATGCAGGTCTGACCCTCAGCTCTTTTCGTTTACTGCAGAGTGTGTCAGTGAGGGGTGAGATGAGACAGCATATTTGTACAGCATGAGACACAAGGAGTATAAGTACTATAGTGGTGTAAGATATTATAGTCTAGTCTTTCGATTTGATTTATGCCTGGGTTTTTAAATGCAATTTGTCTCACATTTTAAGGCTTGTGTATTTCAATTCAAATCTTTTCCATATTTTCTAGGATTTTCTATGTTTCTCATGACTCCCAGGACCTAAAGATCTTCAGCTACATTGCCAGGGATGGCTCCAGTAACTCCTTCAGATGTAATGTCTTCAAATCCAAGAAGAAGGTAGAGCAATAATCCACCCATACAGATACAGATGTTCACACTTATCCAAGGTGTTTTTGCAGCTGCTTTATAAACGTGCACAGACTGGAGGGAATATAGAAAAAGAATCAGTTTCTGCAGTGTCTACTTTAAGTAATAAAATAAACATTTGGCAATTACACAGGGAGAAAACAAGAAGACAAGGTAAAAAATGTGACAGTTCCAGCGGCATGACTAAGCTTTTAGCTAATGCAACCATTAGATATGTTGTATTTTGAGTATGACTCTTTCCTTTTATCTGAAAAAATCCAAGCACTTTTTCCTTTAACACCAAATTTGTGGCTGTCATTGCTCTTTGTTGTAAATCCAAAACCCCCAGCTGAAACAATCAGTGTGACCGTGGGGCATACAGTTTTCTCTGTCTAGCTGACTGTGATGGAGGAGATGTTTACATTCTGCCTTCTGCACTCTTATCTTTTATTCAACAATTAATTTCCTGATTTTTGTCAGCTCAGTTAATCAATTTTGGTTTTAAATTTGATTGTAAATTCAATTTCCTGAGGGTTAGTCAGTAACGTTAGCTTTGCACTGCGGATCCATAACCTGCATTGAATACAGAATTGACACATTTGAAGATAAGGATTACAGCAGCATGTTTCAGACTAACCTTTTCTCAGTCTTAGCTGTTTTCATGTGTGTTGCTGCAGCTGTTGCAACTTTCTGTCCTGGCTCAGAGACTTGGTATTGTCAGTCAAAAGACTACAGCAGGTGATCTCACTGTTTAACTAAAGCAGACAGGAGGAGCTGATCAGTGAAATTACCTGCTGTGGTGATGCATGCATTTGGCTTACAATTGATTACATCTGCTCTAAATAATGACCTCTCATCTTCATCTCTCTTCCTCCTTTCCCCATCAGACCCAGGCCATGCGTATTGTGCGGACCGTAGGACAAGCGTTCGAGGTGTGCCATAAGCTCAGTTTGCAGCACGCTCAGCAGGAAGCAGACGGACAGGCGGATGGAGAGAGTGACAAGTCCATGGAGGAGCCCAGCAGTAATGGTGAGGATGACCTTCAAGTGTTTATGCTCATCTGTTGTGCACAGTTTGGCCTGTGCAGAGTAAATTCTAATGCACATTTTTGGTATATGGCAGTTGATTTTCATTACAGCAGAGAATTGTACAAAAAAACAAAAAATATGATTATTATAATATATGAAAATAAAATATTTAAAGTTATCAATAAAGTCCTGGAAATTATACCTTGCACCTGACTCTGTGAGCCAGAGTCTGATTGCATTCTGTTTAGTTTTTCATTAGCCATGTGCAAACACCTGCTACTTGCCTGAGCCTTCAAACTGTGAGGGAATAAACTTCAGCCAACAAATATGCAGATATGCCAAACAGAAAAAATACAGCATAACACAAAGCCAACTATGTTATTGAATAATCCATTGGATGTGTCTTTCACGCAAGTTGAACTAAAAAATTCTTTATTGGTCATTTTGGTTCCATGACAACCATGTTTCTCCTGGCTAAAGCTCGACCTTTTCCTTGTTTAGTTTGATTACATGCCTCTTTGTGACCTTAATGGAACCATCAAACCTATCAGCTCTGATTTATCACAGCGATCCAACAATAGCAACACACATACTGTATGTGAACAAATTTGAGGAACAGTATTGAGCTAATGGGGATCTCAGTTCTCTCTGAGGTCTTGTGGGTGGAAAGTAACGATGAGAAAGTTTCCCATGATTACACCTCCCATGTCATTGGACAACAGAATGGATGACCACCCGTTTACACAAACTTTTACTCTATATTGTAATGTAGTCATATACACTGAAACAGAGACGATATATTAAATTGAACACAAGTAAACCTTGGAGGGGATGTTATGAATCTTGTGTATTCCTCTGTAGGCTGTAAACTGACAGAGGCAGAGCGAGGGGAGGAAGAGGATGGCGGCAAACGTGGAGGAAGACGAGGAGAAGATCCTTCAGCTGGTGCTTCGCTGTGTGAAAAGGCACTTAGTGAAATTCTGCAGAGTCTGGCAGAACTGAACATGGTCAAACCTGGACAGACCATCATAGTAAGATATACACACAGTGAAATGCTGTGGGCAAAAACATTCACAAGGTCTAATCAACCCTACCATATAGAAACTAGCAAGCTATAATAATTTGCTCATTTGCAAGCAATGGAAGGTAGTTAGCCTAGTTTGCTAAAATAATGTTTTCTTTCCATCATACCTACAGTGAAGATTCCCCTTTGTTCCTTGTACCCGCAGTGAAGCAGTAGCCACAGTTTTAGGGAAGCAGACAGAAGCAGTGTGAACCAGGTTATTTGGTTCACACTGCTTCTGTCTTTGTGGCTACAGGACATTGGTTTTACTGTCTTGATACTTTGGCTTTACTGGTGTTTTGATGCTGTTATCTGGACATATTGCTGCCAAATGGCTCATTGCACTAAGAACGTACAGTATAATGCCATTGGACTAAGACAGTACGGTGTAATGCTACTGAAGCTCCTCACCAGAAAATTGACGGCCGTTCTCTGTGACTAACTTGGCAGTAGATAATGATATAGATAAAAATACATTTACGCATTTTAGTTTCACTTTGTTTTACATTTGGCAGGCTTTGAACAGTTATGAACTGACAATTATATTTTGCTATTATTTTGGCAGTGACAGAATGACATGTGTAGAACATGGAGGCTTTAGTCTGTCATGATGTGCTCCTTTGGATTTGTCATCACTGGTTATCATGCTGCTAAAAGAGAGAGAGTGGGACTTGAGTGGGAAACCTGAATAGTCCTGCTGGTTGAGAAAAGGGGACACCTAATCCCAAAAACCCAGCCTGTTCCCTTTGATTTTCAAGAAACGCCATCATAATACCACGAGGGGTTCATGAACATCTGCTCCATGGAGATAAGCAAAGAGCGAGGGAACAAATATGAGAGAGAGGAAAAAAAAAGACTTGGAGGAATGAATAATTAGAGATCAGGATAGCAGAAAGGAAGACTGGCCAAAAGATACAGTGTACGTGAGACGGTGCTTGTGTTGGTGATTGTATGCACAATACGCAAGAGTGTTATTAGTTATAAACAGATAGGACATTTCAAATAATTAGTCATGTAGAGGCACTCAATTTGTCAATTAGCATGTTGTGTCATTGCACTTATACCATTATATATGTTTGTGTGTACACATATATACACATACAAACAGACTGTATGTCAAAACATTTATATCTCCTTCTAACTAAATGATAGGGTCTACTAGACCATACATAAAATGTCTACATGCTTATAAATGTCAATTAATGTCTGTTGGCTAAAGAGGGTCTCTGTCTAACAGATATTTATAATGTCAAGTTAAAGCCTTTGAGTTTTTTCTTATTTAGAAAAGCTAAAGATCTTCTGATAAAGAAGGCACCCTGTATGTGTCAGAAGCTCTCAGTTGGATGTTGAACACTTTACCGTGTGCTACCTCGCCCTCTGGTGGCTAAATGTGGGGGTTACAATACCCCAGTAAGTAAGTAGTTTTGTATGAAAGCAGTAGCACTGTGTGATTATACAGACACGGACTTTATGTTTTCACATATGACTGAGACATTTTCTCATTAAAAAGCTACTTATGGAATATCCTGTGTGTCCAGGAAACATTTATCTTACTATATCCTTGGAGTTAGGAGACAGAGATGCACAGACTTTGAGAAAGAGTGTATGATGCAGTGATGAGCTTGGGGATTATTTTCACTTCTGGTGTAATGGTACAGTGGGACTCCAGGGAGTTAGAGATCAGTGGGACACAGAACTGGTCTCAGGGACTCAGGGGACTGGGAGGTTCCTGTCTTTGTTTTTTTTTGTTTGTTTTTTTTTTTTTTAAATGGTGTCACATAATTATTCCCATCATTTCAACCTATGTTTTTGTAACCATGATCTTTCCTTGAATAAAATGTGTATTTTACTGTGTTTCTACCATCAGGACTTAGATCGAAGGTCTCTCTTCACTGTGACAACCCAAGGCATTACTCCCAGCAGCCCTTGCTCTCCATCTCTCACTCCATTGGCATCACAGCACTACCTGCAGCTTCTTCAGCAGCAGCTACAGCAGCAACAGCAGCACACACAGGTGGCTGTTGCACAGGTAAAAAAAAAAAAAAAACACACCAAGAGTTACAGTATACACAGAGGCAGGTTGTGTAAATACAGAAGAAGGAATAGCTGAAAACGCAACTGGAAACTGTCTTTGAACCCTAGACTGAATTATACAAGTTCATTTTGGCTCCTTATTTAAATTTAAAATTTTAATCATTTTGTAATAAATCAAATTTTCATTTGTCTTCATTCCAAATTGAAATTTTACAGTATATATCTCAAATGCAAATCATGTTTTTGCTGTGGCATTGTCAAGATAGAAGCATTTTTTTCACAGGTGCCTCCTCAGAATGTGTAGTGCCCACACTTGTACTCTGCTTGAGGCTTAAACACACTCAGGGTGCTGTGTTTGAGTAGAGGTGATCTGAATGCAACCTGTATGAGTTCCATGACTGCCATGTTATCTCTATGTGCTATATATCTTATACTGATGCTCCACTAGGTGGCAGCACCTACACAGGCATGGTTGGTTACAAAACCCAACCTGTACTCAAAGAAAACTCTTGTAACAAAATATCTTTCTGGGGTAAGAGATTTATCAAACTCCTCTAAAATAAAAACAATATTTTTTACGCAACTGCAACACAAATGCATCTTTACTTTAGTATTTCATGTATGATTCAGTTGATTGACCTGCTACATCAAAATCAATCCTTTTAGTTAATGATAAACCTAAAAAGCCTTGTCATTATCAGTTTCTGTGTTGGGATTATAGATGTGGATCAGTATTAAAGCAGAAATTTTCACTCACCAGAAAACATGCCTTGCTCTTTGGTCCATCTACAGGTGCAGCTGCTGAAGGATCAGATGGCAGCTGAGACCACTGCCCGTATGGAGGCTCAGGCCCGGGTCCACCAGCTGCTGCTCCAGAACAGGGACTTGTTGCAGCACCTGGCCTTGCTCGTGCAGCAGCTAAAAGAGCTGGAGGCCCGTTCCCCAAAAACAATTCAGCCAGGGAATCCACAGCAGGAGCCTCAAGCTAATGGACACAGTAAGTGACTGGAGGGGAGAAACCGTATAATCCTTTAGACAATCTATCAGGTCAGGTCTCCTCTGTGCTGCATGCAGTCATACCCCTGTTGGCCTGGGGATAATGTGGACTATGACTCCTCACTGCATTTCTGGCTGCAAACATCATCAGTTGTTTGATGGTGCAGAAGAACAGCTGCCAGTGGTTGAAGTGCGCTCTGCAGCTGAGCAGAAGTGCTTTTCACTCTGTGCCCACGGGGCATCCTTAACATGAGCATGTATATCTGTTCTGAGGCATGTTCTTTTTTATGATGAAGATCTTTATCATAGTGTTAAGGCAGATAATGGCTGAATGATCATCAAAGAATGAGTGTTAGTGCTCAAGCACATTTTGGAATTTCATAGGAGCATCCTCCAATTTGCCAGTCTTTATGAACAAGCACCATTTCCTATTTTCAGATAAATGAGGTACTTTTAGATCTGGATCTAGATCCATTTAGATGTAAATGGAACATACTCTAGTTTAATGGTTTACAGTTTTTTTGTGGATAACAAGTCATATGCTATTCGATATTGTAGTTATTAAGGATCTGCAGCTGTGCTAGTGCCAATGACTGCGTGAGGCTGTAGGTACAGTGTTTCACGTGTTCACTATCTTGGTATACACAGAGTTTTGATTTTGTTAACTATTATATTGGTTCTCACAAGCCACGTGGATACACAAGGTTTGTGCCATAGGAAGATTTTTGGAGAAGTTTAACAGCAGCTTAAAAAACCCTCTATCTTGCTAAAATAATAATGAATAACCACAAACACACACACACACACACACACACACACACACAGACTTGGCAGAGTTGTGTGAGTTTGCTTTTCTGTAAGTTTATGTACATAGTAAATGTTTTAAATGTGTGTATGTTAGTTTCATGTTTTTATGAATCATGTTAGCTCTTCTGATAGAAATCTCAGACCTGACTGGCCTAGAGGCAACCACTGGTGCTGTGCAAACTCATCATAATAAGAGTCAGCATTCAGAGAGGTTTTCTAATGATACCAATGCTAACATGCAGTCGTGTAGAGTATTATATTCACTTTTTTGTCTTCTGTGTTATCTGTCTGTTTTAGATGGTCAGTCATCATGCAGCTCAGTTTGTACGTCAGCAAAGTCTTTGTCTCTAAATCTGAAGAATCACTACAGTCAGACACTGGACCAGCTCATCACCTCAGCGTCTGCTTGGCCACTCCAAACCTCAGCCCTCTCTCCTTCACAGTTGGCCTGTGCTGAGTCCTACCTCAACCTGCTCAATGTGGAAAACAGCTCCAGACCAGCTGCATCTGCCAACGGAGACCTGGACCCCTTCAAAAGGGCCAGTGGAGCAGTGGACAACAAGCCGAGCTCCTGCAACGAGACTGTCCCGTTTACACTGAGAAATTCCAACATGGATGAAAAGTAAGAGAGTCATTCTGGAGATTATTACACATAAAAAATGCAAAGAATCAAAATACACAGAATTCAAATCCATATCATGTATTGAGATTAAAACTTGATCTGTCCAATTTGGCGTTTTTGTGTTCAGTTGCATGCAGCAACTCTCCCAACATGTAAAATCTGTTGCAATAGCTGAATATTTCACTAAATGTGGCGACTCCTGAAGGGAGAAGCCAAAAGGAAAACAAGAAGGTGAAATATTCCTTTAATGTGCAAGAACATTTCTAATGTAGCACCAGTCAGTTTGTGTTTGAAGTAACCAGGCTACACACTGACATGCACCACCGGTAGCTTTGAGTGTTATTAGCAAAGAACAGCTCAGCTCAGCAGAAACAGCCTCCAGCTAATGAAATTGTGACTGTAATCAGGGGATTACAGAACACAGTGAGGAGAGGGTCAAGTTCAGACAAATAAAGAGGGGATTGCTTTTGAGTTTGAATGTGGGAACTGGAGAAACATGTTGGAGAGAATGGAAAAACACATAAACTCCATCAGCTTTAAGTCTGTCCCAGTGTTTCTCTTTCAGCTTCTGTGTCCCACTACATTTACTATTTTAAGAAGCCATTATAACTCATTAAGGGAGCAAAGACAGTAAATGGAACCATTTTCTTTGGAATAATTTATGATGAATTTGCTTTTCAGGGATGTTTGAGGCATATTTTATCTTGTGAAGAGCCTTTGCTAATGTACGTTTGAACTCATGTCTGGATGCTCTGGCGTGCAGCACACACGACACACAACGCCTTACCTTGAATGCATATATGGAGACACAGCATGTGATTACTTTTTAATGAGCTTTTAATCTTCTCCAAACCGTTGCAAAGACTATGTAGACATTTACTCCATAAATACTGCAAAGCTCTCATGCTGGACTAAGGCTTCAGTCCTTTTCCTTTTATCGCCCTCCTTCTCTTGCTCATTCTCACACTCAATTAGTCTTTTCCTCTTACTGTTTTCTCTCTCTGAAAACAACCCGCAGACAGATCTGAGGAGAGCAAGTAAAAGTTGATTTTAAAACACACAAGAAGAGAAATAATGACTTGGAATTGACTCAGCGGTGCAGTGTGTATTTGGCATGCTTGTGGAGGTTGTAATTTTATATGTCATCTTTGTTTATAAGTATGTGTGTGTGTATCTGAGTGTTTGCAGCTTAGCCAGACTCACATCCTGTGGTTTCCTGCTGCACAGACTCTCAGCCAATCCTAGATCTAGTCCCTTCACAATTCAAAACTCTACACGGCCACATATGTCCGAATATTTTTTTGACAAAAGCTGGGGAAAAAAAATAAATGAAAGACAAAAGGGAACTTCTACCCTCTTCCAAACAGAGGCATCATGTTACTGTCCATTTCCATGTGAACATTAGTTTCATCTGGGAGTGTGTTGCATGCCAAATCCTCCTTTTCTTCTTTCTTTTTCCTTTCTTCTTCTTTTTTTTGTAATTATGTAAGAGCCAGCATCTCTTTTCTGTCTGCCACTCTTCCTCTTGAACTCTTTTTCTGTTCCACTATGTTTTCTGTTCTCTGTCAGGCTTAATACAGACGCCATATCTGAGAAACCCACCACTAGGCCATTTTATGTTCTGCTTTTAAGGTCACTCCCTCCCTTTCTTTTTGACTATTATTTGTCTGTTCTCCTAAGTGGCATCGTCTTTATGTAAATAGTAATCATAACATTTTATGGTCGTCTTAAACACAAGTGACATATAAAAATAATGGAAACTCTGCCTATTACCGCACAGAAAAAGCACAGATAATCATTTTCCAGCAAGGAAACTTTTATGATAAGAGAATGACTTTGACCTTTCCATGTTTAGAAGTGTGATATAGCGCTTATGTGACTAAGCTAGAACTTTTGATATTGGTGAAGCATAGGGAGAAGAAGAGCAAAATGGCTTTGGAGAAATGGAAACTTCTTGTTATATTTTTGTTTCCCCCACCAAACTCCTTTTGTGTTACCTCTGATGTAATCACTCTTGTACCTGCTGTCCCCCTCTGCACGGCATATTTTATTGCTTCCATTTGCTTTTGTTTTCTGAATTTCCTCCACAAATCAATGTTTACAGCCTGAGTGGTTTTATTTTATGTTCTGCAAACTATGAGACACTTACTCTGCTTCCATTCTCTCTTCCTCCTCCTCCTCCTCCTCCTCCTCTCTTTTTCCTTCAGCCTCACCTGACCTCCCCTATTACATTTTTAGTGTAATTCAGCTTCTTATAACAGGGATTATTGTCCACCATGGACCGTAGCCTCATGTGCTCTCCATCTGGCCCACTGACTCTACTATACTATATGATCACTGTGTATGGTATGTTGGCACTGGGACACTGTGTCTAACCATGTATTGAGTCATGCGTTGCACAACAAACAGGAAAATCAAAGTAGGAGCAAAACAGGATGTAATAGTAGGCTTAAAATACACAATGTGGGCTTAACTCAGAACTGTGTTACTTACAACCTATCGACTCATCAACCTCTTTATGTGACAAATAAAAACAAGACTTGGAGTCCACAGGCATGCTAGCGGCTCTGTGAGGCTGTGCAGTTCTGTTTTGAACTAAATTTGCACACCATTGTGAGCTTTGACGCAAGTCAATCAAAATGAAAACATGTTGCGCAACTCTACTCTGAAACACAATCCAGTGGTGTCCATGGTGACACATCAATTGCATGATGTGTGTAACGAGTGTAGGGAAATAGCACAGAGGAGAAGAGTTTAATTTTGACTGATTAACAATCAGAGCAATAACACCCTGATACTAAGCAGATATAATGTATGGTACATTCAACATGTTATGTTAGCATGCTAACATTTGATAAGTAGCATTTGACGGTCATATGATCGTCATGCTATATGAACACCTAACTTTGTCATGTCATGTTTTCCTTTTGCATAGACTGCACTCCCTTACACTCTTTCTCTTTGGCAGGATTTTATGTTGCAGAAGCACATTTTCAAACCAATCTCATGATCTCCCCTTCCTCTCAATCCTACCCACAGGCATATCGGACCGTAATTTGGTTACAGCGATGCAATGGGACTGTAATGGATGATTTTTCTAGGCGTTTGGGTGGAGCTGGTTCTGTGGGATTTACTCCGCTCCACGCCATTGTTTAAAACAACTGTTTTTATCTCTGAACAGTTTGTGGCAGGATCTATTGTCAGACTCATGTCTGACTCAATATAATATCTGGCAAGCTGAAAAGCTGGCCTGTTAGTCCCTGCATGATAGTTAACAGGGTCTTGGTCAAGTAGGGTTGCTCTCAGCTCCTAGAATAAAATTGCTTGAATTTTCAAGTTTGGCAGACACTTTGTTCATCCGCCTACATGCTTGAAGATTCCACACAGACACATACACGTATTTTCATTTCTTTACAAAAACAAAATGATTTTACAAAAGGCCCAGTGTCCCTTCTGAGTTTGATCTGCAGAGCTCCTACTGGTTGTTGTTGAAACAGAAAGTGTTGCTGTTTTGTCATGCTATTCTTGCCTGCTTTGTTCTGTTGATTGAATGGCGAAATAAATAAGCACACTGTACTTATGAGTCATATGTGCTGCAGACACAGTGGGGGGTTCATTTTATCATCTACAGCACCTTTGTTGCTTTGGTCTGTAAATTTATTTTCATGTGGCATTTAATTAGCTCAAGACTAAACAAGTCTCTGCAGTAAATAGCCCGACACACATCTTGTGTAGTTCTTAGTCATAGATTTTTTTTTTTTTTTTTAAATTGAAATACTGCTTGTTTTTACCTTACATCTCAGATGAGCTCCCAAAGGATAGATGAGATTTAAGATGTTTTCAAATGGCTACATTGCTGTTAGCAATAATTTTCTGTTCACATTACATGTGATACAACATCTTATACTTGAGCTGGCAGTAAACAGCTTTGTGTTCATTTTGTTTCTACATATTGTGAAACCTCAAAGACAAATAGGACCCTGTGATTTTTGGCAGGTGTATTATAAAGGCTGCTGCTGGCAGCCAGTCTCCTAGTTAAGCCAAAAGGATGACTGCCCACTAAGCTCCTAGATTTCAACACTTATCAGTCCTTCTTCCTACCAATATTAGTGTTCGAGCCTCACTTGGCAGACTTTCCTGTAAGCACCAACCAAACCAGAGTTCTTTAATAACCTTGCTTGCAGCTGTGATAGCTGTGATATCAAAAGGTTTCAGGTTCCTGCATGCTTGTAGATAAATGCTAAAACAGATGTTTAGTATTGCTATCAGTCTACTCGTCCAAGTCTCTTTGACTCAGTGTTACAGCAGTGTTTAGACATAGTGGGCTAGAACATGCAAAATTACTGGTGGAAGCTTTTAAATTCTCTAGTCTTTGTCCCTTACATAGGTCCCTGATCCTCTGTAGTCTAACTGTTGCCTCTCTTTGGTACAGGTGCGAGGACCCTCTCCTGCTCATCCTCTTCCTCCTCTAACCATCCCTCATTCTCCTGTCAGTCAGCCCAAACAGACAGCCTCAACCCCCAGAGTAACACCGCCCTGCTGCCCTGCCTTAAACCCACAGCTCATGTGTTCCATCATTCCATCCCCATTCCTGTCCCTCTCATCGTTTGCTGCACCAGCCTGCCTCTCCCTAGGAGCCTGGGGAGCTCTCTGCCACTGCCTAAGCCCCTTCCTCTCCTCCTCCTCCTCTTCCTCTTCTACTCTCTACCCCCTTATCTTCCTTTATGTGAGTATTACTCATGACAACCAGCATGTGGAACAGTGTCTGTTGCACAAGCATGGAACTAGGCATGTGGTAGATGAACAGTGTGGGTGTTAGCTGGCTCCTGTGTGGGTCTCACTAGAGATTTTCTTCTGATGACAACAAAATAACCTCCATTTCCATGTGGCTGTGGTCCTGCAGATTCATAATCATATCAGCATTAATGTTACCATGGAGTCACATGTCTTATGTACAGTAGCACATGTGTGTTTCCTACACTGTTAGCACTTGTTTTGTCTCTCATGGTTTCTGTCACAACAGAAAAAGTGTCCTTTGAACACTTGGCATTTTTTTTCTCAGTGGAGGTTCAGTGTGAAAAGTAAAACTGTCAGAGCAGAGGAAGAAGGGAAGTACAGTATGTCTTGATGTACCTGTCTTGCATTCACCGTGTTTGGTGGCATTTGCAAATCTGTGTCTCACATGCATGTTTGTTTTATTGGGGCTTTCAAAATCTTTCAGTTGGAGAATATAATAAACCCAGCCTTAAGCATACAGCATCAGTGGCCTTATGTCCTCCACTGCTGTTTGACCAGCAGCCACTGGATGAGCATAAGAAAATAAACCTGTTTGAGTTATTGGCTAACAATAACTACCAAAGAGTCTGTCAATAAGTAAATTATTGGAATCGTTTCTTATTCACAATCAGAAAAATAAACCAGAAAGACGAATAAACTAATAAGGATCATGAAATAGTTTCCTGCCGCATTACCACAAAATAATAATCATACTTTAAAAAGTAATCCTAATGACCTGCTCACTGATGTGATAGTTCACGCACAGTATCAGTATAGACTCTGCAGGTTCATTTTCATTTTTTCACATTCATTATACACCAAGATGACATGGACTTATAATTATACTTAAGTAGAAATATGTAATAATAAAAACTGCTAATTATTGTATTTAGTCATAACCCAAAGTATTAGACAAAATCTGATGATGAAAATCACCAAATCAGGATTCATCCTCTTAATAGCTAATAACAAGTGATGATATTGTTGCTGCTGATACTGTGTCATTGGAGTGAGAGGAGTTGAACTTGACTTGTCCCATGCTGTTTGTGCCATTCTACTTGTTGGAATTAGACATAATGGATAATAACCTAAGATGGTTTTCCTGCTTCGTGCTGTTACTATAGTTGTCAACACCGTCCTTGTACAGAAGCAGAGACAGTAAATACATCAGCAAGCCACATAACTTTATTACTGAGAGCAGAATTCAACCACAGACCGGATTTCACAGGAGAATGAAGTTAGCAGCAGTATAATGTGGAGGGGAGGAGTCAGGGAGGAAGCCAGGCTTGTTAGCAGGTGTGTGTCAGGATTCATTTTTCCAAGAAAATGACTGTAACCACTGTGTGTGGTTGTGCACACTGGTGTGTTGCTGCATTACTGTGGTACTATCAGGAAGACTGCAAGGTAGCTATTTTTGGTCTATGTGTGTAGGCGGAGGGGAAAGCCTTACAGTTCTTTTCTCGCTTCCTTACCCTCAGTCCTTTTTTGCTCTCTTTTTTTCCCTGTCCCTCTATTTTCTCAGCAGGGGACCTGTGGGATGTAGATAAGTCCCAGGGCAGATGAAACAACAGGGAGCCTCAGGCAAAAAAGAGTTACTGCCTTGTGGTGTAACGTCTTATATCAGAGTGCTCTCAGGTTAATGGGGTATAATCTGACTGATGGAGAGGAAACTGGCTTCTGGCTTATTCTTGTGCTCATTGCTACAGAGAAAAGAATCTGAATTTAAATTATAATAAATAAGGATGATAAAATGGATTAACTGTGAAATTTGAAACATGTTGTCCAACTTTTTGTCAGACTGGCCTAACCAGACCTTCTCTTCTTACTTGCAGGTTTAAACAGATGATCCCTAAACTTGACCCGCCTCCACCCTCTCTGAACCGTAAGCGGGCCAGCAGGACCTTGTCTCCGGGGTCAGAAGTCACATCTGTCCCCGCGCCTGGAGAGGTCTCCATTAATGATTCCGCCCCCAGCCGCAGCAGTAGCCTCTCATTCCCAGACATCACACCCAGCTCCCTGTCATCTGCTGATTTCCACTGTCTCAGCAATGGTGAGAGCAGCTCCTGTTCGGCCAGTGAAGATTCTGGCGTTCGCTCTGAGACCAAGTCACTGCTGTCACCCCTGCGTGATGACGATGATCTGTTCGGGGACCGTGGGACATTTTTAACAGCATCCAGTGGCTGCGGCATTCCCCTGGAAGAGAGAAATGAAGCCATCCTCGCTTCCTCTGAGTCATATCCTGCTGATGCCCCCACCCTCACCTCACATGCTGACACCTATGAGCACCCGCTGCCCTTCTCCTCTCCAATGAATGATACCCGTCTTCACATCAGTTTTTCTGAGGATGAGCTGCTGGAGAGCAGCCTGGAAGACCCTAATGTCCCACAGCGGAGTTAGGATGATTTGATGGGCCCCTGGAGACTTTTCACTATGTTCTTTAATCAGCTTTTAACGCAATACTCACTGTCAGCCCCCCTGTGTTTGCATGGGGCTCATGTAATTATTCCGGCCACTTGTGACACAATACACATTGCCAGCTCTTGAAAAATAAACTATTGTATAAATTATTAGCCAATAGACAGATTTAGTATTTTTGTAACAAAATTATCTAATTTACTTTTTAGTGACTAGAATGTTAAGCAGAAAACATGTAGCAATCCTTGCACTGTTAAAGTCGCACATAATTTACCATAGAATTTGAAGCCAATGAGGGAACACACTTTATTTTTGCTAGTAGTCAACGTTAAAGCATTATTTTGTATGATGCTTCGCTGTGGTGCAAACTGTTATAGAAATGTAATTTTCTGCAGATTTCAGTGATGGCCCTGAAATTGTGGGCGATGTTGGGAAGAGCCTCGCCTTCTGTAAAGCACCTGACCAGATGATGGATGGAGAGAAAAGAACAAGAAAGTCAGTAGAGGGGAAAGAATAGAGGATAGAAGTGAGCTGATCTAGTTGAGTTTTGGTGTATACACATCCATTTGTGACTGTGTAGTATGTTTTTATATTTATCAGAGCTGAGTGGGTTTGAGTATGTTACGTGCTACTTGTATTTTGATTCTGACTTGTAGGCCTTAAAGCAGTGCTGGAAAAGTTATTGTAAGGGTACATCATTTTATATTCTGCATTGCATTGTTTCTGTATATGTTTAAACTGAAGGAAAGTGATTTTTAGCTTTGAGAAAAAATATAGGAAGGATACAAACCTATAGTGGGGAGTCTCAGACTCAGTGGGATGATATTATTGGGGATTCACAGAGGGTCTTGAACAAACACAGCTGAGTGGAGGGATTTTCTCTTTTCTGACATCCTCTTTGTGAAATCCTAAATGACCAAAAATCTATTTTATTTAGAGCTCTAGGGAATCATTAAGCTAAAAATGTTTGAAACACATGCAATATATATTCTCATGGGCATGTAGTTTAATTTAAATGTTGGGAACGTTGTTTTACTTCACTGATGTGAAGTGTATCAAAAGAGTTGCAGTGATTATCAGCAGGAAAAATTATGACTAAATATTTTGACAATCAGCAAATTATTTGTTATTATTACAGTTTGCTGTTTTTCTCTTAACTGAGAAACTAATCTGCAGATTACATGCTAATGAAAATACTTATATCAGTATAATTTAGCATGTCATTAAATATGTAGCTGTGCTAAAACATGTATGAATGAAGGAGTGGAGTGATGAAGTGATTGAGATAATAATCAGCAGATGACTTGATAATGAAAAAAAATCCCCTTTTTTCCATGCAGGCAGTAACTGGAGGACTGTGATTCTAGTGGTATAACCTATGAGATAGAAGTGGCAATAAGTGGTTTTGAAAGAGAAAGAAGAAACAGCAGAGACATGAGGAGAGAGGTGGTCTAAAGGTGCGAGTGTAAAATGCCCGCAGGCCAAGCTTTGTACACTCAGAGACGAGGCTTTACTCAAACATCACATGTGGCAGGGAGCTATGACAGCAATAAGACACGGAAAATAAAAATAATAAAGAGTAGTTGTTGAAGAACTTCAGCATTTACCTGTGTTTTTTTTCCCCCCCCAGTGTTTTACTGTTATATGCAGCATAATCTTGTTTATGTTGTGTTGCACACAGGATGCAGGGGAAATGATTGTGTATGTAGATGCTGAAAGGAGCCACTGCATGTCATGTGGTTACCTGCAGGCTTCTTCATTTTCTTTTATGTAACTTCCTGTAGCTAAAGTACAGTAAATGTAATTTTAGCCAGTGAAACTCTTCATCACTCACATGTACAGAGGCAGCAGAGGAAATCATAACTAGCAGATCACACTGGATTCAAACCAGTAACAGTGCAGCCATAGTTTAAAAAAACAAAACAGCTGTGCTTGCTTCATCTCTGTTAGGGAACAACTGTCTGCTCAGCTCTTCTATTTACTTTAACTGCATTTATTATGTCTCTTTACATTCACATTTACCATTAAAAATTTGTTTCTCAAACTCCTCCACATAAGCATAATATTTTCAAGGCTCATAGAGACTTTCACTTCCTCTCAGATGTTCTGCTCCCATGGGCACCATCTCTGTTGTCTGAGCTGACCCTGCAGTTTCTGCTGTCACTGCAACACAGGAACAGCTGACCAACAGGCTTAAGGCAGTAAAGAAAATAAAAAGAAGAAATAACATAGAAAGGGATTTGACCACAAGGTGTAAGAGTTATTTCCTCTGCACCGCTCTGATCTCAGAAGTGCAAACACCACCTCTGATCCAGGATAAACAAGAGAAATAAAGTGTGTGGTGGTTTCATTTGTGGCGCAGGAGCCCATTTCTGCATACACCCTCATGCCCTCCTTCAACTTGGAATTCCTAAACTTATTAATCAATACTGCAGGATGTCTCAGCAGCTCAGGATAGTAGAGAGCTTCTCTCTTTTCTCTCAGAGGTGCCCTCCATCTGAGTGCTCGGTCCCCGAATGCATCTGATCTACGATCCATCCTACGTACCTGCAAAGAGCCAGATGTGGGTTGGAGACCCACGGTTAACCTTGGGTCTGTGGTTTTATATCACTGCCTTGAGTAGATGTCATCCTCTCTTATGGGCCCATTAATGCTGCAGAAAAGCCATTAATCTTTGTGTAGTCAGGGGATCAAAGCACTGTGTGTGAGGCTAGTTATCACAGACAGGGATGAGCTCACATAAGTCTGATCAGTGGAAATAAATACTGCCAGGTTTGGCCTTTTAATTTTATTATAAATGTCAAACAAGTCAGTAGATCACTGAGTAATCTTAAATATTTCCCTCCTTATTAACATTAATACATTAAGTGAAAGCATACTTTCTCCAGCTTTCATTACACCATACAACACAAACATGCTATAATATATAACATGTTTTTCCAGGAAGGCTGTGTGGTAGCAGCTGTTATGTTGGAAAACCTATAATTCTACCAAACATGGTCCTTTCCTGATATTTCTTATCTCTCCTCTATCTTTTTTTAGAAGATTATACTGTAGCTGTGCAGCCCCAGACCCCCGGCAAGTAAACAGCAGGATATTGTAAAAGTGTACTGATATTGAATGAATCACTTCTGTCCAGGAGGTCACGACTGCTGCGCTGGGCCACATCATATGGATTAAAGTTGCTCGCTCACAACCACACCAATGGAGATCAAGAGCCTGGGACATAAGCCTGGGATATTTCAGTACTCTTTCTCACACTGCAGAGACTAGTGAAACCTTAAACTGATGCTCCCATCAGTGCCATTCACATTTCTAAATCACAATAGATTGATATAATATAGAAAAAATTATAAAAATGCAGTTTAATCCAAACATTGTGGATCATCCCTTTCTGGGCCTGTCTGGACTCTTCTCTCTCTATGCCATGGCTTTATTAGGAAGACAGACGCTCAGATATGTAAACATTGGTGTACTGCAGACAGATGGAGCTGGGAATAAGAGAAAACAACGGTGGGAATGTGGAGACTTGCAGTGGCTAGCAGGAACAGGTTATCATGGAGCATTTCTATTTGCTTTTTAAAAGTCACAGACAACAGATGACTTCTTACATATTCAGTGTGACATTTAGATTTCGCTGACATTTATCTTGTTTTTTATGAAAGGAAAATGATGCATTTAGAGTGGTTATTTCAACAATTTATTCATCTGATAGTGTCACTAAGCTGCACACACACACAGTTTATCTCTTTGTCATTCCTTTTATGAGCTTCTAGCAAACGCTGTATTGTTTTGAGTTGCTATGCTGCTTATGCACAGCTTCGGCTGAGGGAAGTGTGCAGTCTGGAGACACACTAATCCCTGTGTGCAAACCATTTCCTTTGCATGGAAATATTATTCTCTGAGGTCAAGTGGAGTAGTAGTAATACTCTATACTGTACCCACTACTTTTACAGCCTGCCCAAAGAGGTCAGCCACAGTCTGAAAGTCAAGCAGCTCTTGTTGGCAATACAGCAAGACCCTTTGTAAAACTAAACATAGCCTGTGATAACAGGAGTTGTGTAAAGAAACACTGCTTCAGTGTGTTCAGCTAGTTGACAAGACCTCTGCATGAGATACTGCTTCAGAGCGGCTCTTTGGCCAGTCCTTGGCTTTTGAAGTATTGCATGGCAGGTAATTTCAAGTGTGATATGTTCTGAGGTTTTTATGAAAATTACCCTTGTAAAATAGCAGCAGGCCACTCAGCTCTATTCATTGACTATTATGGGAACTTGACATTTTAGAAAGTACTCTTGCTGTCTTTCTTGTCAATAGGTTGATTCATTCCACTCTCATGTTTGTATGGTAAATGTCAGGCTACTATCAGCACCCAGTTAGCTTACGTTAGCAAAAGTGGGACCAAGTGGAAACAGCCGGGCTGGCTCTGTCCAAAGGTAACAAAAACCGTGTGCCAGCAACGTTAAAACTCAGTAATCAACATATTAGATGTTGTAATAAAAACAAAGTGTAATACAAATATATTATCTTCTCATGTCACATCCTCCCACACAGCAAATCCATGATTTCCCAAAAGTGTTTCTTTACCCCATGATATGCAGTCAATTTATCTTCAACAGATACTAGCACAGATACTAATGGGTGTATAGAAACAAAAGCAATAAACACACCATACACACTGTGCACATACAACAACACATTAGGGAAGGAATAGCACTAATCTGTGGTATTTCAGAAGAACAAAGTGAAGTCCTGATTGGCTGTGAGGACTTAGATTAAAGCTGCACTGAGAATTGTTGTATTCGTATTGTGTGAATATCAATGTAAACATCATTTTGTGGAGGGAAAACTATCCAGAGGAAGACTCAAGGATATGATAATTGATGGTTTTGTACAAAAGGAAGGAAGAGGAAATTACAGCAAGATATTTTTTCTGGCAGCTCTGACTAAAGAGCTGAGGTTTCTCCCAGCTGCTGTAAGCTGTGGGCAGTAGTCTCCTCAGAAGATCAGAGGAAACGAGGAGGAGAAAGGAAGATTATTGCATGTTGTGGAGAAGTTAACATGAGCTCTTTATTATTCCATTTTTCTGTCTGTTTTCACTACCTTTTGACCTTCACCAGGGAACAAGATTATTCTAAAACATGGAAACTTAAGGACTTAAGGACAAGTGCACATACCCAGAAACATCTTCTACACCCTATAAATATTAGATTCTCCAGCCACCAAATATTCAGAACTCATTATAGGCTACAGTCCTCTTGAGGAAACTCCAGCATAGAGTTTGTCACTTTCTATTCTTGACCTTGTTCTGAAAAGCATTACATTTGGCATGCTAGGTAAATAGTCCTTCTACCTGTCACTGAACACATCTCTGTCTTACACAATTCACATCTTTTTTTTTTTTTTTTATCTGAAGTCTCTACTTGGCCCTTTCTCCTCCTTTCTGATGAGTTGGTTTTTCTGGTTTCGGACACTTTCATTCACATTGCTACTCTGGACAAGCCACAACCAAATATCACAGTGTCGACTGGGTTAACCCCTGGAACAATGGCTCCCCCACCTCACATTTCCCAGTGATACCCCATGAACATTTAATTTTGTTTGTGTTAGCATTCTTATCATGCAGCCCTCTGCAAGTATTCAGTAATCACAAAAGCCTGAAAGGTGGCCATTTTTCCCATTTCAGAAATCTTTGTCACATAAGGTAAAATTAGAGAAGCTGGTCACATCTCAACATTCCTCCTTTGGCCTCAACCATCTCTGTGTGGGGGGCAGGCTGAGTGCAATTTGTAAGAACAATCTTGGCTGTTTCCCTGGGATTCTCTGCTTTGTGGTAAACAATGAAAGTGTTATAGTCTCCAGACTATCCAAACATAACAAAGGTTTTTATGAATTAATTTCTAAGCTCACATTTTACTTCAGGCATTAACTTTAAATTATTGAACTCTTCATTTTTGCTGCATCTCACACAGTGGATTCACATTCACATAATTTATACCTTTGACTTATTCATAATGTGGGGCAGTCCACCGCAAACTAGACCTAGAGCCTCTCAGTGGACTCTCCCTGAGTAATTTCGATATCCTTGTGTCAGACTGAAATTTCACGTCATCTTTATTTTAATTGAGCAGCTTCCATCATCCATGAAACTGAATTCTCTCTTCTCATCAGAGAACAAATACAAGACCCATCTTTCAGCTGTTAAAGATGCAAGAGTTTACTGTATTGTCTTACAATTCCAGACAGCTAGCCTCCAGTACATCATTCACTTTGATATGTTATTATTAGTTAATGTATCTGTTAAATTACAGAGCTAACTGAGTTAAAGCCTGTTTAAGTTGATCTGTTAAAACAGCACCATAGCTGTGGTGATAAGTGAGAACAGGTGTGCATTATTAGGTCCTGAGCACCGAGGGACTGGATTCGGTCAAATCATGAAGGAATGGTGACAGGGTTCTGCATTAGAGATAAGATATTCTTGCAGAAGTGTGTGCACTTGTGAGTATTTCACAGCTAAGCTTAGATTTCAGCAGCAACAGTTTTGTTTGTTTTTGTTCTACATTGTTTATACATTGTTCATTACTTGAATGCTTGGGCATCCAATTATTTCTTTGTAGAAAGGGAGACTGGAGTTTCATGTTTTGAATTTATCTTTAACCTTTAACTTGTTGTTTTGGCTTATTAGTTTTGTTATAACTGCACCTTGGTTGTTTGTATGCTGTGTCTGCAGAACAATACTGGCTATTTCAGAAATTTGTTGGAAATGATTAGAATATTTGGGTGCACAGATCTTTCTCTGACACACTATTTCAGTGAACTTGTATTGAATGTTGTTCATGCTGTACAGTTAATATATTTTAGTGTATGGACTGAACAACTAAAAATGTGAAGGGACATTTTCAAATATATAATAAGATGAACGGATGGAATTTCTCTGCACTTGAGATAAATTCGGCACTTTCATGTGTTCACACCAAAATAGCAAGATTAGCAGTGGCGAAATCAAAAAGGCTGACATGCTGTTCTTTCTTTCTTTTAGATTGTGTAACTTATTCTTATCCACCCAGTCACTTTTCCTGAATCCCCTATCATCCTCGCAAAATGACTCTCCACCCTGCTCCCCTTAGAAGCGTTTAAGCACAGTTTCACTTCCCGTCTACATTTCAATGTCATCCAGCTTATGTTTAGGTTTATATTCACCTGTAAAGAACAGAGCACTAACATTAATACTGTGATTAATGGTAAAACCTATCCAATGTTGTAAAATTCACTGTTAGTAAAACATATTTTAAAATTGAAGGCTTGTTTTGTTTTGTTTTAGAGCAGGTCCTTCTCCAAACACTGTCAAGAACTTTATGTTTTTAAATTCTAATGTGCTCATTTCCCATGCAAACACACCACACCTACCAGAGAAGAGGAACTCTGGGTGTCCTGGGTGTGTGATCATTTACACACTGACACTGGAACAAACTACCCCAATCATTACTTCTTGCTTTAATAGAAGGTGCAGAAGATGTGGTTGCTAGTGTTTTTATGCTTTGACATCATGCAGCCAAAAGGCCAGGTTTATTCAGTTGTGTGCTACATACACAAGAACCTCACAATGCTCCACTGGTGTATTTACTCGTCTAGAGTGATGAAATACACACAAAACACATAGGAAGATGTCAAAGTTGTCAAAACTATTACCGGTACTTTAAAACAGAATAACTGTAAGTTATTGCACTATGAATTTGAACTGTTTGAGGTCAAAAGAGGGGAAAAGTATCCAGCAAAGATAAGAGATAAAGTGCAAACAAATACAAATGTCTGGGTACTCTGGTTTCCTCCCACAGTCCAAAAACATGTATGTCAGGTTGATTGGTGACTCTAAATTGCCCATAGGAGTGAGTGTGAGTGTGTGAGGTTGTTTGTCTCTATGTGGCCCTGTGATGGACTGGTGACCTGTCCAGGGTGGACCCCTGCCTTTCACCCAAAGAGAGCTGGGATAGGCTCCAGCAGATCCCCTGGACCCTAAATAAGTGGGGATAGATAATGTGTGTGTGTGTGTGTGTGAGAGAGAGAGAGAGTAATATCAGTGACAAAGCAGTGACACCGTGAGTATAAGCTCATTCAGTTCCCCAAATCTGATGCGTTTTCATACTCTATTTCATCACATCCTGAGGGGAGATGAGATTTGACTGCAGCATGTGGCATTTCCTGTGAAGAGACAATTACAAAAATGCAACAAATGCATTTGCTTTCTCTCAACTTCAACTTAAGTTTTCCCCTGGTATGTTTTCTGACTGTGTTGCAGGCTGTCTTTTAATCAACAACATCACTAGGCACATGTTAACGTGAAACAAAGCTGTATTTGTGTAATATAATCATTTATAGAGAGAGCAACCTGAAGTGTACTCATCTCAGATTTCCCAGCATATATGGTCACCTGCTTAACCCTTTGAATGTATTATGCTGCGGTCCCACCAAAAAAGCCTTTTGCAGCACATCTCTTTGCAGTCACACGTTTTTTTATTGATTCCTACCTCACAGAAATGAATTAGATACAATGACAAATTGATTGGAGTGATGCTGAAGCAGCATGTGCACCACTCTCTGGAGGGACACAGTGGGGGAAACATCCCATCTCATTTGCACTGCTCAATCTCATACTTGTCACAAAGGAAAATGTGCACACTGAAAGACACACACATAAACATACACACACACACACACACAATCTAACATACCTCATGTTATAAACACAGACATAGATCCAAGCCAAAGAGAAGAGATTTATCTGTTTCTATTAGACTGATTTATGTCTTTTAATTTGTCCTCTCTTTTTATAGCAGGGGTAACTGTATCATTGAAGCAACTTTGTGATGCTGCCAGGCAGCAGCCACACAATGCCACGTTCATTCACCATTACCACATCAAACTCCACAGCATCAGATAATGTTCCTCATGCTGTTGTCTTAAAACGATTCGATTAACCTGAAAGCTTTTACTGGAGTTGTGTTTTGCCTGCCTAGCAGTATCTTCAGCCCATGAGACTCATTCAAATAGATGACTGTGCTTTGAATGTGGCCTGTCCTTGGCCTGGGAAAGTCTGTCTTTTATTAAAAAAAATCATTGCTTTCTGTTCTGTTCTATCTATTTGCCTTCCACTTCTACCTATCTACAGTGTGTCTTTTCAGTTTTTACACCTCTTCTGTCTAAATTCTTTACATTTTACCATTCCCCCAAATCTACTGTCTTGTTTGTCTCCATAATTGTCTCATTCCTGTCTCTCTTTTGGTAAGATGCTTAAATGCATCTCTAACACACCTGTTTGCATGTCCCCACCTGGGATGTCTTCATTAGATGGCACTGTAGTTTACAGAAGCAGGTGTTACCTGAAACATAGAGCTTGAAGACTTAATCTGTTTACACTAATTAACTCACAGAGCCATTTTATTCAACAGTGTAGCTGCCTGGAGTTCACACAGTCACACATACACATCTCACTACAAAAAAAAATTTGTGCAAATGTTTTAGAATGCAGCTTGGTGGTTTGCACTGCTGCCTCACAGCAAGAAGGTTCCTGGTTTGAAACCCATCAGGAGCCTTTCTGTGTGGAGTTTGCATGTTCTCCCTGTGCTTGTGTGGGTTTTCTCCAGGTACTCTGGTTTCCTCCCACAGTCCAAAAACATGTATGTCAGGTTGATTGGTGACTCTAAATTGCCCATAGTAGTGAGTGTGAGTGTGTGAGGTTGTTTGTCTCTATGTGGCCCTGAGATGGACTGGTGACCTGTCCAGGGTGGACCCCTGCCTTTCACCCAAAGAGAGCTGGGATAGGCTCCAGCAGGTCCCTGGGACCCTGGTTAAGGAATAAGTTGGTATAGAGGATGGATGAATGGATGGATTCTTTTGAAAATAACTAGTAAATAACAGAAAAGGTCTGCATTGATAATATTTGCAACTTTGGCCCAAGTGAAAAAAACCTTCTGATCAAGTGCATTCTTGCTAGTTATTTTCTTTAGATGCTCTATGTGTCCTTCACGTCACTGAAGTATACCACTCAAATCTTGGCCATTGTGTAAATAACAGATGCTCACCACCTCCACATCACATGTTTCTTGCTAAAATAGAAACCTGTCGTTACTGGAATTTCATAGACTGCAAGATAAAATTATAAACAAATGTCTTCAAAAAAATGTGTTAATAAATGCAAAGATCAGCAACACAATGGACCAATGAAGACACAGAAAGAGAGAGATGAGTGCAATTCACTTAGAGTAGGATAAGCAATCTTTGATGAGAGGAACAGCTGAAAAATCTCGTCTGGGCTCTTATATCTCACACCTGTTGTCTTATCTCTCTGGATACCTTCACATCTCTTCACTGTCTAATAAAAATGCACCAAGAGATCTCTCTTCCTCCTCCTCATCTTGCAGTATCTGAATTCAGAAGGGACACCTGAGTGAGTGTTTGGTTGGCATATATTTGTGGTTTCTGGGAGGAAAAAAGAATGAAGCATGAAGCATGAATAAGCGCTATGCTTTTCCTGTTGCTTCTATTAAAACAAACCTTGATCTGTCTTTAGCACATCACTATGAAGGCAATGTGTCATCAGTAATCAGATGGATTTATTTTAAAAAATAAACTTATTATTCTGCCACTCAGTCTGACAAAGGAAGACTGGTCGTAATAATGAATGGGTGGGGGGATTTCTGTTAATAGGTGTTATGTTGTATGTTAGTCTGTGTGCATAAAAAAGATAAAGTCACAGCATATCTCACTTACATCCCCCTTTTCAGTTCAGTTGTGGTAATGAACTGCAGAATAATAACGAGCAGCCAGTACACTGGGGTGTCAGTGTGGAGGATAGATTTGATTGCTATGTTTTGTACGAGGTCAAGTCTGCAGCTTTGCAGCAGTGTGAATGACAGGTTCCACCCAGTCTCTTCCTGTGTGAAGAGACACCATTGTCCACACCCTTCTCTCCCAGACAGAAACCCAGACATCTTACAGAGCAGATTAGCAAAACACAGTATTGATAGAACATTTGCAAATGGATTGAGGGACACTCTCATGTTAGTGTACAGTGAGATGCTCTCGCGTGTGCATGGTGCAAAACAACTGGCAAGATGAGGAATACCTTAGCATTCTCATGAATGCTAATTAATGCTAACTAGGAATGCTAACAGTGCACCAGCCCATTGATGCAGGTTCAGGATGTCTATAACTACCTGCACAACAGGCTCAGTGTTTCTACCAGTGGCAATGGTCAATCAGAATGTCTTTGCATAGTATATATCTGTAGTAGAGCTGAAAATTTACAATACAATATTATGTGATAGATGCTGTAGCAGTATTTGAGAAGAGATTTTAATTTATTCACTACATTATATGGCGTACCCTTGGTGAGTCAGTGCTCATTTACATATATTTAAGTTGTCCAGTTATGTGGAGCAGTGTTTTAAAAATCTCCAATACTGAATGCTCAACAGAAATTGAGTGGGAAGCTCAAGAGGCTGAGAATAGAGGTGACAAGGGACAAACAACAATATAAACAACCTGTATGTTCCTTTATCTAGAGAGAAGGAGAGAATATTATACAAATATTGCAAGAGAAGACAGTCTTCATTTATTGAAGTCTCTATATTTTGAATATTACAGCTGTATCCCCTGTGTATGCCTGCTGGATGATGGGAAACCTCCATCGACAGCCCCCGCAGATGATTGACAGCTTTGGGTAGTGGGAATCCCTGCCTGTAGCAACTGCACCTGCTCACCTCACAATCCCAATTGTGGGAAACAGCCACACTGTAGTGGTTCCTTGTGTGCATATGCATGTGCAGGTATACACTAAAACAAATTGATGTGTGTGTGTGTGGTTGTGCAAAGTATACTCATATGCAAAATCAGATACACCTAAATTTTAAAAAAATATGTTTTTCATCTTGGAGCATCCAAAGAGTCAGAATGACTTTTAAGAGGAAGGATGTGGTTATTACATGGAAGCAACAGGCAATCTTAATTCCATCTCTGAGAGCCAGGGTCACACAGAGACCTCATGAATAACAGACATCTGTTCCTCTGACCCTCCCACAGCCTTAGGAAGCCATTACCAGCCAAAGAGCCTGAAAATGGGGGGGGGGACTGATTTGCATAGCTGCTGCTTAAATGACTTCTACAGATGAGAGTAATTATGTCGAATCATCCCATATAACTATATGTGGGATATACCCCCATATAACGTCACATAAAGCTCATCTAGGCAATCACTGGAGAGAGTGAGCCAAGAAGGTATGAACATATTTATGTAAGGAAAAGGAAAACTGTAGGACACATGATATCTGGCTGCATTTATTCATTCAGTTAATCATCTGTGCCTCCATCTTAGGGATTTCCTCTGTGGAAACACAGCACCACATTTAACATGCTGCTGAGGCCTTTTTGTTGAAGGAACAAGTGTGATAGGGTTAGGGTTGATGACATTCACTGCTGTCCTCAACAGCAAGCCACCTCTTACTGTTGCTGTGTGTTTATGTTGAGTATAATATACTATACCATGCTGCTGCAAGTACATAACACACCAAATAAACGTGCATGATGCACCAAATGTGTATCAATCCACAACTTCAAATAGTTCCTATGTAAATCCACTTTTTACTCCTGTTTATTTAACATAAGCTGAGGCTGCAGTGTGTCGATATTTTAGTAAATTATAATTAAGTGTTCTGTAAAAACTACACTTACCTGTAGTGGTACTTTAAGCTAAATATTTAAATCAGCATGCTGGCACGATCACAGTGACAATGTTAACATGCTGATGCTCTACTGTATAACTGACTGTACAACTCATTTTCTTCTCATCACCATGATGTCCAGGGACACTGTCCAAGAAACTGCTGGCTCTACTCCACCTTCGCCACCAGCGTCTGGACTCCAGGGATCCCAGCCTATACCCTTTCTTCATTGATACATTAAATCCATTCATTAGAGTTTATTTTTCCTTTTCTGACATGGAGCTGGTCCTTATTTTTTAATTTACATCAGGGACAACAAGCATAAATCTAAGTGCTGGTCTTGATCTATGTCTTTGTGAGCTTGTCTCTTATCAAATCTCCTGGAGGAGGAAGGTGATTGAGTGGCACCATCTGCCAGTTGTGGTGACCCTAACTCTGATGAGCTGAGAGTGAGAAAGCGTGTTACTGGCATCCTGGCGAGGACTAGGTAACTGTGTGTGTAAGTGTGTGTTTGTGCATGCATTTAAACTATTAAGAAGATTCATGGAGATAAGCTTTGAGTCATCCTGTAATAGGTAGAAGGGAGCCAGGCACATAGAGACCTGTCTGTCTGCAGGCTCAAATGCTGCAGTGAGGCAGCAATGCCCCTCATTTTTCAAGATAAACTCCAACAACTAGACCTCTGTTTCTTGCCTGCATTCCAAAATACAGTGCTGTCTAACCATACTACTCCAATTTAATTACAGACCAACCTTGATAACCAATGAACAAGAGTTAAATGACAAAACAATCACAAACAATAGTTAATCAGTTAATAAAAACAGACGTTATATGCAAATCTAAGTGGCAAACCCACACAGATGTTAAGTAAATAGGCTTATATCCTAGTATTCACACATACACAAGCACAGTCATTAAGTCGACATCTGTGATCACAGAGCACCAAACTGTAATTGCTCTGTCCACTCACCATCCTGCTGCTTATGAGTTTTGGGGCTTTAAATGACACTCAAATTGATACAATGTAATGATACAATGTAATGTCCTGAACACCTGCACAACCTAATCCAATACAGTTGTCTTAACTTTGCGTTTTGTTATATCTGAAGAAAAGTGTTTTTATGCAAATGTCGGGGCTGTTACAATATAAGCTCATGTACAAGATTATTTCTTAGGTACATTTAGATCATAATTTCATTTTATGGATTGTCATTTTTTGCCAACAGAGCTCAGGGAATATTGGGCAATGGTGTATGGTTAGTGAACATCTGCTAAAATAGCTCTAAACATCTAACAACTGTTAGATGGACTACAATAATATGTTGCTAAAACATGTGGTCTGCAGATGATGAATTCTAGTGAAGCTGGTGATCCTCTGACCTTTCTTCTAGCACCACCAGGATGCTGACATTTGTGGTTCTGTTCCAGCCCTGGTCCTGTCTCTGCTCCATGTTTCCCCAGCCCTGTTTCTTCTGGATTTTTCTATCTGTTAGTTCTCCAGCCTCCCATTTCCTCGTTGTCCAGTCCTGATGGCCACACCCACCTCACCTGTCTTCACCCTTCTGATTAGCTCCCTAAATGTATGTCTGTTTCCTTCCTCCATCTTTCTTTGTCTAATGCAGTTAGCTTTGTAGTCTTCATAGCTTCAGTGGTTCTGCTCTCTGTGGTTTCTAAAGTTTTTTTTTTGTTTGTTTTGTTTCTGAGTTCTGTTTCTGAGTTCTGGAGTCTTGCTGTTTTTTTGGGTTTTTGCCTCGTCTGCTCCCTCTGGATTTGTTGCTCGGCTTGGATTGTTTTCATGTTTTTGACCCTCTTCCAGCCTCCAATTTTCCCTGCTTGGTTTTGACTGCCTGCACTGTAAGTAAACCTCTGTTTTCCCTTACGTTAAAGAAATAGTTGTTCTTTACTTGTTGGCTTGTCTGAGTCTGCATTTGAGCTGTCCCTTTCTCATTTGCTGTTTCTTTAAGAAGAAATGTGACTGGTTCAGAGTGAAGTATCTCAACAACAAAATGTCTAGATAATGATTCTTGACTTTTGTAGGAGGACCACCATAAGAACAACTTATTAGTTGTTTATTGAAGTAGCTCAACAACTTCTGAGTAGATCACCAAAACATTTGGTACAGACATGAATGATCCCCAAAATAGGAATTATACCTTTGGATTATGGACTCTTCACTTAGGGCTCTCATCTGGTCAAAATGTATTTTTATCCAGTACTTGATAGATGACCAAATATCTGCAATACTAATGACATTCCTATCAATCTCAATTAAATATCCTATGTTTGGTACTAAATAGCAAGTGTTTACATGCTACCTTACAAATCAACATAGTGAAGAATCTGTATACCCACTAAACAAAAACATACTGGGATTATAAATTTGCAGCAATGTTAGTGGGTGTTTAGATAAGTATTGATGATCCTGTGTGGAGTAAATACCAGTGGCAATAGTCCTTTTGTAAATTTTGCAGGATGAATTAATTTAATGCAACCATCTGAAACATATAGAGGGTAAGGAAATCACTATTTGGTGTAACTGCTAACAACTCATGTCTAAAAGTTCTTCTGTTTTAGACAGGTAAACAATTGTCAAATACAGTAGATTTAAGACTAATTGCCATTGAAATGTAGTGAAGTGGAAACATAAAAGAAGCACGAAATGCTCAAGTAAAGTAGAAATATTGATACAAAGATACTTAGTTGCTTCCGTCATTGTTGTATGCACGTGCATACTGTAAGTATGTCCACAGAAGAAGAGGATGGTGATAAAAGGGCATAAACCTAAAATGAAAATTAGTGAAGAGGTTGACAGAACAGACAGAAGTAGCACTTTGAGGATGGCTGGCTTCAGATAGGATGGTGCAAGAAAAGTAGAAAAAGATGTGGAAGTGATTGACATCAGTGAGTCTTCATGGTTATATTGAGTGGGAACAGAGATGGTTATGTGTTCTGTGGGTGGACTGAGATTAAACAGATGGATGAGGACATTACAATTGACAAGTAGGCACAGCTCTTAGCTTCATCTATGGAGTATGATGTAATCCATAAACATGACAGGATTATTTCAAATCCTATTTGGGAATGTCTTAATCACAATGTTCTGATAAAAGGACATTAATGGCTGTACTGCTCCTGTGTGTTACAGCCATTAAACATACCCTTGAGACAGCAGGAAAATGGTGGAGAGTAAACACTCAGACTATGTTTTCTTCATGTCCCAGGAGGTCAAAATTATTCTGCATAGAGTATTTTCTCTCCTCAGCAGATGGTATAAAAGGAAATCAGACATTTTAATTATTATACTTTAGATCTTTCAGTCGATAATGGCTTCAGAGTGTCTAAACAGGCTTGTCAGTGGCTTCACATATGTGACATGATTGTTTTTAGCAGCAACTCAACATAAAATTACCACAGCACATCAGAATTCATATGGCTGCTGCCTGGCTGATTGCTTTGATTTTGCATCTGTATTACAGTATGTGTTTATTGCTGCGTTCTGTTGCTGCATACAGACTAGTGAAGACTTTTGTGGGTAATCTATTTAAATGTAAGCAGCTGATGTTTGCCAGATCTCCTCTAAAATCATTTTCCTTGTGGTCATAATTTCAGTTTTATGAAGTCACTTCCCTGTTTGTCTGTGATCCTTTAAGCTGGCAGGGCAAGGAGGATGATGATGTGATGTGTGTGTGTGTTTACACACTGTTTGTGTGTTTGTGTATAAGACACACAACAGAATGAAAAGGGAGTAAACAAAGCACCCTCCTTCATCATACATGCAATGCCCTTACAGTAAAGGTACAGTGACCTAGATAGTTATATGATAGCTTATTATTTACACATCTAGTAGGTACAGATCAACAGTATGGGGTTTACTAGGAGTCATGGTTCTGGCTAAGAAATTAAAATTAACTTTACTATAAATTTCTTTTTGGTTTCCACCAAATCCTTAAGGAGACATCTGGTTTCTAGCCACTAAATGATCCACTGTTCACCAGCTAGTAACTAACTTTGCCTGTTGTTTGTTGCTGATCAAGTACTGTAGAGTATGAGTTTAGAGGGTTTTTTTTTTTACTCAATAGGTAGCTTCTGCTGCTCAAATGTCCCAAAAGGGTGCTATTAAAGTGCTGAAATTAAGCCATAAAGTTGGTTGAACTGCTCATAAAATTTAATCTGTGATGAGGGGTCATAAGTGCTTCATTGCTTCCATTCAGGACCAGTCAAAAAGGTTGAGAATCTCTGGCATAATCCACAACCATGACTCAGAGCTAAATAACAGCTTATCTCTGGGTATTACTGATGGAAGTGTCATCTCAGCAGCAGCATTAGGCACTTTCTTTGAGCCTCCTCAGGGAATGAAAGCCTGCTGACACTTGTGCCCTCATTGCCAGCCAACAACACCCCCAATTACCACCCCCAATTACCACCCCCAAAAACACTCTGGAGACTTGTGCCAATGTGGGCATCACTCTGCTAAATGTCACCACACTGCACAGTATTTTAGATTTGAGATGATGTGGTCTGCTGGCATCGGACTTGGTGTCATTGATAGTCACCTCAGCTGTGACCCCATCCTCCTTCTGTCTTTCTTTCTTTATTGCTCAGGTCAGCAAGACACACGTGAATCAGTCAATTTAAAGGCAGCCAGAGATGAGAGGTGTATAGACACAGAGGAGGCTCCATAGTCATGTTGTCGGGTTGTACTTTTCTCTCTGCATCATTAACACCATCAGCTGCAGGATAGAGGGGATTGGTAATACAGAATATTATTTCCCTTGACTTAACAAACCAATACTACCATTTAGCACTACAAAGCACCCAGTAATAACAGACTCTGCACTACTATAATGGGATGCTGAGAGCTCTTATTCATAAAATGCACAGGAAACTTATCTCTTTACATTCTGACATCTGCAATGTAGATTCTGTGACAACAAATAGGTGAATAAGTATTTGATTATTTGTTTTCTTGCTGAGAGTTATGTATGTATGTATGTTAAATATGATGCTACAGTCAGCTTAGCTTAGCATATAGACTGGAAACGAGGAAACGGAAGCTCATTAATTAACACACTGTAGTCCATCTGTTTAATGTGGTTAACAACTAAACAATAAAAATTACATTTTGTGATTTTCATGCAGTTGCATCCTGTTTTTTAAAACATGTTACCTACAACACATAACCCAGATTACCATTTTACAATTGAATATATGTAAAACTGCATTAGTTATTTAACTTTATATAACTTGTAGTTGTTTCAAATACTGAGGTTATGTTAATGTCTATGTCTGCCTGTCAATCATGAATAGCTCATAAATGTAAACTCATCCAGGGCTCTCAAATTTAAACATGACCACTGTCAGATAAAGAGGACACATTTCACAAACCAGGCGTTGCGGCACACATGCCTTCTAAATTCACAGTTATCACTTCCTAAATTTTATTACCTTCCCCTATCAGCTCCTCGCTCTATCACACCCTGCTCAGAGTGCACAACTTCCTTCTTTTTTTAAGCATGAGGGTTGGATCTTGGCCTGTCCTTTTCCCACCACTGGGCCACTCTACCACTTCCTGACAATGGAGGCTGCGCACAGAACTACATTCTGTTTCTGTTGGGATGAAATGACCTTAAAATCTAGAGGTTACTAGTCATCCTGGTTATACAGACTGACCCATAATCAGAGCAGGATGAAGATTACAGCTTATAAGTCACACTCTTTGCTGCACATGCATGTTTAAAATGACAGCTGGCCCATTAGTGTACTGAGCAAGGTCAAAAAGACTTTACATCTTATGTAAATTACCTGTAATAGTAACGTACGTGTCAATGTATGAAACTACTGTGCTCTGCAGTGTTAGCAGAAATATACACTGTTGTATCATCTGCATACAAACTGATGCTTGCTCACTGTTTCTGTTGGTTTGCAACTTTTTTTGTTCTTACTGCTCCCAATAGTGATAAAGAAAAAATATAAATAAAAAATTATATATATATACTGAAACACAGTGTACTTGACCAGTTCTGACCAGCAAAATTAGCGATTAGCTTGTAAAGACAGTGGTGCAATTAGCTGCTAAGGAAACAGCTATTTTCCCCAGGAGTTTGTGGGCTAATCTAATTCAAAATACACAAATAAGTTGTTGACTCATTTTCAAATGGTTTGTCAGACTCTGATAGCTATCCATTAAAAGCGTAAACAACCTAAAAGCAGATATATCATTTAGTCAACTTACTGCTCCTCACCACAGTCCACAATGACACGAACACAAAGTATTTTTAGATTTCTTTTTTTCATTAAGTTCTGCTGAAAGTCTTAGACTTACAAGGCCATTCAGTGGCCTCCATCCTTGTTACATAACCTCAGTGCTTTACATGAATCCACCTCACACATAAATATATTCAACACTGAGACATTAAACTCAACTCAAAAACATTTGTTTTTTATGTTAGTGGTGACCCAAATGGAAGGCAGGTTGCATCTGAAATCACAATTACATGTTGTAATTAAAGTAAAAACCTCAACAAGCAACTCTTATTTCACTAGTTGCACTTTATACTGCTGTTAGCGTCCACATGCTGATGTTTGTGAGAGGGCAGCTATTTAAAGGTGTCTCTAACCATAGGGTGATGTGGTAAGCAGCAGTACTGCTGAATCACAGTGAATCAAGAAGGTCTGAGCAACAAAACTCAAGTCTACCAATCACACAAACATCCCCAAGTTTCTTTCTATGCAGCTGTGAGTCATGTTGAGAGAATTCCTCATCTAAACAGAGGGTAGACCTACTAAACTGTGTGTGTGTGTGTGTGTGTGTGTGTGTGTGCGCGTGTGTGTGTGTGCGCGTGTGTGTGTGTGCGCGTGTGTGTGCGTGCGTGCGTGCGTGTATTTGGAGTAATCAGCTTCTTTCTATAGGCTGGAAAAGGTAAAAACATACAAACCTACAAAAATAAACACAAGTATTTACTGATCAAAGTAGAAACTACATAGATTATCTTTAAAGACTTAAATCCACTTTCCTCATGTGCTGTTATTGAATCCATCTGCAGATCTACAGCTGGTGCCCAAGCCAATTACAGCCAACTTTAAATATTAGTTTGCAGCTGTCATCAACCCAATTCACTGACTGTGGAGCCCTTATTTGCTTTGCTTTTCATTGCATGTCGTAGATCAAGATTTCTAAAGCAGCAATTAATAATTATAGTCATTCCTGATTAATCTGCAGATTAACTAAATTATTTAGTTTACTACAGAACCATATATGACAAAGAAGGTCAGAAAAACTAATTTGAGAAACTGGTACCGGGGTGTAGCATTTTTTTCCCCAACTCTTGAAAAAGCGGGAAAACTTAAAGAAATAACTGAATGTGAATATTTTAATGATTATTGCAGAAAAAAATCAAAACATGAGTAAAAATTGATTTCATATTATAGCTCTGGAACAAATAGACTAATGGGGTGCTGCAAACTAGACCAGTGTTTTTTAGTCATTGGTCTATTTAAAAATGTTTTCTACTTTGATTTCAAACTGATCTAAGCACTGTCAAGATATTCAGCACCATAAATAAATAAATGCAACACTTGCAAAAGTATGACAGGGCCACTGTTATATGAGACCAGCTCAAGTCAGCAGGGATGAGGTTTGGCAGGTTTCTCTGTGCAGGCTGTGTTTTGCACATTTTGAGTTGTGATATTTTGATGAAAAATTAGCAGTATGTCATGATAGAAACACTTGCCTGGCCTCCATAAAGTTTAAAGTTCATCTGCTGTAAAATATAACTCTGGACACCTAAGGAGAGTTTAGAAAGAGGTGATTACAGAGTAAAGTTACATTTTTTTATTATAAACTGCTACTAATGTTGGTCTTTAGGCATTTTCAGTTGGCTTTACCACTAAAAAGATCTTTATGTGGTACAATCACAGAATGCATGGATTATGAGAAAATGGGCCCTTGAACACAGGCAGACAAAGAAGAGTTGTAGTCTACAGGTTTCACTGCGTATTAAAAGACTTTGTTATAGGACCACTAGCGTGTCTTTTTATTTTATTCATTCTTCTCTTTACATATTATGTCACTTTAATGGAGGGAGGAGAAGTGCACTTTATTTAATGGACGTGTACCTCTTAATGGGCATCTCGGTCTGTAGTGGCTTATAATTTAGAAAGTGTGTTGATCAGGAAAATGGATTGTAATTTGCTTTTAGTGTCCAAAGGAGCTATGGCATAAAAAAAATAGCTTTTTCTCTTAATTGAAACTATCACCCACAGACACCAGATTAAAGTTATAGCTTGTCCTACTAAATAAATAAAAACTCACTGGATGATGAATAGTCAACTCTTAATTCTGACTTTATTCATACAGAACACGGTCTCTCCCTTTCCCCCGACAAAGTAACATCCCCACTTTCACTCAGTGCCTCTCTCTCTCTCTCTCTCTCTCTCTCTCTCTCTCTCTCTCTCTCTCTCTCTCTCTCTCTCTCTCTCTCTCCCTCTCCCCTCCCTCCCTCAATCGGTCTCATTAAGTCATTGTGGAGCAGCCAACAGTGCCGGGCTGAGGCTGAAGGAGCGCTAGTACAGGATCACAGGATCCTCAGCACAGTGCTGCAGCCTCGCGTACAGCCTGCTCCGGTAAGCCTGCATGGAGACACCACCAAACTCGATACCATGCACCTCTAAAAGCTTCAACACGCCGTCTTTAATCTAGCCCGAGGAGGGCAAGTCTACAGGAGCACTTTCCTTGCTGCGCTGGTGAGCTGAGCGTCAAAGGAATTTTTTCATCCTCTTCCTTTTCGGGCCAGCCTCCCTCTCGTTTCTAATTCCGATCCTCTGTCCAGTGCTCGTTTTTTTATTTTTGTAATTTTCACTTTTCTTCCTTGAGAAGGAGAGCGCTGTTGTTTCCCCGAGCCTACCTGCTCAGCAGCACCCATGAATTCAGATAAAAATGTGTACCTCGGAAGAGACAAAGGCATCATGCGGAAAAGAGCCTTGCTCCTCAGGAAAGGTTGCAGCTTCGAGATTACCAGGTAGGTCCTGTTTTTGTGAGGTGGGGAGAAAGTATCGCTTTTGTCTGGGACAAGAAGGGCAATCAAAATGGCTAGAGTGTCCCACCGAAACTGCACTCCCCTGACTTGAAGTAGCACTTTACATGAGGCCAATAAACGGGGGTGCCCTTCACCTTTTGGTTTTATTCAGGACCTACTGTGTGTGCGCGCGCTTAGGGAGCGCAGGGATGCCCCAAAACATCAAGGAGCCAAATGGATAAAACCGCCAGTGGTTGTCAGTAAAAATACGCATGGCCCTGATGCCTTTTGTTCATCTTATCATTTTTATCGTTACACCGTGCGTCCATAGCTCCCATCGGACGGTGGGGGGATGCATTACGCACGGCTATATTTCATCTGCACCTGACTCCACGTTGTTGACACAGCCTCTTAGTGACAGGACTGTCAGAGGTGCTTTTATAGCCAGAATCAGTTGTTGATTGGGTATTGGGTTTCCTAATGCTGTCCAATCCTGCGACACACTGGTTCCAATATATGCCTGTATTAATGCCACATGGGAGGAAGACACGACAGGAGAAGTCAAGGTAAATCACCCGCTGTAGTCTTCTAGCAGGGAGGCACAGTTGGACACCTGTGAGCTCAGACACATGCTGAGATGACAGAAACATGTAGGCAGGGGTCTTTGGCAGACCACAAAATGTGCAGCTGACATGACTACTCTGCATGCAACTGATTTTTGGAAAACCTCCTGAAGGTTTTTGAGATATGTGGTCTCCTGTGGCCACCTCCAACTGGCTGACAGCTGAACTTAGTGGATGTTCTAACCTGCCTTGCTCCTGTGTGGTCCATCCCATAGGCACATCCATGAGAATCTAAAGCCAATATTTGACATGATTATTAAAGGATTTTACTTTTACAGACTTCACAGCAGTTCTGTTTGTGTGCACGTTCACTGTGTCCACAGCTTAGGATGCTTTTTTTTTTTTTTTAAGTATGAATATATCAGTTGTCAGATGGTGCAGTTTATCTCAACACATTCAATAAGCATAGAATATTTTTTTATTAGGACTAAAACAAACTTAAGTCAGATCCTACATATATATATTCTGTATTCACTGATGTATATGAAATGCAGTTTTGAATGTTATGAACTTTGTTTTGCACAACTTACGTTTGTGACAGTTTTAAGGTTAAACCTGAGTTCAGTGTGTCAGAATAACATAGTGGTACTGGGAAAAGATTACCTGTACTGTGTCTACATTGAGTTCTAGTGAGAAATTGACAGTTGTGTCCTAGAGCACAGGGTGATGGCAAAGTGCCTTGTTTGGTTCATCCTACAGCCCAAAATAATCAGTGTACCTCAGCCCAATTGTGCCTTTAAACAGAACTTTTCTATTCTTTTTCACTTTTTACAGGTTTGTATTCTGTCCAACTCTCTGATTCTTATGTGTGACTTTTTAAGAAATACTTTTTAATGAATTTTCTTAATTTACTTTTACAATTTATTTAAAAAAGATTAAATTTTCTGTCATATAAGAAGAAAATTTTCATACTTGGAGCACTTAAATACTATAGATTGTTTGGTTTGAAATGATGACTGAAATAATCAAGTATGCAGTACTTTTCTCTCAAACAACTCAGAGCAGAGCAGCTTCATTTTTTATTATCTTGTTTGTCCTGGTCATATAACTCGCAGTGTTCCCACCTATGTTCCAATTTCCTGCTGTTTCAGACAATCTGCAGAGGTGCGCTGAAGTGCAAATTTACTCATGATCCTTGCTTCATTGCTTCTGTAGCTGATAACTTTGTCTCAGTGTATGTGTTGGTGATACTTATACACTAAAGATGATGCCAGACTTCACTCTCCAAATAGAAGTATGTACTGTATTGGTGCATAGTGCATGCGGGGGTGAGATTTGGCCAGCTTTGTGCCAAACTCTTACTTTCAAATTACACATCCATTCTAATTAGCTCAGTTTATCCACTGTACTCAAGGCACTTGCTTCCTTTCTGTAGGCTTGTGCTTGTGCTTTGGACTCAGTCACATTTTAAGGCTTCCTGGCAGACGGTCTCTCAGACACTAACAGTTTAACAGACAATCAATCAGAGCTGGGCCTGAAGTGCTGCTGCATGGCAAAATAGATTCTCTGCTATACTGAAGGGATATGAAAGATACTGAAGTAAAAGGCTGCTGCTGTGGAGTCGGTGTATAATTCATTGTGCTGCAGAGATACAGGCCCAAAACATTTTGGACACTTTGTAAGGACACATACAATATTTCAGGAACATGATTTCACATGAATAATGATGCACTGTCTATCTCACACACACACACACACACACACACACACACACACACTGGCTGCAGTGTTTCCATATGTTTGGATGAAGAAGTATGTCATACAGCAGGTTTACCTGGACATTGATCTGCCCTCTTTTTCTCCTCCAGCTATAGACATAGTTCCATTGTGAGAGAAACCTTACTGTGCATTAGAGAGCTTGCTCTGTTATTTTTTATTATCAGTTAATCTGACAATTATCTTTTAATTTATGAAATAATGGGGAAATACCCATTTCCATTTATCTCTGAATACATGATTATATCTTCAAATGACTTGTTTAATTCAGGCTACAATCCAAAACCCAAAGATATTCAGTTTACTGTCACATAGGACCAACAAAAGCAGCAAAGTGTCACAACTGAGACACTAGAATAAATGAAAGTTTAATTCATTACATCGCTTTAAGTTTCAATCAACAATCTCAGTTGAATTATTAAAAAGAAACACATAATATCACATTATTATTTCTGTGTTTTGGACACGGTTTCATCATCTGTTTCATCATGAATAAGCCTTATCTAAAATACAGTCAGTGGATGGTCAATTGGTTGTAGCTGTAGAGTTGCAGGTAAAAGCAGAAAAGTTGAAAACCACCTTTTTGGCCACTCATTTTCCTCTGCTGCTCTGGTTGCAGGTGGTTGAGAGTTGCAGGTGCTTGCATGTTGGTTGATGATTTGTATCTTACTGTATCTACTGTACAGTACATAAACAGTGTGTAGTGTCAGACCCTAATGGGGAAACTCCACTAGTTTTACACTTTACAGTCTATTTACAACCCACTCCTCAACTCTGCTGAGGCATGCAGGTTGAGGATTATGCCAGGATTTCTGAGCTGACTGTCAGAGGTTGAGCTGTCAACTTTAGTGTGCAGTGCTAAATCAGAGTGTTCTTTCAACAAATGTGAGTATTTGTTGTGCCAGCAAGCACGCACAGCTTTGGAGATGTTCTTTGCACTTGTCTTGAGCTTGACAGTGGTTCTGGATGTCGTCCAAAAGCAACAAATCCTAACCTATTTATGCTTTGACCAATATTTTCCATAACAATTGTGCCGTGTCTCTTTGTCAGCTACGCTTGTCACTTAAGTCTCAGCTCTGGCTGGTCTCAGAGCACTTCCAGTCCAACCTGTATAACTGTGTGTGCACGAGATTAGGCTATGTGGTGACACTTGAAGGGACCCAGAAAGTACTGGCTCAGTTCTGACCACGAACTGGCAGAACACCCATAACTCTAAGAAACAGTTCCAGACAGACAAAGGAAAATTATATGGACACTGATGCTATTTACTATGTGGTACTAAAAACCAGCAAACACTGCAGGAAGATGTTTTCTGATGAAGCCAGTAGTACAAATCACAAAAAGTCAGAAGCAGTTTTCTATGAATCTAATGGCAACATCAGCAGATTCTGTTGTAGTGAAAGTTAACCTCAGTGTGAGGAATCTTAGGATCTATCGTCCATAACACAACATTTGTAGTTCTTTTAAGGAAAGGCATGCACTGGGCAGGGAGCAGTTTGAGTACGTTGCTGGACCATAAGGAGGGAAAAAAGACCTGTTTATTATCAGGGCAGTGTGTGATTAGAGCATGTAACTATGGCTTGATGTTGTAACACAGAACAATCAAATACATTAAGATAAAGCGCTTGTTTACAACTCAGGATGGAAAAGATTAGGTGTGACTCCCTGGATTAATAGGTTTTGAAATGTGGTGATCATTAATCAGTTTGCCAGTGTCATTCAGTCCCGACATGCCTGCGCTAAACAAAAAGCTTCTCATAAAATGGAGATAAAATAGCCACATTAACAAAGCAAAAATAGCTCCTTGGCAAGCTGCAGCCTCTGCAACTCTAACAAACCCTTTCACACCCTCACTCTATTCTCCTTTCCCCCTGCAACTCTCACTTCTGAGGTTATTTGAGTACATTTACTTTGAAATGCTATCACTGTCTTCATTAACTTCTCCCACTTCCAAACCCGCAGTGTTGTTGTAGTGACTACAGTTACCAGGGGATTTGCCATAGCTTGCTGCTTGTAATACTGGCACAAGACTGGATCTAGATTCAGCTGAAGTTCACTGTGCTGCGTTCAAGTCCTTTGTGAATGAACATTTGGGGACGTTTCAAACATATGTGCTTTTAAAAAGAGAAGGAAATATGTATTGGATGTCATTCTCATGTGGTTTCCTAGAGAAGCTTTTACAGAAGGCTTCAAAGCCTTATGTGAATAAAAAGCACATGTTTTAAATGTCAGACATGTTTCCTCTGTTTTTAGATCTAAGAATGCATCAACAGACAGGACCATATTGATGTACTTTCCAACAGACGGAGTGAAAGTGGTTGGGTTGCTTGGGTCTCCCTCTGTGGTCAAAGAATCCAGCAGGGAGCTAAATTGATGGGCTGACATTTTTGCTGACTTTAGACACTTGTTTGCTTTGCATACTGTGAACACTGTTTTTCTTTCACATGCATCCGATGCAGATCCCACACAGGTTTTGCTCTGTTGTATGTATTTGTATTATAAAACAGGAAGTAGTCAACTGACTACTACTAAATTGCAGTTAATCCAGTATGAGGATGTCAGCTAATGTAGCACTGAGCTGTGGACGTAAAGCAGTGGACCACAGTCACTTCTGAACTCTTCACGTCCAGGTTTCTTTCATTTTTGCATCATAGTTTTCTGCCTGAACTGATGCTGACTCAAATGACATCCTTTGAGGCAGCTTGGAGTGACAAAAGGCTTTTTGCAGGTTTTTTCACATATTTGCGTCACCCCAAGACCACTAAGCACACTATGAAATTACTCAGGTTCCCATTTGAAATGAATTCTCACAAATAGTTACCGTGTTAGTTGATTTAACTTACTGATCCCTTTAGGCCTGAAACACTATTTTTTACCAGGAATTATGACTACATGCACAGTGTTGGTGCTATATTGTATCACTTGTCAGATTTCCATAGAAGGTTGTAGCTGGGAAATTGAAATAGTGTGCACAGGGCTGGTTCTGCTCTGTTCAGCCGTACAGTCAGTCCCTCAGTGAGGTCTGATAAACACTGGATCGTAATCACTCCCATATGTGGCTGCATAGCTCAGCACAACCCATCACACTTCAGCCATGCGCACAATGCAGTGCACCAGGCTCATTTAGACAGAAAAATAGACTTAAATTACCAGAAGAAAAAAAATATAAAAAATCGCTTGCTTGATTACAGCCCTATGTAAAGTTTCTTTTCTCTTTGAGTGGAACATCTGCTTCCATTTTAGTCTGTAAGACACATACCTACACATTAAAATGCACGGTGCACTGCTCCGGGAAAGCTTGGAGGATGGAAAAACATTTCCCATTATAGTTGGCTGGAATAAACCCAGCATAGTGTAATTAAAGCTGGGCATTGGTGGAGATGTGGCCAGATCGAGTACAGCCACAACCATATGCATACAAGAGTAATATTCTGGGCAGAGTTGTCTTTTGTTTTCAAAGTTAAAGAAACTTCCACCTCAAGAATGATGCAAAGTTAAAATGAGATGTATCTGCCATCAGATGTATAAAACATCAAAGTGATTCCACATAGTATGGGCAGTGTGTGTGTGTGTCTGTGTGTGTCTGTGTCTGTGTGTGTGTGTGTGTGTGTGTGTGTACACTGTGAGCTGCTTCACATCAGCCCACTGCCCCCGTCATAACCTTTAAAGAGCAATCCAGGAAAGACTGAGGGGGAAATGGAGCCTGTGAACTGTGTTACTGTTGTGCATTTTTACCCTGTGGTTTTAAAGGGGAACAACCAAAAGCTCTTGTTGGTTAGAGACTGAGCAACAGATAGAAATGGTGAACAAATGAAAGCGATAAAGTGAAGTGTTAATACTTTTAGAAGCGTCCAAGAAGGGGATATTTTCAGCAGAGTGTATAAAGATGTGGCCTGAAGGGAGTATTGTCCACTGCAGGCCTACAGTAGGCAATATTATATAGTATGCAAATTATAGAGCATGTTGCTGCTTTGTCAGAGCTGCTTTGGATGAAAATGCCTGCATTTACTTTTTGGGTGTTTGTTTTGCTTAAATAAAAAAAAACAATGCAAATGTATGTACTGCAAGACGACACAGGTGCACAACTATACAGACACGACACCCAGCAGCATGTGACGGGCCTGTCTTACTCCCACTGCACTTTGCTGTCCTAAGGTATCATAAAGGTTTTAGGACCCTAACACCCTGCCATTTATGGAGCTTTAAATTTGTACACATTGTAATATCTAATGGCATGCATCTGATGGATCACTGAGGAGCTGCAGTGCGTATGATGTTGCTTTGGGGTGGGAACCGCATTTTATGAAGCAGAGCCACATGTGCACTGAGAAATATGAGTGTTTATCACCTTTAATATAACTTGTATAAAAAAAACAAAGCTGTGAGTTTACAGCTAGTACAGCTTTCTGCTAGTGGCTCTGTGATGATGTACATGGCCTAATGCTAACATGCTTAAAGTCACAATATTAACATGCCTAGGACACATAATGTTTGTGATGTTCTCTAACATACAAACATTTGGTAATTAGCACTGAACACAAAGCACAGCTAAGGATGGTGGTAATGTTCACTATTGGACAAATGAGCTGCACAGAATTTTATTGTAATCCACCTATGACATTCTGCTCGGATCTGCAAGTGTAATAGTTATTGTGACAAGTAGCAGGCTGTCTAGCTCCAGTCTGCCCCTCCAGAAAAGACATTTGGCCCTTGATGAAGCTGTACCCGGGCAGCCTGGTGGAGCAGTGGGTAGCACTGCCACCTACCAGCAAAAAGGCTCTGGATTTGAATCCTGTTTGACCTGGAGCCTTTCAGTGTGAGTGTGAATGTTCTCCTTGTCTGTGTGGGTTCCCTCCAGGTACTCGGTCTAAAAATGTGAAATGACAGTGTGTTGGGCTGTGGTGATTGATGACATTCTCATTCATAGGTCAGGTTAGGGTGGGGTGATTGATTGATATGTAATATATGAAGATATTGTTTATGTTGTGCAGTGTTATATATACATGATGAAATTATAAATAATTACAGAGTATTCATATAAAGCCTGACGTTTCTTCTCATTCAATGCTGATGAACATTGTAACCACAAGAGGGCAGAGTCTCCCTGTATAAGCAATGATGTGGGAATGTGGCAGTATGGCCAGTGGTTGTAAATATGAGTTTTTATTCCTGGTCTGAGCTTTTGATGTCACACAAAATCAGAGAACATCAGAGTTTCAGAAGTTTGAGTAACAATCTGTCATTCATGCTTTTCCAGTAGGAGGAGTAAGTGTATTAAGAAGCAGGAGAATGTGGAGAGGGGGCTGAGGGTTTTATCCCAATAGGCAAGTTCTGTGTACTCTGGAGAAACCTACATTATTGTTAATGCTACTAATAAACCCATCTTATAGACATTCATATTCTAAAGTAATGATCTCTGAAAAAAGCTGTGCAAAACTACATACACATGACCAACTAGCAAAAAGAGCCAAGAGCACAGTGATGTCCAGGGTCAGCCTGATCGGTACAGACAAAAGGTTAATTCACCTGATCACATTTAATGAGAGTGTCGTCATCAATTGCAGCAGCAAACACAGTGACATTTCAGAGAGGCCGCATGGTGACCTGCTGGCATTTGGGACGCACTGGAAACAAAGAGGCCAAGGCCTGAATCCAAATCTTCTGTGTGTGTGCGTGTGTGCGTGCGTGCGTGCGTGCGTGCGTGCGTGCGTGCGTGCGTGCGTGTGCGTGCTTGTGTGCTTACTGAAATTCACTTCTACAACTTTAAACCCTTAAAAAATTAATGAGTTGCTCATTTCCACCAAAAAACAGTTGTAAAGGATCAGAACATTTCTTCATGTGTAACATTCCCAACACAGCAAAGTAAAAATGCTCAACTGGATGCAATTTGTGATCATCTTCATTACAAATTTTATTTTTTTTTCAAATATCTATTAGTGTATAAAATGTTGTAAATGTAAATGTGTGAAAAATATCATTTGAATATTTTACAGCCCTGGGTGTGTTTCCAATCAGCAGTCCAAAACCCAGAGTTTCATTTCATGTTTGTTAAAGAAAAGCATGAAATGACAGATGATCAAAATAGGTGAGGTGGAACTAATTTGAACAGTTTTACATACAGTTAGAGTTCCCAGTGTTTCCCAACTCCACAGCCCAAGCTAGACAACCTATTTAACTTACTGTTATTATGCTTTAACTGATCCAATGTAGCACAGGTGAATATACAGTGGTCAGATCATTACATAATCAACTGATGCCATCTGTCACTGCAGGTTACATATTTTCCAGGGGCAAAGCCTCATCAATGAAACATGCCATAATGGCAGGTCTGTTGATTTGCATGTTGCATTTGGATGTGCATGAGAGATGAGGAAAAAAACCCACTTTGTTTATTCCTGTAGTAGTTTCTAAAAGATTTTTGCATTATTATTCAAAATCGACTCAATATGTTTAGTCTGATCTATTATCAACACCTTCACATTAATTCACATCATTTTCATACACACACACAAACATAGGCTTTGTTTATCTGACATGTGGTCAGACACGGCTTATCCTGTGAGGCTAAAGGGCCGGAGTGGCAGCTGTCAAGAGAGGAGGCGGCATAGCTCAGATGGATTAGCTTCACTATTGAGTTAAGAGCCCCTGATCCACATCAGGCAGCTTCTCAGGGATCAACTGCTGAGGATGACCGTGCAAGCGCTCATGCATACACAGTCACATTTAGAATACCTGTGCACCACAAATCTCTACTGGCATGAATACGTGGTCTGTATACCTACACACTATACTTAAACCTACATTTATATCCCTGATGTTTGAAGTTGCACTTGTCTGGGAAATCCAGAGCCTGGGATAGTTCATCACAGCCAGGTCCCACACATACTCTCACACATACACAAGAGCTGAAGAGCTGATAGTTGTTGGAGATAACAGTAATCAGCAGCTCGATGCTTTAACTGGTGACCTATAATTGTTTATAAACAGAAAATGAGTCTACAATGAACAATTATGGCTGTCATTTTTTGTAGCACCTCAAAAGCAGGTTTAATGGTACAGCAGCCTTCAACAGGACAATACAGTGTTTTAACAAATGACAAAGAAGGCATTATGATGGGATATAAAAGAAACACACAGCAATAATAAAATGGCCTGAATAGGATTAAAGAAAAGTGGAGAAGTTAAAACAGAGAAAGATTGATTAACAAGGGAAATGCAAGACTTGAAGAAAATCCTCCTAAATTCGTTTCAGTTAAAAGCCATAGCAAACAGAGAACTCTCAAGCCCTGATTTAAAATATCTTGAGTTATTGCAGTGGTGTGACGACTTTTTATTGGCATAAGTGAACATAGTTTTTCTCTGGATTTCCAGCAGATTGTGTGTGTTATAGTAAACTGCTGCCACTCAAGTTTTTCTCACTAGAAGAGAAAAGCATAAAAAGCACCTTTTTAAAGAACTGGAAAACTGCATTTACATCCATGTTTTCGTGCCACATTTCTACATTTCATGGCACATTATCAGAAACAGTCAATCAGAAGCTACATAATGGAAACTAAGTTGGACCCATTCTTAGAAACACTGCTCCATAGCGCCACTACTGGTTAAAAATATCATAGGTCCCTTTTCATTTTAGTGTATTCAGTGCAGTAGTGCATTCTGTATGTAAGACTTTTAGGATTTTTTTTTTTCTTAATCTTATTACATTTTATATGAACTGACACTGGTCATCACAACTGTATCACACTTCCGTTGTTATAACTGTTGATCAGCTAAAACATTTTTAATAATCTGCTAGTTGATTATATTTTATCAGTTCCACTTATCAGCTTATGAGTATACAAGTATATTAAATTTCTTTGGGTTTTTTTCTGTTTGTTGAACAAAAGGGTGGCATTTATTGACATTACCTTGAGTGAAAATTCTCATATTTTGATATTTTAAAGGCTAAACAACTAATCATGAAAATGATCTGCATACTATTTGATACTGAAAATATCCAGATTACAACACTGAAGGTATAGGAAGATATCTAAAACGTCTTGTCTTGTTTCCCATTGTGAGGAGTCAGTGGATTATATTCATCACCTGGAGCAGACAGTTGTCATATCACACCAGAGCAGTGTTTGTTATGCACACAGGTTCATAGCTATGAGGCCACATTAACACACTGATCTTTGAACAGGAAGTCTTCCCCATTTTAACTTCCCTTGATACAGACTGGCTTCACAAGAGGCCGTTAATAAAACCAGAAGCCATTATGCAAAGGCCAGCATGTGTTGGCACTGTGTGTGATGAAGATGTGGCCTATGCATGATGTATGAATGCCTGTGTGTGTGTGCGAGCAATTGGCCTCAAGGCTCTAATTAGAGTTGGGGGTGTTCAGGTGTCTCAGGTTGGTTGTTTGTAACTCGATGCTGACGTGCAAAAACAAAGGTTTTATTTTCAGTGGTCTGCTTTCTTTTTCTTCAGGCTATTGCAGATTACAGCTGCATTTCAGCAAGAGCTATTTTTAAAGACAGCGACATTCAGGGAAGGAGAGGGGGCTCATACCATGTTGGTCAGTAGCTTTAGGTGTTTTCCTGTGGCGTGGTGTGCCACAGAGGGGGGTTTCTACTGATTAAAAATTGATGTGCAGCTGAGTGCCATGTAGCCTGAGCCAAGCATTCCCATACTTCTTTTTTTTTTTTAATTGTTGTGTGTGCGCGCATGCTGAGCTGCAGACACAGGCTGTGGCTATTGTAAAGGTGTCAAATTTACCTAAGCTCACATTTCACCTGCTGTGTGGGTGTGTGTGTGTGTGTGTGTGAAGAGAGTCAAGACCTTCTTTACTTTTATTCCACACACTGACAGGTGACAAATATTTCAGTCTCTTTCCTTTTCCCCTTCCTGACACATCACACAAAGTGTTAAAATAATACAGATATGCCTGTGTACTCTGAAAAGATTTTTGGTTGCTGTGTTTCTGCTGTTCATACTGGCTGAGAAAAGATCCCTGAGACAAGCATAAAAAATGCAGGCGCTTCCTTGTTGTGTTTGTTGTCCTGGAAACCCCAAGTCCATATAACATATAATACATATAATATACATATAATACTTGGGAGTTTTCAAAAAAGTTTGACTGTGTACTGAGTAAGAGTAAACCTGAACATGTAACTTCAATATATAACCACAGTAAACAGGACCCTGATTTATTTTAGATGTTTTTTTTTTTTTTTAAAAAGAACAATGGTGATCAAGAACATGGTGGAAAACTAAACTTGTAAAATCTAGAACAGGTCACAGTGTTAAATTACAAGACAGAGATGGATTAACACAACTGGATTAATGATTTACTAACAAGTGTAACTTCAGAGTTGATATAGGAAGTGGGAAACTCATGAGTAGAATGATGACTTAACATTTTGAACAGTAAATAGAATAAACAAAACGATTTTAACTCTGGCCACCCAGAAGTTATTGTTGATGCCATATAACTGAATATTACTGGTTTCTAGCAGCTTAACAGGCATAACTAACAACTCTCGATGATGATTTATTAGTAAGTGATGTGCTGCCAAAATTTATACTTAAAAAAGCTTTTTCTTTGATAAAGAAATGGACAATAAAAGATGCAGTGCTGCACATTTGTTTCTTCCTTTTTCGCCCTGACCAGTAATAAAACATTTGCCAGCAAAAAAATCGCAAATGCATGTTTAAATTCCTTTTACGTCTTCTCTGTGCTCACTCTGGATAATGTGATGCAAAACTCATCCTCGGTCCTGCGCCCTGACATCACTTTGCGCTCCAGGTTACTGTAACTGGAGAGAAGCTTCGCGTAATTGACGGTGATGTAACAGCAACTCAAAGAAAGAAGCGATAATCTATTGTGAATGGTGCCTTTTGCTCTGCAGAGCCTCCTGCAAAAATATGCTGACTTGAAATGCACCACTGATGTGAGTGACAGAGGAAGGGAGGGCGGGAGAGAAAGATCACACAGTAAACACAGCGCCTATGGCAGAGCCGTTCCGCTTCATCATCACACTGTGACCAGTTGCGCGCAAAGCCAAGAGCCACAGAGAGTCCGACCACCAACCGGGTTTGGATCAGCTGTTGTCGGAGTTTGCGCCGCAGTGATGTTCCTGCGCTCTTAGCGAGGGGAGACACAGACAGGGGGAAGAGACGCCGGTGTGTTGCTGTCGCCTTATCCGCTGGACTGACATCGCATGGGGTCATGAACAGTGTGGATCCAGCGTCTAACAAACTGTTGACTTTCAACCAGCGGTAAAAACCAAATTCCTGCTGTGTTTTTATGCATGCCACCTCTCATCTGTTGAATGCATCGCTCTCAGTCGTGGCACCGTCATATCCCTGCAGCACTGGCATATTTTATACAGCCCCGAGCAAACGAATCCAAACTGAAAACACCTGCTCCGCTGTACGAAGCGTGTTTTGGTTGGATCGACTAATGATGTTTGCAATAACGGACTGTTTGGCTCGAGTTTTGATACTAAGTTATGAGAGAAGTGCCTCATTTATTGATATTTTGCTTTGGGTTGGCAGGAAAACTGAGCGCAGCTGAATCCACAAGTCTCCAGTCTGGAAGTGCTGTCGCTCCTGAACCGCTTTTAATTAAACCACAGCGTTGGCTTTCCTGCAGCTTTGTCGCTGGTCTTATAAAAATCCATCCTTTGCTCGTTAACGGAGCTGCATTTCTCTTAGGACAGACTTTACTGTATGTAGACTACACGGAAAAATGTGAATTATTCATGACATGCTTTTCAGTTCAGGGTAGAGCAGCGGTGCATGCAGCCTTGGCAGTATATGACACCGACAGAATAACGCATGTGGGCACACTGAAGACGGGCATCTGGCTTAAACTGTGCAGCTGAGTTTAGTTGCTGGCCTCTGTAGCTCTTTTCCAGCCTAGATGATCTGAGAATGCCACCGCTGCAGCAGCTCTTTCCCAGCTTGGAAACAGCACTGGAGAGCCTGGGGCTGCAGTGACACTTGAACACACACAAAGGGAAGGAGGGAGAGATCATATAGGCCACACATACAGCTCCAATGGCGTAGTGCTGCCAATAAGAAAGGCGTTTCTTTCTGCGTTGCGCCAAGTGTGCGGAGAAACAAGATAATGAAGTGACATTTTAATTAAATGCTCATGTCATTAAATGTTCTAGTGACTTATCACATCACTGCCATGGCCTGTCCTAGCATGGGTTTTTTTTCTGTTTTGTGTAATAGTGATCAGCATATCCATACAGTCCATTCTCATAATGCTCACAACTTGTTCCAGTTTCCATCCCTGTAGAAAAATAATAATCTGGAGTGTGTACTGGGTTAGTTTCTGTTTGTGTAATGCGCATTTAGTGCACAACTGCAGCTGTGTTTGTTATTGCTGACAAATTCAGCTCTTGGTACATGTGTCAACAGAATTAAAATTGGATTAGGAAATAATTTTAATCCCAGAATGACTCACCAAAAGTGAACATATTGAGCCTGTTATAGCACAAAGGCAGAACGTCTATGAAACAGTTATTTGCACCAGTTAACATTTTATTTGCACATCTCTGTAATTTCAAGAATATGCTGCAGAAAACAGTTGAGTGTCATTTCAATTATTTAAATGAGTTGCCAGAAGTTGATGTATGCATTAGACAATGCTGGAAAGCCAGTAAAATGTTGACTGATGGGCTTTTTATGCTTTTCATTGTTACTCAACAGTATTTTTAAGTTTGGTATTACTTCTGAGCCTATTAGTATCAAGGTATTTTGCTGCATTTTGCTTTTCTTTTTCAAAAAGTGTCACTTTTTAAAATAATTTATGATTTTAAAAAGCCATACCTTATATTGCTAATAAAAGGATTAGCTTTTTCTTGAGCTGCACTAGAAGGTCTGATATTACATTTCACTGTATGGAGCTCTTCAGTGGCCAGTCTGTTGCTTTTTGACAGAAACCACAATTTGTAACCTTTCCCATACTCCATTACTGAAAGCAGCAGTTGAGAAATGAATATACACTTACCTCTTTCTGTTTCAGATCTATTTGTCTTTGAGCTTTCAGAGACATTTTTCTTTGGCTATCAGCCATTACGCTGCTGCTACTGGAAAGTGAATAGCTGAACTGTGGTGGTGCAGAGTTCAAGTTATGATGTCCAGACATATGGACAGGGGGGATAATGGTTTCAGTTGTTATTTCTCAAATACATATTGTTGTGCAGCATGTCAGAAATGTAAGGCTAGAGGTGATCTTAGATCTAAATGAAAAGTACAGATCAAGATGATGAGTGTCTTTAGTTTTGCAAATAGGCTATTTAGGCAATAACCTTCCAAGCCAATAAATAAGTAAACATAAATATGAAAATTCTGACCTGATGATGGCACTAGATAACAGGTCACGCACTCGCTGGAGTTATTCGAATAGATCCTTGGAAAACAAGAATATCTGAACCAAATTTGATGCAAATCCAACTAAACAGATATTTCAGTCAAGGCTTAGACTGTGGTTGACTGACTGACGGTGACACGGACTGTATTGTTTTGTAAATCTGAATATGTATTATCCTCTGTTTTGTACACCCAGAGATTTGTTGATGTTCCTCATTAGTCTCGAAGCACTAAGTCCACTTCTCTAACATGCCAGTAGCTTGAATGTTGCTTATAAGTTTGGTGTGACAGAAACCAACCATTGCACAAGCAGTTCTTAGGTCATCACACACCTCCTACATCTATTAGGATTAAAAGAAAAGCTAAAAATAGTCCATTAACATTTCCCTGAGAACTAAAAGAAGCACTCTGTCTCAACACCTTTTGTTTACTATACCGTGAAGTGTTGACAGAGGATGCACTTGGCAAGTGGCTGCTTTGATATACTTATCAGCCAAAAAGTTCAACCAACTAACCAAAGTTATAAATCAAAAAATCTCTCTGATGTTGTTGAGGTGGTATCACTTGATCAGAAAAGATCGTGAGCTGGATGCTGAGAGTAAACAGCTGTGAAGAAGTACATGTGGTGCTGGTGGCCTCACCCTCATCTACAGTATCTAAAGGATGCAGGGAAAGTGTGTATAAGGAAACTGTGATGGATACAATTTAAAATGCATCCTTTAAGCTTGAGTGTACATTATATATTAACAGCCCCACTCTGCCTTTGTTTCCTCTGCAGAGAGAGGGAGAGACAGAGACCTTACCAAGTAGGGATGAGTTGGGGGGGTGTATAAGAGGAGTGGGGGATGTGGTGTTATCAGAGGGAGGACAGGATATCACTCACCATGCAAATGCACACACAGTTTACAAGCATTGTCGTATTGTATAGATTCCAGAAAATGAAGCATAGGGTAATGGGTTGAGGCCTGAGTGGGGCTCACATAGTTGAATAATTACAAAAATGTAAAACAATTTTTCAGATGATTTTTTATTTATTTTATTTTTTTAATTGAGGAACGTGGCATAAGACATTCTGTGCTTAGCAACAGTGACTGGTCCTTCCCAGGTGCTAGGGTAAAAGCAGTTCTCCAGTCTTTATGCTAAGCTAGGCTGACTGCTGGCTAAAGCTTCATGTTAATAGTTCAACTTAATAGAAATATGCATGTTTGCTTTCATACTGAGAGTTAGATTAGAACTTTATTTCATCTAATCCTGCTGTTATTAATATTGAGAAAATCGATTTGTTAGTATAACCTTCACTTCTAACAAATGTATGGGTATGTGACTATTGCTTTCTTTTATAATATTTATAAATCTTGGCAATCAGATCTACTTTGTGTGTGCATTTGACTATTTCACCAGGAGTCAGCTCTCCCAGCCCCAGTCCCTATCTATCACTCAGGTTGAATTCAATCAGGACCCAAATCTCAATCAGAACTGGGCTGGCTTGCACTCCCACCCAGTCACCATGCCACCACTAGCACCACCACACTGATAGAGCTGGACAGGAGCAGAGGAAAGAAAGGCAGAAAGAAAAAGAGAAGGGGAGAGAAAACAAACAAACATAGTATTAACAAAATGACCATGGAGAAGGCAGTGAGATAAAGAGCCTTGAGAAAAGCCAATACTGCAACTACCACTTGTGTATGAGTGATGTCACAGTTTTTGTATATTAGTGTGGTGTGATGGAGGGCAAAAAGGTCAAGTGCCTGACCATGTGTTTGTGTTACAGCTCTGCCTCAGAGGACTTGGGCTGCAGACGTGGAGACTTCAGCAGGAAACACTATGGTTCGGTCGAGCTGGTGAGTCCCACCCACTGCACGCTCATTTGTTTGTTGCTCTCTTTGTGTCTCAGCGTGACTGTCTCCTGATCCTTCTTCTACTCTTCATGATCTCCCTTCCCCTTCTGTCTCTCTCCCTCTTGTTGCCTTCCCCTCTTTTCTGTTGGCATGGATGGATAGCAGAGGGGGATTGATGACTCATGACGTTCTGGGTGTGGTCCAACGATGTGCTTTGCCAGTGTGGATCACATGGTTGCGCCACTCACAGTGATGCAGGACTCTGCTCGGCCTCCTAAGTTCATTTGTTTTGTTTTGACGCTGCTGGTGTAAAGCTGTAGCGCAGTGCGTGTCTTTGTGGTTGATTACTAAGCTGTTGAGTCATTGTTTCTTTGTGGAAGCGTGTGTGAGTGTACGTCCCTGCACTGTGAGCCAAGTCTGTACATCCCGATAACCCAGAGGGACAGGAAGTCCTAGGGTTTCACACTGTGAGCATACTTCCTACCAGAGACATACTGTGGGTTTGTCCATGAGTGATGCACACCACGTGTGTGACAGATTAGTGTTGAGGAGAAACCACATGCTGCCTATCAGCACCAGCAGACTTACGCTGCACACAATGCTGCTTCTGCATGTGTGGAGGGTGTTTGTTAGGAAAAGAGAGTAGTATCCAAACACTGTGGTGTGTATGAACCATGATGATGTCACGGATAACATCAACATTCAAAGTATGTCCATCACAGAGCGGTGTGAGCTGATTGTTCCTCTTTTGCATGTGACATGTGCTGCATGTCAGCCTCATCACCTCTGCTACACTGACAATTCAATATTTGTGGCTGTACAATTTATATGCAGAAATCTAGAATGTGGTCCAAAATGATGGCTAAAGTCCATCCATCCATCCATCTTCTACCGCTTATCCGGGGCCGGGTCGCGGGGGATAAAGTATTAGATGTTTTTAAACATTATGCTTTTGTAGATTAGTATAATGGATGAAACTCATGTTTAATACTAATAAGAGGTAACAGGCAGACCTGTTCTTAGTCACTGTTGGCTGCAACTAAAAACTGTTTTTCATTCATACTTATTAATAGTTAATCTGTAACATGTTGCAAGTCATCATCCTATACTGGAACCACTGAATGTTTGCAGTTTGCTTGAAAGCAGAATTAAATGCTGAAAGATTATCAAAAGGGAAAATGACCAAATCATTTGTTAAAATACCTAATATGGCCTAGGTCTTTACGTTTTCCTGACAAGCTGTCATGTGGACTGCTATCTGATGACTTTCTCTCAGGAACAAAAGTGGATGTAGCTCCACAGACTGTAAACCTTGTTAGGAGGGTGCTGGGGTGGATGGACGGGGGAGAAAAATGCTTCCATCAAAAGGTTTTCAGAATCTAGTTTTAGTCAAAGTATTTTGTGTGTAAGTCAAACATTCCTTTACCTTTAACATTATATTTAGCTTGTTATTAGAATAAATAGAAGATTATGGTGTGTGTGAGGTATTACCAAAACAAATCCAGAAATCTTAAAGAAATAAACCTTTTTAAATATGAATCTGTTTATGACAGTTTAAGTAATAAGTTGTATGTTTAACAGAAGAGCAAGTAATTAATAGAAAATGAAATGCAGCCATAACCTCAAAGAGAGTAAGCACATGATGCCAAGTTTACATTTTAGCATTTTATCTTTGGCCCTGCAGTGTAGTATTTGTTTTTCTGTTGGAGAAGAAATATAATTGCTTGTGTGAAGATACATGGGAAAGTGTTCTTGTCGAGTCTGGCTCTCACACTGTTTAAGGCTGTGTGTCGCTGAAGGAGGCTTGTGCAAATATCGTGAAAGAGTCTGTGGAAATGCAGGTTTTGATGTGTCTTAGTCAGCAAGGCCTCACTGTGTTGACAGCATTAAATGTGTGCTCATGGTCTGTTGCGCAAGATATTTGCACCTTAGAATCATTAAAATAAATAAGGCCAAAGAGTCACCTTTCTCTTGAATTACCACAGTTCTGACATTTGCATTATTCTCTGAGGAGCTGCAGGAGGTCACCAATGGATCCCACGTCTGCCAAACTTTCTCTACCAGAACAGCAGCTCATCAGCTACTTTGGCGTCATTCTTGGTGTCTGTGATGGTGTGAAGTTAATGTGAGTGCTCTGATTGGCCAGAGTGTTGGTGGAGTGGAGTGTACCATCATCCTCTGTTGTTTGTTTTAAGAATGTCTTTTATTTACTTGAGGCATTTAAATCTTTACCATATAAAAACTGTTGTGTGCAATTCTTAAAGACCTGCAGTGACAGTTTTACTAAACTGCATCAGTCCCTAAAATTATTCATTTATTGAACTTGAATATTTGAACTTTTAATTTGAGTCATATAGATTTATTTGTTTCTTTTTAGAAGAACATGTCTAATTTCTAACAAATTTTGATAGTTAAGTTAAAAAAAAATGTTAAGGTCTTTTATTTTCGACACCCACCTCTTAGTTGTAGAACTAATTTAAGTGACTCTTTGAACTGCCATAGTGAAAAAATTGTCATTAGAGAAGATGATATAAAAGTAAGATGCAGATTGCCCCACACATAAACACAATACATAGATAGATATGAGGCAGGCTGCATTTTAGAACACTCTCTACTTCAAAAGAGATATTTCGGTAAAGATAAAATCTGTTCCTGTTGCCACAGCACTTCACTCAACTGTTTGTGTTGTCTTTGTTGTCACTGACCGGTTTGACTCCAAATTATTCCAGGGCTTTGAAGAAGTCAAATGTCTCAACTCAAGTGGGCAATACTGATTCAAAGCAGGGTCTTCCTAAGCTGAGCCGTGACTCATCCTGTCTGTTTTATTTTTGGCATCATAGATGTGGCAGTAACAGTTGCCAATAAGAGCAGTTACCTCCACTGGTGCTGATGTCTTTCACTGTAGTCCACACACACACACACACACACACACACACACACACACACACACACACACACATACACCCATACACCAAGTACTTCTGACATTATAGAGCTGTATAGGATCCAGTTACACGTAAATCTATTATGGAGAGCTGCCAGTTTGAAGTAGAGAATCTGTTCCAGGTTCTTTTCCACTTGTAGGAATCGGGGACATCTGAAAAAAAAATCCTGGGAAAATTTTCAATTGGAATGGGACATGAGGACTGGTTTCAGCAAATCTATAGATCTCATATCTCTCAGGGAGCATGGCCAAAAATACATCGTAATCCTTCAACATGAGGGTACAATTTACTTACATCCACTCATCAGGAGCTCAGGGTGTGGTGCACTTATCACGTCACTACACTAGAACATACTGAATACTAGGACCTTGTTGACTGTGTGTCTGTGTGTGTCTGTGTGCGCATGCATGGTTGTCTTACAAAGTGCTGGAGGGGCGTCTTGTTACATGGAAAAGGGTAAGAAACAAAATAGGAAGTTTAATTCACTAAAACCAAACCAAAGCCTGTGGAAAATCAATACCCTGCTGCTGCTAGACACACATACACACTGGCCATCAGCAAACTTTACATACACAAGTCACTCCAGTCAACACAAGTGAGATTGCTATTAACCTTTGCACCAGCACACTCACAAAGTCACAGTCCACACTCATCCATATAAATAAGCAAACAAATATTCCATGATGTCATTTGCATTTCTATAGAGAGACAACAAATACAAGCACAAAGGCAACTCCCACCCTGTCTTGTCACTTCAATCAGTGACAACCCCACAGTTCACTTTCTACAGTTTTTGTTGAGCAATAAAGCTGAAACCAGCAACAATTAAACCTGTTTCATCCTAACGCGCTTGGAGTGTTACATCCAACTGTCTTTAGATGTAAGGTCCAGAGATGAAGGCAGTGACAGGCAAGAGGTGGGTGTTGGCTGTGTCTAAGATGTGTGGTAGTCCACACAGGAAAAACGTTGAAAGTGCTGAGAATAAGCCCAAATTCACACGTTTCTGTTAATTCAGTTTCTATGTGTGCGCACGTACATTAGTCTCAGCTCTTGTGCTGTTTGGTCTGCCACAGTTCACAGCAATGACTGCGACCGAAACTACTGTCAGAACTGGTGTGTGTGTGTGCATGTGTGAGTGCGTGTGTGTGTGTTGAGAGGTTAGCTGTCAGTCTTGCACAGTGACTGGTGAGCAGACGGCTCCACTCCCACCTGCCTACCAGTGTTACTGTGACTCCCTCTGAGGCTTCTCACTGCACTCACACTGAATTTGTTCCCTGCCTCAGCGTGTGTGCATCTCGCTGCGTGACACAGCAAGTGTTGCTGTGTTTACTGACATTAAAGAGAGACTATGTAGATTTTGCTGAACAGTGACCTCTGTAGACAGAATAAGCAATTGATTTATTACAAAGAAATAAATGGAAATTCCCTTCATGTAATAATGTGTGTAATTTCTGATTTATTTTGAATGTGGCTAAATGACATAAATTCTGGTAATTGTCTCAGTAATATCAGTTAATCATCTGTAAATAAACCCGAAGGTCATTTTTGAAAGGAAGCTTGTTTATTTTTCTTTTAAAGGTTAAATGGCCACTTCCTTACAGCCTGTTTAAATATAGTTAAGTCAATGAATCAATTAGTTGGTCAGCATCGGTGAAAATAATCAATTAATGCCCAAAAGTCCCTGGTTGACTTCTAAAAAATCTTGTTTTATTCTTGTGTGGTAGAAATCTGAAGATGTTTGTGTTTTTACACAATCTATGACAACTTGGAAAACATCTCATAAAACAAACAATTAATAGATTAATTATGGCAGATTGATTAGCAATGAATCCTGCAAGGAAGCATTCTGGCATGTGAAAAATCAATTGCATGCAAACAGTTGCAGCTATGCTGTCATGTGAATTCATACTAAATGTTGTTTAGCAATTGGGATCTACTGCTGCATTGATTAAGACATTTAGCCATACACACAGATAGCCTTCTGTGAAGTCACTGTAGTGGTGTGGGCTAGAATACACACTGAGTCATAAGCAGAGCCATTGAGAAATGCTAAACAGTTCAGTTACAGTGGGAGTTGCGCTGTATTTGCCACCCAGATGCATACAGGAACACACAACCTTAAAAGACATGCAGATGTGTTGCTCTGTTTGAGTGTGTGTTTTCCCAGAGACTTCCTATTCTGAAATCCTTGTTTTGTTGCTGTCAATGATTAGAGGTTTTGTTTTTCTGCTGGAGCTCAGTTGCTTGTATTTGATAGTTTATTTGAAGCTGCAGGGGTTGGTAATCTGGACTGGTGGAGACCAGATCTTGTTGTAGCTCCTCTAAACTGTGCGTTTCTTCATTTGTTTTCTCCTGTAGCTCAATTGTTGACACTTTGTTTGTCTCAGACATGTCATCTTTTGCCATCTTCCATTCATTCAAGGTTAATGCGTGCAAAATTCAGGATAATTTCTTTCCACCTACCCAACTCCGTTACATAATATATACATTTAACCTCAACTCTAAGTTGGAGCATCAAATATTTCTTTAATTAATTTAAAATATATTGAAGTTTATATCATTGAGGCTGTTACACAAACATCCTAAGATTAAACTCTATATCACTATGTCTTGCTCCTGTCTCTCCATCTGATGCTTATCCCATTTTCTCTGATACATACTAATTGTCTATTAAAGCAGCTGATGCATGGCCCTCTGCTTCTGTGCTCTGTGATCCCGGGCTTCACTGCAGCATCTTTCCACTCTTAAAGGCCATTATAGCGGCTGCACCTTACCAGCGTGACTCCTGGGTGGGTGGGCCAATGCCTTTAGTCCTGATCATTAGATTATTTATCACCGGGGGCTGTAGTATGAATGGGCAGATATTGATGTGGTGAGATTGTTAGCATGGCTGGATTTGCCCTAGTCACAGGCAGCATTAATGCTAATCAGGCACAGTCACTGGCTATGTGGCAAACAGCCATGTTACAGACATTGTTTGTATCTGATTTCCATTGTCATCTCTAATTTTCCCCTTCAAAGGGAGTAGTTTTTTTTTGTTTTTGTTTTTTGTTTTGTTTTGTTTTTTATTCTGACTAATGAAACATCATGCATTATCCATCATTATTAGCACTGCAGATGTCTTTCTCTACATGAGACTAACAATAAAATCATCCTACAGACAAAAATACCTGTGTACCCATTCTTGTCAAAAAGTGCCACAATTCAGTGTTTGTAAGATCAGTTCACTGTTTTGGGCTTTTGATGGGAAATCCTAGGTATAAGAATTACATTACCAGACTTACCCTTTAAGTCTTATTCATTATTGACACCAGGCATTATGGGCTCTCTGAATCTGTCACCACCACAGAAGGTTGGGGGTGCATCATCTAATAATCCACCCATGAATAAAATATGATCAGAAATTGATAACCATCATTTTGGAGAGAAAAAGCAGTTCTGGAACATAACAAAGTACATTTACATGTACATCAGGTATTTGTGCTGTATTTTCCATGTGTGATACTTTTTGCTTTTAGTACATTTATCTTACAGCTATTGTTCCTGTCTGCATTAAGATATGTTCAAACTCAATATATGAAAAGCTTAGAAAATATGCCAAACTACTCAATATTTACATATTTTAACTGTATTTATAAATTCAGCTAAAATATTAAGATGAATGAAAAAAGTGTTGAGAAGGATTATTTTATAATATTTCAAAAATGATTTTCAAAGAATCAAAAACATTAATTTATATATAAGGATTTATATATAAGGTTATTCTGCATGAAAAATGACAAACATTTCTGCAGCTTTTCAAATGTGATAATTTGCTGTTTTTAGTTTGTTTGTGTTTTTTTGTTTTGTTTTTTTTTTTTTTACTTTGAGGTCTGGACTGCGGTCAGACAAATTAATCATTGTGAAGCTGAGCTCTGTAATTTCCAGGGTATTTGGAATTGTTTTCCTGACTATACGGACACACTGACGTAACCTTTTACATACAGGTCTTGTAATGGAGTATTTTTATAGAGTGGTACATTCACTTCAGTAAAAGATTTGAGTTTTTCTGCTGCCACTGGTCAAAAGCCTGATAGTATTTTATATTTGCTTCTTGCACTCTTTCAGCTGCCAAATTTCACTTCCATAATGTATTTTTATTCTAGACTGTCTGAATCACTGGTTTGCCAAACTGAGATATTTATGCCTGTACACTACTTCTCTTTTCTATCAACAGAACCTTTTAAACATAACTCTCCCGAACTAATACTAGTGATTTTTTTTTTATTATTATTATTATCAGAACTCTCTGTTTAATTTGCCCCTTTCATTCTTTCTTCTTTTTTTTCAGCATGTTCTGCCTCCTCACTTCATTTTTCCCCATCTCTCATTTCTTATCTGTCACTCAAATCACCTCACTGACTGTACACCTGCCTCTCTTCATCCTCCCCCCATTACTCTACTCCTTCTGTCTTCTCCTGCTCTGCTGCTTATGTCTCTATGTTCTCTGCCTTCCTGGAGGATTGTGAGTGTGCATGAACAGGCCCACTGATGAGATCAATTATCTATCAGCAGCCACAAAAGTATTGATTCAATAGCCCAACACACACAAATGCACTCACATGTCTCTGTTCGCTGCAGCACTCCTTTGTTTCTTGGGCCTTTGGGAAATCAGAGGTTTTCTGAGTACGCCATGAACTTGATTGTGTTTGTGAAATGTTCAAGGCATGCCCAAAAATGGGAGCTGTTTAAGTGTGTGTGTAAGAGTGTGCTCAGCTATAAAGCTCAAAAGCCCCGACCCTTTTTCCATGGGGTTACGCATCGTGGAGACGGCTATTATTCTTTTATCATTGGGCTTTTTGTTGTCATTATATTTCGTTTTTTGCCTCTCTTCCCCAGTGGCCTCGTCCTGCATTCTATCCCCTTCTCTTTATGCATTTGCTGCCCCTTCTCTTCGTCTCTTTTCTGCCATATCCCTCCGCTATTGCTCTCCAGCAGTGTTGAGGTGTTTTATGGGTTGTTTGTTAAAGCAGAGAAGCGTAATGGCTCCCTTTTCTCCCCTGTTTCCTCTCTTCTACCTCCCCCAGCCAATGGGGAATCGTTGGAGTGCAGCTCTCGCTTCACTGCCACTCTTCTATTGCATGATTTAAAAACAGTGGCTGTGTGATACATGCATGTGTGTGTGTGTATAGGTGCACACACAGACTTCCCACAGTGCTTAATCTCTCCTTTCTCCCTGTATTCTTCATTCTTTCACCCCAAAACAGCAAAAAGCCTGTTCACACCCAGCAGCACACTTACCTAACATGCATTTAATACTGCATGTCATACATTTTATTTCTCTATTTATCTCACATGCAGATACACACACATGCACTGGGTGGTGGTGCATTGCCATGGCTGAACGCTGCATTGGTTTTCCCTCTATTATCCTGCAATTGGACAGTTAATGTTGCAGGAGGTGAGGGAAATGGAGAGAGATAGACGCCTATGGCTTCAAGATTTACTTTGCACTTTATACACACACACACACACACACACACACAGCTTAATGGAATAGTAAAGCTTATTCACTCACATGCAAATACAGGCCCATACCTCCACACCAAGAAATATGCAGAAAACACATTTGTTTTCAGGCCTATTAATATGCACATAGAAGCATTTTCTTCAGGCTATCCTAATACTCAGCCAATTATTGCACAGGTTTCACGCCTGCAGTAAACATGCTCACTTCTCCAACTGCTGAATTATTTTATCTCATTATATACAGTATACCTTAGGGAGAAAATGCAGCCAGTGCATTACTTGTGTGCACATTAGGGCTGGGTCGAATCAATGTCACATTAATAGTAATGTTTTTACAATATTGATCTTTTTTTTTAGTGCAGTACTGTTCCATTGCATGAGCTGTATTATGCCTTATGTCATACAATTCTTGCACATGTAAAAAGAACACTTTAACACTTTTTGCTAGATTACATTTTGTGTAGAATTTTGTAAAATCATTAAGGATTATAATATTTTGTCTGACTTTTTTTTTTTACAGATAATATAGTAACTGATTGATACCAGTCTTTTGTAATCAGTTCCATGTGGGATGAACCAACATTTTTGGCACAACACAGAAATAAAACCTAAACTTTAGTCCCAACTCCTGTAAAGCTAAAGTTGCAGAATTTTATTTAAAAGCTTTATAATCCTCCAGCTACAGGACTGCATATCAGATTTAATTTAGCATGAACAATGAAGGCAGTGTGACAGTTATTAATGATTTTATTTAAAATTTAAATATCTTATCCTCAGTTAAATGTTTTGAATGGACTTTAACCCTCTCACTCCTTCTGTAAGTGCTCTGATCACGCTCTTTCATTACTGTGCTGTCAGACATAATATGATGAGCAGCTCAGGCAGGGCTCACCACCCACTCCCCAAACTGATACACTGTGCCTTGTTTAGTCGGCCATTCGTGAAGTTATGTTTGTTTTTATGCAGACAGCCTTAGAACAGGAAGTGTTTCTGAGATAAAGAGCATGTGCACATTAGTTATGAGTCTTTTTCTGGTTTAGATCATATTTGATATGTGAAAAACTCATATCTCTCTATACACAACAATAAGTGCCCTAGTTTCTGATTGCAGGGAGCATATGACTCTATGATCCTTTAATATTTTTTTGCTGACTAAGGTACCACAACAACAGAAAATAAAGTCTGTGTTACCTCAAGGTCAGCTATACTAAGAAGTAAATCTAATCTTTCCAATGTTCAGTCCTCTACCAGGAACTTCCTTTTCATCCTCTTTTTGCTTAGCTCTTCCACACAATTTGTGGCCATCTGAACAGATCAGTGTGTGCAAGGATACACAGCTAGCTTTCTAAAATGTACTGTTACATGAGGAGGGCTTTATTGTGAGGAGAGCAAATTAAAGCACAACAGTCCAGACAGTCAAAGAGCAGAGGGCAAACATGCAGAGAAAAATGACAGAAGGAGAAAGAGCAACAAGGGAGGACAAACCCTGAGGTTTGTTGCCTGGCAACAACACATCATCGGGGTTAAAGATGTTGGGGGGTTAAAAAGGTGAATAGATGCAGGATGGTTTTGTAGATGTCCACAAAGATAAATCAGGTAATACCATCAACAGACTGACTGACTAAACACTTACTACTGCTGTAAAATCATGAGATATAATGTATTTACCTGTAATGTGAACACTTACTATTAAGGCTAATCAGCTGTTCATATTAATGTTTTTGATTCTTTGAAAATAATTTTTGAAAAAATGCCAAATCTTTGATGGTTCGAGCTTCATGGTTAAAGGGCTTGGTGTTTTCTTTGCCTGGGTATCAGACTGCACAAAACAAGCAAACTGACGAGACTTGTTTTAAAAATGCACCAGTTTTAATACTATATAGACACTAGGTTTTCAACATAAACATGCCATTTTGGGCCATTAGCTGAAAAGACTCATGTCTCACACCACCGGTAAATGTCACTTAACAATAAAATAAAACTGTGGATCATAATGAGCTGCTTGCACAAACTGTGGGGTCATTTATTCTCACAGGATTGTCTTTCTGAGGTTTGTGTTGGGCAAATTTTGACCTGATCATTAGAGTTAAGTTCAGCCTGAGAACAAGAACTATTTTATATACGTATCATATAAATAGAGGGTTGCAGATGAGAATGAAATAAAAATAAGTAAACATAAAACCCATTTAACAGCAAAGGGAAGAATATTTTTTGCAGGGAGGACTAATGCTACTCTTGTCACATGGAAGTGATGTGTGTGCCATGGTTCCTCTTTTGTCAGTGATGATAGCCAGGTCTAATGTATTTACGACCTGCTTATTACTGTCTGCAACAAGTCATGATTTGTCAGGAATCTAATTTTAAACATGCCTCTTTCTTTCTGTCTCCCTCTCAGCTGATTTCCAGTGATGCAGATGGGGCCATTCAGAGGGCAGGACGCTTCAGGGTGGAGAATGGCTCATCAGATGAGGTGCATACACTACAATATAATACACTTTGCATCTCACCCAGTAAATGATGAGCAACCCAATTAGATAGTAAATGGTGCATGTAATTCTTGTACCAATTTTGGATGATTGGTTGAAGTATGTGGGCAAAACAATAGAAATTCTGCTCATGTGTGAGACCATATTGTTATTCAGGCAGCATACCACTCTCATGTCTATATGATAAACATGGAGATGGTTAGCATAAGTTACCATAAAGACTTGGAGTGGACCAAAGATAAAGATATTCATCCACCAGCACCTCTAAAACTCATGAATTAATATGTCATGTCTGTTTGTTTAATCCATACAAAAACTGAAACTGTTTTACAGGACTAACACTTTCCACTCTTACCATACACACATGAGTGGTATTAATCTTCTGAGTTCTTTATTGCAGTGGTACATTACCTGGGGCTCAGGACCCCTCCACTAGGTGAAAATATTTACAAATGCACACAAAGATCACACAAATGTGATGAGGCGTTGCAGGTACATGATGATGATTTACATTGTGATGGAGACATGATAATAGCACAAAAGCTGCTCACTGTGCCCGAGCTTCAGATCTATCTGATTCCCTGTCCCATGGTGTAATCTGTACTGCTGCAGTGTCTAACAGTTTTACACAGAGTGGACTACTGTCACTCAAGCTGTGACCATTATGATGACATGATGACAACGTGGTGTGTGTGTGTGCGTGTGTGCGTGTGTGCGTGTGTGTGTGTGTGTGGGTAACAAACAGACTTCAGACTACACACCAGGAACCTGGAGGAGAACTGATGTCCATCTGGAGAATCCAGAGTACCACACCAGATGGTTCTTTAAATATTTCCTGGGAAAAGGTCAGTGTTTCTCTGCTGTGCTCAATTTTACAACACACACACTCCACGCAGAGGTAGTTTGAGATATTGAGGGAGTGAAGGAAAGCATACAGTATAAGATTCTGCAGAAGAGAAAACATCATATGACTGTCTTCCCTGATCCACAAGACACTCCTTATCTTATAAAGTCAGTCATGTCCTCATGCTGCACCACTCTTCATTCAAGACCAGAACTTGTTAGCATCCAGCCATATCCCCACTGAGAGTCTCAACTATGCTCTAATCCCATACACTGCTCAGGGAGGAAACCCATGAAGAACATGCAGCCTCAGCAGACAGAGCAAAGGCTCGTGTCCAGCTGATAACACATTTAAGATTGCACTGTTAGTTTTCTGTAATGAGCCCAACTCATAGCAATGGACTATTAGGAATTATTCACAAATGCCAAGAACTGATGAAAAAGGATGAAGAATTAGTCACCTGTTCCTTCACCTTTCTGACCCTCATTATTTCACCGTCCTCATTAATACCTTGCCTGTTCTTGTACTTGCAGTGTAGGCGGCACAGCAAGTTGTGCAACAAAAGATCATTGTCTGGGTTTCTTTGCTGTGGCCCGAATCAGGAGAAATTCCTTCAGCTGAAAGGTTGAGATAAAGGACAGAACCTGAGATGGATGGAGATAACTGGAAAGGAAAGTTAGACAGCAAAAAGGCAACGTGTGAAAGAAAAGAAATGCCTATTCTCTTCTAGCCAGGGTCTGATCATGCTATGGCATGGGCAGTTTAATATGAGCCATGTCTCCAGAAAGTTGGCTCAACCTGTTTGGACTGCAGCTGAGCCATCTGTGTCTCACAGCCTGAGCAGAGCTGACGGCATCGTACAACACAACACATTATGAACTCAAGGCCAGTTATTCTAACATGAGCATTTCCTGTCTGATGAAACACCTAATACAATAACCTGAAATCTAAATGTCTTCATCACTAGCTATAGAACAATAGAACAGCTTGTCCTTGTTTGTTTTCCTGTTGTCTTGTCTGATTGTAGGGTCTCAGAATGCGTTTCCTAATCACACACAGAAAAAGCTCAAGCTGGCTAAACTAATAAGCAAATAATTGCAACCCAACCTTGCAAAGTTATTGCTTACCTGAAGCTAAAAACATTGCTAATGGAGAGTAAACAGAGCTGAAAACAAAATAAAGTGAATCGGTGGAAGAAGGAAAACATTGGAAGAGAGGAAAGCATCAGATGAGGACAGAAACGGATGCAGGCAGGCAGAGATCTTGCATCTAATTGTATTTGTAGGTCTGTTCTGTGTTGTTTTTAAGGATGCTACGCTGTCAAATGAGGACACAGAGGCCTGAATCTGTGACTTTGCTCTAGTGTTGTCAGGAGATCCTTGTCTGTGCTTATGTCACACACACACACACGCGCGCGCACACACACACACACATGCACACACACACAGAAATGACGATGGGGAGGTTAAAAGGGTTAAATGAACTGATGAAAGAAAAGGTAGGAAGAAGAACAAATTGGTAGAGAAAGCCAGACCAATACAGAGAATGAAAGGACATTGAATAACTAAACATAGTGAAGTGATATCCATCTGTCATTAAGAGAACACAGAAATATGCTGAAAAATACACTTTTTACCTAAAACAAATAATATTTCAACATCAGTTCCCCAGTCATGCTTTAATAATGTGATCATGATGTCTATACTTTAAATATCCTGCATGCATGTGTAATGTAATCTAATGTTATCTCTCTTTCCTTCAGTCCACCAGAACTATGTGGGTACAGATGCAGAGAAGAATCCCTTCTACCTGTCGGTCGTCCTCTCAGACCAGAACAACCAGCGGGTTCCTCAGTACAGAGCCATCCTCTGGAGAAAGACGGTGAGTTCACAGAACCTTCCCCACACACAGAACTGAAGCTACTCAAACATGTTGGAGTGCAGATTCAAGCAATATTTCACCATCTTGAGAAATATGCTTATTCACTTTTTTGGCAAGAGTTAGATAAAATGATTGATACCACCCATATGTCTATACACTATGAAGCTAGCACACAGACGGGAAACAACTAGTGGGGCTCAGTCCAGAGATAACAGAATACACCTATCAGCACCATTACAGCTTAGTAATTAGCAGGTTATATCTCATTTCCTACAAAAGCCAGATTGTAGTAATAATGACACATTGTGGTTTTATGAGGGGCTATATATACCTGATTATTTCTCATTGTGGGTTATTTACAGTACACAAATGGCAAAAGAGGCTAAATTTATTTATTTTATTAAAAGCACCATATTTCAGATGGATGTACTTACTTTCCGCTAGTGGAGTTTCTTCTAACCAGAAGGAATGATCTAAAACTTTTTATGCAGCGGGTTACAGATTAATTCAGAACATGTTCACTTTCTATTTGAATACACAGTCGTAGGTGGTACTTTTTCTGTGATCTAAATATGAAAAGGCACAAAACGGTATCTTCAGGGACTGTGCTACTCCACTCTTGAGTCACTGTGTGTGTAGGTGTGTGTTAGAGATGTATGTTTATTGTCGTGTGTTTGTAGTGTGGTGACTCAGCTTTGTAACCAAGATAGCTTGGATCTAATTTTGGCCTCCAGCCTCATCTGGAAACTGATTAGGGCGGTGCACCTGTGCTGCCTGATCACATTGATTTGTCTTGTTTCTGTCAGACTCTGACTGGCACAGGATGTTGTTATTGTTGTTGTTGCTGTTGTTGAACAGAACAATTTTGTTTGGCTGGAACTGCTTTGGTTTAATTTGGTCCTCTGCAATTATTCTGTTAATTGAAAAATATGTTTTGTGTTCTCTGAATCTCTTCTGGGCTTCTTTTACACCGAATAAGCACAACATTCTTGATGTATAATATTGATTTCTATTATTATATTTATATATTGATATGCCTGATGTGTGCTGCTCTTGTTTGCTCAGGGCACTCTGAAGATCAGCCTCCCCTACAGCCCAAACAAAACACTATCAGTCAAGTCCATCCTCAGGTGAGAAGTGTGACCTAGAGCTTGAGGGGTGTATGTTATATTAACAAAATATAACCACAGGTCTTTGTAAAAAGAAATACAGAATATGATGAAACTTTGTGACAAATGAGATATCTGTCTACAACCTCATGAATGAAAGATTTAATAAGGGATTTACTCACTGCAAAGCTTAATAAATCCAAATATTTTACCAACTTGGAGCTGGATATAAAATGGAGCTGCTCTCCATATATGTCACTATAGGTTTTGGGCAAACCCTAAATCTTGCTTACAGTAAGTACAACTGTCTCCACCAACTCTTTAAATTAGTATAGTATTATACAAGGTTTTTTAACATACTGCAGGTATTGCAGGTACTGATGTAGAAGTATTAAAAAGACCTCATTTACAGAGGTATTTATTTATTTGCCTACTGTTGGCAGTAATGTTAATATTTTTATATCTTGCTCCATGTAATTTACTGCTTAAGCTTACATATTGTACAGCTTGGAGGGAGGAAAAAAAGTATAAACAAATTCATGCACTTGCTAAATAATTTTAGCCTGGCCAGCCAAACTAACTCTTTTGCTATTCTATATAAAGAATTGGTCTGGAATCTCTTTGGTTGACATAGATTTCGGACGCAGAGTAAACCAATCAGAGAAATTAATATGATGAAAGTGACAGTGAGACCAGCGAATGGCTAGTTTTTTTTTTTGTTGTTGTTGTAAAAACATGAGAATACACGGTGTTATCACCAGCTCTGTGCATATTTTTGAACAGCGTAAACAACAAAAGCTGTTTGTAGAAGGATTTGCGGACTTGTGACTGGCATTGAGAAATGTTATTAATGAGTCAGTGCTTATGTGCAAGGCTTGTTTAAATCTGATTGGATGACTGGAGCGTAAAGCCCGCCCCATTGCAGATTAACGTCTGTGATTCGCCTGGCTCTTTTGCTCTGTTCTGCTTGAACACTGGATGAGTACAAATGGTACAAGGAGGATGCAAAATCCCCTGTATCAAGGCTCATTTTCCTGTTTAATCTTTTGAGCTATTTCCTTTCCTTCCTCTTCCTCTTCCTGTCCCCCATCGCAGTGCAATGAACATAGACAGGTTTGAGAAAGGCCCCAGGGAGATCCTGAACCCAGAAATTCAGAAGGTGAGAGTAACACCAGAGCATCTGTCTACACTTAATGAAATATAACACTGGTCCATTTCATGCCAGGCCTGATTATCAGCACATAAGCTATATGATATCCTCAGGCTGTGTCATCTCTATCTGGAGTGCTGGTCAGTGTGAATGATAATTATGTTCTCTTTCCTAAGGATCTGCTGGTGTTGGAGGAGCAGGAGGTATGGGATGATGTGGCTTTTTGTGTGGCTTTCTAGTCACCTTCATGCACCCACATATCACAACAGATACCCATTTGTTTCTTTGTTCCATATTTATCTGGCAAAAAATCTTTAATATCATCCTATATCCTGCAGGAGCTACAAGATTAATATTGTGCCATTTTATAAATATTTCCTGCTCTAATGCGATGCACAGTAGATGCATGCTACTGGAGGAAGTCTGTGTATCTTTTTTGTCTTATTATAGAGTTTGCATGTATGTTTCTTACCAAAAAGCACTTAATGCCAACAGAAATGAATAATAAATGCAGAAGTAGAAAATGACTTCATGATTTTAACCCAAGTTTTGATTTGTAGGGTTCTGTCAACTTTAAATTTGGTGTCCTGTATGCCAAAGACGGACAGCTCACAGATGATGAGATGTTTAGCAACGGTAAATCCTTCTATTCTCAACTTTTTTCAGTGAGCACAACTATTAAAGGAATAGTCTGACATTTTGGGAAATGTTATTTAGCTTTTCTGACAAGTGTTCAATGAGAAGGTTGATACTACTCAATGTGCTGCTTCAGGTGATATTTTCCTTAGCTTAGCATAATGACTGATATGGTGGCTAACCTGGCTGGGAGCCTGTGCTTCATATTGAGTAGACATACATGACAATGTTACTCATCTTCTCAGATCACTCTTCTTGAGAAAGCAAATAAGAGTATTTCCCACAATATCAATCTCTGTCAAAATCCATATTAACATTACAGTATGCACTACAAAAGAAGAAATCTGCTAAATTAAGATTGACATAAATTACTGTTTGTGTTTTAGAGGTGGGGAGTGAGAGCTTTGATAAGTTTCTCAATCTGCTGGGTGATTCCATAACGCTGCAGGGATGGGCAGGTTACCGCGGAGGACTCGACACCAAGAGTAAGAGAAGCCACATCTGCTGAATCACGTTCAAATGAACAAGTAAACGTGTTTCAATATGCAACTGTCTTTGGTGTCTTTACTTGCAGACGACACTACAGGAATCAAGTCCATCTACACAGTGTATCAGGGCCATGAGCTCATGTTCCATGTGTCCACCATGCTACCCTATTCTAAAGAGAACAAACAGCAGGTGAGCACCCACACACTGTAGTTGCTCATTCTATATATATAAAACTACCAAACACAAGCTGGCTGTTGTGAGGACAGTGTTAACTAACACTCAATCAGCTTGTTCATCACTTTGGTCCAGGCTGAAATGATCGGATGTATTCACATGAAAGTTTGTGCCCAGTAGGTAAATTTTATTGATTTTTCTGACGACCTGATTTTTCCCCTAGTGCCACCATGAGATATGAATGGTGGCACTAGAGCACCACTAAAGCATTTGGTGCAGAAGTTCTCTGGAGGATGAATTGTACTAGCTCAGTTGAACCTTTTCACTTTTCAGAGCATAACCTCGGTATACTGGTATTTGAGAAACTGCACACATTTTAAGTGCACACTGGTCATCTGTCTTAATGTCAGATTCATTTATCAGACAAAGCCATGATGGAAAGCCAGTACAATGGCAGCGAACCTGGGGAAAAAATGTGGTCACTCTAGGAAGAAAATGAGAAAAAGGACATTATTGCTTTACTGTAGAGCTCTGTTCTGTAATGCCGGTATTAGTGAGTATGATTTAACACTGCTGGAGTTTAGCAGATCTGACACGTAACTGGATTTGTGCTAAAGATAAAAAAGACTTTCTGGCAGTCAAAAAACAGTCAGTCTGTGCTTGTGCTGCATCTGAATGTGGCTACTAACCTGTCACTTGCTCTTATCCAGCTGAGTGACAAGAACTGCAGTCATATGACAGTATAGGTATTTCTTAGTGTTTCTGCCATGCACTGTAAAGTCATTTCTGTTTAACTGGTGAAGCTGTAGAATTAATTTAATCCAACATAATTCAAATGTATTGGATGAAAAAAAAAAAAAAGGTATATGGAGGGAACTGTATAAAATGATAGTGAGGTTATAGGAAATGTTATGTACTGATTAAAATCCAAAGGATCTATCCTCTTAGGAGTATGATCAAAATAATCTCAGAGTAGTCTCTTTCTTTGGTAATGAATGAAGTTGACATTTAGGCCTGATTGTAGACATAAAGGAAAACTCACAGAATTTAAAAAAGAAAGATTGTATCTTCCAAGAAGCATGAATTTGCTTATTAATGGTCATGGAAATCTGGCTTTGGTATGTTCTGACTGAGTGGAACTACAAGAAATGTCAAGAGGGGGTCACCAAATACATAACGATTCATCCTGTGGTGACCCAAAATGTCAACAGCAGGTTTCATGGGAATCTATATTTTCACCAACAAATAGTTCAACAGGGAGAAATTTTGATTTGATGGGATTGAAAGACAAAATGTCACTGTTGAATTCATCCTTTGGTGACCATGTGACTGTCTGACCAATAGTGCTTAAGATGTCTTTCCTTTTGCATACATTATCATCACATACCTAAATTGTATTACTGTATTAAGGGACATATATATGAAGTTGTATAATATGACAGGGGGAGGATGGTTGGTCTAGACAATATAATAATAAAACAAAATACAGATACAGGCAAAACAAAGGTGAGACTGAAGTTATTGCAGTAAAAATGTGGCTGCTGCCTCTGAAGTTTTGAGATCAAAGAGCTGAAATTATCACCACTTCTCACAGTGTTTCTGGTGTGAGAGCTATGAAACTGTTTGCTGCTAGAATGACACCCTCTTCTCCACACTTACATACACACTGTGCCCTCATCCTTGCAGCTGTACTCAGTGTCTCATCCACAGGGTGATGCAGGGCATTTCACTTTACAGCTTCTATTCAATATTTTTGTGTTATTGGATGAAATAACTACTTTGACATGAAAGGGGTCATGTGTTGCAACAGAGCCAATGTGGGGGCGTGTCTCCTAAATGCTACAATAGGTTAAACCAAAACAGAGCTAAAAGTAGGGTCAGTATTTCATTTACATGATCAGGTGGACAGAAATAAACAAATACACAAATGATACATTTACTGATTTGTAAATACAAAACAGTTTAACTTCATTGTAACTTAAGGTGACAATGACTTCAGATTTGTTGCTTTGCTCATAATCATGAAGTACTGAGGTTACGTTGCTGTTTGGTCCTCATATTTGTTTCTTCTGTCCGATTTCTTCCCTGCCAGGTGGAGAGAAAGAGGCACATTGGAAATGACATTGTTACTATAGTATTCCAGGAGGGGGATGACGCATCGTCGTCCTTCAAACCATCTATGATCCGATCGCACTTCACCCGTATCCTTCACACCGACAAAGACTGTCAGAGAAATTAAGTGGTAATCAGTTACATGAGCCATGTTCAGAGGAGCTTTGGCAAATGAACAGATAACACATGAGCCATGTAACACTGACGTAATTGCTGTTGTCTTCCATGTATAATGATCGTTTCCTTCACTTTGACTTCCAGATATTTTTGCATTAGTTAGGTATAATAGCCAGAATGACAGTTACAGGTGAGTGGCTTTAATTAATGCTCCATCCAGACTGTTTAACTTTCTTCACCCAAAAAACTCATGACCTGATTCTTTCTGTGATGCTGATTAAACAGAATAGTTCAGTTGACTTTACCGTACTGTGTGATGTGTTTAAAAGTAGTAAAAGTATCTTCTGCTCTCTGTCACAGGTTGAAGATTTTCTCAGAGGAGAGTGTTCCGTTGTTTGGACCCCCTCTTCCTTCCCCGCCTGTATTTACTGATCACCAAGAATTCAGGGACTTTTTATTAGTCAAATGTAAGAAAAGGCAAATAAACATGTATGGTTAATAAATCTGCATCATTTGTGTTTTTGTAATTTTCTTTTTCTTTTTTTTTTAAATCTCCTTCAGTAATCAATGGAGAGAAAGCCACACTGGAGACGCCAACGTTTGCCCAGAAGCGTCAGCGAACCCTTGACATGCTGATCCGCTCGCTTTACCAAGACCTCATGCCCGACCTGCACAAGGTACAGCTGCTTTCCTGACATTTGGTCTAATTTGAAGACCTGTTCTTGGATTCATGGATGGACGTATTCTCAGGCCATCCAGGTTTTCTCCTCAACCTTCTCCTTGTCACTAACAGTCACTGGCAGTGACTGTAGCCACTGCTGAGTTGTGTTCTGCTGTATCCCACTGCAGCCCTAGGTCTGCCTCTGCGTATTGCACCACACTGGATACTACTGCAATGCTGACTTTCTCAGCAGGGCTTTCTCTCCTCACATCACTTTTGTTCTTATTTCTCTTGGTTTTTCCTCCCTCCTTTCACTGTTTCTCATAACATGACTTAGTTTTCACTGTGTTTCACTGCGGCTAATCTCACCTCCTGCCAGGGGCAGGGTCTAAGACCCCTTTCTGCTTTCTCTTTGTGTGTGTGTGTTTGCGTGTGTGTGTGTGTGTGTGTGTGTGTCACATTTTGGGTGTTGGTGTTCCACGTTTAGGTTCCTTTTTCTCCCCAGAACATGTTAAACCGACGGTCGTTCAGCGACGTGCTTCCCGAGTCTCCAAAATCAGCACGAAAGAAGGAGGAGGCACGGCAGGCTGAATTCGTCAGAATAGGACAGGTAACCAAGTAAAACATGCAAACACATGCACAAACACATGAAGGCGGAACAGCCAGAGCTCTGCAGCTATAAAACCAGTGAAGTAAAGAAAGAAAAAGCAATAATAGAGTTGTTTAATTCAAAAAACATGGTTAACAGGACATTGCATTACTGTTGGAGAGGGCTGGCCCTTATGTTATGGAACCACTGTACCTGAAGTACATAAACTAGCTTCACCTCAACCAACTACAACAGTAAAATGTTGATTACAGTACATATTGTTGCTTCAGTATTAACAGTCTGTTTAACAATCTTCTATGTTGGTTTCTGGTTGCTTGTGGCAGCAATGTCAGGTGTAGTGATTTCAGTGTACAAATCTCCAGACTGGGATCCAAACCTCCAGGGTGCCTGGCCTAAATTGACCGATTTAAGGTTGATAAACATGAAATGATAATGTCTGTGAACTAAAGAAGTATTCTGAATTGAAAAGTGTTTTTAGTCCATGCACATACCGCGAGAAAAAAATCAAGTTATCAAAGTCAGTACCTTTTTTAAATTGTAAGGCATGTTTATGCCTACAAAGTAATTCTCTCTTTATTTTCCAGCCCTTGTTCTTCTTTGTGTTACTCTTTGTGTTGACTAGCTTGTGTATATCTTGTTTCTGCTGCTCTGCTCATAAACACAATGTCAAGTCAATGACACTTTGTGTTTTAGAGCTCAAAAACAAAGAAAGGTAGATGTGTTGAGTCATAGATTATCCTGTTATGTTGAGATGGGGCTTTTGTCTACAACCACACTGTCTCTGTATGTTCACTCATTGTGTGATGCACATTATACACAATGATTTCATGTTTACACGGATGGCTGATCGATCCAAATATGTGTGTTTTTATGGATATTTCATCCAGAATGGCAAAGTACACTGCAGTCTGAAACCATTGTACTCTTGGTTGGTGGTAGTTTCATTATCTGCAGATTGCCTATTTATGCGGATATGGAACTGGAAATGGCTGACTGTGCAGCTTGGATTAGAAACTGTCAATCTGATCAGATGGTTGCTGATTGAACATTTGTGCTAACTGCATTCTATTTGAACTTTGAACTCACTACACATTTTATTTCTTATGACATTTTTTTACTGTTGCCATTCTGGTTGTTCAAACCATTTTCCGCCTCAGTGTCTGTCACAGTTCTCACGGCCTGAACAAGCAAGGAAACAATAATGGCTGGCCAGTTAAATGTTAGTGATGGGATGCAATAACCCAGCAAGGTCAGAGAGCTGCTGTGTTTCTTTCAATGGTTATATGCATCATGATTCACATGCATTACACACATATATCCTGTGCAGGGCCCAAGATTTAAAAGGTTTTTCCAGACACTCTTTAAAAAAAGGTTAGGGTTAGTAAAACCATGAGTTGGTCATGTCTGATGCCATTTCTTCTCCAGGCTCTGAAGCTCAAGACTATTGTCAGAGGAGATGCCCCAACTAGCCTTGTTACCACTGGCCTGTGCAGAAAAGAGGTGAGTCCCTGAGATATTTTTGAGAAATTTCATTGCACTTGTCCCTTTTCTTTTTATTTTTTTCACCAAAGCGAGTGGTAAATAATTGTAATAGCCATATTTATGTGTACAGTCATATTGCCTGCATGTTTATCTCCTCTGCAGCCATGGGAGTCCCAGTCTTTCTGCAGCACATTTCCCTTTGAGATTGTGTGTGCTGACTCCTGGGGACAGTCTTTGCTGGTTGCCACTGACACAGCAGGGGTCATGCTGCTGGATGGTGAGGTCATATCTCAAAATCGTCCTATGTTCTCTAACCTAAAGCCACCCATCCATATCCATTCAATACTGCACTCAGCAGAATGCCAAGACCAGCAGTTAACTCACTGATGATAATGATGTTGTCCATGTTTTAGGCCCTGATCCAACTTTGTCCAACTCTGGTGAGTGTCCCAAAATCGATTCTCCTGTTTTTTGCTCAGCTCATTCTTTTTTTCTTTTTTTTTTACAAATACTTCAAATTCAGTTATGACATTGTTCAGACTTTACCCAACTTTTTGTGATGTATTATTTGTGTTGCGTTTCAGAGACGCAGACTCTGCCTCCGGTTCAGGTGTTTGACAAAACCATGGTGGTGAAGCAGATGCATGTTCTCGAGCCTCAGGACCTGCTTATCACCAGGGCTGACAAAGGTAAAGAGAACACTCCTTACGCTCTCCTCTGTGGATGTCAGACTGCTTCCCCTGGTTAACATCCTTTGCCATCCTCTCATTTACTCCATATTTTCAGCATAACAGTATTTACAGCCCATTTTCTTTCTCATTTTCCCATTCCTCTCTCTTATTTCATATCTGCCATTTATTTCTGTATTGCTCAGTCCATACTTAGCCTTTCCACATCCATTATGTTAGTGAACACATTGATCTCTTGCTGTGATCTAAGAAAGCTGACCTACAGAGAACCAATTCCTGTTAAGATTGTGTGTCTGTTTATCCTGGGGGATGGGACTGACTGTCAGACCAGAGTGGGCTTTATAGGACTGAAAAAAATGTGGATCAATTCAAAAAATAAATACTTACCAGCAAAAAAAAAAAAGACATATAGTATAAAAAAGAAGTAATTGTGTACTAACAGTCAGCTGCATGATGTGTGTCATGTTTGTTCCAACCAAAAGACCATGTAATTAATTACCCTGCAGATGATTAGCTAACCCCAATATTGACAAACAGGGTTTTGATAATGATTTTGTGATGGCAGCGTTTGTCACGACTGTGTGGGCTTTGGTAAAGCTTCTAAGACAGCACAAGCCTTAAGAAGCCTTCTAGTAATCTCCATGCAGTACATTATTATTTGCATGTTGGAGATTGATAAAAAATAGATGGCAAATTAAGAGTAACCTCCATGCAAAACAGAAGTGGCTTTGTTTTTTGTTTCCAGGGAAGGACGCTCGGCTCTATGTGTTCAGACTCAGCACGCTCAAGAGAGGCCTGGAGGAGAGGCAGCTCGTCAGAGGCAAGTGTGACAGCCGGGAGAATAAACTGGAAAAAACTAAAGGTACAACACATTACATTCAACAATTTACAGAATGTAAAAAATAAAAACATGAAAATAAATCACGGTAACAAACAAGCCAAAATTCTCAATAATCCAGCTCATCTAAAGACATTTTTAGGTTCCAGAGTTAATATTTAATACAAATGCATTAATCTTTCGTCTAGTTCAAAAGATAATTTTAGAGAGGTTTGAAGTTTACCTTTTAAGTATTCCAATAAAATTAAATAAATATATTTATGCTTTATTAAAGATACATTTTTTGTTCAAATAAGCAAATCTATCAGTTTTCTCTTAACAGATGTTTGGGACCTCATTCTCACTACCACCATCCACATTTCAGACAGGATGTTTATAACTAGTAAATGAATTTAATTGCGCTTCCAAGTGTTTTTTCTTTTTTAATTCATTTCTGATGAAAAAGTAACATATGATCAGGCTAAAACATTATTTTTATATATTTTGACCTTTATGAACATCCTTTTTTGCATTGCAAACACAAAACCTCTGACCTACTGCTGGTGCCGTGTCAGCTGTCTGCTGGATAATTGATCTGTGGGATGATGAAAGGGAATAACTCCTACAGCACAGCACATGTCCAATGTACTTTTCTGTCCCCACCCCACCCCTGTCCTCCTGCTCTTTGTGCCAGGCTGTCATTTGTACTCTATCAACACTCACCACGGCTCAGAGCTGAGGATAGTAGCAGCCATCAGGAACAAGCTCCTCCTCATAACGAGGAAACATCCACGTTTCGAGGGCTTCAGCTCCATCGCCACAGGAACGGACTCACCGGTGGAGGAGTTTCAGTACATACGGGTACAACAAGCTCTACATCACTGAGGAAAAAAAGAACAGTTGTATGGATCTAAAAATGTTTTTGCTATTCATTAAAAAAAGAAACTTCTGTAAATGTTCTCTCCACACCTTATTATATACCCTAAAACAGGGGTTTTAAATGTGTGGCCACCACTGGAGCAGAGACTGTCACGCAGAACTCAGGCAATTAAGGTGGTTTGAATCAAACATTGTGTACATTGTAAAGCTAACTTGGTCAAATTTGACGCAGATTTGATACAATATGATACAAATCTTTAGTCTCAGTGGGGCTTTATCACATATAGCATAGTGTCAGACTTTCAAACCAGTCCATACATATGAGCACTGAGGTTCTCATGTGCCATCTACCCATCAGGAGATCTGTCTGTGTGACCCGCCTGTGGTGATGGCACTGGTAGACGGGCCGACGGGGGAAAATGACAATATGATCTGTGTGGCCTACAAACATCAGTTTGACCTAATCAATGAGAGCACTGGAGATGCCTACCGGCTTCATCATGTAGACGCCAACAGGGTGAGGCACATGTGGATTTTACATACACTCATGCAACAAAGAAGTGGTGCATTTCTGTTTTTTTGTTTGTTTGTTTTGTTTCTTTTCTCTTGTGTGTGTTTTTTCTTTTGTTCGTTTTTTTTTTTTTTTTTTTTTTTAAATTTCATGTGATGTTCGCTGAAGTTGAGCAGAGCTGAGACCTTCAGTTGACCTAGTTAGTCGCTCTATTTACCTCTGATTACCAGGCTGCTTGGATGAATCAACACGTTGTCATTCACAGCCACCAGCTGGGGAGGGAGGAGAAGTGAATGAGCATGCTGGGGGATGAACAGCTGTTCTAATAAACCATCATTCTGTTTTAGCCGTTTTTCCACTCAGAGTAACCAAACTGCCACAGAAATATAGATGTTATATTATCTGAAGGGCTAACCAGTACCTCAAGGATATGTGATGTGGCATTATTTGCTAGTATCAGTCTCTTAAAGCTGACCTTTTGATGTTGTAATTTCTGCACTGAACTGGTTGTTTCTGCACACAGGTAAATTTTGTAGCAGCCATTGATGTGTATGAAGACGGGGAGGCAGGTCTGCTGTTGTGTTACAACTGTGAGTTTCCCTTGACTGATTACACAACATTTCAGATGTTGTTTGATTCAGGTCTCTGTGTCTACTGTCAAATCAGAGGCTATATGTTTTTTTTATTTCCTCTATCACTAAAGTTTAGCTTTTGTCTGCCTGTGTTTGTCAGGGAAATATGACAGGTAGCCCTAAACTTTAAGCTTCATTAAAATGCTGCTTTTAATCCATATTCAAAACACAGATGAAATAACAGTTAAAAACAAGAAACTAAAGCATTTATTTTGAAACTGCTTCCTGTGTCTTATACAGATATTTGCTACTATAAAAAAGTTTGTCCATTTAACGGCTCCACCCCGATGATCCAATCCAACACCTCCGACTTCCACTTCAGCTGGAACCAGATGCCCAATGCTATTGGTACGTTACCACGGCAACAGGGCTCCGGCCACACCCTGCCTGTGCTGTTGGCCTGGCCAGAGCTTCCCGTCGCCATGGAAACACAATGTGTAGCCACTAGCATCCAACTGGCCTATGTGATTATTTGTGTGTGTTGTTATTAATGTGGAAGGTGATGAAAAGAAAACAGTTAGTATTAAACCTGTAACTGTGACCCTGTTTATAGCATCATGCTGCTCCTCTTGGTTGTTGTGCATCCTATAATGTGCCCTCCTTTCACACACACACACACACACACACACACACACACACACACACACACTTAAAGGAGCAATAACAAAATGTGTTGAGTAATAAAACAAATGTACTGAAACATATTAGAGAACCTCAGTTTAAAAGCAGCTGTTTAAGGCTCTAATCAATATTTTTATATTGATTTAGCCAAATAAATATGTAAAAGGGGTCAGCCCTAGTGACAAACCCACAATAACATGAGCACCTGACCAGTGTTTCCATATGTGTGCAATAGAAAATGGCTGTTGCCTGCTAGAAAGGTCACCAAATGACATCACATGCATATCTCTGACACCATAACATAACTACCTATGATGTTCAAACCCTTTAGCTCTTTTTAGGTAGCACCTGTCTGATGCTTTTTGTGGGAGATGAGCAAATTTCCCAATTTCATTTCTTGTTTTTCCAGTTAAACATTGCTGGGGTGTCTCCCTGATGTCCCCTGTTGATCATTTGCTTGTCTTGTCTTGGCAGTTTGTGCATTTCCTTACATCCTGGCCTTCACAACGGACTCCATTGAAATCCGACTGGTGGTCAATGGCAACCTTGTGTATACAGCAGTGGTCCCAGAACTACAGCTGGCTGCATCACGGGTCGGTATGATGGACAGCTAACACAGTATCTTATCCATGCCCTGCTTTCCTCAGCAATGTCCACTGCATTATAGATAATCTGATTTATATTTAATTATTTTTGTCAAAAACTGGTCAGGGCATAGGTAATTAGGTAGTAGAAATGCATTTTGTGTGTTCCTGCAACATACTTGACTACACTATGGCAAGAGCCCTTCAAACCTGTAAGTGTTTTCAGTCCCCACTCTGCATCATAGAAGTAGCTGTCTCAGCTCTCTCATTTCAATCAATCTTTATTACCCCAGTGGGAAATATGGCTGGCAATCTGCATGGCTACAGAGCAGTAATACACTCGTAAATCATACACATAGATAATTTAAAACAGACCACAGTGCACCTGGCATCAAATAAATACTTTTCCTTTCTCTGTTCTTATTCAATTTTTCCGCCTCCATCCTTTTCCGTCTGTTTCCTCTTAGTATTTCCTGGCATCGCTACATGTTTGCTGTGTATGTTTATTGATCTCATTCCCTCTCCCTGTGTCCTTCTGTTTTTCCACCCACAGTCAGATATCTATTTTGTTTCATCGGCTCCAGTGAGTTCAGCCTCCAACTGCAGTTCAAGAGACACCAGTTCCCAGAGTTCCCCGCAGACGCCCACCGGCTACGAGATGCCCGTGTTTCCGTCCCCACTCGGTGATGGTAAGTCCTGCAAAGCAAAGGAATCGGAGGATGTTGATATTAGTGCAGAAAAGGTTTTGGTTTGTCACAGAGCTGTTTGACTAGACATTCTAGATGAGATACATTTACATAAAGTTATCTAAGCAGTAAGGTTGTTCAAAGCCAGAGCCTCTAGGTTTAGCTTACTACAGTTAAATCAGGTCCTGGGATGTAATTTCTGTATAATACTAACATAAAACAAACAGAAATCTCTCATATAAAAAATCCCAAACTTTAGTAGCTTCAGACTTTGGTGCACAGATGGTTCTTATTATTAGAATCAATTCTTTGCTCCATTGTTGATGTTTTTCATGGGATTTGTTGACAGCCAAAATATTGAATAACACCAGACTAATCCTTTAGCTGTTACTGGGGAACCAACTCTCGTTTTGGAGCATCCTTGAAAACACTAGTTTTCCTAAATTGAAGTCAATGATAACAGGGGTTACCTGGTTTTTGCTATTTCCAAGTATCAACAAACTGCTCATCATATGAAAATTAAATTAATGGAAACTCATGGTTGTGGCAGTGATAGGAATTAAATATAGATGTGACTGATATGGAAAATGGCTGGCAGTGATGTAAATCTGATTTGTAGATAAAGGGCCACATAATCACACATTCTTTCTCTACCACCACCTTTCAAGAGACACAATGAGTGTCCTTAGTCAGAGGATGCTTTCATGGGTGACTAAGGATCAAAATGAGCCCATCCCTCTCCCATCCTCCAGCACACTTTGACTACCTCCTGCATCTTTGCTGTATATTTTACCATTTAGAATCTCTCCTCCCCCACTAGCTGACCTCCTCCAGACTGATACCACCGTCTGAAAATCTGGCAGATTTGTGATTCTCAGATGTTGGTAATGACATCAAGTTTTGTTATTCACTATGAGCCAACAGAATGATGGATGGTGGCACGGTCAGATGTGCTCATTAGAAAGGACACAAAGTCATCCACAGATGCATCCATGTAATTCTGATGCCTGCAGTGAAGGACAAGGCTTGAGGAAAACAATTATTAAAATGTAGTGGCTGTGTAGCTGCTGCTGAACCAATGTTTTCCTGAGTCGAGTGGGTATTCACAGGTCCCATTAAGGCTAACAGGGAGGAGGGTATGGCTGTCGCCGCTGCAATTAGCTAAAGATGGACTTAGTGCTTTTAGGCTGGTTCAGGTAATCTCTCAAAGGGATTCTCAGTTCTTTCCTGCTTTATATGATTATGCATCAACAGGACTTGTACACCTAAGAGAGAACCTGTTGTGTGCCTAAATGTTTGTGCTGTGTGTTCTTCCGTTTGTGTAACCCTTTTCTTCATTCCTGGTTCAGATTCTATACGGATCCCCTATGGTACCAAGCTTTCCCTGTACATGTCTAAGGATGCTGAAGGTACTGCAGGATTTTCCCGCAACTCATCCTCAGTTCATAAAAACACTCATTATCCTGCCCCACTAACATGCACGTGCTCCCAGAGTGTATCACCCTGTCTGCTCCAAAGCGGCATGTTGACTTGAACGTTAGTTGAATGTTAAGTGAATAGTCTTCCCCATCCCCCCTTCTATCTTAACTAATTAAAGCAGGAGAGAATGGGGGAGGAGGATTTGTGAAAACTGCAAAGTCAAAAAGTGAAGCAGGGAGATATCAAGACACAGGGTTTTCAAAATTACAGCAGCAAGAGTGGAGGAGATGAAGAAGGTATGCATGAGTGCGAGGGGAGGGGAGGGGTTGTGTATATAAGCAGGAGGGAAAGAAGGATGGAGAAAAGGGAAAGAGGGAAGGAGAAGACACGTCTGCCGCAGCATGATTTACAGATTTGCACTGTCGCCATGGAGACTTTTGTCAGCCCCTCTCTTCGAGCTAAAGTGGTAGTCCAAACAGCGATGCCTCAATATGGGGCTGAGGGTGAGCAGGGGCTGTATAGCAGGAGGAGAGGGAGGGCTGAAGAAGGGGGAGCGAGGTAGAAGGGGTGCTGACAAAAATCTCATCCTCTAACCACCTGTGTGCCCTGTTGCATCTGCTCCTTGGGGACAGTTTCCTGTAATGTAATAGTAATTTGAGCAAAAATTCTTTCATTGATTTGGGTACTAGTTTCCATGCAACCCAAAACCTACAGCCAAAACAGCTTGCTGCTCAGGAGAATTTGACTTCAATTAGTGCTGAAAACACTCCTGATCTTTAAAGTCATTTAATTTTGGCAATGCCATATACTGTGACACTTCCCCTGGTCCAGAAACACCTGTGGAATATATAGATCTCTGGGATTATATATTCCAAATAACTGCACGCTTTCTATATTTTGGTTTTATTTCCATTTTTTCTGTGTGATAACACAGGTACAGTAAAGAGGCTATTTAATAACACTAACACAGTGTACCTGCCAAACATCAGTGACCCTCTGTTTTTCTCCATGACTCTTTACTCACTTCTCACCTGCTGACATTTCAGATGAGACAGTCCTCTCTGTGCAGCGTTGCCTTCACATTGATTCAGTCTCATCTATTTTACTACCGGCACTTCCTCAGTGGAGCATTGTGGCTACTGAACTGCAACAGTGCTCCCTTATGGCAAATTTGGGCACTGCAGGTTGGCACGCCACAGCTTTGCAGGCAGACTGCACCCTTAGAAAATCTCCAAAACTCCATTTAATGTTTCCCAAACAGACGTTAAGTGGTTATAGTCTCTGCTGAATAATAGATGGTCTGCTCTAAATGGTTACCACTGCACAGTTACATTAAATTAGCTCTGTGTAGTAAGGATGATTAATTTTAGGATCACATGCTGTTTCTGTAAATAGGACTATTAATCACTAAGGAGCATCTTCATTTGAAAATAAAAAAGTCAGATTCAATTTATCATGTTGTCAAACTGCAGACTGTTTTTACAATATGAATGTGTGCGACAGAGTTTGGATCCATGGAAAGTCACAGAAAAAGTCATTTTGCCTATTTTAGTTAAAAAAATAACTAAAATTTACAGTGGCAGGAAAAAGTATGTGAACCCTGGTTTTCCAAATCTGGGAATTTGAACCAGTACCAGTCATAAGCGTACCACTGCCCCTTTAAACAGCAAACAGTTTCTCTAACCCAAACCTAAAGTCTTGTTTTGCCATTCCTGACCCCAGTCAGATTTGTTGGCCATTATTTTCTGATCTGCTGTGGAAATAAACTTGCAGACACCTGAAACCTTTTTGCTTTTTGTTAAACTTGTATGAAGTCATGCTGTTGCAAGCAGTGTCTGTTTTGAAAACTGTCGTTATCGGTGCATCCATAATGTATCTGTATCTACAGTTTGTGTTTGTGTTGTGACTTTGATTTTCCAACAATGCAGCACCTGAGAACAATTCATTTGCCATGTGCAAGAGCTAATGCTAAAATCCAACACGCACAAAAAGTAGCTAAGAAACTAAGCATAATGCTTCCTGTCATTTTCTTGTCTGCTTTGTCCCTTCTTTTTTTTTTTTTCCTGAATTTACCCCCATAATCTCCTTTTTCCATCCACGTCTTCCTCCGTTTCTTCCTCCCAGGTGAAGCAGCTTGTAAGCACATCTTCAAGATCCCTTTGTGTAACCTGGTGGGCCGCAGCATTGAAAGGCCCCTCAAGTCCCCATTGGTCAACAAGGTGCTGTCAACGCCAGCCTCTGCCATCGTGCCCCCAACTCCTCTCATCTCTGCAACACATTCACTTTCCTTGTCCCGCATGGAAATCAAAGAGATAGCAAGCCGCACACGGAAAGAGCTGCTCGGTAAACTGCAAAACTCTTATACACATAATGATTTAAATGACATCATATGTTAATGTAATGTTAAGAACAGTTTGATTTTTGGGGAAATATTCTCACCTCTGGTTAGTTTAGCTTAGCATAAGGACTGGAACCTGGGGGAAACAAGATCAGCATATAATAATAGTAATACTATTATTATTGCTCTTCTCATTTAACTCAATTAAGAAAGCAAATTAGCATATTTCCCAATTGTCAAACTCTCTTTTCAAGTTATGTTTCTCTTACTTCATGCCAACGAAGGCTTGACAGAGGAACCAAGTGGGAAGTCAGACAGTGGAACAGTCAAACACAGGAAGATGAGCAAGAAGAACACTGATGAAGATCCCAGAGCACGAGTACTGACGTCAACAAACAGTGACAGGTCACTGACATTCAGCAGCAGCTACATGTTTTAGCAACTGTAACATGTTACTTGAGGTTGAGCCTTATCTTTGTGTCACAATAGGTTAGCATCAGAGTCCGTTGAAGCAGGCCTGGACGTTCAGCTGCATTGTTCGCCCAGTTCAGAGGCTGAGCCAGAGAAGGTGGTGCTGCAAGCAGAGAGTCCACCTCTCGCCAGTGCATTCTCCCTCTCCACATCCTTCGAAGAAGATGTCCTGGACCTAAAGTGAAGACAATCCCATTGTGCACTTCTCTGCCCACCCACTCCTGTGCTGTCATTATTATTTGGTTGATTTGCTTTTAATTTCTCGTTAGAATATTTTTTTCTTGTTTTGTTTCTATCCCTGTATCTTGGGTCTCCCATTCATTGAAAAAGATGGGTGCAGTGGGAGTTGGAAAACGTGTCCGTGCGCGTGTTTTTTGTGAGCTGCCCCTCACCCGCTGTGTGTTGGGTGTCTGGCTTCGGGTGTTGCCCCGCAGCAAATAACCCAGTGAGGCAATTAGGTTGTGAGATGTTGTGGTTGATTCAGCTTTGAGGCCACAAACTGAATGTAAATCTGCGCACTGAGGCACAGCATCAATCTCTGCATTCACAACGCCCTCTAAAATTGCTAGAGCTTAATGTGTGTTGTATATTATGTGATTATTTCCAATCCACTTTCAAATGTTGTATGATATGAATATATGTATGTGTGCATCTGTTTGCATACACAGTGACAGATATGTATGTCTGTCATGCCTGTGATGTATATTTATATAAAAATCCATTTTATGCTCACATTTAGTATAAATATGATGTTTTTATGCACATGCTCTCTGCACGTATTAGTTCTTATTCTCCTCCTTATTCACAGTACACAGGTAGATGGGGCTGGAGGCAGTCTCCCACAAGTGCCATTTCCCAGCATCCTCCACTGAACTACACTGCTAACAGGTATTGTTTTCTGGTTGCCTGTAGTTCATATTAGATTGCTATGGTGAACCGCACCTCTATTCAGTTTGGATCCATTCACAGGCACTCTAAAAGACACATGCACTAAATATTTTAAAACCATAAGAATGAACCAACTTTAGATTTGCATGTCCTGCACCAAAAAAAGAGCTTTTTGGAAACAACTTGAAATATCAGAAGATTTGGATGACAATGACTTTTTTCTTTTTGACTAGACTATTCATGTGTGATGAGGAATGGTAGTAGAGCAAGGGAATTATAATCTGCACCCCAAGTTTTAGAACAAAATTAAAGATAATATAGAGTATACTGTCACAAACTGAAATGATATAACCACAGTTTTATTTAAAAAAAAAAAAAAAATTAAATTGGCTAATACTATTATGACTACTCCTTGAACAAAAAAAAAGTGTGTAATACTTTTTCTAGGATATGGCTTAGGGTTTTCCATTTTCTAGACATCTTTCCCCACTCAATGGTTAGAATAGTCTTAAACAATATGATGGGAATGCAGTATGAGTCTCAAGCTTGAGCAGAGATTAACCTAATGATACTTTAAAAAGCTTCTTCTAGAGTCACAGAAAGCATTAGCAATTTTTTCTACAGTTTGAGTACTGAACTGTGACATTACACTAAACTGTAAAATAGGTGGAGTGCCCTGTGTAAAACTATGATGAAAGTAAACACTTAAAGGCCACAAAGGCGCTTTATTTTAGGTTCAATCAGACCAATTCTTCAGCACTGCTGCAACCCCTGCCAGGTGTAAACCTGCTATTAAGTCACAGGTTGGATAAAAGCCACTAGCAGGGTGGGCTGTGATGAACCTGCAGCCGCTCAGACTGAGGCACAGATCTTGACAGTTTGGTCTTAAATGTAGCCAGTAGATGAAGCTACCCTTTTTCAAATCAGTGATATGAATATGCTTTTTCTCTGCACTGTGTACTGCAGAACTTAAATAAGTCCTATGAGTTAGTGGGAATGCTGGGTCTCTGACAAAACAGCTGCAAATGTTTTGAGCAATTAACACTAGATATTCAGTAAAAGGAGAAGATTCAGGGACTAGAAGGGCATTGAACTGGGAACACTGGTTCTGACTGTGCTAATCTTGGTATGATAGAGCCTCTGCAGCCTTCAGATCTTGCATGAGCCTCCTTTTTCTCTCTTCCCCTCACACCTTTGCTCTGTTTTCCTCCTGCCTGTCTCAGTGTGGATCGCTCCAACACTATAACACAACTCAGAAAAGGGAAGAAGTGGGGATTGGGGTTTGCAAAGATACTCCAGTGTTTATTGCTCTGAATGAGTGTGGGTGGCTGTGAGAACACTTCTCCCAGCTGCCTCGTTCAAATTCCTCCTCTATTTCTGTCAAGTACTCTTTGTTTCTACCTCCCCTTGGCATTTTCACTGTTTTTGTGTTCTGTTTTTTTTCTTCTTTTGTTTTGTTTTTTGTATTTGAGTCTATATTTACTGTTTAGACTGTTGCTGAACTTTTCTGTGATATCAAAATGAAAGAAAATGAACAAAAAAAAAAACACCAAGTGTCTTAAAATATTGTATTGCCATTGTTTTTAATGCCAAGTACTACTTGTAAATGTTTGTGTATCAAATGTGGCCTCAAATGAACCGGAACTATATTATTATTATTATTAATATTATTTGAGCAATTATTTTAAACAAGTGCTGTAGACCACTGCTGTGAAAGTAGTCGATTCTGTTGATTGATATGTAGTAAATATTTATGAAATTTGAACAGGTTGATTTCTGGTTTATTTGTACTTTTTCTGTAATGATTGTACACAGGAAATGGGGAATGCCATAGGGCTACCAGTGCAGCTGTTTATACACTTTGGAATAATTCATTTCCCACAGTGCACCAGGGGTCACAAATGACAGAGTTGCTGTTAAGGTGCGAGCAACGATTGTTGTTTTGAACATAGTCAAAGAGGCCAAACGTTCAGTCTGTGGCTGAAGAGTGTTTGGTGTGACCATATGCAGTATTTGAAAAGGGCGGAAATCAGGCAAAAAGCAGTAAATAGTAGTGAAGTTAATAGTAGTACAGTCTTGCTTGTATCTATTAGCTCATTCTTCTTTGGAAACCATTGTTACTGAATTCATTATCTACCATAATGGCTACTACAAAGCCCTTGTTACTAGTACTAGTAAAGTGTCTAAGGTCTGTTGACAGTATTTGTAGAAAACAGACAGCATTTTACTTCATCACTTGCTTCACTGATTTCTGATTACTTGAGATTTTAAAAGTTTCTAGACAGTCTCTAAAGCTGCAGTGGGCTTTGTATCCAGTTGCATATAGCCCAGCTAGGGTCTGCAAATGCTCTTCCTTTCATTGACAGGTCAACGTTTAGTCACAGATGTGAGCGTGCCTTTATTTTTACTTTGACACAGGTTTTTAGGTCAAGTCTGTAGAGATCAAGGCAACAGAACTACAAATTCCAGGCCTTCAATAAAATTGCAAATCACTTTTCAGCACATTATCATGCTCAGTGCAGATACTTACCTGTATAATGTATCACATGTTCACTCATTGTTGCATGCACCAATAGGCTGCAGTTATTTTTTTATTTATAGTTCATTTCTTTGTTTTGGAAAGAACTTTTTGCGTTGGGGAGCAGTCAGATACCAAGCTCACTTCACATATGAACTTCAACTGACTTTTTATTATCTCAAACCCTTTTATTACTTAAACTGATATGGTGGTGCAACTTGTCCTGAGATAATGCGCACACAGCAACACACAGTGTTTGCTTCTGCCTCCTGAAATTTATTATACAACATGAATCTAACCTCCTGTGCTACTGTGGATGCTAACATAGAGGTGTAATTATGTTAGATTATACAGGACAGCAGGCAATTTGTTATAGGATGTTATAGAAATTTGAGCCACGTGATTGTTGATTAGTGTGACCTAAATAATGTTGCAATTGTAGTATGAGAAAAATCACAAAAAGAGACATGTTTCTTGCCTTGTGTCAGAAGTAACCAGATGAGTCTACACCTTCTAAACAGTAGGGCATCCAACATACAGTATCTGATCTCCTGGCAGGGCCCAGCTGGAGACAATGAGAAATCACCTGCTATCACAAAACCAATGAAAAAGTAGCATTTCAGGTAGTTACTCAGATTATTTAATTAGATTATATGCTGTGATTTGTGTAAATCAGCTCCTGTCTGTTAAAAGAGAGGAAACATGAGCAGTATAAGTAGAAAGACACGTGCCTTCTTCCCTTTTTACCCCAAAGGTACAAGCAGGTTGAGGCACAACTCTGACGCATACTCAGGATATAGACACACCCCTGTCCCTGGCATGTCATTAGCTTTATGTTTCCCCCAGATCATATGTATTAAAGTTCTTTCATTGAAAGAATTTCCCAGTCCTAGCACCTGTTCTGGGTTTCTTCTTTCTCTGTAATCACAGAGCTTTCCAGCTCTGTAATTACTGAGAGGAAAATCCTGCAAATGGGGATTGCTAGGAGTGTTTCTTCCTTGGGCTGTAAAGTTTTTGCTTGCAGCAAAATACAAGTCACACACGAGAGAAAAAAAAAAACAAACATTTAAATCAACTTAGCAGTTGATGTGAGTCAATTGACATGCTGATCGCACTTACTGTAATCATGTTCAGGTTGCATGCATGACTGCATAGTCTCCTGTCCATCAGCACATCTATATGGCTTTCTTCTAGCCCCTGAGCATATGAGTGAATACAGCTCAGCCCAGAAGGTCTTACATAATATGTGGAGGAATGCTGGAGCTTTGCCTCGAGCTTCTGGATCGTCTCACTCTCGCATTCAAACACAAACACAAAATGAGGCCCTTTCCCCTTCACACCAGAACACAGTGTCCCTGCACGAGCAGGCAAAGTCAACAATGATCCCTCAAATAAAAGACAATTAATTGCACATTACTGAGTCAACACACATTTAAGCAAAGTTAGGGCTGGAGTGGTTTTGAATTTTTTTACTACCTATAAAAACGTACCAATGGAGTCAAAACATGCACATATTCATAAAAATTAATAAATTATTACAATATTTTAAACAGGCTTAAAATATGCATTCACAGATTTTACATGTCAGAACACCTAATCCACATTCATTTCTGTCTCTGCAGGTTGTTGGAAGAGTCCAAACTAAGTGTTAGGATTCCTTTGTTGTTCCTTAACATGAAGCTGAGATACTTTCACCCACATAGAAGCATTTTTCCACTGAGTGGTATTTCAAATCTTTTAGAACATCAGTCATCATAATAACAGGATCCATTATGCTTTTGTTGAATGTATCATGCAAGTAAATGTAAACACAATAGATATCTGCTCAGGAAACGGACACACTACATGCATGGTGGTCTGTGTTATGTGGAAACACAAAAAAGAGATCGGGATCAACAAGCAGGTCAGTGCTGGAAAATATTCCAAAGTGGCTAAAAATAAACATACGCAATTCTCTATTGGAGAGTTTCAGGTTATTTCACTAAAACCCAGTTAAAAAGACAAAAAGAGCAACAACCTTCATTTTCCTTTTAGATACACAAGTACAGTACAAGATGTCAACTTCAATTCAATATAAGATAGTCTCACATTTGTAAATAAAACAAAATACTGACAAAAGGTCACAAAACTCAGTATTGTGTGACCATGTACGTGCAGTATATTGCACTCACTGACATTTTAGCCTCTTATGGTCTCCCTCCCAGGAGATCTCGCCGCCATTTTTCTCATGCTTTTTCAAACACATCCGCCATCAAATGAGCCAGAACACCACCTCTAGTTCATTTCCTCATTTCTGTGTATTTATGCATACACTGAAACTGCCATGAGAATCTGCAGAGCCATGGAGACACAGGGTATCTGTGCAATGGTGTAGGCCAGAGAGCGGGTGGGTGCTCGCAGGGCAAACAGATAAGCAATGCTGTGCAGCACACGACCCATGAAGAAGATGAGAAAGTGAAGTCGGGCCACTGCCAGTGAAGGTCCAATCAGGGAGTAGATAGCACCCAGGAAGAGGAAAGGGAGGATGTTCTCCAGGTCGTTAAGATGAGCTCTATAGGATAGAAAAGATTAGATTACACCTTCTGCTAATGTGACTCATACCTCACACTATGCAGTGAAGTGGTGACATACTATAAAAAATGACTGTCTTCTTAATGACTCATTCCTGTATAAAGGACTAGTGGATTATTTTATGCTTTTCTGGTGAGCAAAAAGTTAACCAACAGTTTGATTCTGTAATGTCTCTTGAAGTTGACTCATTGGCTTAGTTCAGTCTGGGTAAAACCTGCTCATCTCAAGTACACATGCACAGCAGATGTCTGTCTGTCTTTCTCCTCTAGGCAGTCAGCCACACTATTTTCCTGCTTCATCTCCACCCATAGGCTCAGCTTTAAACATTATTCTAAGAATCCATTCCTGTTAACCACTGTTGCTCAAAGACAGCACACTACAGAAATAATTAATCAGGCTTCCAGGCTGTGTGAACACACTGAAGCAACCAGATTTTTAAAAAAAAGAGTAAGAAGAAACAATAAACGGTATTTGTAACTGCCTGCCAATGCACAGTGGTTTCTCATCACAAGTCCATGGATTGTGCAGCCAGAGAAAACAGAAGGAAATGTTTTTACCAGCAAAAAGGAACATCTGCTTTCCTCACTACTGTCACGCATCGTTTTCTGACAAGTTTAAACAAAGTCTAGCAGGGAGGAAATCTCGAAAAGTTTCCGTGATAAAATCCTATAGTAATGACTGGCCAATCGATGTTTGCATGAAATATTAAAGTGATCATTCCTGGTACTAATGATAACTGTAATTTGGGTAAGATTTTAGATGCAGAACTTGTAAATAAGTATTTTACACTGTGAATTAGATTTTTTTTTTAAATCCACAGTTAAAGTGGATAATGTCAGACAGACAACCCTTTGGGTATTTTTTCGTGGGTGCAGGTTGTATATAGCATCTATTTTGAAGCACTGGATAATAAATTAGTAGTTTTAAAAGTTAAATCGTGTCGTGGCAATGTCAAATTTTCTGCCCTCTCACCTCCGGCATCTTTCCACGTATGGATCCTCCTTGTGATATTGTAAACCTCCGTGTCTCAGGGCGTCCTCTGGATTGGCAAACGCCTTTAACCAAAGAGAATCACATTTTTCATCAACAAGAAATTTTCCTGGGCTGATTTTAATTTGCAATATGAGCTTTCAGCGCTGGGATCCTTCCTCCTAAGTCACTCACCTTTTTACTCAGACGCACTTGTCCAGTTATAATCGCCATAAGGTACATTTTTATCACCAGAAGCACGGCGTAGAAAACAAAACAGGACAAAACCTCGTTTCCCATCACAGCTGCCATCGCTTTGTTACTCAGTCAATCCAAAGAGAGATGCAGAGAGGAGCTCTTGGATGCGTGCGTGCGTAAAACTTCTGAAAGTGAGAGTGAGCCTGGGGGAAGGCTTTTTTGTACTGTCGGTGACGCTCCCACCCACTCACGCCAGACAGTGCCGACGGAAGAGCCTGGAATGTTTCATTCATGTTTCTGTGGATCCCGAAATGTAGTAACGTTGGCACGCCACCCTTGGCTTCCCGGGGCTACGCTTAAATAGTCACATAGGTCGTTGCATTCAGCGGTGAAGAAAGTATTCAGAGCTGTTACGCAAAAATACCACGATGCAGAAGTGCTGTTACAAGTAAAATCTCATCAAGACATAAAATGACCACAAAGAGACAGGAAACAATTAAAGAGATAAACAGAGACAACCAGAGAGAGATGAAAAGACACACACAAAAAGAAGCAAAGTGACTACAGAGGCACACAGGACGACTTTAAACAGTGAAATCTCACAATAACGTTAAATCATGTGGCTGCTTTAGGTTGTTGGCTTTGTGTCCAATTTCTTAATATAGATATTTTAATAGATTGATTCTAGCATTAATTTATTACATCCAATAAACTCATAATTTGTTACATGTTAACAATGTACAGTTTTATTTCATTTCAGTTACAGACAGATGAATATGGCAAACCTACATTATCTTATTGAGATCTGAGTAAGACTTTTATGACCTAACTCAGAGTCATACCACTTGCACTTCCTGAGCCAGCATGTATTTCCTGTGGTGGTAATACTAGGAAAATGATTTCATGTAAGACTGGTGGCAAAATACAGGCTGTGAGGCTGGTTGCAAAATAAGGAACATCTCCATCGCAATCAGGAGTCTTAGTATTAGATGTGCCATGTGGGTCCTTAATTGTGCAACACCTCAGTTAGGCTTTTACGTACCATGATATTATGAAAGCATTTTGCTAACAGTCATGGTAGAGTTTAGTACACTGGGTGCTGTACTTCAGTTACCCTTTGAGCTACTTCTGTATCACCTGAGTACCTAGAGGGAAATATTGATTTTATATAGAAAATATAGAATCAGTTCATAAAATATGGTGTTATAGATTAAATTACCTAAGCCTATATAAAGAATTAATAATGCAGTACTATATGTAATAGGGGAACTTTCAATTTCTTTTACTTTTTTAAAGCATAATTTCCTAAAATTGTTTTTTCTTAATTACAGTGGCAAAAAGTACACAGATCCTAAGTAAAGTGATACAACTATCATAATATATATGTAAATGTACATAAATTATCAAAAGTAAATATGCAAATTAAGCTTTTGCAGTGGGAGTACAGTAACTTTAGTTACTATACACAGTATACAAACTGGAAATAAGCCACAACCACAGGGAAAAACAAAACCTTGTGTGTCTGTGTTTATGCTTATATGTCTGTGTTTTATGTAAACGATTTGTCTACAAAGTAAAAGTACTGAAGTACAATCAAACAAAATCCCATTGAAGTAGAGTATTTGAGTAAACGTCTAAGTAACTTTACACCACTTCTGGGATCTTTACTTACCGTGTAATTTTATCTTTCTACATTGTTGTATTGCTGCGTTTATTTAGGTGAAAGATCAAAATACGTCTTCCAGCACTAGATATCATGGTAATAAATTCCTGAAAAACAACACACTATAGTATTTCTGTTCACTGCCAATAACCACGTTTATTGAACATTTCATCAGACTAATTCACATGTTTGTGTTGTTAGTCCTGGTTAGGTGTCAGCCATCAGTCACCTGTGTTTGCCAGTCCAGGGTGAGAGAGCTGCCTGAGCTGGTGTCATCACAGCAGTCCTCAGCATCGGAGAAGGAGGACATATAGTGGAGGCCGGTCACCCTGTGGTAGCCTCCCTGGAGCATCTGTGGGTAGGCGGTGAGCTCCATGGCCCTGCGGCCAGTCCTGCTCACTCTCACAGTCCACATGTCAACCAGCTGGGAACACATGGCACAGCCCATGGTGTGTGCAAACTCAGACTCTATGCGGTATGTATGCGGTTACTCTACACACTCACACAGGCAAGCATCCTCAATACATTCACTTTGCTAAAGTATTTAGCATTTTGCTGGCAAGGACAGGCACCAATATAATACAGTATATTGTAGAGTATATTACCAAAATATCTCAGTATATACCAATCACTGCTGTGTCATACATTGTAAAAACTGACCACATATATTAAATATGTTTAGTCAATATATTAAATCATGATTTTTAGTAACCCCTAATTTGAAAATCTGAATTTTAGAGTTTGACACTGTAGTGTATAAGTTAGTATAAGTTCATGTAAATGCCTGGGAATAAAAGTGTCTCTGGAATATGCTTATCCATTTTTTCCTTGATAAAAGGGTGGCAGGGGGAAAGTTGAGTAGCTGCAAAAGGGAAGTGCAGACTGTTTCTTCAGTCCGGCAACAGTTTCACAACCAGCTGAGGTCAACAAGGGTAACCCATGAGTTAAAGGGTCATGGAGCCATAAACAGAGTGTCTCAAGGTGTTCTTCATTTCTCAGAGCTACCAGATGTAAATATTTACACAAGGTCGCTTTTTGCAAAAACCACTGAGATGGTTCACAGAAAGGAGCTGACTCAGTCCAAGTCTCTCAGTTCAGCAAGCATCTCTGACAGCAGTGCTGTGATTCACCTTTTGATTAGTGGATCAACAAAGGGCCGGTTTATACTGGCTCATACCCTTTAAATTTGTTTCCTGTGTCATGTTAATTATTCTTTTTCCAGCTGGTGAAGCCTGGCTTTTCCATAAGATGTAGGAAGATAAAAGCCTGTGAAATGAAAGATATGGGAAGTTAGTTAGTGGCAGATTAATATAGAAATTCTATATTACATTTTCAAGCCAAGTTAAGAAAAGTATCAGTCAAATTTTATTAACATGGCGGCTTATGTATGGGTGAGTTAAAAAAATTGTTAAAATATATAAAATAATGTAAAAAAAATTGAAAATCAAATTACATAAACACAATAACAAACGGCTTGGGGCTGCAGCAGAAAAGAGGGTAACCACTACTCTGAGTTAAAATGAGGAAATCAGTCAAGTGTTCATAATCTGGAATATTAAAAATGTACTGTACTCTATGTACCAACCAGGCAGGACATCTGTAGCAATGAACAGAGGCCACCTCCATGTTATTTTAGCTAATATCATTACACTAGTATTTTCAAGTAAAAGGCAACTGTGGATACTGGACAGTCACAGAGCTATGAGGTATAAGATTTTCATTTAGAAGAGGCTCTCCTCATATTGGCACAGATATTTCCATGTATAACTGGTAATTAATAAAGATCTCATAAATCTATCATCTGACCTTCATATTGCAAAGCTTACTAGTGCACAGAGAGCCATTAGCAAGAGTGAAAACCACTTTAATGATGAGACTGGAAAGGATAAGTGGTCTGCTGCTATTTGCCACACCCATCCTGTCCCAGTGAATAGCCACAGCAGGGACAAGCCTCTTTAAACTGGCCTCAGACTCCCTTGCTGTCCTGGATTCTCACTGTATTGTCATATGCTGATTTAATATTTAGCGATCTGTACTACTGCTCTGGGATATTTAATTATTCATCAATACATCTGGTGTCTCATGAAATGCATCTTGCACGGCGTTCAAATAAATGCCCCAGCTTCGATGTAACCTTCATGTCGGTAATCTATAATAGTGTCAGAGCTGTGAGTGTGTAGGTGTAGGTGTAGGTGTAGGTGTAGATTCATGCTCAGACACACATGCAGTACAAAAAACATGCAAATGTTATGGTATTGTGATGTGACTGGATGCTGCAGCTGCACTGGTGTGTGCGTCTGTGAAAGTCTACCCTCTAACACAGTTTTTTGTTTTTGGCTCTTACCTGAAATGAACAGTGTGATGGTTCTCCTGTCTTCAAGTGTAAACAGTATGTGCACCATATCCTCTCACCAGGCCGGTGTGTTTTCCTCTCTGTCTGCCTCTGTCTGGGCTGGATACAGCTCAGCATACGTACGGGACTTGAGATGACATCACAGCTGCTCTCTTAAGTGTTGCTCTCTCTTTCTCAGATTAAAACAGCTATACCCTCTCGATGTCTCAAGAGACTTTTTCCAGTAGACAAAAACAGCAAAAAAAAAAAAAGTATTTCTATCGTTCTTTTAGGTGTTTTTTGCAATCTGAGGCTGAAGTGTGTCAAGTTACTGTGTCAGGGAAAGTTATTAGTGGAAGAAAATCTGAATAAATAGGATTTAGCTGAACCTATGTAATAATGTACATATTTCAAACAGGCACCAGCAATTTACTAGAGCCCAATATGCTACTCGGCATTATGTAGCCCCAAAATGTACAAACAAAGCACAGGATCAGATGGAAAATGAAGGTATTGGAAGCACCGTTTCAAGTTTTAAGATGAGGAAATAAAGTATGTAAAGCGCCTCATCAATGGGCCTCATCATGTTACTGTAGATTATTGGTGAATATTCCCAAACAAAAATTGCAGTTGATCATATCTGACACACAGTGAACCTGGGCCTTTAAGGGCCTAAGTTATGCAGCGTCCTCTGCATGTATATACACTAAATATGGAGCTGGTTCTATCAGTCTCCCATATATTTAACAAACATGAGTATGTATTTCTATCATTCTTGTAGGTGTCTTTTTACAATCTGACAGCCAGTGAGACACAGCTAACAAAAACAGCTCCAGCGATGGGACATGACATCTTCTTTTTTATACCTTCTCATGTGACTCTCAGAAAGACAGTGAATAGACGTCCGAAGGTCAATGGCACTCTGTCACAAGAATATTTTCTTGTATTTTCAGTGATAGACTTTTTCATAGCCAAAAAAAAAAAAAAACATGTAAATCAAAGACCAGGCAATTTTAATCATTTAACAAGTCATGATTAATTACATCAGTTATACAGACATTAAGACATCCCATTAAATTGAGGTCAACCACTCCCATGTTATCAAAGCATCACCATTATCAAGACCACAACAGCCACACACTGTAAAATGCAGGGAAAACATGAGTCAGTGATATCCTGCTGTGCAAAATGCCATGATATTACTGATGAATTCTGTCCAACCACAGCAATGCTTCTATTTTCCATGAACTGCAAATCTCACACACATAGCTACGTGCTGTAACACAAGCAAACACAGGTGGGGCTAATTAAGTAATTACCACGCAACATTTCTTAAGATTGCAGTTATTTAATAAGCTGCACTGCCCTGGTCTTTATTGGCAGCTGTTCAAACTGTTAGCTGTTTGATAGCTGTCCGGTACCCCTTTGATGGCACCTCATTGCACTTATTCCCTCAAAAAGTGTTTGAACATAGCACACATATGCTCACAGTATTTATATCATCTAGTCTGGATAGGTGTGAAAGAACTAGCACTTAAGACAAATGGACAAGTCACTGTCCCCTTTTTTTGAATTTAAACAAAACTGTGAGAAACAGATTACTGTAGGCCAGGTCTGGAATAAGGTTTACAGACATGTGCTAGTTAATGTTTGATTTGTCATAGCAGGGATATTTCAGGTGAAACTGAAGCAAAAGATGGCTGCCATCTTTTGTCGATAGTTCATAAAGACAAGAAATTGACTATAAGCACTCCACCAAATTAACCCCACCCCCACCCCCTGGTTTCAACCTGCTCCAATTTCAGGACCTGCTACGGCTTAGTAAATGCATTTAACAAAACAATCATTAACGGTGTTAGAACCTGTCCTTTTTCTGCTATGACGAGTATCTGAGGGGAAACATCCATTCTGAAGATATTTTGGTTTATTCTCTCTGCTTGGATATATTGCCAGAGGAATGTTGGAAGCTGTTAATTATCTGATAATTACACTCATTAATATCTGCTGAACTTGTTGAAATAGTTGGACTTTATCAGATTAAATATGTGCAGGTCTGTCTCGTTTGTCCTGGAGTCTCTTCACTGTTTATCACTGTTTTCATGGTGTTGCCTTCTCAGTGAAGCTGGTAGAACAAGCTAAATAACGTTGAATAACCGTCCTTCATATGACGAGAGCTTTTCTATGTACATTAACAACATATTTTCTATCTTTTAAGGAACAATTTGACCCTTTGGGAGTCAGATAAGAACATATATGCCACTTTCATTCAACATTATCGTTACCTTGTCCCTAATGTTTTACTCACTCTACCACTTTAACTGCTAAAAATGTGATGGCCAATATTTCCTATGCAGATTTGTACAGTACAAAAAGGCAAGCATGTGATTTCCTTATAATGAGACAGAAAAGGACTTGGATTATTCAGCTAAGCTTGGGCTCAATTTCTTACCGCAATACAGTGATCTTGCATTGATTATGTTGTACAATGAATTGCACAATTTAAGGTAATCTACACAACAACATATAATGTTTCATTTGCTTTTTCAGATTAAAATGCAGTTGCAGCAAATTAAAAAATAAAATTTAAAAAATGTTCTGACAACACAGTACATTGGCTGCTTCAGACAGACTAGTTTATCAGTCTGATCCCTTTATGATAAAAAGCTAAAAAATGTAACAAGATCTGGATCCAGTTTTTTTTACTCAGACTGCAGTAGCTCTGGGACTATTAAGATTAATTACTTCCAGTGTGGAGGAGGTGTTAAAACCAGAAAATACTTTGAATAAACAAGCCAAATGTAATTTGAATAAACAAGACATTATGTCCCAATTAGCAAAGACATGTATCGGACATAAAATTTTGAAACTGCATCTTTAACAATGATGCAATGCACATTATCAGATTCATTTAAAGTATTTTAAAGTATCATTTTAAGTATTTTAAACTTCATGGTATATATATATATATATATATATATATATATTTGTTTTGTTTTTTTTTTGTTTTTTTTGGATGATCTGATAACTCCTGTATGAATTATATTTGTCTTTTTTTTTTAAAAAAATGCTTCTACTGATTTGATATTCATGCTGTATCCCAAAAAAAGAAGTTGCAGCTACATGCATTTTGAAGCTTTTCAAATGCAAACGACCCTGAAAATTCACACGTGCATGTTTTGTAATTTCAGATGAACCTGCCTATTTCTAATCATTCATTTATTTGATAACTTCATTGGCTTAAATAAATAAAAGACTCCCATTCCTGAGGGCTCAGTGTAAGGTGTATTTAAGGTTAGAGGCGGAAGAAACTCTTTCACTTGATGAAACTGCTGCTATGTAACTAGAAAACAGGCAAAGAACAGAAAGCTTGATTATGTCTCCTGGTAGCTGCTTCCGATGAAGAATAAAAGTTCTTAAATCAAACAGTACATTGTAGTTCAGCATCCTGGTGGACGACACCAGCAACTGTCTGCCTGCCAGAGCCAGTTTAGCAGGATATGACATCTAGTCACTACAGCAGCCAGTGAGACACCATAGCTAACAAAAACAGCTCCAGCAATGGGACATGACATCTTATTTTTATACCTTAACACTGAGTTATCAGAGTTAACTAATAAATAAACTATGTGATATTTAAGTACCATTTCATCCTCTTGCAACACAGCTGCAAAACAACATGTTGCTACATTTACAAAGCGCTCACGATGAGGCGTCTTCACCAAGGTGTAAATTCCTCAGCTTCCTGTGAGGGCAAGGAGTGGAAAGGGGAATAAGGAGACCTGAGGATAATGAAAATTAATAAACAAGTTGAGGACAAATGGACACTTTATAGGGCCCTGAACTTAAACAGCCTAGATTGGATTTACAGTTGTTTATGATCTGGAGGTTGTCCTCCATTATTCTTGGCCAACATGTGTAATCTGGCTCTCTGCTCGTTACAAGGAATGTATGAGCTTGTGGTTGACGTGGGTGGAAATGATGCATGTTCTTTGGGCTTTGTAAATTCTTACACATTACTCAAAGTATATCCAAATGTGTGATTCCGTGCAAGCCTGTGTATATGCAAGGAGGTGCATGTTATTATAAGGGATTACTGTAATTGAGCAGCATATAAGCACTGAGCAGTGTTTCACACTAAGCAAAGATTCCAACCTCTCTTTATCTCAAAGTGCTCTGGTCTCTGCTTCGATTTTTCTCTCTCCGTGGAGGCTGTCAGGGTCTGCCGGGGCCACTGTCTGTCTAACTGCAATCTCGGGCCCTCCACCATAAATACCCAACAAGTACTGCCATGTCTCCTCTGAGATCTGACCGTAGTCTGCACCTGGGGGGAGAAATGCATAAAAAACTTTTATGACCATCTGTTTTCTCCAAATCCATCTATACTTGCCTGACCTCATGCTGCCGTTTACCTTGCTTGAGCTGTATGTGTCCCCCTTTCATAACACCAATTTTACTGTTGTCAATTGGACCAGGTGGGTCTGAAAAAAGAATATGTTGTTAAAGCAGAAAGATGGAGCACTTTAATACACGACTGCTTCTGTCTAACCACAGAGTCATACCATTGTCTTTGCCTTTCACAAAGCTCTCCCACTCTCTGAACCACTGCATGCTGATGCACAGGATCACTGTTGGAGCCTCCTCAGCCTGAAACTCTTTGTTCAGCTACACATAAAAAACACTGCTTATTAAACATCCACCACAAAGCATGAAGACATTTATGTTCAGTAAACCCTTGCAGAACACATGTTTTTACCTTGATAAAGGTGTCTATTTCCATCTTTCTGCGTTTAGCTAGAGCTTCAATCTCAACCTGGCAGATGGCACACATATACAGGTGGTTTACAGCGGGGCCACCTCCAAAACTGAGGACAGAAACACCAACATTTAACTGAAATGCACTAAAGGATGGAGAGAGTGAGACAAATGAATTCAGGTGACAGTATGCATGCACATGCAAATCACTGAATACCCTTTTAAACCATCGAGAGCACCCGCAATCTCATTTACACATCTATTTTTAAATCACTGTGAAATTGCAACCAAGTAAGGTAGAGCAATAATTCTTTTTGCATAGAAAAGCGAAGAAGCTACACTTTCATATCAATATGTCCCAGAGCGCTGTTTCCTACCAAAAATGACTTTGCACAAAACTCATAAAATACACAGACAACAAAACCAAAACTGCGTCTTTGCTGTAGATCTGATCTGCAGCTTACAGCACTTCCTTTGTTCTATATATGTCATCGTGTTATGAAAAACAATATGTTTAAAAAAAAAAAAGATTTTCTTTATTTGATGTGGTTTATTGCCCTTTTTAGCACTTTATGTAGTTTTTATGTAGTTAGTACATATCTTAAAAGTGGGGGTATAAGGGTTGTATTGATGTATAGCATATTCAAATGCTCCAAAAAAATGGCACTACAGCATGTAAAAAAAACAGGTTTTGACTTCAGGCTGGACACTTCTAATGCATTTATAGGTCAAACTTCCACATTTGCCTCTATTGTAAACCATTAAATAAAGGGAATAAAATCAGAAGTAGAAGTGACTTATATAAAGTATACATTAGTTTCATGCAGTGCAAAACTGTAAAATCAGATAAAGACTTGCAAGCCATATCATTTAGCTCATGAAAACATGCTGCGGGTTTGCAAATTTCCTTTTCACTGAAACATAACACTGGTATGCAGGACTTTCTAAATTAATGCCTTCAAGCACTGTGTCACTCACAGAATTGGGAGCATGGTGCAGATTTACCTGTTGTAAAGGTACTCCCACACATTCTGGGGAACTATCACGACCAGGTCATCTATGTAGTGGTATTTATTAGGAGGGATCCCTGTACAGAGATACACAATGTTGCATGTTAAAGGGAGAATCTAATGCCAACAGTACATTTTTCCTCCTCCTCCAGAAAATCAACACCCTCATCCCTGCAGTCTTCAAGAACAATGACAGTCTTTAACTCACAAATGCAATAAAGTGATTTTGCAGATGTAAACCTGTTGCATAATTTGAAAAAAGACATGTGTAGAGAGGCTAGCAACAGGGTTTGAAACTATTTTAAAAGCCTGATATTTATTGAATACTGATACTGGTCAACAACATGACCTACATCCTACTGATATGTCTTTTTTTAGTATGAGGTTATTCCAAAGTGTCTGGCTAGAATCAGATTTTAAAATATATGTATGCATGTATGTATGTATGTACATATGTATGTACGTGAAATTGGTAGCATTCCCCTTTTTGCTAAGGTTTTGAGTAAAGCAATGCACACATACCTCCATGCTGACAGAGAAATGTGTGATTGCTAATGGGTCCTGGTTCAGCGAAGGTGTTGAACTTGTTCAGCCATTCTCTGGAGATGTAAAACTGCAGCAGACTGGGCTCTTTCATATTGGCCAGAGCCACCACCTTCTGCCTCTCCCTCACTGACTCTTCACTACTCTTCCTGAATGAATCCCAGAAAAATGCATCATGAATCAGCATAGATTCTGTATAAGTGTTTGATATTACAGGGTTGTCCCATGCTCACCTGTAGAACAACACATAGGCCTCTGCATTCTGCACCACGGTCTCATGGACTTCTGTGACATACTGGTCATCAAACTCATACCACTGGCCATTGATCACATTCTGACAGTAAGCTATGTAGTGTCCACCTGCAGCACCATAAAAATTGTCAGTTAAGAAAACACAAGAAAGAAAGAGTGTTACAAAAGAGAAAAATGTTAAAACATACTTCCTGCAGTCCCATGGTGACAAATGACTGAGAGCAGATCATATGTGGTGACTTGGGATGGACTCTCTTTAGCCAGGAAAGGTCGCATATCCAGGCCCTCCAATGGGAAGGATACATGGCTGCTGATCTTGAATGAATACATGACTTCATGTCGGAAGCGTTTCAGGTGAATGCACAGAATCTAGAAAAAATATTCAAGAACACTTTATGTGGCCATCCACAACAGAAAACAGGAAACTCTCAAGAAAGCAGGAAAGACATCAGATGAAAAAATGTGTACCTCTGGGAGTCGAAGCACTTTGCAATATTTGACACCATTTCTCAACCTGTAGAAAACAAAATAAGTGTCAATAAATAGCAGTTACATTCGGGATTATCCTTCTGCAAGCTGTTGATTTGGTTTTAAACAAAACTGCTCATTAAAGAGAACTTTAGGTCTAGGTCTAATGACTGACTCCACGTGGATTTACTATACTCACTTTTTACATCTCTCACAGCTGTACATGTTGTCTCCTGGGAAAAGCATAAATGTTACTGTTAATTCCGACATGAGTGTTTCTCATTTGCTCCTGACCATTTATTATAGTTGTATACCACATTCTAGTATTGTTTACCTTTGAGTTCGTCTGCAGCAAAGAAGGCAGCGAGGCAGTCCTCTAGTGTAACCATGGGCCCCCAAAACCAACTGGGGATACATGACACGACAAACCTGTTCAAAAGACCAACATGAAAACATGTAATCATCAAACAGTACAAAGTAATCATACTGACCTTTATATGCATCAGCAGCTCTTAATGACCAAATGACCCGAAAAGCAAAACTGCCTGGATTGATATTAGCTTCTGATAGGCTCAGTGATGGCAGTTCAGCCTCAATACACCTGGCCTCTTTATCTATTAGAAAAACGCCAGGGATTGGGTTAACAGCATTTGCATTCATCTGGAGTTTTGTTTCTGGCAACTCAATGAGTGAGAGTCCAAAATTCACTCTTTCAGCTTTGTGTTTTTCTCCACCACCGGTCTTTGCTAAATGCTCCACTATGCTCATGAGGAAAACTGCACAGTAAGACGTTAATTCTATGTAGGACAGAATCACCATGAGACCCTTTTCAAATATGACAATATTGATTAGAGCAGCATAATGACTAGATAGACAGCCAGTTCCTAACAGCTGAGGGCACTGACGCTGCTAGTTAGCCAGTGAATCTGAGGATTATAATCTGATCTATTCAGCTTCAGAACCATGAGATATGAAGCAAATGCACAAGCACTGATAAGAAAAGAGTGGTTAGAAAGTTGGGGGCTGCCATGTCATTTCTGCATCAGAGTTAAGTATGCACAACAGCAGTTGGCAAAGGAAGTGCTTCTACTTTAGCGTGTAACAGGCAGTGTGCAGCCTTCTTCCATAGTTACAAAGCAGTTAATTCAAATAAAAAGAGAGATACAGCAGAAACACTTTTTGTTACAAGCTCTGCTGGGTCATTTGATGGCTCAGCACTGAAATCCTGTCCTGGAGCAGTGGACTGAGTATTCTACAGCCCTACTCAGTCTACATAATCTCTCCAACCCATCAGTTTTTCACTGACTCCCTCAAGGCCATATCACGCCTCACAACTGTGTTTTCATATTTCTGAGGAATGAAAAATAACACAAACTTTTACCCTGGTGGAATTCCTGAATTCTGTCCGGACCAGAGCCTAACCACAAGCCTTCATTGTTGGCATGATGCAGGTCTGGTATGTGGAACAAACAAGGTAGAGGTAGGAATGCTTGCATAGCTGTACTGGTGGTGCTTTAGGGGATTTTCAAACAAGTCGGTCTGGGGACGCGTCTGATTGCAGGCAGCTAGTGGCCACATGTATTGGTAATTGGCTGCACACAGTATATTCAAATCAGGGTGACAAATCATTGTAAAGAAATAACTCTTACAAATTTCCAAGTAATGCTACTGTGGTTGGTTTTCAGATGTAAACATAAAGTGATACATCTAAAGATTTCACCTGCTTACTTTATCTCTAAATATGTTAATCTGTAACTTATCCTGTTAAGATAATCTCTACTTGCATCTTAAAAGAAAAGCAAAGTGAAAAGAAGTGATCATATCAATGACATCAACATATTACTCTGCCATTAGATTCTAGTGAATTCATGGTGACGTCTTCCTCGACCGTCACAGTTGGACAGGGTTCACTGACCTGCGTATGGAGTCCATGATGTAAGAGATCCAGCCCTGTGAGCCATACGTGTCGGGACACACACCCGTCTTGACTGGAAGGTTTTGGTGGATGGAGGAGTGGAGCTTAGCCAAGTCCTCTTTACCAGGAATAGGAAGGGACAGGTCCTGGAAGGTTTCCACTGTTGTAGAGACCTGTCACACACGTTACACACGTAAGTATTGTCTTTTTTTCATGTCATGCAAAATGACTTTATTTGTGAGTTATTGTCATTATTCTCTGTGGTTTCAGAATGAATATGCAAATAATTTCCCCTGGTGTCTAAACGTGTGAAACACAGCTCACCCTGTCACAGGTTAAACACTGGACCAGACTGAGGATAGAGCCATCGAAGATGTCAGAGATCACGCTGCGATATTGAAACTGTTTCTTCTTCCTGGCACTGAGAAGCAGCTGAGCTGGAAGACACATGATGCCCAGAAGCACTTTAAAGGACAGACTTTAGATTGTTAAAGCCAGTTGGACTAACAGATCTTCTTAATCACAACCACCTTAATTAAATAATGTTGATAGGAGAAAGGCAAGTGTCTGGTTTGTAACAGAAAATTGTAGTACTCTCAAGACTACCACTTTGAATAGTATTCATTCCAGAGGTTTAAATGAGTGGAACAGTCATTTAAATGAGTGGAAGCATTAACTGGTTAGTCAAGAAGATGAGCAGTGAAACAAGTTATCTTCTGAAGTCCAGACGTTTCCACACCTTTTTTGAATGAGTACGCAGGCCCCGCAGAGCGAAGCGGGCTGGAACGAGGTGGACTGGAGGACAGTTTAGGATGCAGCTCCTGAAGGGCTCGCACAGGACTACAGGGAGTGGACTGAGGCTGGGTCATTGATGCCTCATTGTCTGGCTCTAGAAAACAGTATGTTGAATGTACAAAAGTGACAGTTTAGAGAAAATTGACCCCATATGGGCCTAATATAAGAATATAAAAATCCACTTTTGTAATTCTGTTAGTCTTATACCTGAGGGGATGTTGCCCTGCTCCTGTCTTTGCCCAGTATTAGATGTCTGATTGTTTTCTGGATTTTGGACCTCAGTGTTTGATGCTGGTGTTAACTCTTCTTCCTCTCCTCTTTCAGGAACCTCCTCCTCAGCTGCTGTATCCACATCAGCGTCCTCGTCCATCTCTTGCGAGCCTCCACGGAGAGGTGACCCAGACACCTTTCTTTCCTTTAGCCTCTCCTTCTCCGAGATCACCCCGCCGGAACTGATGCCCACCATTCCCACAGGTGGTGACCTGCCCCCATCACACTCATCCTGTATGAGCAGCTCACCATCACCCGCACCCCCTCCCTCGCCCCGGTCACTGCTGGAGCCAGAGTCACAGGATAGGAATTCATCCTCAGATGGAGAGCGGTCACCATCTCTTCTCTCCTCCCCATCACTTCCTTCCCCGCTCATGCTGCACTCTGTCAGGGGCTCCTTCAGCTCCTCATGTAGCTGGTCCATCAGACAGCGCAGGAACTCCTGAGTGTCCTATACAAGAGAAGTACATCACATGAAGTCAGAGTTTGGCAAAAAGTGGGATATGATGAAATGCATAACAGATAAATCTGACTAATTCAAAACAATGTGAAGGACAGAGATGTATGTATAATTCTGCATGTCTTGTCTATAAGATTAAAAAATATTTGGTGTATTGGTAGGAGGTGACATAAAGAACCTCAAAGATAAATAACAGGCATTAAAAAGCGTCTATGATCTAAAAAAAATTATTCATTACTTTTTTTATGAATGTGTGAGTAAAATGCACAGGGCTTCACAGGTTAATAACAAAACAGAAGACATTGTCAACTTCAGTGATGCCAGTTACCTGCTGGGTGCTTCCCCTACCTGCTGAGCATACCCGCGAAACATAGGATTTACTAGTTTGATGCCATGAGACAGACTTGTAGGGACGACATAGCTCGGTCTGGGCAAGAAGCAGCCGTGACAGACATTAAGATCATTTAATTCAAATGACTGATTACCATATAACAATCTAATTCTTATAGTCTATAGCAGTAGTTCTGCCATTTAAAAAGTACTCTACAGCACTTTTATGTCACTTTTATGTGTTTATTACCGTTTTTTATGCCAGAGTTCTGAGATGAGTTTCTGGTAGCTCTTACAGAGAGCAGGCTTCTTATCAGTTCGGACCAATCCACTGCAGTCCAGGAAGAACTGAGTGAGAGGAGGACTGTTGGGGAAAGAGGACAGAAATTACATCAACACAATAGTTTAAAATTATAAATAAACATGCAAAACAAAAATGGTCATATGCCAGTAATTAAATGTAATGAGAGAAAGTGACCTCACCAGTTTGACAGAGCTTGAAGAGCTGCATTCATGTAGCAGGAGTTTCCAATATTTTTCATTCCCGTCAAACCTGCAAACAACAGTAGAAACAAGAACCACATGGCTTTTTGTTTCCTAAAAGGAGTCAGTGTGTTCAAATTCCCTAATTATCGTCACATCGAGTCAATTATCAGATGAGGTTTATATACTTAAAGGCCAAATTAGAAATAAAAGCTAAATATTGAGGGAAAACCTTGGTGTACCTCTAGGTTTAAGCTCATCCTCCTCTGACTCCGAACCTTCTTCTTCTGCCACAGCAATTGGTACTGCTTTCAGTGGGTGACCTACTGGCTGAGGAGCTGCTTCCTAGAGAAATTATTAATAGATACAATACAGATGAATGTGAGTAAAAACAGGTTCTGATAATCTGAAACAGCATCATTAACACTTGTTTTTTTTTTTCTTTTCTTCATTTAAAACCATCAAGCGAAATCTTACCTGCTCTGTGGCTTTACAATGGTGGGGAGCAGCAGGTACAGGTACTAGGGCAGGCCTGTGCTCCAGAAACACCTCCCGCTCACACACATAACACCAGATCCTGAACGTCGTCAGGTTCACAGTCAGGTTGTGCTTCTTAGCCTAATGGAAACACAGCCACAGGACATTCAAGGGACTCTCTTTACAAATAGTTACTGGGAATATATGATGAGCAAAAGCTAGCAGGTATTTTCAGTGTTTTACCTGTGCATGCAGGGTGCTGTGGTCAGAGTAGGACTCTCCACACCCAACATACGGGCACTCATTCTACAAAACAGAAACACCGGATTAAAGTGGATATAGATATACGGTCACAGTATCTGTCTACTGAACTGAATCTAAAAATAACTGTAATTATCTATAAAACTATAAATAAACTATAAATATCAAATATCAATCAGAATATAAAATCATAGCTGTATATGCACATATTGTGTCCTCGATCACTTGCCCGAGTTTAAGAGCTGTTGAATATATACTTACATTTATGTCTCAGGTCATCATTAATTATTAAGCATTCACCTGGTCATCTTATTTTAAATGCTTTGCCATTAGTAGCTGGATTTACAGCAGTCATCATTTATCCACCAACTACAATCTTTGAAAAGACAGATCAGTTTTGAGCCTACCTGCAGACAGGCCCACAAGTTTGGACCGCCTGCTCCGCATGACTGGCAAGTTCCCTGCAGCAACAGGAGAACATGAATAGAAAACATATATATTTATACAGTATCTGCACATCCTCCCAAGCCAGGATGCTTTACACAATAGACACTTAATCAAAACAACATAATAGAGCCCCATACAGTCCAGCTCATGTGGTTAATATTACAGTGATGACTGATGGACACAGGGCTGCTACATCAATCATATAACAGCCTTAAGGGATGCATAGCCAATGGTCCACACTACCAATGACCTACACTGGACATCTTTGACATTGTGCATTATATATTTCCAGTAAATAAAAGAAAACCCACCTTGGATTTCTGGAGGAGGTCCTCTTTGGTTACCTCTCCGATACAGTCCAAGTGGGGACAAATGTCTTGTTCAGCCATAGCTACTCACTCTCTTCAGTGGGATGTCTGCTAATGTGACAGGGCAGTAATAACAAAGCTGTAACGATAGTGATTCGGATGACATGCTGTTGTAGCTAAGGCTAGCTCTATCATCTCAACACCATTAGACGATCTGCACCCACAGAAACACACCTCGTCTCTGACCGACAAACCAAACCTCAGTTACATATGTCATAGCATTGTTACTACCTTTTCACAGTAAACCCCACAGTCACCTGCAGAACCTGCAAAGGCCTTATGTTTACCTACGAAACCTCACAAAACCCTGAACTGCAGCGATGTCAGCAGCTGTTATTATTATTTACCAGAAGAAGCAGCTGCCGCGATAATAAGCGTGATTTTTCATTCCTCTTGTAAACAATCCATACTGATTGCGGGCAGGAGACCGTATTCTAACACGATACCGACTGACGCGATCCCCTGGCCCACCATCCCCAAACAACTCCCCCCTCCCATCCACAGCACGGTACGGCACGGTACGGCACGACGCACGGCTGAAGGAGGAGGCGTCATCAAATCCAACCCGCTATTTTAAAATATTACAGTGATGTGCTATTAAAAACATTTTTAATGATTTGACTTTTAATTGGTTATGTACCTTTGTAATCAAATAGATAGATAGATAGATAGATAGATAGATAGATAGATAGATAGATAGATAGATAGATAGATAGATAGATAGATAGAACAGATAGATAGATAGATAGGTTTTATTTTTTAAATCAAACTTTATTGGCGGGTAAATAGATTTTTACAAAATAAATCATTTTATTCATCTGTGGTGAAGCTGCCTGTTTACGGAAGTGATGTATTAATGTACATCGGTTAAATGGGTCCGTGAAGGGTAGTTAAAGTCCACAAATTATATTAGCAAATTTTGTTAGAATATTTACTAGGGGAAAAATATATTTTTTCTTTTTTTAATGGAGGTCAAACATTTCATCCATTTTCGTTTCTAGCAACACAAAGTCTATAAACTCTAAAAGACTTTACATTTCTAAATGTTTATCTGTCCCCCAGCTGCATTTATTATTTGTTTGCTATATATTCTTGTATATTTTTAATTCTCATGACACAATTTTTCTTTTCAATTAGTTAGAAGAATATACATTTTTGTAATACTGTAATTCCCTGTAATATTAAAGAAAACCGCAGAACTGATCCCGATTCTGTGTCTCAATGTTTATAACTATAACAGCTGAGAAGATGAGCCGCTTCAGATCTGACCTCAGATCGGTGCTGGGTCTGTCACGTGTCCGCGCCGCAAACCTCGCGGTATTAACGCTACCCAGAATCCGTCGCTCTTCCTTTCTGCCTGAACCGACATGGTGGGTACATAGTTGCTCCTTCTGAGGACAGACTGTCTCTCTTCTATCTGTTTTCATCCCCTTTGTCGTGCTTATTGTTACATTGTGGAATGAGTGGATGAGTTCTGTGAAGCCTGTCCGTGGGTTTGATGTCGATATTGTGTGTCGATGTTGTGTTGTTTTTGACTAGAAGTTGGTTTAAGTGACCTAGTGGCTCCGGTACGAGTTGCACTGTTACTGCTAATGCTAAAGCTAACGCTGGTGAACACGCTTGATTTTGGGCCAAGTCTTGCACATTTTCTTTGCACGTATGAATTTTACCAGTGATTCATTGTTGCTGAATTAGATATTTTGGGCTGTGTAAGGAAAACTGGACTTAGAAAGTCCATTGAATTGTCAGCAGTGGTAACTTCGCCGGTATCGTAAATGGGCCCGGGCTTGTTTGTAGATAAAGCTAATACCAGCGTGAGCAGCCGAAGGTCGGAGATAGTCTGCTTTTGTGATGTTTCATGGATATACAATTTGAGACTTGTTTTGTGAATACCAAGGCTTCAGTAGTAATTTCACCAGCAAAGCTAATGTTAATTGCATTGTCCTAATTTCAGTTTGTATGGCTTCTTTAAAAGCAGTGTTATAAAGTTCAATTTAAAACCTATGACTCTTAGCAGTACCGTAAGGCTGATGCATTACAGATGTATTGCCTTTAACAGTGGTGTTGGTATGAGCTGACCCTAAGGCCCAGCAGTGAGTTAGTATCAAACCTTAAGATTAAAAGCTGTGGTTAAATGAGGTTGTTTAAAATGCCAACCCTCATTGCATCCTAACACTCTTTTCTTGTTTGGCAGCCTAAGGGAAAGAAGGCTAAGGGGAAGAAGGTGGCACCTGCCCCTTCTGTGGCCAAGAAACATGAGGCCAAGAAAGTAGTTAACCCCCTGTTTGAGAAGAGGCCAAAGAACTTTGGCATCGGTAAGTAGCCAACAATGAGATTTAGGAAGAACTGGGAAAGTGCAAGTGATGTAAACGAATATTTGCTATCTTAGCAACACTGAAGACAACTTTCCACCAAGATCGCTGATGCACTCCACATTAAAAAAAAAAAACAGCAAGCGTTGCCTCAGTTTGATGTTGGATGATAAACTTTTTTTTTTTTTTTTTTTTTTTTTGTATCTTCTCACAGGCCAGGATATTCAGCCAAAGCGTGATTTGACACGCTTTGTGAAATGGCCTCGTTATATCCGCCTGCAGAGACAGCGCTCCATTCTCTACAAGCGTCTGAAGGTTCCCCCTGCAATCAACCAGTTCACCCAGGCTCTGGACCGCCAGACTGGTAAGATCTAGAGCTTGTTGCTCCTACATTTGCACTGCTCAAAGAAGAAAGCTGAAGTATTTCATGTGTGCCTTATGGATCCATATGTCATAACACTGTGGTGTTGCAAGTGATGTGAAAGAATATTTGCTATCTTAACAGCCATGCTGACCTTTTCCACCAAGATCACTGATGCAGCTACTAGAGACTTTCCTAGGAGCTTATGAATTAATGACACATGTGGTGGTTGAATGTGAATTATAATGTACTTTGTCCCTTCCTCCCTCAGCCACTCAGCTGTTCAAGCTGGCACACAAGTACAGGCCAGAGACTAAGCAGGAGAAAAAGCAGAGGCTGCTGGCCCGCGCTGAGCAGAAGGCTGCTGGAAAGGGTGACACTCCTACCAAGAGGCCCCCTGTCCTCCGTGCAGGTGAGGTATACAGAAGAACTGAAAGCACTGGTGTGTAACTGAAGGATAAGTGTGAATTAAACCCACCCAATCAGCCAAACTCCAAATAGAAGTGTCTCTCTCCAGAAGCTTCACTGAGACTGTAGATTGATCTTGTATGAAGCCTGTGTATTTTGATCCTGTTAGTGTTTGAAAGTGCAGTGTTGTCTAACTTGGCCTGGATGCAGTGATGACCTGAATTTCTTCACCTGAAACTCTCTTGATGCCTTTTGAGCTTTTTAACCCTGAGCATTGGCCAAAAAAGAACAAATCTTTTCAGGCCAGAAAGGTTTTCTGATAAGAAGTTAAGTTTAAAATTTTCTTTTCCTTATAGGTGTGAACACTGTCACTTCTTTGGTGGAGAGCAAGAAGGCCCAGCTGGTTGTCATTGCCCACGATGTGGATCCCATCGAGGTAAATTTGTCAGATGCATTTTGGCAGCAGTGGAACTTGCAGTATTGGGTACAAGGAAGTGGTCACTTGCAATGATGTCTGAATTTCTTCACCTGAATCCTCTGTGTGGATCAAAACATACGAGCTTTTTAACCCTGAGCAGAGACCACAAGGTGACATGTTTGAATAAAAACATGTTTTGCAGCTTTTAGCAAAACTAAGCATTTTTTTTTCCCCCTGTGATTAACTTCATTTAAATTTATTCCTGGAGTACTAATTTTCTCATTTGATTTGGTTTTCTAGCTCGTCGTTTTCCTGCCAGCTCTTTGCCGCAAGATGGGTGTCCCATATTGCATCGTCAAGGGCAAGGCTAGACTGGGAAGACTGGTGCACAGAAAGACATGCACTTCAGTTGCTTTCACACAGATTAACCCGTAAGTCTGCACATCAGATGAACTGTATTTTCCACAGGAGTGACTTTCTTCTAGTAAGTAGGACTAAATGACCACAGTACAGTTTAAAGGTTGTTGGTCTGATATCTTGGTGTATATAGGGCAGCAGTTGTTAATGGTGAATATCAAACGCTGTTTTACTGGTTTGTCCTTGAGGTAATTTTAGTTGAGATTGAAAGCAACATTGGGATTGTGCTGCAGCAACCTCAGCCATGAATGCCACTTTAGAATATAGAGCAGAGGAAAAGTTCTGTTCTTTTTAGAAGTAACTGTTTATTCAGATATGTTTGTCATGATAATCACTTAATACTTTGCAGTTTCATCTCTGGTGTCAGAGCTGTGTTGACTGGTTTTGTTCTTTACTAGTGAGGATAAAGGTGCACTTGCCAAGCTTGTTGAAGCCATCAAGACCAACTACAATGACAGATATGAGGAGGTGAGTATTATTTATAGGTAACTGTAGCCTCTTCATATGTAAAATTACATATTTATATTACATGAATTGCACCCATAACCCTTTTTCAAACTTGTATTCCAGATCCGTCGTCACTGGGGAGGCGGCATCATGGGCCCCAAGTCCACAGCCCGCATCACTAAGCTGGAGAAGGCAAAGGCAAAGGAACTGGCAACCAAGCTTGGTTAAATTGTTTGGAATAAAAAAAGTATGTCCTAATAAAGAGCTTGTTTTTATTATTGTAAGAGCTAAAATATATACTACTTTGGAATCAAATTCAATTGTATTTATTCTTTGATGAATACAATTACTTAACGGATAAAAGGTAAATATGGGCAGTATTCAGGCCTGGCAGTGTGATAAACTGGTGACAGTATAGATGTAAATCAAAAATGCTTGAAGTGGGAGAATCAATGGTGTTCTATTTTAGAGGCAACGCAGCAAAAGCACTTTTAACAATTTCAATATTTCTGGTAGTAAAAATTCATAAATCATTTTCCTACAAAATGATTGTCATGTTATCAAATGATACTAGACACTGAGATGGAACATCCAAGTGAGCTTTATTGAATGTTAGACCTATATATATATAAACACACAGATCAAGTACTTGAGGTTTGCTTTTCAGCATTTCTTAGTGTCCATGTGTAATCCACAACTTGCATTAAATCTTCATGAATTTAGCATACCACATGTAGGAGGTAGCAGCACACAACCCATACCTAAGAAAAGAGAGGGACAGTTTTTACAATCATAGTTGGTTTAGAACATACTTTGATTGATTTCTAATATTAACAGTATCCAATTTTTTTTTTCACTTAAAAGCTGATTTACCCAGAGAAAACACTTAAACATACCATGTAATTATGTACTGCATGTGTTCATTTCTCAGTGTGACTCTGGTCTGTCCGCCTATTGGTCCACCAGGAATAGTGCTCTCTTCGGGAAACAAGATGCTCATAATTAATTTTGTAATTATATAAGCCTGTAGGATAGTTATCAAGTGTGAGTGTTGAGTCAAAGAGCATCATGGACTGTTGTTCATGAGAACTTACCAAAGCCAGCGTCAATGAAAATGGGCTCAGCTCCAGTGATGCGGGACATGGCCTCCAGATCACGGTAATGCCACCAATTTCTCTGCACATCATTGTTCGGTACAAAGGGTTTGCGAGTCTCTGTCAGCCTGACTACACCAACCACTTCCACCTCCCCTTCCACCTGCATAGAAGCATTATTACTCTGTGTTAAATAAGCTAAATGGTCAGCAAAAAGGAACAGAACCTAAATATGACTGGGATTTCAATCTGAAATACTAGCCTGTCCTTTCATTCTTGTTTCTGGTCTTATCTTCTGTCTGGGGACGTATCCTCTGTTCACCAGGATTGTGATGCTGCAGTGACATATATTACAGGAGATAGCACAGATCAGTGAGTGCTGAGTGTGGAGTAAGATGATGCTGTTGGTTTTTTAAGTACATGGTTACCCGAGGTCAGTACAGTGGAATGGGGTGATGACATTAGCGCCAGTCTCGCCACTTGAAGACAGCCTTCCTGCCTCTCTGGCCTCTTTCTCTGGGTCTACTGGTGAGCGGGGCATAACATACAGCTCCTGTGAGTGGTCGAACCGCCCACGCACTCTAACCCTCCTGTACTCCAGGCTATTCAGAGCAAGAGGACTAGGATCCAGGGAGAAAAAAAAAGACAAAAACATCTGCACAGTTATGGCTAATAGACTGATAGACTATTAGATTCTGGGGACCGGTGCAACCATCAGAAGTAAGAGGCCAATTCATTCTGGTTGTCTGTGTGGCAGCTGCTTGGGATGTGTTCTAATGAAGGACTTCAAGTCCAATTTCAGATTGTGTGTGTGGAGCATATCACATATGTGTAATGTGTCCTTACTCAGACGGGAGAGGAATGGGCTCTGCATTGGTGAGTCTTGTCAGATCATCAATCAGCTGCAGTTTCCACTGACGCCGTTTCACCTTTCAAAACAAAAGCATCCATTTAACACTAATGACCTGAAGCTACATCAGCATTATTAAAAACAAAGTGTTGACAGGAAATAAATAAGCTGTACCTGCCATGTACCAAGGCCAAAGGTGGTGGCTGGGATGAGCAGCAGGAACCATTTGAGAAAAGTCTCTTCTCCTTTCTCTGCTTTCTCTGCTGTGGAGCTGGACTGTCGCTGGAAGTGAATGAACTTTCCTGGAAATTCAGCACATACAGGACAGTAAGTGAAGGCAGCACGGTGCATTTTTATTTTTACCAACTCTACCTGCACATTGGAAGAACCACGGTGAACAATGGCACCATACAGATTTTACAGCACTGAATTTACACCTGTAAACTGTACCTAATAAAGTGGTCAGTTTCTCTTTGTGTTACAACAAGGTGCTGTTTGTGGTGGCTTTAATTATATTGTTGAAATTATTATTGTTTCTTTGCTATTATCTTTATTTATGTTACCGTTTGCACGACTGAAGAGAGGCGGTCTGGGCAGAAACAAAGTCCTCTTCGTGTAAATGACATTAGTCTGCAATTAGAACAAACTAACTTTAGGCAAAACCCGCACATGACATTCACACAACTTTCTCTGTGGCGTAAACACGCAGATCTGAAAGACACAACAAATAATTGACCTGTTTTTTGAGTGTCGACAGCATCCTGGTGGAGACAGCCAGCACTGATTTCAGAGAGGCCATTCTGAACAAAAACATGAATGAAAAACGGTATTAAAATGTGTGAGAACATGGACTACATGACAACGATATAACAGACATGTTTCTGCTCGGAGGGGGACTTCTTCTGGTGTTACTACTTCCTGTTAGGAGACGCTCCGCCCCGTTATTTTTGACCCACGTGTGTGGAGAAACGTGTGGATGTTATTCATCAGTAAATAGCAGATTCGGTTGATGTGTCTGTTCTGGCGCATGTGAAGCTGACAGCTCAGTTCATGCATCGACATGGATCTCGCCTCTAAAGACTCGTACATTCAGAAACTCGCAAGTAAAGTTTTTTCTCAACGAGACCAGGAGCCGAAGAAGAGACCGTTCGGTAACATTAGCTGACTGGACTGATTAATCACACACTGTTATCGATTATAATATGACCTGTGTTGTCACTGGGGGGAATCATGTGTATTGTCTCTGCTATCAAATGTTTTATTTGCATGACTTTGTGTGTTTTTCTCTGATTAGCTCATTTCAAAGGTAAAAGTGACACTGGTCCCCCGAAGAAGAAAAAGTGTAAAAAGAAACATTACAAAGAAAAAAGCACTGATGAGAAGAAAGTGACTCCTAAAGGCCAACAGAAGCCTTCACCCCCTGCAGCAGCACAGACAGGCCCAGCTGCTGCCAAAGCTGAGAGCGAGAATGGAGTCACAGCACAGACACATAAAGGTACAGAAGGTGCACCCAACGTTTTTATCTCTGCTGTACTCTCACATTATTTTAGCAACATCACTTGCTATCGCTCTGTCATGAAAAGTGTTGGTTATTAGTCCCTTTACATTGTTCTTTCCTTTTCAAAGGACGAAATGTTGAATCCAGCTTCTCCACAGTGGATGTTCTACGCAAGAGGCTGCATGAGAAGATCGAAGAGTCCAGAGGACAGGTGCGTGGTATTTAATGGTAGAGACAAAAATAAAAAGCTTTGTGTGGGTTTAGTTATACTCTCTATTAGTGATAAATGTATCATCTGAGTAGATGATGATGCAGGAAACTCCACCCACTGACTCCTAAGCTGATTTTAAAACCAGCAAAACATATGAGTTTTGGATTAAACGGTTGTGTTTAAATGTTGAAAATCTTTACTGTCTCCACTCCTTTGGGTAATTCTGTCATTTCTGACTCTGCAGTCTTGCTGGTGCTGCTAAGAAACAAATACACAATGGAAGAGATCATGCAAACCCTAAAATAATTGTTGAATATATAGTAGTGTATTTGTGAGGTTTAATCATTTGTCAATTCTTGATTTGAGTTACTGTGTATGTGCAGGTACAGGCCACAGATGCAGTCAGTTTGGTTTCATATCATGTTCTTATAATTCATTCATGGGTTACAACTGGTGCCAATCAGTTGAGCATGTAGTCGACTTGTGGTGTTGTAAAAAACAAATAAATAAAATAAAATATGGTATCACATGATAGTTTGTGACACTGGTCTGTCTGCAGGGAGTCCCAAAGGATGCATCTTCAGAGGCCGTCCAGGCAAAGCGAGCCAAACGAAAGCTGGAACGGGAGCGTAAGAAGAGGAAGAGGAAAGAGTTTCAGATGAAGAAACTGGCAGAAAAAAGCGAGAAAGAGCAGCCGGTAGAGGTAAAACAGGAAGAACAGCAGGCTCCTGTTGCAAACAGAAGAAATGAAACTGCGTTTGTCTACAACACGGTGGAGACTGTAGAAGAGGGTTATGTTGACAAAATGCTGAAAAAGAAGAAACAGAAACAGAGCATCAAGGGAAAATTAACACCCCTGACAGGGAAGAACTATAAGCAGCTGCTCAGTCGTGTGGAAGCACGTAAAGCAAAGGTGGAGCAGCTGAGGGAGAAAGATGAGGGGAAGGCCAGAGAAATGGAGGAGAAGATGAAGTGGACTAACGTTCTTTATAAAGCAGAGGGCGTCAAAATCAAAGACGACGAGGACATGCTGCGCACCTCGCTGAAGAAGAAGGAGAGGCGGCGCACTCAGAGGAAGAAGATATGGAACAAGCGGAGCGAGGGCGTCATAGAGAAGATGCAGCAACGGCAGGATAAGAGACGGAAGAACCTCCAGAAACGCAAGCAAGTGAAAACAGAGAAGAAGAAAGACAGGGCACGAAAAAAAGGCAGAGTGTTGCCTGAGGACTTAAAAAAAGCTGCAGTTTAGACGAAGAACTGTGTCAATTACTACATTAGTCTCTTTATATCAGTAGTTTTATTACACATATTGGAGATTGTTTCCTGTCCAGGAGTAATGTGATGTGTGTTATGGTCAAAACCATGTGACCCTTCACTTTAATGTACCAGAGTTGTTGTAGAATTGTTTTAATTTACAAACAGGATAAATAGATTCACATGTTTGAATATTTAGCTAATCTTTGCTTTGAAAAAAAAACAGATATTTTACCCGTTTTGTTCCCAAACTGTTTTGGAAATAAAACCATGTGAGACACTTGCTCCTATTGGTTGGCAGGGCTCCACTGATGTGATCTTTAACAATTCAGATTTAGTTTCCTTTGTACATTTTAATCTGAAAAGTTACTGTAGCTGTCAACTCAATGTAGTGAAGCTAAAGGTGGGATGACCTAATGTAAAAATACCTCAACATTGGCACAAGATGACCGCAGGGCCTCAAACCAGCCACACATGCAGAGTAAACTTGATTAACTGCAAAACTGCAAAAAGAAATGACAAGAATTGCAACATGGCCTGGAATCAGCCCTGTCTTGTGACTAATAAAAACTACTTTCCAAAATAAGGAAATGCTCCTTTAATTCAGCACAGTTTGTTTCCTAGTGGTTTGTTTTAACATTCGATGAATTTCACTTGAATGAACATAATTACATTTCAGATATCTGAAATTACACTTAGAGTAGTCAAAATTATAATTCAACATATCTGCAATGACATTTTGACTAGTTGAAATTCTAATTACAGATATCTGCAACTAATTTAAGATATCTACAATTGAATTGTGACTGGTAATATATTAGGTTTAGATATCCATAAAGATAATTAAGATATCTTTTAAATGTCAAATGTAGATATCTGAAATTACTTTCCCCATTCAAGTCAATGAGCAATTCTTACTAGTCAAAGAGTCATGGCATGTATCTGTACATAATATATCACAGGTATTGTTGAAGCTAAATTGTTCATTTGCTTTGTTTTGCACGTTAGCACTGATAGGTGGCGGTGTCTGTGCATGTGAATAATCACAGGTGTGCACGCTGGGAAACATACGGGTTTTTGAACGTGTCATGGTGTTTTGTGTTCACGCGTTCAAACCCCTTAAACCACATGTGCAGACAGTAGCACGAAGCCCCGCTGGATGTATCTTAAATGTGGAACCTCTTCAACTATTTGATACGGAAAGTTTCCATATGTGTCAGTCACACACGTGTTTGTCAGCTGACCGTGTCGGTGTTGCTCATTTAAATGTCTCGCCCCGCCCACTCAGGAAGTCGCCTTAAAAACTAACAGCACGAAGATGACGTACAAGAAGTTGATTTATTTGTCTCAGCCTCAGGAGTTAGTGCTTAGTGCTCAGGATAATCAGCAAATATCTGGGAACACTGTGTGCCATCGTCCCGTCAGGGATCACGAGCATGTCTGCGACTTTTTGACGCGATGATCTTTACTCGATGAGAATAATCAGAAAACCGGCTGCTACTTAGTTATAAACCAGAGTAAGGTGGGCACAGCTGCAGCAAACTGGAGACCACTCTGCTTTTGGCCTGCTAAAAAAAAAAAACAACCTCTAATTTCAGGTCATCATGTCGAGACGCCTTCATGCACGCAGAATAGATGGTGTGGATAAAAACGTTTGGTAAGTGACATTACTGACAAACAGTTTAGTCACTGCACAGCAACACTTACCTCATGTATTTTCTTTAAAATGGAGCCTGCCAACTTTGCTAATGTCAAACTAACATAAATACCCATCTGATTGGTAGAGTACAGGGGAGGTACCCAACCTCCAACACAAAATCACCAAAATAACACGTTTATACTGAAATACAGCAAAAGATAAAAAAGCATATATCTGTGTGATAACAAATCATGAGATATTGTGTAATTCCCTGTTGGGCATTTCTTACAATAATAGTTATAATACTGGATTGGTTTCAATATATATATATATATATATATATATATATATATATATATATATATATATATATATATATATATATATATATATATATATATATGTATATATATATATATATGTATATATATATATATATATATATGTATATATATATATATGTATATATATATGTATATATGTATATATATATGTATATATGTATATATATATATATATATATATGTATATATATATGTATATATGTATATATATATATATATATGTATCACTCCATGTACATATATATATATATACACTGTCCCGCTGAGCAGCTGGTTTGCCCCAACAGGGTTGAATTCACACAGCTGGCAGCAGAGTACAGACCAGTGAACCTTGGGCAGGGATTTCCTGACTTCTCCCCTCCCCAGTTTGTGCAGGAGGCTTTCTGTAAAGCAGTGAGTGGAGGACCCTCAATGCACCAGTATACCCGTGCTTTTGTAAGTGAAATTGGACACATGCAAAAACTTAATTATAGTTCAATTTCAGTAATTTTACCAGTTATTAAAGCACAAATAGATGTAGAACACACCATGAGAGTGACCTTTTGTGTTTATGTCTTCTCTTTGCTCAGGGTCACCCTCCGCTTGTTAAAAGTCTGGCTAAATTCTTCAGTGGGATCGTGGGACATGAAATTGATGCTCTTAAAGATATCCTTGTCACAGTTGGAGCTTATGAGGCTCTCTTCTGTGCATTTCAGGCATTGGTTGATGAAGGTGACGAGGTATGAAAATCAACCCACATCATGATAAATGAACTTCTAAAAAAAAAATAAATAAATAAAAACATCCATATCGGTATAAGTTTGCGTTTGTGGTCAAAAATCAAAAGAAGAAAACTAATGTCCTTACTCAAGCTGCCGCTTTACTGTAGCTTCAAGCAAAAAAATAACAGAAATGCGTCTTTCAGGTCATAATTATCGAGCCATTTTTTGACTGCTACCAGCCGATGGCGATGATGGCTGGAGGAAAGGCTGTATATGTACCTCTGAGGCCAGTGAGTGGTTTATAAGTGCTGTAAAGCATCTTTTGACAACTCTGTCTTTGTCAGCTTTAAGTCATTTTTCTTTTATTTTAATTACAGAGAGGTAAAGGCAGCGCTGTCCCGTCAAGTGGAGACTGGGTTCTTTCTGCGGAGGAGCTGGCCAGTAAAATCACTCCATGTACAAAAGCTATTGTTATCAACAGTCCCAACAACCCACTTGGCAAGGTAAGATTTGTATCCATTCGACCGGCTGGGTGAAGCACTCAGCCTGCTACAATGTTTTTACTTTCCTGTGGAATTTAGTTGTTTCAGTGAAGATACAAGATCAGATGACATACCTCTTACAGGTTTACAAGACTGAAGAGCTCCAGATGATTGCAGATCTGTGCATCAAACATGATTTGCTGTGCATCAGTGACGAGGTTTACGAGTGGCTTACTTACGATGGAGCTAAGCATGTAAAGATAGGTGAGACAGTGTAACACCAGAGTTCAACAAAGTACACACAATCCGCAGAGCGACATTACAAGCACCATTTGTTTGTTTTTTGTTGGTTGCAGCCAGCCTCCCTGGCATGTGGGAAAGAACCATCACTGTCGGCAGTGCTGGGAAGACCTTCAGTGCTACTGGATGGAAGGTAACGCACAGACTGTCGACACATTGTAATGAATTCTTCTTGACAACACAATGGAATGATAACCTGTATCTTTTCAGGTTGGCTGGGCCATAGGTTCTGGCCACATCATCAAACACTTGCAAACCATCCATCAGAACTCTGTGTACCACTGTGCTACAGCTGCTCAGGTAAACACATCATTTCCTGAACATTTTTTCTTGCAAAAAAAAACTCGTTGTAAAAGAAGCTAAAACTTGTTTTAGCTTCTTTTACAACAGTCAATGTGACATATTTGATCCCTCTTCTTTAAATATTTAGCTGTGCTTTAACTAATGGCCAAGACTGGCAATCTGTCCAGGGTGTTCCATGCCTCTTGTCCAGTGTCAGCTGGGATTGGGTCCAACCCATTGTCACCAAAATTATATTAAGTAGTATAGAAAATGGTTGGATGTTTGGAAGTCTTTTGGATATGGTCCAGATACTTGAATATTAGAGTCTAGCCTCATTCACTGAGCTTCCAAATATACGAAATGTCATGTTGACATGAGGGGAAATGTAAATTAGGCTACAGGGAAAACAGAATCTTCCACCTTTTACACAACCTGAAAATAAGCAGAGCTTCTGTGATTAAGGGTTTATTATGCATAGGAATAAATATTGGATCTAATATTTAATTAAAGTGATGTGACCATTTTCTTTTCTACCCTGTGTGCAGTTGTAATTTAAAATTCTTTGAAGTGGTCGTTTATGACATTTCCATCTACAACAGGAGGCGGTGGCTCACAGCTTTGAGAGAGAATACAAGTTATTTGGGACTCCGGAGAGCTACTTCCAGCAGCTCCCTGCTATGCTGCACAACAAGAGGAACAAACTGGCCTCGTGTCTGGAGAGTGTGGGTTTGCAGCCCATCATACCAGAGGGAGGCTATTTCATGACTGTAGACATCTCTTCTGTCAGTGAGTGTAGAGCAAACATCTGACCTGGTTGCACCTGTCACTGCTTAAAATTGTACACTCAATAATCAGGCAGATGAATTAATGTTGATAGCAGGTTTTCTTTTTTAACAGAGGTGGACCTCAATGATCAGAGCACTAAGGATGAACCCTATGATTTCAGATTTGTTAAATGGCTAATAAAAGAGAAGGTAAAGATTCAATAAAATCCTTTTTGGAATTTATTAACATTGAAAAAATGTATTGTTTTCACATCATAAATACGTTTGTTGTTCAGAATAGAATTAGTGATGTTGTGCAATGTTTATTTTTACTCTATGGCATTTTATTTTGAATATCCTGTTCTGATTTTTCTGACTCTTTACTATTCAGTTTGTCTTTTTCTTCTGTAGGGTTTAGCAACAATCCCTGTCTCTGCATTCTACAGTCCAGAACACAGCAAGGAGTTTGACAAGTACATCCGATTCTGTTTTGTGAAGGTAAACTCCTCTTCTTCTGTCTCATTTTGTTGCTCTTTAGTCAGATTTTCTCTCACACAAACATTTTTGTCTGACAGGAGGACTCCACACTGGATGCAGCAGAGGACGTTTTGAGAAAGTGGTGCCAGTGACGGTAAAATCGACCATGTGGAGCATTACTCATCCACCCTGATTTCCCCAGCCTGCTTAAACAAGCTGGGTTCCCTCCTCAGTTAAGATGAACCATGTTAAATATTTTTCATTGTGCTCCACATTAGGATACTGTATGGTATAAAAATCCTTTTAGCTGTTGTTCTGATACTAGTGAAAAGACTCAGGCTGTTAGAAACTTCTCTGAATGGTTCTATGCAATGATTTTTAAGAAGACAAATGTGAAATATTTTAAAATTTTACAGATATTCCTTAGTAATTCTAATGGAAATGTTAAGGTTAATTTTGAAGTTATGATGTACTAAACAAAGGTTTAATAAAACCTTTACATGTTGTATCATTGTGTTACCCAACTTACAGTAATTCAGTGTTTGCGTCCATAAAATCTGTGTAAAACAGAACATTTTGTTCAGTAACCTAACAGCACTTTCTACATACAGTCATTTCAAGCTAACTTTGACATTCAAATTTCCTCAGTCACACAGGCAGCAGTGCACTTAATTGTTTTATCTGTGTAGAGGGTCCATTTTCCATGGAAAATTTCAACAGTAACCCTATTGTCTTGTACTAATGAAGAGGCTGTGAAGATTTTAAAAGTGTCACATTATTTTCAGCTTTTTTTTTCTTCTTGATTTTAACATTCTTACTGCGTAGTGTTCAGCCTGAGATTTTAAAGGTCTTTGAGTCTGTGTTTGCTTCAATAAAGAATCATTGACAGAAGAATGAGTTAATAAAAGTAGGGTTGAAAGGTCAGGGAAGGAGGGTGGACGAGACTAAAGAGCAGAGTTTGGTGTCTACGTAAACACTGGAAAACCTGTATCAATAAATAACCACAGTCATTAAATCCCTGCTCCCTCTAACACCTTGGTCAAATGTTTATTTCTTGTTTTAGGCTTTTTACAATGACACTTTTTAACGAATGAATTGTGTATATATATATCTAAAGTTTGTATAGGTCAATGCCTGTCTTAAGTCTTGTGTGTTTAAAAGATACAACTGCTCGATGATTTAAAGTTATCAAACATTTTATTTCGGGAAATTAACAACACTGCTCAGACCTTTATTTTGAAAAGCGGGTAGCGACCTGGAAGTAAATAACCTTCACGTGGTTGTGCGTGTAAAAATGTCTACCGTGGTTGCAGCGAAGAAGTCCAGGATTGTTTCCTCTCAGGTAGTGATCCAGACCTGTTTAACGTAAAAACGCTGTGTCCTGTAATGAACATGACCTATAATGTTTGTTTTGTTCCAGCTTGAGGAAAGAATTGACTGGAAGAAAAGGAAAGCAGGAAGTGAGTAAACGAATAAACAGCCACGTTTCGGTGCATGTATCAGGGTTGGACGCTCCTTTATTCAGTAAAACGTTAAAATCCAGAAGTTTTAAGCGTTTTTTTTTTTTTTTTTTTTTATTTCAGCGTATTTAGTTTTTTAAGTGACGCTACATACATCTGTATGTATAATATCTCAGTGTTTGGTGCAATGTTTTTGTCTTTTTTGACTCTTGATCACGCAAATAGATTCTTAATAGTGAAGCTTTATTGTTATCTGTCCAGTATTTTACACTCAAACTTTATTATATGTCCCATAAACTAACGTCAGAACAGTTGTCTCACCTGCGGAGCTGCCTGGGGATCAGCTGGAACATTATCTGGAGTTAAAGAAATGTGTTTTGTTCATGAATCAGTTTCCTTTGCATAGTCAGTGCAGTTGACCAGGATATCTGTGCTGGAGTCGGGAGGTATCACCATTGTGCCCTGGGTTTTATTTCAGGAGATAAATATCATACTGATCACTGTGTGAAAATATATTCATATAGAGAAATACCCACTGTCATCTATCTTTAATCTTGTAAATGTGTTGTTCTGAGATACATTTATTTCTGGTAACCCTCTGCCATATACTGAACATTTCTGAATGTTTTTCACAGTTTTGGTTTGTTCCCAGTGTTTACTTGATACTTTAACTTACACTTCCCTCGACAAACCCTTTTAGGGCTGTTTGTTATCAATGAATCAGCCTTCTTGATTAATGGATCAGTCTGTGTAATCTCAACAAACTGGAAAAGATCATCTCCTCAGAGTGACATTTTCCTGTTGATTGTATTGTCCAACCAAAAAAATGCTAAGACAATGAAACAGTATGACAGGTATTATCCAAACTGTTTATTTATGTTCTGTACTCCAACTAATCGATTAGTTGATTGTTTAGTTCTAAATCAGAAGAAATGAGAACTCACAAAGTAAAATACTCTTGAACTTAGATGTGATCACTTTAGATATTGACCTTATTTTATTGGGTCACACACTAAAAAGTTTCTACTAGAAAGTTTAAACCCTCCTGAATAGATCCTGAATTCAGAAAACCTCAGTTTCTGTACATACATTTAATTTTCTCACCAGTCTCATTGAATCTTCCAAAATAACAGTAAAGGAGGCTAAGAAGAAAAGGAAAGAGGCCAAAGTGATTAAACAGCTGGAAAAGCAAAAACAACAAGAGGCTACAGAGAGAGCAAAACTTGAACAAAGCCAGAGCAAAACCGGTAACTGCCATCATTTTGTGTGTTGTTATTAGCCTGCATAACAAAGAAATGAGCGAAGTGAGAAAATGTGTGGTCTGTAACTCTCAGGTCGGGCTTACACGGTGAGTGTGGCCCTGCCAGGTTCTGTCCTGGACAACGCTCAGTCCGCTGAGCTTCGCACATACCTGGCCGGACAGATCGCTCGAGCCTGTGTCGTGTTCTGCATTGATGAGATCATTGTGTTTGATGAACAAGGGGAAGATGTCAAGTAAGTTAACAAAGAGCTGTAAGTTATTGGTACAAACTAAACAATCAGAGAGCTTAGAGAAAATATTTTGTCCTTTTCATCACACAGGAGCACTGAAGGAGAATTTAATGGTGTTGGGAAGAAAGGACATGCCTGTATTCAGCTTGCCAGAATACTGCAGTACCTGGAATGTCCACAGTAAGCAGGAACATATTCTAATCAGGTCCCCAGTATCAGCCCATTTTTATTAGACAGAGCTTACAGCTTTTCTTCTCCCCCAGGTATCTGCGCAAGTGTTTTTTCCCAAAGCATCAAGATTTACAATATGCAGGTAATTTGAAAGAATCTATATTTTATTTAAAACCTGGAAATGTTATGGATCTTAGGCAGGTTCTCGAGTTGCAGTGAGTGAGTTTTTTTGTGATTTCTAAAAGGTTTTGAGGAACCAAGATTCAGTTGCACAGAATCTAAAAATGTATGCATCATGTCTGTTCGTTTAAATTTGAGTTCTGCCTCTGAATTTCATGCAAATACAGCCCCAAGTTTTTTAAACTGCATTAATTAAACACAGGGCAAACACAGAGGGTTTAGTTTGGTTATTGTTTTTACCTGACATTACAGTGTGACCTTCACCTAGATTTATTATTTTCAGACTCAAGGATGGCAACAAAAAAAAAAACACATTCTCACTGTTACTTTTTTCTTTTTTTCCTGTCAGGTCTCCTTAATCCTTTAGATAGCCCTCACCACATGAGGGTCGATGAGGAATCAGAATACCGGGAAGGAATTGTACTTGACAGGCCGACCAAACAAGGACAGGGTTCTTTAGTGAACTGTGGAATGAGAAAGGTGAGTAGGTTAATGCTGGATATTTATTGACTGAGCAACTATTTAACCTGTTAGACTGAACTGTGTCCGTCTGCCCTTATAGGATGTTCGCATTGATAAACTGTTGCAGCCTGGACTTCGAGTCACAGTCCAGCTTAATAAGACACAGAATCAAGGTAATTTGGTTTGCCAGATGTTTTAATGTTTTGTGTGTTTTCTCTGAGTGAAGTGCTCATTATATTCAAGATACTGAAAAGCAAAGTGTGTGTGTCCGTCATCCTCAGAGAGCAAAGTATATAAGGGTGTGGTGGTGGCTCCTCATGTGCCTAGGACTGAAGGAGGTCTGTACTGGGGTTACAATGTCCGCCTGGCATCTTGTGTCAGTAGGTTTCCCATTCCCTTACCACACTCCTACTACTCAAACATATGGTGCAAATTACTGTGCAACACCTTGGAGGATTAAGAGACAGTCCAGTATGAGACTTGGCCTTGCTGTGACTGTTCTGTGTTTAACACTGTTGGTTTGTTAATGCAGGTGCAGTTTTCACAGAAAGCCCTTTTAAAGAAGGATATGATGTAACTATTGGCACATCAGAGAGAGGCAGCAACATGGACCAAGTCACACTGTCACCATTCAAGTACGTCTAGATTCTGTGAAACAGGGAGGGGAGACTCAGAATATTTTGATTGGCCATAGTTGTAACTCTAAGGATAGTGATGTTGATCCAAACTAGGGAAAACAAAACTTTGGTTCATTTATTTGTTTTCCTCTCAGGATGCATTTAGTGCCATCATCTGGCCAAAATTTTAATATGTTCAGTACTTTGGTTACTGATCAAAACCCTGCAAATCTAATGACATTCCCATCAGACACAGCTATAGTTTGTGTTAAAGTGCTCATGAGCAATTTTGACTGAACTTCTTCCCACCTTTCAGACATCTTTTGGTGGTTTTTGGAGGTCTTCAGGGACTGGAGGCCAGTGTGGATGCTGACCACAACCTGGACGTGACCGACCCCAGTGTTCTGTTTGACCTTTATCTCAACACATGCCCTGGTCAGGGCAGCAGGACCATTCGCACAGAGGTGAGGACAGAGATATTTAAACTAATTTTCAGGATGGATACACTACAACCATATACCTAATGACCTGGACATTAGCTTCAAACTGTATGTTCTGTACACCAGTTTAATCATTTCACATTTTCATGACAACAGGAGGCCATCTTAATTTCTATGGCTGGACTGAGGCAGAAAATCACAGCTGCCTTCTCAGATGTTTCCAGTGATTCTTTAAAGACGTAGCGATGGATGAACACATACAGGGACATGCTGGCAGATGTTTGCTCATCTAACTGGTATTTATCATGAAATTGTTCATTTTTCATAATTTGACCTTTTAGCATTGCCTGCTGTAAACAGAGCCGTTACCTCAAATATCACATCACACACATCAGTGTGTGCTGCCAGTACCAGATATTTCTGTTATGTATTCTTCATTCTGTATGTCTTTTTTTTTTTGACTCAACAAAGTGTACATATTTAAATACAAATACAATTCACATGTTTGAACTGACTTGTATTATTATTCGTATTACTGTTTCAAAGCATATTCTTTCTAGATAACCAGCACAGAACCTTTTATTGAAAGAAAAGAACAAAAAAAAAAGGATATAGAGATCTGCACAGCATGAACAAGCTGCACTGAGCATGAGTGACATTTTCATAAATAAACACCGTCGGCATCACTTGTGAGCAAGCAGGTCAAACACGTTCATCAGATTGTCTTCCAGATGCAGTCGCTGCTTCAGGCATTCTGCAAGCATCTACCCAGTATTTAATTTCCCCTCATCCAGCCAAGGAAGCAAGCAAGATATTTCATTTTAATGCTGAGGGTAAATGGAACAGTAGTCTCCCCTTTTTGGGTTGACACCTTATTTTTAAAGTGATTGTGTTTGCCAGTTTTGCGTTGCAGGTATTGACATATGTTTTCATGCTAATATCACACAAAATTTAGCAGGCATTTTAATAATGGAAAAGTAGCGTAATACTGTGTGTTTTGCTTATATATTTTTCTGCTCATTACTGACCAGTGAACAACAAAAGCTCCTGATCATTCGTAATCAATCACATTGTGTGCATTGAGATAACAGTCAGCATTATAAAAAAGTCAATGTGCCCTTTGTTTTTCTACGGTAATATTTGCAATTTTACTTTTAACTTAATCGTGCACTTTAAGAGCAACATACTGATACATAACAGGACCATGATGCATTTCCACTGAAGCTGCATGCGCTGGAATGCCAGTGAGGTAAAAAGGTTTACGTTGTGAGGCAATATGTTTACAGTCATTTTAATGAAAACATTAAATCAGGATCTAGTGCAGCAAACTGAGGGGAGAGCAAGTTACTGGAGATGGAACAGGGAAGTACTCCAGTTGACACATTCACACTAAAGAATCTGACCAGATCTGTTCACAGGGCTTTAAGCAGTAATACCTTTGAGTATCAATCAAAATATGTAATACCAATTTAAATACGTATTGAATACTTGATCAGATTGCCAGTTATTGCCAGTTTTGTTACTGTTTTATCACATATTTACTAATTTAAATCACTATTTTGCAATTTTTTAACTTTTAGTTATTGTTTCAATGCTTTCTATTAGAACTAGCGATGGGTCGATGAGATCTTATGAAGCTTTTTCCATTTGTGACAACAAAGTTTCAAAGCTTTGGAGATTCAAACAGAGCAGGTTCAGTGACTTCTGTTGGTTTTTAAAATTGTAGGTTAGTCCAGTGTGTTATTGTTAAATCTATAGTAATTTAGTAATGAAGTATGTCATTAAAGAATATTATTATTCAATATGTAGTAAAAGTAAAGTGTTTAAATGCCCAACCAGCCTACATTTAAAATATTTTTGGTGTCACTAAATATTAATGTACTTTGTCTATTTAAGGCTGAATGTGACTGAAGCTGTGCATTTTAACGTCACTTTTAATGCTCTGATGTGACAATGGAATTATAAGGTTATTCCTTGGTACTGTCTGACAGTGCACTTCACTGGAGAGAAACAAGCTTCAGAGTCACCCACCCGTCTATAGTCTGGACATTAATTTTAGCTTAAGTTTTAAAATATATGCACAAATATGGAGATTCTACAAGCTATGAAAGTGTTACTCTGGCACTGGATCAGGTACTGTTATAAGATTTCAAACTGCTCATATACTGTATGGTAAGGCTCCTGTTCATATTGAATTAGTCTCCTGCAGAATCTAATTGCAGCTATTGCACAATATAGTATCTATACTGGACAAACGAGGGCTATTTACAGGTCACATAGTCATCTATTTAGAATGTTTGCTGATATAATCCCCCTCAACATGGGAAACATAAGTACATTTTCAATACTTAACAAAAATATAAACATGTAAAAATTCACCTTTAAATTCATTGGCTTCTCCATTTACAAGAAGTGTCTGCCAAATGCTGATGTGGACTATACATCAACATGTGGCAGTATTTCAGAAATTTCAAAAATCTGCAACACAAAACATTTTCAGATTTCTCCTCAGTCATTTGGTCCAATGATAGTTTTTTGCAAAAGCTGTCATCAGTCACGTGGCTGTCTGACGGCTCGTTCAGGATCGTTACAGTGAGATCCTGCCATAGTTCTCATTCAAGCATGACAGTGCAGAGAAATCTCTTTGTGGTTTTCAGTCTTTTTACCATTTAGGATGAGTAAAGGTTATGTTGTACTGTTTTGCCCAGCGTGCAAACACCTGTTTCTCTGTAATAAATCGATGGTGGTTCCCTCTTCGTCCACTCTCATTCTGTAGGTATGTTACACATTCATCAGGTCCCCTGGGTTTGTAGTAGTGGTAGGGCATCTTCTTGGATGCAGATTTTCTCCTGAAATAAAATAATGAATATGTATAATTAGTTTAACAGATAGATTGTCTGGGGTTTATAATAACTGATTTGAGCCATTATTACACTTACCCACAGTAATTGGGTGGAACCATCCCATATACTTTGATATTATCACAGATCTCAATGGCTATGACCATTGTGAACCAGCCTGTGCTCAACCATGAGTGGGACTTTTGTCTAAACAGAAACAAAAGAAAAGTAAGAGCTTGTAAATGTGACAGCACAGGGCTGATTCACAATAAAATGTAGTTCATATTCAACCAGCTCGCTAAGTACTCACCTATCTCGTCCTGTCTCTCTATGAAACAGACCATCAAATCTGCGCATCTTGCTTGGTGTGATGGTGAAACAAGACAAGTTACTGTAGGTCATGCTCACTCTCTGGATCAGTCTGTACAAGGTTCCTTTGGCATCCTTCCCAATCTTGTTTGGAGGTCCCCAGAAGATAATCACAGGGTTGCTGTCTGTGCGGTGTAAGAACTCATTAGGCCTTCGGACCACCCTGAACACACTGGAGTGGGCTACAACCCTCAGAGAGGTCCGATTGCCTACATCAGTCTCATACCCCAATGTGGGGGCATCGTTCATGCGAATCACGCACTCTGTATGGTCAATCTCTTCCCCTGCTTGAGTCCCCAGGACATGACTGGAGCTTGTCACCAGCGCACAGTTATGACAGTGTAGCGTCATATTCTGGAAAAGAATGACAGATCAGTGAATGTAATAGATGTGCCAAAGTAGAAGTCTGTAGATAGGGAATAAGTGCGGTTAAATGGTTCCCTGATGTCTTACACTAATTGTGTATTCATTTATGCAAAGTGACATTTTGTAAAATGAATTGCAATCTGAATAACGAGCCTGAAAATCTTTCATGAGTTTAGTGTTAAGTGCAGTAGTTAGTTAACAAACAATATGCTCATGTTGTATGTGTTTAGTCATCATTAGTTTCAATCAATTATAGTTTCAGTTTCCGCTCACATGTGATGATGAATTTGATTAAGCCCCTGTGGAAACAGGCAGAATGAAAAACAGATAAGACATTAGGAAACATTTGATAAGAACCTGACCACATTAACAGTTGACCTACATTTTCACTGGTTTGAGTAACTGAACTCTTTCAGTCGTCTGCTATAATAACATGCAGTTTGTAGTTGTGTAGCACATTGTTTTGGTATCCATTGGTGTGTAGTGGTCACAGCACAGGTTGGTGTATTAATGCTGTCCACCATTCTTACCAACATAAAACTGTCTGGTTGAGCAGCAACAGATATAATGATAAAATCAGTCCTTAAGAGACAAACTGACAAACGTCACATTCAGCAGGATGTACAGTACAGTTATGTGGATCTCTACATCATCAAGGTTTGAAATTCCAGTTTTGACATCTCTGTGTTTATGAGCAAACTGTTAATTACCTTGTTGCCATAAACTGGAACATAACCGTCTTTCCCAGACCACTTCTTCAAATCTGTGGTCTTGAGAGAGTGGTTTGTAGCCACGTGGAAGGGAGCGTAGGGGGCATCATTGCCATTGTTGGAGTTGTACAGGATAAGGACTGTCATCAGGACGAAGATGGCCGCAAAGATCACCATCCTGTGGCTCTGTTGGCCCTGCAGTGTAAACAAACAGCAGAATAAAACCAAGAAAAGCAGTTTACTTAAATACAAATTTGATGTACATTAGAATGTTTCCAAACTTCTACTTCACTACGTATATTTTATAGCCTGACTTTACTTCTTACTTTTTGGAATCAGGTTTATAATGTAGTGTAGTGTAAGGGGTCTAAGTGATGATGATGATGATGATGATGGTGATGGTGAAGAGTAATGTATGGGATCTAAGTGATGGTGATGGTGAAGAGTAGTGTAAGAGGTCTAAGTGATGATGATGATGATGATGATGGCGATGATGAACAGTAATGTAAGGGATCTAAATGCCACACCCTCCGGTGCCTGGTCTCCCTTACCTTCCCACTGACCCTGAGCCCCATGCTTTCCGATCAGGCTGTGCACCAACACAGTAGCTGTGACTGTCTGTCATCATCCCTGACGGGAAGAGACAAATGTACATTCAAATCCATCTCTGCTGATGACATTTTCAGCTCATATCGAAAACAAACAGTCCAGATTTGTACATATTGATAAGCAGCTTCATAGCGTTAGGCGTTGTAGTTATTTACAGCCCAAACAGATTACAGATGCTAAGTGTAGTGTCGTAGCCTCTGTTGATATGTTTAATCTCCTATAATCCTAAAGCCAAAGACATCTAAAGCAGTACATGGTTATTATTTAACATATAGCTCACATCGTCCGCAGCCTGCGCCGCCAGTTGCAGATTTATCGTTAGCGGTCATTCTTAAAAGCAAAGATCCCGCTGACGAGCTTAAGGTATTAACTACAGAGACGTGTCACAGTGTCATTATTGACACCCGTGTTAATCCGCTGCTTTACCGTTTCATGGCCTGTGTCGGTGTCTGCCGTCGCCCATCTTCCTGCACCAGAGTGACGTCATCACCACGTCTATTACTGCAGCACAGAGGTTGTTGTTGTTGTTGTTGTTGTTGTTGTTGTTGTTGTTGTGTTTGTGGGAGACTCTTTAGCAAGTTTCTTCAACAGAGCCACTCAGTAATAGCCTCGATTGATCTTCATTGCTGAGTTGAGTTGTTTTCCCCGACACCACAAACTAACCAGGCCACTCTCGTTTAAATATTCAGGCTAACATGATGGAAATGTGGTGCTTTTTAATTATACTGTGTTATAGTGACAGGGTTGCTGTTGTTTTGTTCTTCCCTTTAAACTCTCTGGGTAATGCGGTGCTGCTACCTCACAAAATGATTGTGAAGTTGAATCAGCATCAGTTTTCATTTTTCTGTCAAGGTGCAAATTCACAAGTATATTCATATATGAGCTGGACTCGTGTTGATGCAGTTCATGTGGTTAAGAGGGACAGACACAGACTATTTGTCTTGGTCTCACACAAAGTCAAGCTCACAGATGTAAGCAAGTCATTTGACAGCAGATTTATTCATGTTGACACTCGTCCCACTATCACTATTGGTGATTATTGGTCAAGTTTACGTTCAAGTCTTTGCGTTGCACAAGTTATGGCCAATAAAAACCATTAAGAGCACATTTTAATTCAGGTCAGTTTATAATGTGACAGTAAAATACTTTGACACAATAGTTTACTCAGTAGTACAAATATTACAGTCTTTGGAATTAGTCACAAAATAAGCATTATGTAACTAAAAAGGCAGCACTATTATTTTCATTGTAAACAACCAAATATAAATGTTTAACAAAGTAGATGTCTGAAAGCAGGTAATGTCAGTTTGTATATATGGTATTTGGTCAATTCCATTCCAGATTAAAGCAAATCACCTAGACCTCATTCTGCAGGTTTCTCTTCACTCACAGGCTTTGGATACCACAGTGGCGGAAATGTAACTGCACTTATGACAAATGTCCCATCAGCCTCCCAGGAAACCCGGCAGGTCAATATACTCCTGCCCTTTAACTCAGTCAGATTTATCATTTTCTCTGTCGTCACTGGTGAGCATTAAAGATGTGGATTGGAGGATTGTTGTCTGTAATACTGAAAATAGACAGTGAACCATTCTGTGTTACATTTACATAATACCGCCTACTTTGCATGTTATCAGACATCATGTTGTTCTAACACAATGTCCAACTGTTTGGTTAAACAGCACACAGCATATTATGGAAATATCTGAACAATGTACATATCAACGTGCATGTGTTTTTATGAAATGGAAAGCTTACTACTACTTCAAGCATGTATCCCTTTATAGTAAATAAAAAGTGTTATGTTTAAAGTGTAAAACATTAGCAGTATACTAAATCTCCATCTGTATCCAGTACATTCATTTGATCATTCTTGGTCTGTCAGTGGCATTGAGGCCCACGGCCACAGAAATGAATAACTACAACAAAAAACAGCAAGAAAAAAAAAAAAAGAAATGTGCCACAAACAAGATTTGCCTGAAATTATCAACAGTTTGTAAAACTGCTGACTGACCATGACTGACTTGCTATTGTGTAGAACTGTTTTTCAAAACTGAAATAACAGAGGACTTAGAAGGACTTGAAAACTTTTCTTGTCAGAGGCTCCATGACGGGTATTTAAACTTCATCTTGTGGTGTGTTGCCCATTTAGCATAAATGACCTTCTCAGTCATGAAGCGATGACCCCCACGTTTTGCGTGCTCGTGGAACTTGTACATTCTGCACTCGTTGATTCGGTTTTTCTCGTAGTAATGGTAAGGAACGACACTGTGATTGCCTCGACTGTCAGGAAAAAGAAAGTACCAGAAGGAGGCAAAGGTTGCATAGGTCACTAAGTTTTCAACAGAGATTATGGAGTGTAAGTTTAGATCATAAAATCAAATCATAACTTCAAATGTCTTACCTGCAGTAGTTACCATCAATCATCCCATAAACATGGATGCTGTCACACATATCAACAGCCAGAACCATTGTAAAGAATCCAGTGCTGAGATATGCCCCCGTCTTCATTCTGAGTGAGAAACACTTCCTATATTTAAAGCCGCACTTAAACTCACAGCTAAAAGAAATAACTGATTGTGCACAGAAGAATTGGCACTATTTTGATAATTGATAAATGACTGGACTGGAAGATGCTTTTTGTATAGTTTGTCACAACCAGGCATCTGTAGCTCATGTTGTAGCTAAGAAACTGGATGGGATGGGTGGGACAAAGAGCGGTAATAGTGTGAGTTTGTTTTTTTTCTCCATAGACCCTCTAGCAGCTAAAGGAAATTAGGGTACCTTTAAAAACATACTCTACCTGTTTTTTCCAGTTTCATTCTGAAACATCTTGTCACAGTACTCAATCCTCTCTTTGGTCATAGCGTAGATTCTGACGTTTGGATATTTAGTTGCCATTTTCCAGAGAGCGTTAAAGGTACGTCCTTTACCATCTTGCCTCATGTGCTTGTCAGGACCCCAGATCACATATGTGGTGCCTGCTGATTGCTTGAAAAAGTAGTGCTCATTTTTTACCAACAGGGGAACACTGGTGTGAGACACAACCCGAACACTGGTGCGTCTACCTACATCCTTCTCATACCCCTTGATGGGTGCATTGTTCATCCGGATAACACATTCAAACTTGTCGATCTCTTCTCCAGCACCAGTTCCAAGCATCTGACCTGAGCTGGAGACCAAGGCACACTGGTTGCAGTGCATATCCAGAAACTGCCAAGAAAAAAAGATAAAATACTGTTTTAGGTTATGGTTTGTGTACATACATAAATGAAATGCATCTTTATATATTACTTTTTATTCTGCCAAAACTATCCATTAATATGTTTAATACTGAAGCCAGTCCTCTTGTTGTTTGTCACTGGACTCCATCAAAATGGATTTGATTGCCCAGACATCTGGCCTCTCACCTGGTCAGTCATGCCGTAGGCGATTCTCATGTATCCCCCGGACCCGGTGCTGTGTGCAGCAGGCGATATACCGTCCCGAGTGACCACATGTCCGAACCAAAACAACAGAGGGAGGCTCAGGCTGAGCAGGCACAACCAGCGGAATAACTGTGGGGGTGGAACAGAGGGTTAGGTTTGGGGTTTACACTAAACATCAAAGTAACCTTAAAATACAATAAATAACGATCTCGTTCTTACCAGGGAATTCATATCAAGGCCTTTGTGAAAGCCCTGCTCCCGAGAGCCAGGAGACGATCATTTCTCAGCCGCTTAGCTGGAGACAGAAGTGGCGACAGAGTCATGATGAAAGGGTTTCATATTCAGATTTTTAGCCGGTTGTCTCGATCGGTTCTGACGAGCGGTCTCAAATTCTTTCCTATTCTGTGTGTTTGAGTGTTGAGACCATATTTTAATTAACTGTTAGATAAACGCTGCGTATTTGTCTATGGTATGTTGATTATTATTAGCGATTAGTGGGATTTGATTCTGAATTGACAACAAGGCTTCCGGTCACATTTCGCAACACGTCCTCTGAGCTACGGAAACCTGAAGTGGTCAGTGTCAGTAAAATGGCTATTATGAAATTAGTAACGTGTCTAAAATATACAAATGAACTAACACTTTAGGAAGAAGTAAAGAAACTATTATTGGGATTTTTATTATGAAATGTTTTTCTCACCGTTCATTTTCATAATAGCATTTTTGGACATAATTTCATTGCACTGTATATATTTAATTTTTAAAATGATCCTTTTCAAAAATTGTGTTTTTATTTCATTTCTGATAATATGCATGACACTGATATGCTACTACATTTTGAACGAGCCCTTCATACTTTTATTCTGAAAGGTGGATGAGTTTGAAGAACCCGTCAAAGGTTTGTAATGGTGCCTTCAGGGCCACTCGTAAATCCTGCCGAAATACTGTAAAAAGCCTATCCATCTTTGTATCAAAACGTCATTTCTGAGAGTTACAAAGTACATTTGTGTTCTTGCGTATTAAAAACATTGCCAATAAACACCAATAAACGTATGTATTTGATGCTGTTGATTAAATGTATTAACCGGAAACCAGGAAACCTTTTGGCAGCTTTTACCTCTTGATTTTCGTCCTAGGATTTTTGATGGGACTTATGATCTACGATCTGATTGGACAGTAGAAGAATTTGACCTTCCTACCTTTCATCCGATTGGTTAAGATAAAAAGCCAACTCTCTGCACGCCTCGTGTCATTGGCTGCTGGTCGCATCAAACCAAAAGTCCGCCCCTGAGAAAAAAACTAGTGTGCGGCTTTCACTGACTCTGACACAGGAATGTCCTTGTCTGGAAGCTGACGGTATGTACCTATATAAGGGATTATGTTATTAGTTGTTGGCAGCGATGAGCTGTACACAAAGCCGCGGAAGCTTCCGAGGTATCAGTTCAGAGCCTAGTAGTCGTATAGGTGCCCGGTCTACCTGCTGATGCTGTGATGTGACAGACTGGCCTGATCTAGGCTAGCTAATGTGCTAGCTAACATTAGCACGCTCACCTGTGTTGCTTGCACTGAAGTGCTAACAAAATTTGACCCGCCATTAACTAATACTTAGCACAACCATGCTAACCTTTCTTTCTTACATAGTTACTGTTACGGTAATATTACACCGCTTGGACGGGTGGACTGGTCAGCTTGCTATTCACGTTATAACGTTAGTTAGCTTCCCCTTCATCAGTAATTTGTCCTGTAACTGTGGCGACTAGAAAACAGATGAATTTGTTGTACTTTGGTCGATGTTTTATCGAACTGGGCAGTTTGATTCCAAAAAGAGAGGCTTCTCGCGGTGTTTGTCATGTACAGTATGTGTGCAGAGGGCTGGTCTACTGGCTGCATACCAGACAGTGTAGATACAGCAGGTAAGTAGCTGGCAGACTGTCAGGCTGCTCTGTGGCTTATCAATTAATGCGAGCTTGATCTTCCTACCTTACACCATGAACCTGTATTAAAAGTTAATTCTCTGCGTGTCTGGAGAGTTTTCCCTGTGGTCTTATAGTACCAACTGTGGTCTTATAGTACCAACTGTGGTCTTATAGTACTAACTGTGTCTATTGATGCCTTTATCACTGCCCAGAGGCTGTGCAGCTGTACAGGCGGTACATTCAGATAACGTGTCGTATCTTTTGCAGTATAATAGAAGTCGGAGACTGGACCAGTGTGGAATACAAGCCCAGGAATTGACGACAAAAGAGAGTTCATCAGTAAGCCCTGAGCTGGCTGATCTCAGACCAGAGAGAAGACCGTGTTCAAGTTGAATGTGAGGAAGCATTGGAGAGCTGTGGCCTCAAGGCATTTTGATTTCTGAGATGTCAGTCAAACGAGCAGAAGGAATGTCCATGGCCCAGGCTTTGGTCATGACAGTAGCGGAGATACCTGTGTTTCTCTATTCAACATTTGGACAGGTAAAGCACTTTGTATTAGCAGTTCTGTTTCATATCTTTGTACACAAGCATCTGGTGCAGCTGCTCAACAAAAATAGGACTAAATTAATGTCTAATTGAGCTCTTTTTAATGATAGATCATGTTTGCCTCTTCTTTCAGTCCATATTTTCACAGCTAAAGCTCACCCCAAGCTTGAAGAAGGTGTTGTTTGCCACAGCACTGGGCAGTGTTGCTCTTGCTCTCACAGCTCATCAGCTGAAAAGGCGAGGGAGAAAAAAGAAGCAGGCAGCACAGGTGAGGGAGGGCCAGAAGACCGTGGGGATACCTGATGCACTGATGAAGACAGGAAGACCCTCTTCATTAAAGAGAGGTGTGCATGTGATTGTGTTAGACATTTAAAATTATGTCTGCACTTTGTTTTTTGAAGCACACCTCTATTGCCAGTCAAGAAAATATGCTTTTTTTCTGTACAGGGCCGTTTACTGGTCGACAGATGATGAGTCCCAGCACACGTAGCAATGACACCATGAGTGGAATTTCTTCCCTGGCTCCCAGTAAACACTCAAGTTCCTCACACAGCCTGACATCTGTTAGTTCAATGTTCTTTGTTATTCATTTTTGTGGCAGTTGTTTGCCTTTACCCTTATTCATCTGTCACTTGTCACATGTGTTTGTGGCACAGATGCGGGTCCCAAGTTCCCCAAATCAGTCGGCAAATCCATCCACACCCTGGGAAGCAGAGCCTGTGGTGGAAGAGTCAGGGGCAGTAGAGGACGCTAATGCAGAGAATCTGTATTTAATGGGTAGGTATTTATAGCACTCAGGAAAATATAAACTTGGGATATATAAGATGATTGTTTAAGTAAGGCTTAGTGCTGTTTTCCTGCTAGGAATGGACCTGTTTGAGGAAGCCCTAAGAAAGTGGGAACAGGCTTTGAATATTCACCATCACACCCACTCAACCTCCAGCAACAACAGCCTTGCTCTGCAGGGGGCAGCGTGTGCAGACTTTCCCATGGTAACCATCAAACACTACACCTTACCTGTGCAAGTCATTACCTGTGCACACTGGCTCACTGTCTTGTACATAGTTGGATTACCTCCCAGTCCAAAAACACTATTGTATTTTATGGTGCAGCTGGTATTTGTTCTCCTGTAATTGTGATGTCGTTGATTTAGTAATTTTGGACACAGAACTAGTGCAGTATAGTTTAAAGATAATAAACTGATCCTGACATGAAGCTTTTTATGACATAATCCTGAAGTAACTATGGGCCTGTTTAATGCTTTTTTTAAATGCTTATAGGTTGAAAGCTGTAGTAAAGTGTTTGCTGACAAATTAGAGACACTACTGCACAGGGCATACCATCTACAGGAAGATTTTGGCAGCAGAATCCCGACAGATACTGTGCTGGCAGACTTTGGTAAGAGTCATGTTGAGATTATTCTCATTATTTAAGGAGAACTACTACTAAGCCTGAAGAAGTCTGCTCTGCCAAAAGAATATTGGAATTAAAGGTTGCATTTTCTCATGGAGGAGTAGAAGTAATAGTTTCTAGATCAGTAGTAAAATAGTAGGGGCATACATTTTTTTTATTTCTCTTGGGTACGTCTGTGTTTTAATTCTTCCCCTGTGAGCCAAAGTTTGTCTTTCCTTTGGCAGAGAGTGAAGGAACTCTTATCTTGCCACAAATAGAGAGTTTCCACAGACAGCAAGATGATGATGCGACTACTGTTGCCTCTGATGACTCTTTCTTCTCAGCTGCAGAGGTTTGTTCTTTCTCTCTGCTCTCTAAGGACTGACAGAAAATAAGATACATCAAGGCAATCTTTGATTTTCCCAGAGCCCCATTGTATTTTTATCAATTACACATATTAATACACTTGTTCACTCTTGCATTTTGCAGATGCATTCATATCTGATATTTATTTTCTGTTTGTGCATGTTACTTGTGTGTGTGTGTGTGTGTGTTCTGTCTGTGCAGCTGTTTGATGCTATGTCTTTAGAGGGGGTCTACCAGCCACTTAAACCAGCTGCTCTTTATGAAGAGGCCTTGGCTCTGGTCCGCGAGGGCAGAGTGGCCTACAGGTCTCTGAGGTAACAAAATTATAGTCTTAAACAACATACAGTAATTAAAGATTCAATAATCAATATTAGCATAGATTTTAGCATGGGTTTAGTTACCTTGTGTAATGTCAAAGAACATAGTGACAAACTCACATGTAACACAGTTACATCCAGTTACTGTTTACTGTTTAGTTTACTCTCACTGCTCTCAGCTTCTGAACACAGTGGAGTGTTAAGCAGCTGACATGTCACACAGCAATTAATGAAAGCCAAAACAGAGCTAGAGCAAATAAGAGTGAATATTGGAATTATATTCATGTCGTTAACAAAAAAACAACTCTAAATTAATATAATTATTATTGTGTTTCTGCTACATGTGCAAACACATTCACAAAAATAACAATAAAGTATATATGTGTAATATGAGTTTTACAGCTTGCCTCTCCCACATGGAATATAAAATCTGCCTAAAATGCACAGCAGCAAAAGAAGACTAGTTTTCACTGAGTGTTGCATGTCTGTTTTTACCAGGACTGAATTACTTGAATGTTACGGTGACCAAGATTTCCTTGCTAAACTTCACTGTGTGCGACAAGCATTCCAGGTCTGTTACCCACAATATTACTCTATAAAACCCTTCTCTTCCAGTTATTGTGATAATCTGTCATATTTCCAGTTACCTGGAAACCCTCCTAAATGGGAAAGAAGGGGTTTTGCCTTTTTAAGACTCTCTGAGTGTTTGCAGCCCAGCATTGTTTACAAGTGCCTTATGATTTTCTTCTTATTGTGCATTAATGCCAGTAGCCTTTATCACATAGTGGTGTCTGAAAAATGTCAATTATGTTTCCCCATGCTTGTGGTGTGCATGTGTGCACCTTTGTAGAAATGTTAGTGGACACTGATTTCAATAAGGTGTTAGTCATTTCTGTCCACCTTTCTTCTCTTGTTGCTGCAATAATCATCTCTTAGCTCATGCAATGCATAAAATAAAACACTAGTAAATCCTTGTCCCACACTCCAACGTGTGGGACAAGGTTGGCAGTGAGTCAGGTTCAAAAGCTACAAGGGTAACTAAGTTGACAGCTCCTACAGCCAGGAGAGGAGTGTGCCTTACACTTAGAAAAATGGGTTTTTGAACAATTGGTTTTTAACCTTGTCCTTTAGGCTCAAGCGCCTGTATTGGCATAAAAATTGTACTATGTTTTGCATCTTTCTTACTGCTTCCTCTGAGGCAGATGACTCACTTTCAAGTTAACAGTGGAGCTGAATGTGTTTTTGAGGCACAGTAAAAGTGACTGTTTGCAACAGAAAATCAGATATCCACTGTATAAACTGACTATATTCTCACAGAAGCTACTGTAGACTGTTATATTATTTTTCTTCTTCTTTCAGGTCCTTTTGTTAGATGAAACTCATCGGACATTCTTCATGGAGACTGGGAAGCAAATGATTTCAGGGTTAATGGTAAAGGCAAACAAGGTAAAGTACTGCTCAGCTGGACCCGTGCTTGTTAACTTGCATTTGGATATTTTCTGCTTTCATGGACATATTTGCACAACTGCAACTAATTAGTTCCTGTGTTTGTGTTTGCTTTAACACAGAGTCCCAAAGCCTTTTTAGAGAGTTATGAGGACATGCTGCTTTACAGTCAGAGAGAGGAAACTTGGCCCATCACTAAGATGGAGCTAGAGGGCCGAGGGGTGAGGAATGCTGTCTTTTTGTTTTTCAGCACGCCACGTACTGTATATTGCTATATTAACTTTTATCTAAATGATATTTCACTATTCCTCTTCTAACAGTATTGTTCTAAGCATCTGAGTTGACTGGTTTATTCATTAGAACAGGGATACACTTGCAGTTTATGCAAACCCAACTGACCTGAATTAAACTTTAATAAATATACAACCAACAGCCAGATTCCTCTGCTTCACTTCAAAGTTCACTTTTACTTTGTGTAACTGGAAAGAGATCTGTCTTTATATAAATCGTTCATTCATTCAGTATGGTCTCAGAATACAATAATATGTGGGCACAACTTAGTTGTTATCCTGAAATGAATATGCTATGTAATAAATTTAAAAAAGGCTTTTGCAGAAGAAAAACTGAAGGAAATTAACTTAAAAAGTCAACTGCAAGTCAGAATGGAGTTATATAGTAATAATAATTTAGTGCTTTTACAAATAATGCTAGGAACAATTTTTATTTATCAACATATTTAGAGGTCCAACATATTATTTTTAGACTGAGGATCGATGTTTGGGGTCATTATCATGCCCTGTTATATATTTCATACAAAGTTTTTTTTTTTTTTTTTTTTTTTTTAAATTATTAATCTAATTATACATTTATTATTTCTGTCTGTTTATTAAATGATTCAAAGAATTAGCTTGTTTGCCTTTGACACATTGTTGTTAAATTTATTTGGACATGACTGCCACCAACTGTTCATCAGTAGAATAGTATGAAGCCACTGGCAGAAGGTAAAATATTAATAATAGAGGGACCCATTGTTAAACACATTGGTCCATAGTGCTACATCCTTGGTTAACTTTATCTATAATAACTTTACATTATATTCTATTACTGCTACAGCCATATCTGGATGGTGATCACTCTCATATTAAACACAATGTACTGCTGGCTTTCTCATGTCATAATCTCTGCAGGTGGTCTGCATGAACTTTTTCGACATAGTGTTGGACTTCATTCTGATGGATGCATTCGAAGACTTGGAGAGCCCTCCCTCCTCTGTGGTAGCTGTGCTGAGGAACCGCTGGCTGTCTGACAGCTTCAAAGAGACGGTTAATTTGCACTCACACATGCATGCACACACAAATTCATTGATTATACCACCAATAAGCTAGTTATTACTTTTACACCAGTGACACGGCAGTGTTTTTCTGACAGGCTCTGGCGACTGCTTGCTGGTCTGTCCTAAAGGCCAAAAGGCGTCTTCTAATGGTGAGTTTGTTGTACTGTACATATGATTGCATTTTGTTTTTTAATGTACAGTTATCTGTACATCTTTGAGTTTTTTTTTTTTTTTTCAGCCATTTCTCTAATCTCTGTTTATAGGTTCCTGATGGGTTTATTTCCCACTTCTATGCCATATCAGAACATGTGAGCCCTGTTATGGCTTTTGGGTTTTTGGGACCCAGGCAACACTTAAGTGAAGTATGCACTATATTCAAGGTGAGAGTGAATGAGTCTAGAAGTGTGATTTTTCTCATGATTTTGAATGTTTGTGGCGTAATTTAAATGGGCGCTACACTGATTTTACACGTGAAATTGACGAGTCATCATGAGGAGCAATATACAGCCTGTCAGCCTGTCCAGGATATTTGAGGACAAACTCATAACTCAAAATCTGTGGAGTATCACTTTAAAATTAGTTAGAATCGCAGTGTTATGGATAAGTTCTTGTCATTCTTTCTTTTTTTTTTCCTTTGCAGCAACAAATCATACAGTATCTGAAGGATATGTTTGACCATGACAAGGTCCGCTTCACCTCTGTTCAGTGCTTGGCTGAGGACATCCTGAGCCTTTCCCACCGCCGGAGTGACATTTTACTGGGCTATCTGGGAATTGATAGCCTTCTGGAGCTCAATGGTGCCCTACCCAAAGACACAGAGGGTTCTTCAGAGCCAAACTAAGATGATTAGGGTCAGCAAGGGTTTCATGAGGTCTTTACAGTCCAAATGCAGTGGCACTGGATTAAATTGCTGAACCAGCATTAATAATTTGCTCATCCATGTTCATCAGACCTAGCTACCTTCAGAGGATATATTTTCACCAGATCTGCTGGTACCAACCAGACCGGTTGGATTTCACCTCACCCTTGTCTTCAGCTGCTGTTTTGCGTGTCAAGAATGCCAACAGTCATTGTGTAACATCAGATGTGTGATAATCTCTCTCTGCCTTGTTGGGTAGCATGGCTACTTCTGACAGAAGCTCTCTCAGCACATGAAGACTGGGCCTTCATCATGGTTGCATTATAACCCTCCTTTCATCACTTTTTGAACTGGGTGGCAAATCATAGTCTCCATTATTATGAGTGGGCATTCTGCATTTGTATGTTTTATGTTAAAGGGGAGAAGGAGATGTGGTAAACCATGGCAGTAATTGAAGACATGTTCTGTGAGATAAAGGGTATAATGGACTTCTCTCCTCACTCATTGTACTTAAAGTGAATCCTCTTTAATCTGAAGATGTATTCATTCCAATTTGGTTTAATTGAGAAAGCTGAGATATGATGTATTGGACATACAGCTACAGTAAATACAAAAAGACATCATGTAATATTAATGTAGGGTGCAAACAAGTTAATGATATAGAACTTTAATTATTCTTAAAATGTATTCTGACCACAGTGTCTTCTGAGTCACAGTGGATACATCCTGTATCACTGATCCAGCTAAGATGGAAATAGTTACCTCTTGTAAATTTTTACTTTCTACTTTTTGTTGCCATGATCCCTCCGATTTTTTTTTTTTTTTTTTTTTTTTTAAGCAATTAAATACATTAATTTTTGATGAAACAGGCACAAAACTTAAATACCACACTGTCAGGTGAGAAAACATCTCTGAATACCATTACAGACTGGATTATTTCCAGTTGTGAAGGTGTAGAAGAGAACGCATCACTGCTCACAGGAGGTAATACATTTTAAATCAATATGAGCTGATGATTTTTTTGCAGAAAAAAAAGTGAAATAATATCATACAAGTTTTATTAAGAGATAAATCTGTGTTTTCAGTATAAAATCTTGGGTATGGTTCTAATCTTAGAGGGCACTGGCTGTAAATGAGTAAAGAATAAGTGGATTTGATAAAAGCTGCTGTTTTCACTCAGTATGTCTTTTTCACAGTAGTCATTTTGACTTGTCATAAGAGGAAAAGCAGAGGTGTTGGTAATATTAATGGTAATGCTGTCTTATTCAAGTGTCCTAGTGATCCATGTCAGCAATGGTGCAAAGTAACTGGATATATTTACTCAAGTACCATTTGTAAGTACAGCTTTAAGGTACTTGTAGTTTACTTGAGTGCTTTCATTCCATGCTATTTTCTGAAACATTTGAATTTTTCATAAAAAATGCTGAATCTTCCATACTATGTTTTGTTTCAAAGTCCAGATCTTCCTCTTTAAAACATTTAAAAACAAATTTAAAGTGAAAAGTATTTGTATTAGAATGTGACTCTACTCTTAAGATATTTGAGATTTGGGGTTTTGCAGATGAAACTGCCCAACAGTGTATGGAACGTTTAGAATTTATATTATAATTCACTTTTAACTAGTAAAAGGATACTAACATTAACATATCAGTAAACAATAATATACACTATCAAAGGAGAATTGTTTTGTGCAATGAAAGTGTTAGGTTTGATACTGAACATTTTGCTGACAAAACTTAAGCAAGCTCTTGAATGCAGGACTTGAAAGAGAATGTTTTTCACATTGTGGTATTGCAATTTTTACTTAAGTAACTAATTTCTTCCATCAGTGAGTCACCATACACATCACCAGGACCCTGGAAATGAAGTAGCTAATTCAGCCCTCATTAGTTTTATTATTCACACCTGTGCTTTTCCTACAGGGTCTAAATGTCCTCTGTGAAAAATGTTTTCCATTCAGGGCTGAAACAAAATGCACATAGGCATCTGATACCTTCAGAGACTTGAAAACACCCATGGATGTTTTCCATCACTATACACATACTGTGAGTCAGTTCCTTCTGGGAACATTTGAAAATTGACATGGTCTCTAAATGAAACCAGTGCCATCTACAGTAGGTGTCTTAGCTAACATGTTTTGTTTCAGTTGTCATGAATCCATGTAATGAAGTACTGGGCATTGTACAGTCAGACTCTAGCACTGTAAGTGCACTGATAAACCTATGGTTTATCAATATTGCTATGGATTGTGTTGGAGCACAGAGGCATTGAATGGGGCTTTAAATGCCAAGTTAAATGTTGTTTTTAAGCTTGTTTTGTTTTTTCAATATGGGTAACTACAACTGTAAAAGCAGGATTGTGTTGTGCAGATGGTAGTTTGTTTATTAAACTGTCAGGAACTGAATAATGATAATCAAATACAATGAAGACTATATAGTATTAACAGCAGTCAAAGCACAGTGCATATGCTTGTGGTTGCTTGTGGAATTTGATAATTTTGTAGGTTTTAGTTCTTGGGTAATACTTTATCATCAGCTCTTTGTTATTTATAGTCATATAAAAGTGTTCTACATGGTTTGTGGTCTTGATAATCCAAATCATGCTCTTGCTGCAACACATTCACAGCTTATTTTCGTGACTCTTATGTGTTGCAGTACACTATCACTGTGTTCACCTTAAATACTGCTGGCTGTGTCAGACATGTACCAGAACTTTTAAATGTAAATATTTTACAGAAAATTATCTAGTTTCTTGTTTTTGACAGATGTGCAGCTTTATGTTTTGAGCATTTTGCACTTTAACAGGAAAGCTGAATGGAATGTCCCACCCCTTTCTTTTACAAATAATCAGTTTGAGAGTTTGACAATGCAAATTATTTATTTATTGCATCATAGAACTGACATGTAATATATTAGTATGCAAACATGTTGCATAGTAGAGAATCTATATTTCTCAGGATACTGAATTATGGAAAAAACTTTTTTCTGGTTACTTATAAGTTATTTTAGTCTTCATCTTTGAAATTGTTAAGTGCTTTAATCTTGACTTTTGACTGTGTGGTCCAACCCTTAATGCATTGCTTTAAAATGTTTCCCCCCATGTTTTAGTTATTATTGTTAATGTAGAGTATCATTGGTATGTATCATGCAGGTCAAATGCAATTTTGGAAAAATGCTAATGTTAAGTGTTGTGCTCACAGAGACTAATTCCTCCAGCAGTCTTTGCATGTTAACAGTGTAGATTCTCTGAAATGCATCAATCAGTGTATCACTGCAACATTTAGGCCCAGGCTCAGCCCCAGTAGTTCTAGTTAGCTTTAAAATCTAAATGATGGCCAAAATATGGAACGATTTTTTTATTTTTAGTTATTTTTTAACACCACATTATACATTAAGTGTCCTCTTCATGCCTTTTGTCTTTTCTATTGTTGAATTACAATTCCAGCACAGACTGTAAATTGATTTGATTCTCAATATTAAATGTTATTTTTGTTATTAAACAGGATGTTTACTTCTCCACTGATTTATATATTTTTGCTTTCCCAATGGTAGTGGTTCATTGTATTTCATGCTTCACAAGAAATCAATCTTTTATAATATGTGATGAATTTGTTTCTGTGATAGAAACATATTAGGAAAAATGTTCTTCCAATCAGAATTAGGGGGTCATTCCTGGTTAGAAAGTTAAGCTGCATTCAGTAGCAAATAAAGCATCATGTTTTATGCAGGACTTTAATAATTAGCTGTTAAAATTCTTTTTTTTATATATATGAAAATTAGATACTTCAGAGAAAGTTCTGTGGTGATTCAGTAATAGACCAGTGGAGGGTGCACAACTCTTAATGTAATTTGCTGGTAAATATAGAAATCTTGTGTGTAGTTCTTATCTGTAAAGGCGATATTATTGGCCTTCCCCATTTTTGTCCCAATTTTAATGGAATACATGCATACATCAGATTTCAGATTACACAATAAACATTACACACCTCTCTATCATCTGTCTGCATCTTTTATTGCTGCTTTGGAGTTGGAGTGACTCGGTTTATTTATAGATTAAGGAAATTGTGGAGAAAGAAACGTATAGTGTACAGTTGTTCAGGTTTTTCCTGTTTACTTTGCGCATCCAGTTTTAGCTGATCTGTGTGTGCATGTTATTCATGTCTGACTTGTTTAAAAGAAGCCCCTAAGTTGTCTGCCATGTGTATGGGTGAGTATATACAATTTATCTCTGAAGTCATATTGTTTGTTTTAGGAGGCTTTTCCCTGCATGTAATGAATGTTTTTGTTCACAAGTGTTGGCAACTACATGATCAGGACTTTATAGATGTTTCAGGTTAGTGATTTATAGCGTACATTAATTTAGTAATCATAAAAAAAAAAAATCCATGTGTATTTCATGTGTGCAGTTCGCTGCTTTTACATGGAGTTCTGGACTTTTTCGTTTTTGTTCATTCAATAATTCTTCTCTATGGGCAGATTATCAGATCTCCAGTGTGCGGCTGGGATTGGACGCCCCCTCCGCTGCCGGGCCCCGTTTGAACACGGAGCTCCGTTCTCCATTGGTCGGACACGTGTCTGGGGCGTTTCACTGGGACTGCCCGGTTGTGTCCGGGTAAGATGGCGTTGGAAGAGCAGTGCTCGGCACCACCTCGATGGCGGTCCATATCTCTGACATACGTTGAGTTCCCCGAGGGTACGTAAACTTTACATCTTGTTGTAACTACCGAGGCCTCGGTGAACGGCAGCAGCTTTGTTATTTTCGAGGAATGTGTGTGTTTTCTTGCTGCTGAATGAACACGGCCGTCGGCGATGCTGCCAAATTGTGAGACGCTGTAAAACTCCCGAGCGCAGCAGGGAATGAAGCCCGGACTGCAAAATTGTGAGACAATGCCGCATGCGCAGTTGATAACAGTGTCCACAATGAAGGCTAGCTAGCATGCTAGCTATTTTCAAGCCGACTTTGATGTTTATCTCAGTACTGGGCGAATACTCCTGGAAGTATTATTCGACAAAATCCCAGCCTTCTGGACAGCACACTGTGACCTATGACTTATGGAAGTACTCAGCTGTTTTACCTTATAGCATGGTAGCCAGGACTAATGCTAACGTAGTAGCTAACATAGCTTCATGGCCTGGCACTGGTTAATATAACTAGTATAAACCACATTGCTCTAAAGATATCTTAATTAACAGAATCAAAACTTGTGGTGTGTTAGTTGGATGACGGCACAGCTAGTCTAGCATACCAGCTTCATATACCTGTGCTCACAGTTGAATATTTGAGGCATCCGCGTTCACTGAGCACCTCAGACTGTCACTCCCACCAGGTGTCTTTCCTGGGGTTTACACGTTTTCACATCACTGCTGTGTTTCAGGTGATCTGACGGGACACGTGCTAGCCTACATCAGTCTCCTGCCCGTAGCAATTCTCGTGGGTTTTGTTACACTCATAGTGTTTAAACGGGAGCTACACACGGTGAGTCCTGCACAAGCACCTTGTGTTGATGTTTGTTAGTTGAGAGTCGGATTTAATGTGTGTGTGTGTTAATGTGTGGAGGTGTGAAGTGTCTGACAGGAGCATGGACAGGTTGATCGTGAGCCCAGAAGTTTGATCGGTTTCTTTTTCCTTTCCAGATTTCCTTCTTTGGTGGTATCATCCTGAATGAAGGAGTGAACTGGCTTCTGAAGCACATTCTCAGAGAGCCGCGCCCATGTGCAGGTGAGCTACGGAACAAGTTGTTGTCTTACATATAGATTTGCATTATCCGAACAGCCAGAATATGTCTTTCAGATATTAATCACTTGGGTGGTGTCAAAGCTCAGATGGTCGCTTTACTAAATGTAAATAATTTAGTTTCAGAAATACCTTTTATAATTTCACCATCATATGATGTTTAATAATGACGTATGTGTTTAAGTTTTGTAATGGCTTGTGTGTCATAGTTGTGACTGAGTAAATCTTTAGGTACTTGACAAAACAAGTGACTTCATTACATTGATGTAAAAACCATATACACACTGAAATTGCTGTATGAATGAGATATTAAAGGCACAGTAGAAACTGTACGGTAAAGTTTAGGGAATCCTTCATTTAATTAAGTAGAAAACTAGAAAAAATAGCATGAAAGTGTGAAGCTTATTCATGCACATGATAGAGAAATAAGTTTGTTACAGGTGGTTTTTCAGAGCAATCAAAATATATATAACATTTTTCAAATAGATTATATCACATCAGCCAGTTTTAGTGTAAAACTTTTAACTTTTGATAGCCCTGATGAAATTACTTAAATTTATACCAACAAGTGAGTTGAACTCCATTTTGTAAATGACTGTGTATATCAGGTTTTTGTTTTCTGTCTGCAGGCGCTCACACAACTCTGCAGACAGAGTATGGGATGCCCTCCGGTCATTCCCAACTTATCTGGTTCTTTGTTGTTTACTTCTTCCTTTTCCTTTATTTAAGGTGAGCTTGCTTCTTCTTGCTGTTTGGGGTGGAAACATGAAACTAACATTCCACCTTTACATCATGTATATGTGATATTGTGAAGTCATTTTCATTTTTCTTTTCAGAATGCATCAAACGAACAATGCTCGATGTGTTGACCTGCTGTGGAGACACATACTGTCCATCATCCTGTTGGGCATGGCCTTATCAGTCTCATACAGCAGGTAAGGGGCTGACTCCCTCTCAGTATTGTTGTGCATGACAGACATCCTTGTTTTTGTTTTTTTTTTTGTTTGTTTTTTTTTCATAATCTGCTCATGACAGATCTTTAACTGCACTTTAACTAGAAATCAATTTTGGCCTGAAGTTACTTGCAAAGATAACTTTAGCAGCTGACTACATTTGTCACATTAACCACAGAAAATGTTTGAAAATGGAAATGGTCTGTGTAGTCCTCTACAACACATCCAGTTTGATACCTTTTCAAATACATGTTGCTGCACCTCCTTTAGTTTAGAGCTCAAAGTGCAGTTTGTGTTTGATTTGAACCTTTATTCTTTATTATTTTCTCATTCTTAGAGTTTACCTGCTCTATCACACCTGGAGCCAAGTTTTCTATGGGGGAATTGCTGGTAGTGCAATTGGCATAATTTGGTTCTTTTTCACACAAGAGGTGCTGACACCATTATTCCCCAAAATAGCAGTATGGTAAGTAGTGTTCTCATTTCCCTACTTCCTTCTTGTCACAGGGGAAGAGTCTGGATAAGTGGTTAAAACTAGACTGTAATGGTTTCTGTAATATTTTATCTTTTTTTTTTTTCTCAACTCATAGGCCAATATCAGAATACTTCCTGGTACGAGACACAAGCCTGATTCCCAACATCTTATGGTTTGAGTATACAGTGACAAGATCAGAGGCAAGGTAAGATACTGACTTGGAGATATAATTATGTTCTACACCACATGTACGACCATAAAGGTTTAGTCACATCTTGGACTAGTGACATATGTTGTGCTTAGAGGCTTGGTGATGTGACTCGCAGAGCTGGTTGACTGGTGAAGTAACAGCTAACATACTACCATTAATCCATTACAATAGCTAGTTGGCTTGTGAAAATAGTCTCGTCGTGACTAGTCTGTCACAATAGCTAGTCACTGCTGGTAGACATGATAGTGCTAGTGAGCCTTAGCTCGTTTGCTAATGAGATAATCAGTATTGTTACACAGTGCAAATATGGCAGGTGTAAGTCCAGAGTGCCACTGAAATGAACTGACTGGGTTGTGAAATTTCTGGGTGACCAGGCTTTTAGTATTGTTTCATATTTTGTGCATGACTCGGTTCCCCTTGTTTGTTCTTCTAGGAACAGACAACGAAAGCTTGGAACAAAACTTCAGTGATCTTCACTGACTTTAGACCCACACGCACACACACATGCACACAATCTCATGTACACAAACAAAAGCTCACTTGACAAAAACACACTGGAGAACCATCTTTTGGACTGTCATGGTTGCACGGAGTAAAGGGCAAAAACCGTTTGCAGGTGGCGAAAGAGTGCCTGGACCTGGCCTGGAGCCTACAGCCTGAGCAAGTCCGTCCACACGCCTCTCCTTCTTGTACAACTTGCCCAAAATGCTTTTCAATGCATGCAAGACTGTGCAAGAGGCATACTATTTAATGATAGATTAATATATATATATACATATATATATATATATTTTAACTATAAACGCACGCTGACAATAACAGTGTACTGGAAGAGATTCAAGAACCCAAAAAAGGAAACTTCTATCAAGATTGAAACAAATTGGTGGGCGTCGTTGCAGCATGTATTTAGTGATTCCTTTTTTTAATATTCCACAGGGGGAGTGGTTCTGGCTAGGTACGGGGTATGTGAAATTAACCATTTTTCATTGTTATATAAAAGTAAATGCAATTTCTAAAATTGGTTATGATGTAATATAAATGAAAATTTGCACTTTGTGAAATTTACAATTTAAAAGATTGACTAACACTAGTTAAATGTTAAAACCCTCCTCCCCCTCTTTTCCCTCATCAGTCTCTGCTTTATGTCTATCACTGTCAGTCCTAATATATTAGACTGCAAAGCTGATCTGCAAGCAGTGTACATTTAATATACGTTCTGTACTATTGAGCATCAAGGTTGTGGTTTCTGTTCATATCCAGTTTGAGGATAATGAGACTGAATCACAGCAGCAGGTTAGGGTTGTTGTTGAATACAGTTTGGACTGAGGTGGTGTTTTCTTAATGCCTCACAGTAGCAGCCTGGGAACAGACTTCTGGGAATCTGTTTTCTTTCTTTTTTTTTTTTTTCAGGTTCTTATCTTGTTTTCTGCTGTTGCAGAAAAGTTTCCTTTTTACCTTCATTTCCAAGATAACATTCCATATAATTTAGGGAGAAAACATACATGATGACTGCTGAGGGGATATGTTTTCTTTTTGTATTATTTTTGAAGAAAGAAAAAAAAAAAGCCTCAGGTCAGTCGTAGCATGTGATTATGCTTAATTCCTCACAGCCCACAGCAGCTTAGCGTTGAAAGCTGTCAAGTGGGGATCTGAAGCAAATTTAAAACCTATATCATTAGCTCCATAAAGGGAAGTAGTTCTCTTAGAATATGTTTTTTCATGTGTAACCTATATCAGGCTGAATAAAAATGTGTTTATGTACAATAGATGGTTCCAGTGTCATAATTAGTGGTATTTTTTGCATTCAGTGTGGTGTTGGACCTTCAGTGTTTGCTGTAGCAAAAATGTGGCACATAATAGTTTGATTTTCTGTTTGTCTCCTTGCTGCGTTTTCCACTCAATGCTGTTTCTGCTCTGGCACCTAGGTTGTTATACTGCCATAGTATCTCTGTTTGATTGTCTTAGTTTATTACTGGAAGATTCCAAAACTGAGGGGGAAGTCAAAGATTAGCATAAGGCGTTATCCATGATATTGTCTTCCATGCCTGAGGCACGAGTGACTACCAACTTTTATAAAAACCCTGTAGTTGTTGAGATATGTCAAGGTCATGGTGACACCAGATTTGCGGCCCAGAGATCACCAGTCACTAGGATTCATCCTCTGAAGACTCAGTTTCTGTTGAACAGTAGCTGAGATATTACAGCCTAGATGAAAGTGGTGCACGTGTAACTACAGGTTTCTCTGTAAAAATACAAACTGCTGAATGATGCACCAAGTGCATTTTGGGCACTACCTACAGTATGTAGTGTGATATTTAGCCCTGTGCCCTATAGTTTGCTGGTTTGACCCAACATTACTTAATGAAATTGCACAATTTTCTCCCCAAAGAGCCAAATTTCTATTGGATGCCTTATTTACCAGACAGAAGTATTTATTTGGAGACTACATAAGCTAGTGTAGGTGACAAAAAATAACCTACTGCTCAGTTCAAACAGCGAATAAGCTCCATGTCTGGGGAAGTTACTCTCTTCCCCAATGTAATTGCTGAGAGCTGCTAAAGAAAATACTTCAGGCCTCAAACTGACTTCCAGAGCACAAAAGAAACATCTGCCCCATTTAAATGACCTATTCCATTTTAGATTCATTTTACAGGTCTAACCTCAGGATATCCCCAAACACCCATCGGGAACAGGCATACCCTAGATAAAAATGATGAAGATTGTGACCTATTTCTGTTTCTCTACGCTTTTTGCACGGACCACTACACTGTTTGGCTCAGCAGTGAGCTTCAATAGAAGCCTTTTGAATGTGACCACCACTTCTTCACCAGATATGTCTTTATTGAACTGAACAGAGGTGTATTTCTAGTGTGATAGATTAAGGTTATGAAAGTTATGGTTTGCTGAAAAAACAGAAAGCCTGACATCCACTGGATAAAGCTTGGTATTACAATATTGTGAGTGTTTAAGGCAGCAAACGGAAGCTGTGATTACATAGTGCCACTAACTTCTCAGTGTCTACATTATTAGTTTCAGGAGCACTGAAATGCATAACAAGATTATAAATATGTAACAAGTGGCAATAAATATTAAAATTGTACTGTGCGGATGATGGCAGTGGTTATGTACAAAATGGTGTAGTACACACACATGTTCTCTTTGTGTTTTCATCTGTTTTCTTAAAAACATGGTTTTGGCCAAACCTCAGAAGTTAGAAGACATAAGGTATTTAAATACACTCTGTCCTGATATGTGCTCCACACATCACAGGAAATGTCTTAATGAGTTAGATGCTGTATAAGGAATGTGGTTAGTGGTTTGGGGCCTACCCAAAGGAAAATAAGATATTTATCTGTGTTGATATTTATATTTAATATAAAAACACAATAATGAAACGTAAATGAATGATGCATCGTGACATTTAAACGGAGACATAAATAGAAATGTCACAGTGCATTTCCTGGACTGCTCTATCTTTATTCCAGTATTTCCGTTGTGTGTTATATCCACTGTGTTTTTTTTAGGAAGTTTTGTATTGCTTACGGATCATATTTACCAGATGCCCATAGTCAGAATTTATTTTGCAGCTAAAGGTTTAACATAAAAGCACTTGCATTAATAAAATTGTCATAGTTTTATGTAATTCTCTGTTGAACTTGTTCATTGTGTTAAAAGCCTCATTGACCAGCTGCAACACTGAAATGCTGTTTATGTTATAGCAATAAAAGGTTTATTTTTTTTACAGTAGATATTTTTGCATTTGTGTTGTGCTCTCAGGTTTAACGCTTCTATTAGATTGAGTACTAAGAAGCTTCAGAACAGAACTTTTGCTGGAGGGATGAGCACAATTTTTCTAAAAGATCTTCCCACAGGAACCAAACCCATCAGAACAGAAACGTTTCATCACAAAATAAAGTCAGGTTTTGTTCTCTTACCACCACGAGGTCAGCTGCACCTACAGCAGTTTTATGTCATACAACTGGATGTCAACTGCTTAAAAGAAGTATTTGTATTTGTTACTAGATGTTTACAGTATATGCAAATTTAGTCAATAAATTTGATCAACAAATTCTAGAAAGAAAGAAAAAAAGAAATGTAATGTGATGTGCTTGTGTGGCCAAAGCCCAAAGAACACACCAGTGAGCCAGATGAATTTGAATGTTGTTTATTTTCATTCATTTCCACATACACTGTCCTGCTGCTAGAAATATTGAAATATGCATCAATCCATGGCTGGAAGTAGTCCCACTGTTTCCTCCTAAAGATTTATGGCTTCAGTAGCAACAATGGGCTTTGGGTTAAGAGCCAGAGAAGTCAAAAAGTACTAAGATGCATATGAATGCTTTTGTTTGTTTTTTGGTTTTGTTCTTTTCATGGGATTTCTTGGCAATGCCGGATATATCGACGCATGAGTTTCCTGCAGATTATTAAATTACATTGTTAATCGAACAGCAGCACGACTTTGAAAAGTAGATATGTCAAGTAAAAGACCTTGAGAGTGTTTATTTAATGTAATGCTTTGCTTTTTGTATTTATTGAGTCTCCTGGTTTGGTCTGGCTTTCCTTTAAAACTCAGCTAGGGTTCAGGTCCTTGAAATTCACTGAGGACAACTAACTCTAATAAGACAAATGCAGGTTTTCTTCCTAGTTTAGAGATTTTGTCAGATTTTCCTGACAGGCAAGTAAAATTTCTGCCAGCAGACATTGGCAGGAGCTTTACAGTTGTATCTCACAGGACATTGGCAGCAGGAGCTTTGAGTGTGGTCAGTCATGGAAATGGAAGCTATCTTTACAGAAAGCTAACGTCAGGAAATTGACTCTGTGAAGCTTGTTTTACATGTGCCGAGTCATACCTCATGCATACGCTTTGTAAAATGCAAATACTGTAGCATTCGCTTTGTATATGTAGTCACGTTGCCTCCATAAGATTTTATGTGTGATAATTGAAAATTAATAGTTTAGGAATACGTTTTTTCTTTGGTAAAGTTCAGTTTGACTCTTTCTCATGAAAGCCAGTGTCAAAGATATATGCTGGGTCCAACTAATCCTGTGCGTGTCGTTCTACTGTGTATCACACTCTGCTGCTACTGTTGCACCTGCGCCACTAGATGGCCCCAAGTTTACATCTGCAGTAAGGATTGCACTGAGCTCAGAGCAGATGGGTTTAGGACATTAATACAGCACAGGATTATTGTAGCTCATACCGCAACCAACCCATAAACAGACCATCAACATGCATATGAGCTTCTGTAGATTCAGTAAACTGCTTTTATCCCTCTAACAATTCTGACAACTATGGTTAGTTAATAGTTAATTCTAGTGCTCAGTTTAAATATACCCAGAAAAAACTGGCCCAGGACTCGGAGCTTCACCATAACTAAGAGTTAAATAATGAAAGTACAATGAAGAGATTAACATCGACTCTGCCAATGTATCTTGAAACCCTGGAGAGTCTGTGATAATTAGTAGTTGATTAGCCACTATCTCCAGCACTGAAACCTGTGAACAAAGTGTTTGAGCAGATAGCACTATTTTTTTAACAGATATATGAGCAATGGCATAAGGCACGTTCAAACCACCGCCCTCAGATTTCTTTATTTATCTCTTGGATCTCTTGAACATAAAATACCACAAACAGCCTGCCTGATCTTACATTTATATGCAGTAGTGTTATAACAAATGTTAGAGTAATGGCAGCACACGCATCTTCGCTTCCCCAAACTAATTCCTTCTTTTAGTGTTTTTTTTTTTTTTGGCTTTGTGGATGTTTTTTTCTTTCAGTAGTGATATGAACATTGTTACTGATCAAAATACTTGTCTGAATCTGATCTAAAATCCTAAACTAGCTAAATTATATAAGGAAATGTGAAAAATAGTCTTTCATGCACATTTCTGTATTTCACTCTAAATTGCTTAAAATTCTATATATGTAATTAAGAAAGTAAAATCACCTTTTGTGGACCCCAGATGGCTCGAAGTTGTACTTTTGAAGTAAAACTATGATCAGATTCCTGCTGTATTCAACATATTCAGAAGATGCAGGCAGCAGTAACACTGTGACACTACACAGGATGATGTTGAACATAAAACAAGAACAACAGAAAAATAAAACACTTCTGTGCACCTGAGTTTAACTGAGAAAAGCCACTAAAATATATTAAACCAAAGACTTTTGCTCTATGATTAGAGGTCAAATGAACTATAAATAGAATATTTACCATGAGTTGCAAATGTGTCAAAGGCATGATAGTATTTGTACTTAATTTCTTACATTAATTTTCAATCATTTAAAGTGATTTCTGGATTTAGGGCTTTAAAGAGTTGGCATCTTATTATGCCAAACAAACACATTTAGTTAAATTATCCCTCACATGGTGTGTCACACATCGAAATTTGCAGTGATGAAGTCAGCTTGGAATTTCATTAAATCCTGTGTGACATGCATAGTTTTAGGTGTCAGCTGTATTTCTGTCTATTAGAAAGGCTCCAGAGAAATGTCATTATGAATTTCTGCTTGTTTGACCTGAACAACCATAGCTGCTTAGTCTGATTCTTCTTTTGTGTGTGAGCACAATTTTAAATAAGCTGAACAACCATGGCAGCTATTTTTTGTGCTGCATGCCACACATAGCATTCACACTTTGGCAAGTGGGACCTGTAAACATTTACATTTCATATATCATGTGTTGAATGCATCCCTATCATGTCCCCAGTGTAATCTAAATCACCATGTTGGAGGAGTTCATATTACTTTTCAGCAACAACAAAGCAGATTCTATTGAAGCTGTGCAGTCTCCAACAATGCAAAATCTCTGATTTATAAAGAAATGTTACTCCTTGAAGTCCTTATTTTTTTTAAAAACAAGTAAAAAACATCAGCTACTCCAGTAAGATATTTACTCAGGTTTTAACACAGTCTATATTTTGATCAAAACAGGTATGTCCCTGCACTACAGTGATAAAAAAAATGAAATTTCATCTTCAAAACACATGAACTGATCTGCATCAAAAACAGAAAAAAAAAATTCTTTACTGACCACTGGAAAAAAAAATGTTTGTTGAATGTTTTTGATGTCTGCACTTCACCCTTGTCTTTGTTTTTCCACTGTTTCTCCACTTGGGGGCAAAATACACTGTCCTGATCTGTTTCATGGAAGGTAGAAGCTCTCCTGTATCATGGGGCTGGTTCAAGGACGAAACTGCTCTTTAAAGGACAAGAATTCTGGAAGTGAAATTCAGATTACATTTTAGTTTGTGTTTCTGTGGTAATTCTGTTGTTTAATACCACCTAGTTAGAGCCACACAGTATTTTTGCTGGCCTTTGACATCAGAGTCTGGTTTCTTAGACCAGCATTAGGTCCTAAACAAAATACCTCCATTACAATTTGTTATAATCTATTAATAGTTCGATTCTACATCAGGCAAAGTTCTGGTAGACTTCTTCTAAAACTACACGTTGTATCAAAGCTTTGATCGCTGAGATTTTTTTTTTTCTTAGTTCTGTCCTCTCACCTCCAGAATTTGTCTTTATTTAGACACTAAGAGAACAGTGAGGGAAACAGTAGAGAGCGTCTCTGTCAGGTCCTGATCCTGGGCCAGCTGGTGAATATGGTTCTATTTTTACACAACTTAGAGCTTATGTTGCACTAATTTTAATCTTGCAGAGGGTAAAGCAAGAAAAAAAAAAAAAAACAACACAGTGTTGATACAGTTCTCGAGCCATCGCCTGGCACTGTTTATATCCATTATAGTACACATGACCCACAACATCTGCTTCTGTACACCTGTTTGTGAAATCCCTGCTTCTTGTCTCATACAGCTTCAGAGTGGATCTAATTGCCACAAGTTAATGTACAATAGGAGCACATCAGACTTAAGACCAAGGAAAGACCAGTTGCAGATGGAGGTGAAATCTTCACTGCGCTATGGTTGAGGCAAAAAGGTGAACCTCTTTGGTGCCCTGCAGCCCTCTTCACCTCAGCTGTGACACTTGCAGAAACTGATTTTTTTGGCCGTGTTTCTACCAAACAATTGCTGTTTTCCACATTCAGCAGAACAGAGTAACAGTAGTGATCATTCTGAGTTGTGCTTCTGGCCAAGTGGTGACTCTAAGGCTAGTATTTACTTTTAGCTCTGAGGACAGTCAGACTCCAGCTGTTAGTCCATCAGCTAATGACTGACTGTGTCTGAGTGTCGTTCAGTGTTGAGCAGGTAGTGTACACTGCAGTTTCATGTTTGGTGAAAACAAGACTGGTGAGAGTGAACCAGAACAGTAAAGTTGTAAATTGAACAGCTAAACAGCTGCAAGTTGCTCTAAAGACTTGTAAAACCAAGGGAGCAGCATGTTCGACTGACAATTAAAATATCAACCTGAAGTACACAAACACCTGCTGTATCTGAAACACGAGCAGTTTTCTGAAAGTGTATATGTTTTAGAGGCTCTGGACTTCATGCTGCATTATGACTTATGACTGTACTGCAAACCCTTTTTTCTGCCCTTCATTCAAGGCACTTTTTCAGGTTTCTGCCACCTTGTCCTCGCTCTGTCTCTCTTTTTACAATTCTTTTCAGCTGTTTGCTTCCATCACACACTTGCCCCCCCTGCACCCCAGGCCATCACTTTCTTTCACCACCTAACCTTTTATTTCTTCACCATCCCTCAGCTTTCCCTCTCCGCTCTAGATGTATGCCTTTCCATTTCACAACCAGGCCTTTTGTCTACTGCCGTCTCAGCTGCCCTGCACCCATTTAGCAGCCAGTACCTGCTTGAGGTGATGACCAGTTTAATGCAAAGAACCTACTACTTACTTCCACTACGGGGTAGAAATATGTTGAGCCAGACAACAAAGAATCCATCCATCCATTACCAATACCTGTTTCCTTAAGGTCACAGGGAAATAGTCTAAAACTAAAATAAAATATCACATACTTTAATAGTAGAGTTTGAACCTTAATGAACATATATGATGATGTTAAATAAATACCATAAACCTATAAATGATTTGATACATGCATTAATACATGAAGAGACTGGACTGAATTAAGTTGAAAGCATGAGATATACTGTAGTAACTGCTATTAATAGTATAATGAAAGATGCTGGTGCATATTCATAAAACTGTGTCAGGCTTGACTCCTTTGTCTGTGGTTTTCCTTGTGTATTTACCTTTTGCATCATCTGGTCATATTCATATTCATTCACTAGTTATCCTTTCTCAGTTTCCTATCAGGTCAAGGATCATATTAGTGGAATTATTATACTCACAGTGCGAAATAATCTAAATTCTACAAGAAATAAAGACAGACTTAAGACCTTTCTGATGAGCAAATCTGCCTGAACACTCCCACACACACAAAAAAACCACACATGCAGATATTATTTAGGCAGATACTGTGTGGCTGTGCTTGGCAATGTCTGTCAGTCAGTGGGTCGGTCCATCATCATTTGTTCCTGTCTAAAATATCTCACAACTATTGGATGGATTGCCAGATATTTATGTTCTACAGAGGATGAAATCTAATGATTTTAAAGATCCACTGACTTTTCCTCCACATTCATATGATGGACATTGTGAAATCTTATACAGACATTTGTATTCCCTTAAGGATAAGTTGTAATAACTTTGGTGACTCCTTGACTTTTCCTCAAACTCTGGGCAGAATTTGAGTTTGTCTAACACTTTGGTTTATGACTAACTATCTTCATACCTAAAGATTTCCATCAGCCTCAGCTGTACTTTGCTGTGTTTAGTGCTTATTAGAAAATGTCAACATGCTAATATGCTAAACTAAAATAGCAAACATTAACATATTACCAGGGTCATTCTGAGCTTGTTAATATACTGATTCAGCCCAGAGCACCTGTGCAAGTACAGCCTCAGAGATCTGCGAACATGACTGTTTTCTGTTTTCTTGTTCTCATTTCAAATATTTTTCTCTTGTTAGCATGTGAAATCTATATTTAGCTGTTTTTGTGCCTGTTGCTTGTATGTTTTTCCCATGTTGACTAACTAAACTCTGCTAAAAAGTACTGCTTGTTGTCTATCAAGGTACCAGCAGGGCACCAGCAGCCAGGAGCAACGTCCCTCATCTTCCTAATCCTCACAGTCTGAAGGGGCAATTTGTGATCCTCCTTAATATTCCTGTGTGTTGTCACATGTTTGTGCTTCTGCTCTGTCCTAACAAGGACATTGACGTTTCCCCCTATATTTTCTAACAATTGTACTGGTCCTGTCAGGTTTGGTTAATGCAAAAGTGATTATGACATAAATTGTTTTTTGGCTAAAATCTTGGAAATAATACTTGCAGGTAAGAGAAGTTAAGACAGATGCGTATTCAGTGGGTTTTAAAGCCTTTATGTGCTCTGATGAGGTAAGATGGGAACAAAAATGGCTAATGGTCTGATCAAATAAAACACTGTGCTTTTGCAAAATCAAACAACCTTTCTTTTCAGATTATGAATGTGAAACACAAATTAATAGACAGGCAGAAGCAGAGACAGGCAGATCACATAACCCACATAACCCACATATCCTGTGGCAACAAGAAAGCGGGGTCGAATTAGACGTTTAAGGCAGTGGTTCCCAGAACAAGCAGTATCTGTATGTAACTCAAAACCCGTCGTACATGTCTACTGGTTGTAAGAGAAGTGTTTTTCTTCCTGATTTATAGGAGTAATATCTGGAGTTCAAGTCTAACATGACAGGTTTTGCTTGTTTTGTATGAATTTATCAACCGACTCTTGAGTTCAGCTGAACTCTAGTGTCTTTCAGCTCACTGTTTCAGTTTTATAGTCTCACCTTTCTCATTTGTGGACACAGCAGGATCTGATAAAATGACTTCTGCAGATAGTAGCTGTTAGCACACAGCAGCCAGACAAACAGCTAATGAACACAGTGGAGCTTTTAGCAGCTAAATAGACAGATATTTCCCTCAGGACTCATCTGATATAAAATATTAGTCTGTATTAATTTTGTTTATTGATTTGTCTACATGCATGCCATCATTTTCCTGTCAGAGCAGAACTCTGTGGTCCTCTGAGGCAGCTTTTTGTAAAGAAGTGGTCATTATGGCTTAGTTTGCTGTTTCTGACAGCCTTGCAGTTTCACATGTCCCTACTATGCAACAGCATGCTGCCACTCTAATGCTATTCTAAAAATATCTGTTTGCATTATGGCTGAAGTTTTCAGTGTTCATTTAATCAGACCAGTCTTTTGCATCATGCACTTAGAATCTTTCCCTGCTTTTTTTGCAAACTCCAGGCTGCTGTCAACTGCCATCTGGCCACTCTCCCACACAGTGCAAATTTGTGAAGTGCATCATTGACTGGTGTCTTTCTAGAAAAATCTCTTCTTGCATTCAATGAGTGTTGCAGTTCAATTAGACAGGTCTTTGGATCTTGGTCTCCTCCTTGACCAAGGTCCATTGTTGCTTGCCACTTGATTTGCGGTAGGAGAAGTGGTAAACCACATCACATTTCTAGAAAATAGTTTTTTGACTTAGCGAAATAAAATGAAGGATATAGAGTAAACACACAATACAGGTAAGGTGTGTTTCTCATGCATTGCACAAAGGTGTTGTGACTGTTGTGGGACACAGTTTTATGAAGTTTTCTGTCATTTGACGCAGTACTTCCAAAGGCTGCACTGAGTTAAGCAGTAAGTTATTCCTGAGGAGCACCTTGTCATGATTTGTGTTAAACTGATGGAACGTGTCACCAAGCGTGCAGTGATGGACAGCAGTGGTCCATTTGTAAGCTGCGGGGAGCTTAGTCCACGTGCTTTTCTGATTTCCTGAGCTTTCTGACAGCATCATGAATATTTGCTCATACTAACAGCCTTCGCTACTGCAACATTTTTGTTTTTTTCATTTTGGATCATTCCTGATGCTCATTATGTTCTTCAACCCCACAGGGTGTGCCCCTTTGGCCAGCAGTAGGGTAGCACTTAATAATTACCAGACAGTAATTGAGGCAGCATTTCATCATCATACTCTCATCAAAACATCTGCTATAACAAGACTCATTTATTGAACTGGCACATCTAAATTAAATGCAACCATTACCACTGATGTGTTCGGCAAGTCAATTAGTTCACTGTATGAAAGGTCTGTTGCAAATAATTTAGTAGCATTGTTATTTCCACAGTCCTGGTGCATCAGTCTCTTAGTTCCAGGTGGGTAGATGGTCTGTGCGTGCGCGCACGTGTGTGTGTGTGTGTGAGAGAGAGAGAGAGAAAAGACTTTTTTTTTTTTAAACACAAAACCTACATCTAAATCTAAATCAAACAAGCTTCAGATGTCTTTGGGAAGCTTAGAAACCAAGTTGTCGTAATGACTATATATCCAAACACAGTGGAAAAAGCTATTCTGAACTGCTGAAAACCAGGAAGTGTAACAGCCTAGCAGTTTGACGTGCCATATTAAGAGAAGCACAGGTGTAATCAACAACCCTGATGGTTGTTCTGTTCCATTTAAGTGGGCCAGTGAGCCAACGTGCACAATATCAGGGCCCTGTTCTTAATGTTATCGGTTACACCTGTGCTCATTAGTTCAGTCACTGCATCTAATGAACCCAGTCTTAAAGTAATTATCCCTCTTTTTTATTTTTTGTGCTTTTTTTTAAAACTATTTAATCTACTTATTAATATCATGAATTATGATAGCATTAATACGTCTTACATTTTGCAGACTGCATTGCAGATCTAATGGTATTTGGCAGGTTTAGCTCCATGTCTTCTGGGACCCTCCTGGCACTGCCTCATTAATACCCTGGTCTGATGGCAGACTCAACAAAACTGCACCAAGAAATGAGATATTTACAAGATGTGGTGCACTTCATTCAACTTTGCAAATTCACCTTCATTTCACTTAAAAGCACAGTTCAGTAAACTGATGTAATTAAATCAATATTTAGCTTTTTTGCTGCATGTAGTGATGTACTGAATTACTTGTTATGGCACCTTTCTCAGACTTGGGCATTAAGGTTAAGATGAGGAGACTTGGCAGGTCTGTGGCCTGTAAGGTAGAAGCAGATAGTCTAGCCTAGCTCTGTCTTATTCTTGTTATTTCTGTTTCTCGCGTAAAGACAGAAAAACAAATGATGCTGCTTCCTGTTGGCTACTTTCTGCTGTTCTCTGGCAGTGAAAGCAGAAGTTATGCGCTCCAACATGTCCTCATCATCAGTGGCAGCGGTACAGGGTGTGATGCCATGGCAGACCTGGTCACAGATGGTACACTTAGGCACCCCAGAGGCTGCCTGCTGGTAGAACACACATGTTACACAAGAAACACTGTTATTCTCCGCTTCCGCTTCAGACACACTCCGTCAGGACCTCCTCTGTACAGATTTCACTGATAAAACTCTTTGGGTATCTGGCAGACTTCTCATAACTAAATAGTCTTTTTCTTTTTTCTTTTGAACAAGTGACAGACTTTTGTATTCTTGTTTTTTGCAAAATGCAAAATGCAAAAATGCCATTACCTTTTTGTGAACAAATAATTGCACAGTGTGGTGTCACTTCTGAGTTTCTGTTCTTGAGTCTGCAAGGAGAATGAGCAGTCTCACTTTCTTGCTCTTTCCAAATTGACCTTATTGACTTCACCTCTATCTCTTTCTTGTGATAAAGTGCTTTTGGCAGATCTCATTAAAGCTTGACGTTACATCTAAAAGAGGCTTAAAGCAGATCTCCCCAAGGCCTTGCATGTCTTTAGCAACATTGAAAAGTTCTTGAATCAATCAGAAATTTTAAAGCCCCTGCTGTTCCCTGTCCTGACAGCCTTTAGACATCTTAAGTCTTGGTGGTTGAGGAGGATAATGATGGTGAGCTCCTCAGAGCCAAATATAAAAATTAGTATCTGTAAATAAAAGTGAGGACTATTGAAGTTAACTCATTAGCACATTATATGGCAATGCATTGTATTGGCAATAATGATCTATAGTCCCCTGAAGATAAAAGCCAATTTGTGGTTTTGAGTGAGATGCTTGGACAATTATTGGATGGACTGGATTGGATAAGTTAATGAGCGACCTATGACCTACTTTCAATGTAGCACCTGCACATATGTGTGGACTCTAATGCTGTATTTTTAGGGAACTTGATGACTTTTAATCTCTAATTTGAATGACAAGACACAGTCGACAACTTCAGGAAGAGGAACAGAACAACTGCCGTGTGTTGTGCTTGTTTCTTTTTTCCTCCAGTGTACAGAACATAACTGATACATAACTGAAGCCTTCGCTTGAAAGTTCAGATGTGTGGCAGGAGCTGACACGGTGCTCCGCCATCCATGAAGAAAACGGCAAGAATGGGATGACAGTGACATAAAAGAGGTGGAAATCTACTTCCTCACAGGCTGTGCAACAACGGAACAACCTGGGTAGGATTTTCAGTATCTAAAAAAAAGAAAGAATTTCAAGCTATTACAGTTTCATCTTTTGTGGGAGAAACTGAGTGTACTGTAGAGCTGCTAAATATAGGACCTTTGTACCTAAACAACAGGAAAATTAGGGGGACAGCACCAAACCCACTGAGTCACTACAGGCCATTTAATCATGATATGTAGTGGTGATGCTGCACAATCCTCTTACTAGTGAGCTTACTGGTAAATGTATTGATGTAAATGTTGCTGATGTTATTAGGATGCCAATGTCATTGATGCTAAAATAATGTAACATTCAGTTTCTAGTATTGTTTTATGTGAAGTCCTTTTACTGGCTTTTTGTTTCTTCCCAGTAAAGGCGTCTGTGTCTTGATGGCTTCTGTCAGTGTCTTTTGAAAAGGATGCTGAGACTGAGCTGTGCCGTCTTCTAAGCAAACCTCTGCAGGTGACTTGAACGTCAGGTACCGAATGTCACATCTCTTAAATGTCTGTACCTTGACTTTGATGAACCCAGCTTCCTTCCTTTCTTGCCTGTAGTTGCCAAATGTTCTTTTGTGTCCAATTTTTATTATTGTCTATTTTTTGCTCCAATTTCTCTTGACCTCCATATTGCTGAGTGGTGTGCTTCTTTCAGATCTCATTTTTAATCAGCTCAGTTGGACAGGCTGAAATCAGATAAGTGGGCTTCTGAATTCCCTCCTGCAGCTTCAAATGAATAACTCTCCTTGTTTATCCAGATTCTTGTTTGTATGGTCCCATGTATTTGGCAGATTTCATACAAAGGACAAAATACTTGCTTCTAAGCTTTTCTTCTATCAAATTTTTGTCCTGTTCTTGAACAAAGTGCCTTCTTTCGGTGACTCGTTACACCCAAATCTGTTTAGACAAAGCCATCTGGACGAACGTGGACTCTGCTGTTTTCTTTGACTGTGAGGTCTGGTCCCTGGTGTCCTTAGGGGCTGAAGTTTCTTCATACAAATAAAAGTGTCCAAACTGCAGATGAATGCACCTGTGTCACCTGTGGTTTTGGCATTTCATTTCCAAACGACAGGACAGATGCATCAGTGATGAGTATGCAAAAATATGCATGTCACTTTCCACACAAACACTAATATTTATACATGTAATTTGCAGGATTTATCTTGTCACTAGATCACACTGTAGAGTCTCACACAGCCTCTTATAGTCTACACATTGTTTAGTTTTGGTCCACATATGTATCTTAACAATAATTCACACTGACTCATAGATTTGACCTATCCTCATGTGTAATCAATGTGCCAAAGAGCAGGATTGCTTTACTGCAATTCTAGTAACTGAAAAGTCAGTATTTCTTTGATAATCTTATATAAATTATATTACATATAATTATATATGACCTGTAAAATGAGCAAGACTAAATATCTTTAGTGTGATATCTTTTTTTGTATGCACATTTGCACGTCCATTTCCTTACACCAGCACCAGAGCAATAAAAAGCTGTAAGAATACAGACACTTCTTTCAGGAACCCCTTGAGCAGATTGAACAGTTTACTGTATAAGCACATAACTAATAACTAGAGGCCTTTCAGTTAAAACAAAAAACACTGCAAACATGCTCAACTTTTTATCCTGCTCACTGTGTCTGGTTTGCAGCCACTTGTTTCTGAGAGAACTGTTCGATGTCTAAGCCCCTTGAGACTAATGAAGAGGCGCTTTAACAATATCTTAACTGGGAGTCTGAGCCTCCAGTCAATGAAATCCTTTCAGCATGATGCAGTTTAAAGTGGCAGGACAAACATCAGTTCAAACACACAATCAATAGGTTACCTACTAAAAGTGTAACTAGTTACTATTACTGGTCCTACATATTGATCTCTCTGATCCTCTGGGGTGGTTCTGGAGGGTCTAGGTTAACTTTTAGTCCAAAAAATAGATTATCATGGAGGAAAAAACAAAAATCTTAATTAATTTTGTTTATGACTGCCATCATTAATCTGTATTTTGAAGCCAGTCCTGTGCTAACCAGCTGCTATAGACATTGAAACTGTCCAGACTGATGTATTCTCTGAAAGATCACAAAGAGAATAAGTCCATGGCCCAAAATATGTATTAATACCCATTTCTGAGGAGCTACCATTTTTCACAGAAAGCACATTTTTAGCTCAATTATCAATGCAGAAATGTTTCAGGCTTGTGGTTATAGCTTTCCACAAAAGTGTTCTCCACAGAAAATGTACTTACACAGGCTTTATATACTATTTTTTTATGTGGAGGAAAAATGTAAGCTTCCACCATGTGTGCGTCTCTGTAACGTCATTTCAGTCTCTCTCACACTCATTTTTTTGGTGATAACATTTAAAGTGTTTTGTTTCAGAAGAGGTTTGTGACTGTAATCAAAGCATTTCAGCATAACAGTTCACAGTAACCTTCTTTATTTTGGGTACATTATTTTTAAAATAAATGGGTTGTCTGGTGTCTATTAAAAAAGACACACACACACACACACACACACACGTAAGTAACACAAACAATGACTTACTGTAGGCATTTCATTCAAACATGATACATTCGTGCTGATTTAGTCTAATTATTGTTGACTACATCCATCCATCCATCATCTATACCAGCTCAATCTGTAACCAGGGTCACAGGGATCTGCTGGAGCTTATCCCAGCTCTCTTTGGGTGGAAGGCAGGGGGACACCCTGGACAGGTCCCCAGTCCATCACAGGGCCACATGTTGACTACATATTATAGCCTATGATTTTAGTAGATTTTTGGTCAAACACTTAGTTGAATAACATTTTTCGCATTGATCAGTTTTATTTAAGATGTTTCCATTGGTTGGTCAACACTGTAATAGGGTCTGATTATCTTACCTTTGACTGGCCTGACTCTGTGTCGGCTATTTAACATTTCGTCGTTGCTCTTCGTCGCTTTTGAAACAGCGCCCCCTGGGTAATAGCGGACGTCAGTGCCCACAATACGGTTGAAGTTGGCGTTGAGCAGTTTAAGTCGAGGCGCGACGGGAAGTGTCCGCCAGGTGCAGGTCACCTTTGATTACAAAACAAATGTTAAAACAAACAGCAAATAAAGACAAAGCCACTCTGTCACAGGAAGATGTGCAGCGTAAGGTGAATAAAACAAAGGTCAGTCCTGGACGGACAACAAACAAAGCAGCAACAAGTGGGATACTATTGACTCTGTACATGGACCAGGTCAACTCCATGAAAGAAAGGACAGTGGACTTTCAAACAGGGTGAGTCACATACAGTTTCTTCTTTCTGCTTTGTTTGCTGTGTGGCTGCGTGTTGAACTGTTTGAGGTCATATCATGCGCTGGGCCTCGACGTTGAAGTTGCTGTGTTGTTGATGCTGTTCAGTCATTTCCTTGGTCGTTCAGTAATCTGCTGATTGTGATCTGTTTGTTGCTGGGCTGAAGCTGTGGCAGTTCTTGTTTTGCTTTCTGGCTGAGCTGCGTTATAATTTATAATGTTATAATGTTTCTGGTATGGACCATGGATGGTCTGTTGTCTAGAAGCCACCCTGCATTTTACTTAGTGAGTCTGTTGTAGTGTTACAGCACAGTGGAACAGATCTACAGACTGGAATTTGAAAATGTGTCACTTTTTTTTTTCTCTTTACATGAATAAACCTGCATTTAGTTCTGGTGGTTGTGGAGATGATCCAAAAAGCAATTCAGAGTATTGGCAGAAATCCACCAACAACTGCACACTGATCATATGATGCTAAGATTCTGAGTGTGGACAGTATTTTGATAAATCTGAGTAGTTTTGAAACCTCATGAAATATTTGCAAATATGAGATTATGCTTTTCAGCAGCAGCGACATCATTGTTTCAGTAAATGTGCGTATTGGAAGCACAGGGTGCTCATCAGTGATGATCTCCATGTACGCTTACAGTTTGACACTAATCTGCAGCTCCATTCTGTGCCCGAAACTCTCCTCTCATTTGCTAAAATTTTAATCAGACCAGCCGCTCCACAGTCTGTTGTGAGTCCTGTCAAATGACAGGAAAAAATTGCTGCTGGGAATTTAACTAAGACCCCCCCAAAAAATCATTCAGCGGTGCGTATATTGCTGTTCATATCTGTACAGACATATCAGAGGTACTACTTGTAAACAGACTTAATTTACATCTGAAAGTGTGCTGACATCCCTAAAAGCACTGCAGAATTTACCAAACCAGTGAGGAAGAAAAAGAAAAAATGGCACACGACTTTGTCTCTTACAGCTTTTAGAAGATATTTGAGACACTATCACAGAAAATTCCATGGAAATCATCAGAAGTTTCTACCAACAGATATTTAAACATTACTAGAAGTCACATTCATGAGTTTCAGGCCCCTGGCATCTGGTCTCACATCTCCACGCTGCTGTGCCTCTGCAGGAGCAGCAAAGAGGGCAGCAGGCATTTTACAACTGGCATTTGGTGCTCTGATGTCAGCCACACTGGTACACTGAGCCTGACAGCTTAGAGAATTGACAGAGATTTCATTTTTGGACTGAAGCTCACGCGTTTCGAGGGTTATATACTGTGCAGTGGCAGCCATTTCTAAGACATATGCCAGCATGTTTGAAATATGACACATTGATACATGTGAAGTGAATGTCGTGGTAAGAAAGAAGGCAAAGGCAGACAAAGGCCAATCGTAAGCATGTCTCACCTGCAAACTTTGCAAACACATATCCTCTTAAAGGCATTTGTTGTGCAAACATCATCTGTACCTTCATGTGTAGCACAGAGTCCTGCATGGTCCCAGTTTTGCAAATCTGCACCTGCAAGTCTCTGTAAGGAACCAAACTGCATTTATCTCTAAATCAAGTCTGAATTGACCTGTTTAAGATAAGTAACCTGTAATGTTAAACACACAGGCTACACAGTCACTCATCCAGATTGTCTCTCTTGCTTTAGTCAGCTCCCACTTGTTGTTGTTGTAATGCAAAGTGACACAAAGATAGATGATTTAGTGGTATTTGTCATCACACATCCAAAGTGACTGCCCGTTGTGGACACTCAGCTGCATTCTCACCTCTGGACCAGTGAGGGGTGAGAGGTTCTGTCATTGGTATTCACAATAAAAACATCATGGCAGTTAATTAGGCATGATACAATTAGGCTGGTTCGGACTTTTATTTTGTTTTTCTGTTGGTAGCTGCAGCAGCTGTACTGGATAAGAGGTGCATGTACTGTGCTTCAATATGGTCCAGGTGCAAAAGGATTTATTGAAAATGCTGGCAAAATGTTAAAAAGATTTAAGCACATCCGCCTCAAGACGCAGGCATAAGCTCAACTTGTAGCAAGTACAACTGTAACAGGAAGTGATCTCTGGAAATAGGCTGTGTTGTCTGTGATAATTACAAAGAAATTAAGTTTTTCACACCATACAGTGACAGAAATTTAAAAATGGCTCTAGGAATTTCATGCGGCACAGAGAAGGCTCATTGGGCTTTTGTAGCATCTGATTCCTAATTAGTTTACCCACTAAATGATCTGAGTGTGTTGGAGAGTGTTTGTGTCTATGGGCACAGAGCTGTAAGAGTGAGAGCGACGGAAGATGATAAAACTTGCTTTTAATCCATAAATACAATTCATCCAAGTGTTTGTGTCAGATTGTAGAGAGGTATGAGTTAATTAAAGCTGGCTAAACTGCTACTGATGTTACTAAACTGCTGAAGTGCTGCATTTTCTGATATTTTTGCTGTTATCAAATAGCTTTAGGTGTGTTAGTGTAGCGCCACCCTCTGAACTGGAGTGGAGCTTATCCTGATTTTCATGGAGAAGGGCAAACCAAGAGGGATTGCAGTCAGATTTGTGATCTGCCCATTGGGGACACGTTTATGTGTTAAGTGTAAATTAAAATGTTTTGACTTTATGGCCTGAGAATAAAATGACCCAGATAATTATTTCACAACATTATCATGATAACAGTGATAAACTATAATTTTTGATAAATGTGTCTTTTCTGCACAAACACCCAATTAAGCTACAGCAACTGGGTTTTGTGGCTGACGTGTGTAGGGCCTAAACAAGGAAAACACACTCACAGACACACACTCGATGGAAACATAAAAATGAGCGATTGCGAGGGGAATCAAAAGGCGGCACAGGACGATGAAATTGTGGCGAGGACGGGAACATTTTTCAAAAACCGTGCTGCCTCAGCTTTATGCCGAATGCAAAGGGAAGTGGAAGAGCAGCTTTACACACTTTGCCACCAATATTCACCAGTACTGAGCCCAGCTGCACGGCACAGCCTTACATGAGCCTGATAAGCATAAATGGTTGTAGAGAGTATCAGGTTATTGATTAAAAAAATAATGGTTGTTTAGAACCCTGATAAACCTTGTAGTTTATGTAGGGTTCAATTTTAGCCTGAATATAGCTCTTGCAATTCAGAATAAACAAACTCTGTGCATTAAGTGGTACTCGCAGTAGCACATTATGTGTATCCCTGAGGTCTAGCAAACATGTTGAATGTGTCCCCTTCTGCATTAACAATGATCAATGTGAAGAAACAAATTTAGGCTGTATACAGTGTGCTGTATGTGACAGTCTGGGTCCTTGTTTATTTTTATTGCGTTTGTGTTGGTAGGTGCACTATGCCATTGCTAATTTTTTTAGCAATATTCCCTTTTACAAATAAACTTTTTTGCAATTGATAGATCGATTTTCATCACCTGAAAGTTATTGGTATTCATGGTGAAGACCCTGCTTTACCTACACTTTCCATGGATTTATGCTTGCTCTGAAGGGAGGTGTGCTGTAGGCTTGTGCCCAGCATTTCTTCATGTCTGGCAGCACCTCTGGGTGTCTTTACAGATTTGTTTTAGCTCAGCCTCAGGCTAGACGCCTTAGGTAGATACCTCATCAAGATGAGTGACGGGAACTTGACCAGCTAACAGGGAGGAGAGCGAGATTACACTCTGCTGACTCAAGGCATAAAATATCATAACATATATTTAATTTAATCATAATATGGATTCAGTTCCCATTTGTAAGTTACATTATTACATTACATTATAATTCCTTGGGAGCAGCACCTCTATTGGATATACAGTATATGTTTTTGTGTGCTCATGTGTAAAGAAGCCTGGCCATGGGAAACGCACCAGCCAGTGTCAGACACTAATTGGAGACTCTTCCATTCTGCATGAAAGGTGGTGCCTGGTCCAAGTTATTCATACACATTAATGCAGTTTTTTTTTTTTTTTTTTTAACTCTGCAGATTTGACACTGTCATGCACCACCTTTTTAATAGTAGCAGGTGGAGTTTGATATAAACAGTTACCTTTGAATAAGTGAACAGTGTCCACAACATAGTACTATCTCCTTTCAGAGAGTCTGTTTCATTAACATGAAAATGAGTATTGATGTGCATAATGTAAGGATTAGTGTGCCAGGAATTTAAGGACTTACATTTTAACATTAAATAGTCCTTATGACATTGATGGGTCTCTAATCTTTACATTATTTTAAATAGTAGTGGAAAATCAGTTGTATTAGTTTAATAAATGTATAATAAATTTTATAAAAGCTTTCATTTATTTTTATTTAAAGTTCTTTGTTTTTATGTTTGAGTAGATGCTACTTGGCTCTATACACAACACAAAATCAGTTGTTTGCTCATTTTGACCCTTTTTTGTTTGGTGGATCAGCTGGCACACAGGCTTTTAACTGCACGTTAATCCCAGCACCATTGTTAAATAGTTAAGGAACTTATCTTACCTGATCTGATTTCTTGAAAGCTGCATGTAGTGACTGATGTGTGGATGTCAGTATTCAATCAGAGTAAGACTTGAGATGTGAAAAACACACAGGGTTTTTGAGCCAGATTGAATCCGTCCTATACTTTCATAAAAACACAACATGCTCAGCCAGGCTGCATCCACAGGGATTGTGTCTAGCAAAGGTTTGCTGTACTGCTAACCCTACATGTTTTTACGAGAGATGAAACGTGAGATCAGCCCCAGTGAAACCCCAGAGAAACAGAAGAGAAATCAGGTCATGTACAGGAGATGGTCGGGCTGTACAAAGTATGAGCGGCAGAGACTTAAAGGCACACATGGTGAAGGTAACTGGCTTATGTATCCTCAAAACAAAGAACGTCAGAAAACGGAAATTTTAGGGCAATCAGACATGGAAGCCTCAAGGACCCATGTGAAATCCACAGCTGAAAATAATCCAAACAGGAGGCGGTGGTGCAGCTGGGAAAACAGTACAGAGATGACAGGGACAAACAGAGGCATTTTTCACCAGGCTCTGAATCACTTTCAGGAGGCCAAAGACAAACGTATTCAGCCGCTGTTCTCCCACGTCTCTGATCTCTTACACAGACACACACCAGTGCTGGCAGGTGCTACAGTCTACCTTTATAAGTCAATATATATGAGCTCAGATGATGTGAGTGTTCACAGAATGGTGGTGCCAGTACTCATTTCTGTATCAGCAATACTTTGTCCCCGTTCCCATTTCTTTGTGTTAATAAACATGGCTGGGTTGTCTCGCAGTATGTGCTGACCACTTTGACATGTACTCAGACACCTACTCACTCTCTATGAAGAGATAAAAAGATAAAGCAGAAATGTAAAGATGATTTAGAGGTTCTTTTGCACTTGTTTTTCAGCTTTTATTCATGAGATAAAAAGGGGAGCTTCTGTGTTGTTGAGAGTTTAGTCCAGTTCTCTTTTTTAATTTTAACTCCTTATTTTCTCTCAAAGCAGCAAAGTACAGTGTTATTCCCTTTTAATATGATTGGGGACATTACTCCTGTAAAAAGGTAAAGTTAAAAATATTCATGCTTTTGTCTTGAATAGGTGTAACCTGTAAGTTCCATTCTTATTTCTGAGATTTTATTATGAAAAAATAAATAATCAGCCTTTATTAAAGTAGCAGTTATAGTTTGTTTAACATCAGCATAGATTAGAAAATGCCTTTGTCCTGTGATAACACAAAAATATAAATGTAATAGATTTGTTTCCACTGGACAGCGCTAGTTTGACTAAATGTATCCAAATGATGCAATAGAGAAAAAATGAAGAAATGCTGCAAGTCAATGGAACTAAGTGGAAACACAATAGATTTTTTTTTTTGACACATTAGTCTATAGTAAATGTGTACAGCCACTTTTTCCTTTCCTCATATTTTATGTGATAGCCATAGGTCATATACTCATCCAAAGTGAATCATGTTTTCCCTGGAATAGAAGTGTGATGTTTGCACTCCATCTAATTCATATCGTACCTTACTGCAATACATTTTCTCCTGGCTACAAGTGTTGCCTTCTCTTTGATCCACAGTGTTTCATTTATCATTTCTCAATGTTCTATATTCATAAACTATTCCCTCCCATGTCTCAGTTCTTGACACCATTCGGGCTCAGAGGGATGAGCCCTACACACAGAATAGCTAATAGAGCTAATGCCAGCTCAGAAAGAGACGAGTAATACCAAAATCCTGTCTTGTCATTTCTCACAGACTTAGTCTCACATTTATCTTTGATGTACACTGTATTCTGCTGTAATGCAGCATTCATGTCTCTTTATCCACTGTGTACCTGAGCCGACTCAGCAATTGAACACTTCTCCGTGAAACGATTTTGTAAATTTACTAAGGAAAAAGACATTTTTGCTAAACACCACATGTCACTGCAACAGGCCTGAAAAGAGCGACAATGAACTTGAGCAGTGAAAGACGAGAAAATCTGGCCTCAGGGTCAGTCGTTCAGTGTCTTAGGACCATTTCGAATGAGTGTATCTCCACTCTTTTATAATATGGAAGATATTTTTAATTTAGCCCGTTACATGTGGTGCATCTGCAAATGACATTTACAGATATAAAAGCTCTTTGCAATTTTTATCAGAATAAAATAATTTATATTCTCTTGACAGGAAAGCAGTTCTTTGTGATTGTCAGACAGATTGTTGGGTTTCAAACTGGAATCATCTGTAATGTGCATTCAACACCATATCCAAAGTGAATTAAATAGATGACTTGGAGTGATGGCTCTCTTGTCCCAGTTTGTTGAATATTTGATCTGAAAGATCATGTTAAGAGCATGTGATCATGGACACTAGATCAAATGGGGGGGGGGAAGTTCAAGCAGGAAGGCAAATAACAGTCATATTTACTGCAAGGTTTACACACAGCGTAATAAAATGCTCATTTGGAATAGTTGTAAATGTCATTTTTTTATAATTTATTATAACTCCAAACAAAAATAATTTCTACAAAAAATATTCAAATAATGTCATATAATATTGATACGTGGTTGATATCTTTTCTCTTTCTTTTAGACTTCTGATACTTAAATTCTCTTGAAATCAGCTTCCTGAATACTGTGTGACGATTAAATCTTGCTAAGTGTGGCAACAATCACTCATTCCTATAACAACCATAATAGTGGCTAAATTTTTATAATTTGTAACCCCCTGGATATTATATTATATGTATAATCTCAGCGACTGTTAGTGGGCACATTAGATACAATGACTGAAGATATAATTTTTAAAAAATGCAGCAGAAATAGAATAAATGTAAAATCAAGTCTCATTCTCTGAGGAGAAATGAAACCTGGTTAATATACTGTGTAGGCCTCAGCAGCAGGATCAAACGCGCATCTCGCCTCACGAACCGTCTGTCCATCATGTCGACATGTCTCGTCCTTTCATCCAAACCTGGCCACAGACATGTTGGCCATCAGTCTAACGGAGGTGAGATCGTTAACTCAACCGAGGAAAAAGAAAAAGTCCTTGTGGTTACAACAGCCATTCCCTTTGAAGTGAAACAGTGGTGAATTAAGTGGTTTCTTTATGCTTTTTGGTTTGATGCACATTGCTCCAGCTCAGGAATAAAGGGAACAGTGGTTGGTATTATTGTTTTCCCCCTTTGCCTGCATCGCTTTTCTCTGAGGTCGCTCCCCACACACTTGGTATCATAACAGTCCGGTGAGGTGTATGTGTGTATGCAGTGTGTTTAAAAGCAGACTTGTGTGAGTGTGTGCTTATGCGAGTGCTGAGGTGTGTGTTTCGGGTCCAACACCAGCACGACCCTACACACTCTGGGTCTCAGCTCGGCCTCACGTACACACACACATACACACGCTCCTTTGTCTCAGGGAGGTTTTTGTGGCTCAGTGGGGAGTTAACGTGGCCAGCAGGTGGGCTAGCAGAGTGCAGAGCAGCAGGGTGGCCTTGGAGAGGTGTGGTGAAGAGGCGGTGTTGCAGTCCTTGCCTGCCTCGCAGCGGGAGTGTTGGCACAGCACCCCCTTAAACTCTGGAGGACAGATGCACTTCTGGTTCTGGTAGCACGTTCCTCCGTTCTGGCACAGGAGCATCTCCTCATCGCACACATTAGCTGTGAGTGAAGAGAAGGCAGATAGAGAGACGAGCACAGGGGGAAGTAGAGGAAAAGAGGGAGTGTGAAGGAATTGCAGAGTAGGGAGAATATAAGAGGAGTCAGGAATAAAGAGTGTGCAGCAAAGTGACAGAGTGACAGGTTAAAGGATATTGGGGAGTAAAGAACACAAAGACAAAAGATGGCAAAGAGGAAGACGGGGGAAGATAAGATGGGGCAATGTTGGAAAAAGCATGATGGGAAGAGAGTGTGAGGAGTAGAATTCAGGGCAGAAAGATCAAAGTAGAAGAGAAAGTAGGAGGAAGGAAAGAGGTGAGATAAATTCTTGAGTCTTTGCATCAGGGACAACTGCAGGTAACACCTGCCGTTTTTGTTTTTTCAGCCCTTTTCTGTTTTCCTTGATCCTGCACTTTCTCAGGGTCAAGTTAAAATTGTTGTCTCTAACCCAGCAGGAAATACACTGCATGTGTGACATTTATTAAGTAATCACTGGAGGGACAAACAGCATCATTAAAATACAATAAAAGGCATTAGGAAAAGCATGAAGCTAGTTGTACTGCACAATATATTTGACCCAAAAATGTTCAGGGATAGATAGATAGAGAGAGAGAAAGAGAAAGAGATAGGATCTGGCTTCCGTAACAATCAATAATTACATAAGCTAACATTATTTTGTTACACCAAAGACAATTGCTTCTGTTGCTTGGAATCTTGGATTAAGATGTCAAACTCCAATTATACTTTATTGCTATTTACAGTAATACATCCCAATCTGTGATGAATAGACCCTCTGTCAAAATGCATGTATCCTTGTGGAGCTCAAACAGGCGGGGAGGGTCTGTCTGAGAGTAAGGCCCTTGACTAGATGGGAGATAGCAGAGGAAGGCGAATCCCTGTAATGGGGTTAAAGCGTGACAGGGTCATAAATTAAATGGGTCGCTGATGCTGCTAATGAGCTACATGATCTATTCCCCCAGGAGTAAAGAGAACACTGGGAGATACACAAGCTACGTGGCATTGTGCACTCACCAAAGTCCTGGAAGGACTTCAACCCTGGATTTTTGAACATGAACCCACCAAAAATCAGTCATCGTCATACTCACGGTAACAGCCTTGTTTCCAGTAGTAGCCTGGCACACAGTCGTCACACTTGGCACCTGTGGCGCCTTCTTTACACTGGCAGAAGCCTGTACTGTTACACCTGTCATGAACAGAACCCATCTGGTTGCAGTTGCATTCTGGAGAAAGTGGTGAGAAAAAAAGTAGTTTAGAAATTCTTTCTTGTATATTTTGGGATTTGATTTAGAGTTTGATTACACAGCTACGGAAAGTATTCAGACCCTTCACTATTTGCACACTTTAGTTTGATGTAGATTTCATTTTAAATTGATAAAGTTCTCATTTTGGTCAGAGCTGAGGGAAGGATGAATGCAGTTAAATACAGAGAGGCCACATTACCTGAGACTCCGGTTCAACTTTCAGACCCACAGTGACCTAAGCAGGCGGCCAGGACAAGTCTCTGTCCATTTCTCAAAATGTTTTTCACTTTGTCATTATGAATAATTGGGTGAGTGTAGACTGATGAGCAAAAATACAGTTTTATCAATTTGCAGTTAATTGAATAAGAAAGTGTGCAATAGGTGAAGGAATTGGAATATTTTCTGAAACCACTGAAAGTTCATTTGGTATTTGTTCATTTGTATTCACGCCATAGATTTGTCTTTAGTATTAAAACGCTTCAGAGCATTTAGGCTGTTTTCTGCCAGCCATGGTGTGTTTTGCACACCATGTATCATATTGGTGAAAATTGGGATGCAAATAGCCTGTCTAGTCTCTTTTTATTTTTTGTAGGGAAAACTTGCAGATAATGTGACAAATATGTTTGTCCAACAACTACAATGGCTTAAAAGACATTTTATTGCATGCTATAACAGCTACTTGATCCCACAGGTCTCATTATTTTTCTTAAACAGTACACCACTACTGCACAAGCTGCTCCCAAGGTCTACAGGAAGTTATTGCCTTAGTCTTTTAACAAGTTCACTGGCATGGGTTTGATAGATTCATATCAGTCTCAGACAGATTTTCCTCTCACACCTACTGTACTTTAGCACGAGATGACATAGAAATTAATTTTGTATTAGTTTATTTAAAATGTAAACAAAAAACATACTCGAATTTATGAAAAGAACTACAATGGATTATAGAAGCTGACTGCCATCCAGCTCAGTGGCAGCTGGTAGCAGGTTAGAAGTGGTTAAAAAAACTGCAGAGGTGTGCTGTATATTTGCAAATTGCATTTGTTAGTCATCCCATAATGGACTAAAGTTTCTCATGACTTGCTCTAAGCTGGTAGGTTGTCTTTTATTTAAACCCACAGCAGCTTGGTTGGTTTTTGTGTGTTTATATGCCGGGATTATACTGTGTGTGTGTGTGTGTGTGTGTGTGTGTGTGTGTGTGTGTGTGTGTGTGTGTGTGTGTGTGTGTGTGTGTGTGTGTGTGTGTGTGTGTGTGTGTGTGTGTGTGTGTGTGTGTGTGTGTGTGTGTGTGTGTGTGTGTGTGTGTGTGCGCGCGCGCACAAATACACTGGAGAGCGAATTGGTTCTTTGCTCTAGAGAAGCTGGTGTTAACTGATTTCTGTTGCCATGCTCGGTGTGCTGGTCTGCTGGCAGATGAGCTAATGGGGCCTTATTTGTGCTGACTCCAAGGTCTGACCCTGTATGCACCCCAACCATGACAAATTTACCCTCCACCTACTAATGGATCCAGATCAACAACAGATTTTAGCTCCACAGCTATGCAGAGTGACCTCTTATTAGGACATGATCTTCATGAGACCGAGTGTAATATGACTAAAATCTGTGAGCAGCGTATGTCACTGTCCAGAGATGTATGTGTTCCATTGTTTGGCTCTGTACAGCAGCTGTTGACCTTTACAGAAACTGAGGGTGTTTGCATCAGTATTAAGTAACTTCTAAACCTCTACACACAACAGTAAGCCTAGTTCAAGGGCAACACGACAGAGTTTTTATGTCCAAAAAATGGCAAGTCAGCCAGTCAGTTACCTGAGCATGTGTTGCACATTAGAGGGGAAAAAAGGACAAGCAAGCAAAAGGTAAAGATGGCTGCAGCGTTGGCCATCCAGAGCATCTGCAGTGAGAACACCAAGTATTTGCAAAATATCTGCGGGATTTCAGATTCCAGCCATATTGCAAAGGATTAGTAACTAAAATTAATTATGATCTTATTTCAACCTGCATTTTATGATGCTTTTTTCCATGTGAAGGCAGTGCAGAAAGTTGTAACCCAAACTGCATCAGCCGATGTAGATTTAACTTGAATCTAATGTGTTTCTTTTCAGGGCCTATGTGCTGGAGAACTGAGCCCACATGGCAAAGATATGTTTCATAATATTTTACTACTACACTCTCTAGATGTGGTCATTTTTAGTAAAACAAAACAAAACTTAGTAGGTGTCTGAATTTTAAAAGCAGTAACAAACATCTCCATCTCTGTGGCCTCTGTCACTTAAACTGTACACACTTTACTGCACCACCATGCCTACACACACACACACAATCCCCCTCAACGCACTCTCACTGTCCCCCAGCTGACTGACCGATGCAGACGCTCTCATCATCCAGTTCAGCAGAGGCGTTGCGGAAGTATCCCAGTCTGCAGTGTTGGCAGTTCTGGCCCCTGGTGTTGTGTTTGCAGCTGACGCATGTGACGATGTTCAGGTAGTCGATGTAGCTGCAGCGGTTGGAGTGGCCATAGCACTCACAGTCTAGAAAGGAGGAGACAGATTTGGAGTTCTTTCTTTGGGGAGGAAAATTATTCATGTTTGTTAGGAAATAATAGATGAGCTACACTAACGTCTTTCTCAGAGTTTCAGTTTTAGACATCAGTTAACAAATGGATGCCTTTCTGACTCTGTATTGGTTCAATAAAGACAGACCACACCCGCTCCATTAGTACACTCATAGGTTTGCTGAGTCTGCTTCACTGTGCTGCACTGATTACTGATGGGAATTCCACTGTCCTGTGTGTGTGTGTGTGTGTGTGTGTGTGTTTGTGTGTGTTTGTGTGTTTGTGTTTGTGTGTGTGTGTGTGTGTGTGTATATGTGTACAGCTGTGTGAGTACAGGCGTGTTCAGTGTGTCTGGGAATTTAATTGTATTATCGGACGAGTAGATTATAAGATACAGAATTGTAACCAAGGGAGTTTGAGGTGATAGAGTACAGTAAGTGTTTTCAGACTGCACCTGCCACTATGAAATCAGTCTGACCCTGATTAAGCTGACAGAAAACCTCTACAGCCCCTTCTCTCTTTCTGCTGTTTGTTCTTCATTTTCACGGACTTAAATCCTCTTTAATAAAGCGCTGCGCAATCAGAGTTCTTAATTCAATTTTCTCTTTGTAATTCATGAATTATCTGAGAGGACTTGATTGCAGGTTTTGTTCCACATGATTGAGCTCTTGATAAATTAAGCCTTCTTCCAAATTCCTCACGATCTGCAGAGAGGTGAAGGGGTGTTGCTCTACATTCTCCCTATGATTGTGTTGGCTAAGGCTGGTACCTAATTAAGGTTTTATTAAGCTTTAGAAGTTGGATGCGATAGTGTGCTGCAAGGCATCACTGTCCTCTAAAGAGGCGTTTACCAGGCATGTTTATGCAAATACACATTTAAATGCACATTAAAAAGTCAGACTTTAGCTGTTTAATCAGCCGTCACATTATTATTTTATTATTGTTTGGTTGATGATGCCAGCTGAAATATTAATAAGCTGGTTTAAAGGAAGGCAGCGAGAGGAGCACCATAAAGTGCCTCTCTCAGCACTGAGGGAACCATGCTAGCAGTGGGGGAAGAACTGTCTAATTAAATATAAATGGCCAATTACTCCACAGACTAGAGAGGCAATGGGACATTGTTCCACAAATTATGAGTCAAGATGCTGCTTTACTGGTATTTATCAATTGTGAATGGTGAAAGACAGTTACATTGAGAAAAAGAGTGCGCTGCCTGCATCAGACTCTGAGCAGTTGTATATTTTGCTAACAAGCATCCTTTCTAAAATCAATGAACAGAAATGTCAATGTAGGCAGATGTTTGATGGTTTAATATGAGTTTAAAGTCGGGGTACTTACCTTGATCATGCACATAAAGCAAACAGAACCATGAGGGAGGCACAGGTGCACAGGATGAGGGAAGAATGAGCAAAATGAAAAGGAAAAAGATGCAATGAACAGAATCTTTCCACAGCTGCTCTACTTGGAAAAAAAAAAAAAAGGCCAAGACATTACATCCCAATGATCTGAGGATCTAACCAAGCTCAACCAAGCTCCTGTCTGTCTCTTCAGACCATGTACTGTTCGTGTTGGTCTCTTACCTTCGAAATCATGGTATATGATCCCAAACAACTGTCTGGCCTGGGGCTCTCCTGAGATCAAGAGTTTCAAAAGCCCTTGAGGGATGAAGGAATTGTCATTTAAACTCATATGTACACCAGTCACTCACTGTGCCACAGTCATCCACAGTACTACACCCTCACATAGCTGGAGCACAGGTAACCTATAGGTAACTATCAGTACTACAGAGGTTGTAAGGGTTGGGTGGATGGGATTCCAACTAGATTCTACCTTAAAGATGGGGGTGATTTGCTCAGTAAATCTCCAGGACTGTAGAGTTTCTTCAGAAGTTATTTTTAAGGTGTTATGAGAATCTACTGCAAGGAAATACTGTAGTGCTGCACCTGATTCAGCATTTAAGTCAAATCTGTTTTGACAGGTTAATATTGAGCTATTTGTAATATCTGGGGTGCACTGACAATCTGGTGTAGGTTGTTTTAAAGTATACAATTGGTTCATATATTAAATCATTTTTGATAACACTCCAAACAGACAAGATTGAAAAGTTAATTCTTGACCTTGGTAGCAGGAGGTGGAAAAACAGCCTCACCACATGATAATTTACTTTTTAGAAGGCTGATATGATCAAAAGCTCCAGACCAGCTTTCAATGCCACCAGGATGGATTTTGTGGTGGGATTGTTTGGCAAATTGTTGATTCCAAGGTCAAGAATAAAGACTGGAACTTATATTTTAAGCCAATTTGGAAAAGGTCTTTGACAGGAAATTTTAACATCCACATTTCCACGACTCCTGGGCAAAGTTAATCTGCTGAGAATGATGTAAAACAGTTCATAGAAATTCTTTTGCCAACTCCAAACTGAAAATTGATGTAAGTAGCATTGTTGAAAGATTTAAAAAGCATTAATTTTATGCTGGAGCTGACTACTCAGGGGTTACTAAATGTCTTTTTAAAGATTCATCCAGAAAAAGAAAAAAAGCCTCGGCTTTGGGCTCCAATGATTCAAATCACCACATTTAATGGAGCAGCTCTGAGGGACGTATTATCTAAACCCAATACAGTGTCACCTATTAACCTCATCATGATCATTTTTGGGTCCCAGTGTGCAACCAGTTATGAATCACCAGGCTATTATACCTTTTCTTTTCTCTTTTTCCTTCTCTTCTCTGTCTTCATCCTCTTTCTCAAATCTATGTTTTGTGCTCTCATGATTCCCATTTTCCCTCTCCGGCTTCTCAGCGACGTGGTGAACTACAGAGAAGCAACAACTCGCGAATCAATTGATATTGATGTAGCACAGATTATCTCAGGCTGTTTTACCAAACTAGATAAAACAGCAGATACTGACAAGACAGCAAATGATTTGCTACTGTAGTTTGCTATAAAGCTTATTCATGTATACACCCAACAATACAATATTTATTTTATTATTTTTTCCTTATGTGTATGTCTGTATATTGTTACGACAAAGCACATTAAGACCCACAGTGAGTCAAATTCCTTGTATCTGAAAAGGTACCTGGCAATAAAGGTGATTGGGATTCTAACAATGGATTTAATATTTTTTCAAAATTGAAAAATGTTCTTACTTTAAAATGCTTAAAGACATGAGAATAGAAAATTTAAGAAGTTATATATAACTATATTCATATTATTCTGAACACAGCAATAACATTGTTTTGTTTCTAGACCGTCTCTAAAGCCAAATTCATCTTCCTTTTCTGCTCCACCCATTTTCCCTGTTTCATCTTCCTGACATCTTGTCCTTCAGCATCAGTCACTAGCTCAGATGAACATATGGCACTGCCAAATTAAGATTTTGCCTTACAGCTTTTTGTAACTCACAGGTTATCATGTTGTTGAAGAGATAAATTTAGATACATTTGTTTTCGCTTTAACTCATGGAATTGTCTTGACTGCATATTTACTCCACCACAGGTAGTGTGCGCGTAGGTGCTGTAAGAGACAGAAGAGTGATACCTCTTTTTTCATCTCTCTCCTCCTCCCTTTCCTTGTCATGCTCAGATGAGGTTGTTTTGTGGCCAGGACTCTCATGTATGTGTCCCTCTGAATTGTGGGAGACTGAAACACCACAATCATCATTGCCAGGCAGAAAATAGGAGGCGCATTTTGAGAGGATTGCCACCACTACATATTAAAGATACCTTTCCTTTCAGCTTTTCTTTCCTCCCCATGTTCAGATGAGGTTGTTGTTTTGTGGCCGTGGGTCTCATGAATGTGTTGCTCAGATTTATGGGGAACTGAAATGCCACAATTCTCATGAACAAAATGAGCAAAAACATTTAAAAAACGTTTAGACTTGGCTATCTAAGCAGTCATTTAAAATGTCAGTTGTTTTTTTTTTTTTACTCTTTTACGCTTCTGTCATTTTCTTTTTTTACCCTTCAGCTGCAATAAGCATCTCAGTTAAAAAAAAAAAAAATCTGATACTAGCTTTGGTGCCAAATTTAGATTCTACTCTATAGCAGACTAGATTATTATGTTGAACAGATATGTGAATTTAGAGACATTTCTGCTGTTTGTAATGGCTCAGTTTAATGGTGGCAGTTGCCAAGATTAGCTCATGAAGAATGTTTGTACAACATATTAAATATAACCCAGCTAAGCTGCAGTATATAAATCTAACAAAACAAATTGCCACCACCACGTCTACATCCAGCACAGATACTTTTTCTTTCTTCATCTTCAGATGAGGCTGTTGTTCTGTGGCCAGTGTGTCCCTCAGACATGTGAGAGACTGACAACATATTAGATACATTTCTGCAGTTTTCATTTTATGCCACAGTATAAATTGCCCAGTTTAAGATACAGGTAAACTACAGTATGTAGAAGTAGGAGAACATAGCTACCACTACAGTACATGAAAGATGGATACCTTTCCTTTCAGCTTGTCCTTCTTTATGCTCCTCATGCCCATGCTCAAATGAAGCTGCTGCTTTGTGGCCGTGAGTCTCGTGAACATGTCCCTCAGACTTGTGGGAGACTGAGGCAACAGCTGTCATTAACATAAGAAAACTAGTGCATGTAAAATGAGGAAAACATTGCCACCAGTACATATAAAAGAGATACCTTTCCTGTCTTTATGGTCCTTGTGCCCATGCTCAGGTGAAGCTGTTGTTTTGTGTCCATGAATCTCTTTTACATGTCCCTCAGACTTGTGGGGAACTGACACAACAGCATGAGGAAAATTTAAAATATGTATCTGCAGGTTGTGGTTGTGCTACAGTATAAGCTTCACATGTTTTCTGCCATTCTACAGTAAAACCAGCAGCAAAATATTGCCACCACTACTTATTAAAGAGATACCTTTCCTGTCTTTATGTTCCACCTTGTCCCATTTCTCTCCATGCTCAGATACACTGGTAGTTTTGTGCTCGTGAGTCTCATGTACATGTCCCTCAGAGTTGTGGGAGACTGGAGGACCCCAATTAACATGAACATAAAAATCAGAATCATCTTATGGTGTTAAATATATGCCATTTCCTCAGCAATCTAAATAATAATACTGAGATTTTTAACCCCACATTATGATTCAGCTCTGTATTGACTGACACACTGTTGTGCCCCTGAAAAGGTAAATATAGATACATTTCTGCTGCAGGTTTTAGGTGCTTGTTTTTGCTGTACTCTGGCAAGTTGTGGTGTACTACAAGAACAACACCACCACAAAATATAAAAGCGATACCTTTCATTTCTTTTTCCTCCTCCCTTTCCTCCCCATGCTCAGATCTGGTTGTTGTTTTGTGGCCATGCGTCACGTGTGCATGCTCCTCAGAGTTGTGGGGGACTAAGGTGCCACATTTTTTTTTAATAACACAGCAAGTGAAAGTTTAGATTGGAGGGATCCATTTTCCTTGTAATTTGTCAATTATAACTCATGGAGAAAGTTTATCTACTGCACATTTCAAGCACTACAAGGAAATAACAGAATGTAAAGCTACAGTTGCATTTCAGCTGGTATGTATGCAAATACCTTTCCTTTCAGCTTTTCTTTCTTCATGCCCAGATGAAGTTGTGATTTTGGGGCCCAGTGTCTCGTGTGCGTGTCCCTCAGACTTGTGAGAGACTGGCCCATCACAGCCACCATGAACATATCAAAGAAAAACATCTACGATTTAAACTCTACAGACTCTCACCAACCTAAACAGTGAATCAAGAACATGCCTGTTAGACTGATTAGGATGCGTCAGTTGGAAGAATTTTATGTTAGTTTTAATTCATTGCAGCCTGAACTTTTGAAAATACAGCTCTGCTAAAAATAAACCGAAGCTCTGTATTCAATCTATGAGGAAATTGTCATCACTACAAGTAATCCAGATACCTTTGCTTTCAGTTTTTCTCTCTTTGTGCTTGTCACTGTGCTCAGGTGAGGGTGTAGTTTTGTCACCATGAGTCTCATGTTCATGTTCCTCAGACTTGTGAGAGACTTCATGAGCAGCACAAAGAAAAATGGGAATGTTATTACATTCTCACATTTTAAGCTGTAAGCTGCCAGTTGTATCTATGAGAACACTGCCTACTTCTAAAACAGATACCTGTCCTCTCAACTTTTCTGTCTTCCTCTTCTTCCTTTTCCTCCTCCTCCTCCTCTTCCCCCTCTCCTTCCTCCTCTTCCTCACTTGCCCCGTCCTCTTCCTCCTCCCTTTGCTCCCAGTGCTCAGATAAAGTTATTTTGTGGCCATGAGTCTCCTGTATGTGCTCCTGCAGCTGATGTGGAACTGAAACATTACAGTGAGTGAAAGATCAGTTAAAAATGTTTCTACAGTTTCCAGTATTTTTCATAGGACCAAGTTTAGCTGTCAGGTGTTCTGTTGAAGAATAAGAGGTGCTACGTTTCATGTTCTATCATATTTGCACCACTACAGGTAAACTACATGTAGATAGAGGCAACACTACTGCTCGTCTAGGACATATCAGCTACCTTTGCTTTCGCCTTTTCTTTCTTTTTGCTCCTCCTCTTCCTCCTCCTCCTCCTCCTCCTCCTCTCTTTTCTCCCCATGTTCAGATGAGATTGTTGTTTTGTGTCCATGGGTCTCATGTATGTGTTCATCAGACTTGTGAGAGACTGAAACACCACATCTTTCATTAACGTACGCTGACTCCATGCTCCACCAGCACAGTCTAGCTGCAGTCACAACTACAGGAAATATAAAATAGATACCTTTTGTTTGAGCTTTTTGTCCTGTGACCTCTTCCTCCTCTCTTTTCTCCTCTTTCTCTGATGAGGCTGACACTTCATGACCACGGATCTCATGAGTGTGTCCCTCAAACATGTGGGGGACTGACACACCACAGTTGTCATTGAAATAACAAGAAGAAAGTTTGAAATCTAGCTGCCGTCTCTTAATTGTTTTGCTGGGAGTGGTCTGCTGCATGTATGCACAACAAATGAACTAATGTATTTCAGCTCTGTTTACTGCAGAATTATATACTCGCTTGCACTAAACACAGGAGATACCTGTCTCTTCAGTGTTTCTTTCTTTTTCCTCCTCATCCTCTTCCCTTTTCTCTTCGTGCTCCAATGGAGATGTTTCAGGGCTATAAGTCTCATGAATATGCCCCTCAGAATTGTGGGATGCTGACACACCAAAATTATAATTAACATCAGAAGCTAAAATTTTACACTTGTGAAGTTTCTAGAATTTAGTTTTCAGGAAGTTACCAAGTTTAACTTGTGAGAGTTTACCTACTGCATATTACTACAGTACTACAACCACTACTACACTACATAGAAAATGGATACCTTTCCTTTCACCTTTTTGGTCTCTGTCCTTCCCCTCCCTTTCCTCTGTGTGCTCAGATGAGCTTGTTGCTTTGTGGCCATGCGTCTCATGTATGTGTCCCTCTGAATTGTGTGAAATCACAGCAATGACATAGCAAGTAAAAACATTTTATATGCTTTTTCTTTGCACCTTGAACAATAAAATATTCTATTGATTTTTTTTCTTTTTGCATATTTACTGAACCATAAATAAACTACTGTCTATAAATCTACAAGATTATTCTATGCCACTATTACAGAAATACCTGTCTTTTCTATTATTCTCTCTTCTTCTTCCTCCCTCTCTCTTTTTTCTGAATGCTCTGTGGAGGTTGGTGTTTTCTGGCCTTGAGTCTTATGTGCGTGCCCCTTGTGGGAGACTGACACACAATATTTGTCACTGGCATAACAAGCAGAGCTATGATGTACATTCTGCAATAATATTGCCACAACTGCTACTAAATGAGATACCTTTCCCTTCAGCGTTTCTTTCCTCCTCCTCTCTTTCCTCCACATGCTCAGATGAGGTTTTTGTTTGCTGGCCATGGATCTCTTGCACGTGCCCCTCAGACTTGTGGGAGACTGACATGCAATAGTCATCATTATCAAAATAAGAAACTATATGATATCAAGTATTTGATAGTATTATACATGCTTTTTCTTTCTTTCTGTTATTCAGCCTCCTGAACAATAGGACCTGTATAATTAGGCTGATGCTGCAGTGGGTAAAGATTACTGATATTGTCTGACTTTTCATTCCTGTCTTCCTCTGAGACCTCGTTTTCCTTTTCTCTTCCTTTCTCTCTCTGTCAGATAGTGAATTGCCCCATCAGGGGCCTCAGCCCCAGGCTTGGGAAAAAGCTGTGAGAGTCGGAGAGGCTTGAGAAACTCCTTCATCACTACACTTTCCCTCTGGGTGTGGAAGAAATGACATGCGCTTCCTTTTATCTGAATGTCATGAAAAATTTCTAACTGCTACTTGTTCTGACTCTCTGTACGTGCCTGTCTCTCTCTTCCCTCCCATAATAGAGAAAGATCAGTCTCTGCTCTTATATTTTTTTTACTATATTTATCCCAAATATGAATATTCATATGATGCTATAGATTGTATTATATTACAGTACCTTTTCCTCATGAGTGCACTTCCTTATGTTGAGTTTTAATGTTCTCTTTGGTGTTACATGCACAAAACATCTCAAATCAATATATCTACAATAGCCAACTTTGCACACACATCCTGCTTTTACTGCCTTTTTAATTGTCCCTTGCTCAAGTTTTTCCCTTCCTTTCCCTTTTTCTTTGTATGTTCCACTTCCCCAGAGGGCTCTATGCTATTCCTGGGATCCGTTGCTTCAAATTTTTATGGCTACAGTGAGCAGGAGTGAATGTAGAAGAGATGTGAAACTAGTTCAGTTTATGGATCAAGCCTCCTCTTCCCTTTACTTTCCATTTACTGCAACACAGTCACAATTCATAAATCAAAACACCACAATTCTCACGGAGATGATTAAGACTAAAAATACAGATAATTAATTGCATGAAGGAACCACACCGTGCTTGTCATTGAGGGACTAATGATCACCAGCCTGCTAAAGAATACAGTGCTGCATGCTTCCATCTGTGTTTCCCCTTGAGGTGATTTTGCACAGGCAATGTACATCTGTAGTTGTTCTTCAGAGAGGGGCATGCTGCAAGCATCCTGCACCCCTGCAGAGCACCTCCCTTCAGGCTATCGCCCGCCCACTCGCTCCCTTTTATCCCTCCCTCTCTTTGGGGCTCCACTGAGACAGGACGCCAACAGCTGTTCTCACAGCACCCCGGACCATTTCACACAACTAGCATCATGACATCATTATATTTGATGAAAGTAGCCCCTGCGTACCTCTACTCATGTCCTACTCTGGCCCCAGTAGACCCACATCTGTCACAGCTGCATGCGCGTGTGTACACATGCTGGCCGTATAAATAAGGATTCTGAATCACGGTTGTTTAAGTCGCTGATATAGCACAGCAGTGAGCATAAATGCATTTAATCTTAGTAACCCTTGCTGCCTTGGGGGAAGGAGTGATTCGAACTGTTTTTGGCATTAATCTCTATCAGGTCAGCTTGATATGTCTGACATCAGACACTGGCAGCCTGAGAGTATGGGGTTCCCGCTTGCTCTACACTGACTGAAAGAGGGGTGTGTGTAAGAGTCTTTTGGGTTTAGTAAACCATGACAGTGATGGAGCGCTTCATCTGCTCCCTCATTGGCAGCTTGACACTGTTCCAGAACCAGCAGAAAATGACCCCAGTCAACATGTGATGGTTTTTATTTATATCTTGACAACCCACCCACACCCCCCACCAACAGCACAGTATTTTGCAATGTGCTACTGTATGTTGAGGTTAAATGTTGCTGGTTGTCTTGGACTTGGTACTGATTCAGTTTCTCCTGTTACCTATTCATACGCTTTGGGCTCTCTGATCCTGTGGCTGCTGCTCTGCAATCCGCATAATGCAAAGACAAAGTCAACTAAACTCAGGCTTTCACAAACCTTCCTCTGCCAGTGCTCATATTCGCTCCTGTTCCTCTCTCCAATCTCCACACTGCCTCACACTCATTCTCCAACATTAACTAGATTTCATTGTCACTATCTAAATTGAATAAACATGTCTGACATGCAATATGATGCTGAGTGACATGAAACCATAATAGCGTGTATATAAGAGCAGGTTAGTGACTTTCACCTCTTGAAAACCCTCCATTTCAGAAGGGGACCACGCCATGAAAGCCATCATCACTCACTGGAAATGAAAATAGTCTCCTGATTCTAAATTGGATTATTCTGTTTTCTGGGGTCTTTACTCTATATCTGATGTCATCTAGAGCTGCGTGTGCCTTACCTCCTCTATCTCTGTGCCTCGGCTCTGAGTGCTTTTCCTCAATTTCAGAAAGGCTGGTATGATGGTGAGCATAAGTCAGAGGATGGTGGATGGAATCTGATATGATTGGATGATGATGGTGATGATGATGATCAACAATGGAATGATGTCTGGACTCCTTTGGGGCTGTGGGAGACAGGTGTGAGTGTTTGGGGATTGCTACTGAAGGTGTTAAGGAAATGAGGTGCTCCCTTGGCACTGAGGATGGTGAAGGAGGGAGAACCTCTGTTATTACAGGAAGTATGTCAGATTTTCCCATGGGTACCAATATAGGCTGAGACAAAAGGCTGGTAGGTAACACATTGTCTGTTAGTGGGGCTGAGCTCCCTGAAACTCTGTTTGCTGCTGGTGGAGCCCTGTTGTCTGTTGCATCAGTTGCATGAGGAGAGAAAATGTTAATGTGATGAGGAAAGAGCCGACATTAGCATAAGGGATGCTGCCTCAGATTGTTTTTCCACAGAAAGTCTAGCTTTCCTTTTTCTGTTTCTTCAAATGTACACATATACACATGCATGCACATTCATACACACAGAAGTGAGAACACAAAATGAAAGTGTGATTTCACACTGCTGAGATAGGTTAAACTCAAAAGCTGTTTCACAACCCTTTCAGTGCTGGAAAATTGTCTTTTTATCTGGAGAACACTGACTGCTGAAGGTGTGACTATTGTTAATATGGTTGTAAAATGAAATCACAGTTTGTCAAAGTGTATTACTCTGTTTTACACTTGCAGTGTTGAGTACCGATGTGTACAAGTGTTTGCACACACAGTTTTGTCATCTCTAGATCTGAAAGATGAAATGAACACTGACAAATAATGCTATTCAGTTTACACGGTCACAATGTTAATGAATCAATTACTGATCTGTAAATATAGCACTGTACAGTTACTCAGTGGAAGCACACTAAACTACTGATAATAGGGTGGGATGCGGTTTTTCTTTTGCTGTGCACTGTAGATACTTTGACAATTTATTACAAATAATTTTTTGATGACCATAAGTTACTGCATGTCCTGGTTCAGTAGTAACTAATATGATATGATCTGACAATCTGTTTGTATTTGGTCACCAATCCATAAAACATATGATGTGTACCAGTACATCAAAGCTGCACTGTAACACCACAGCAGCTGAAAAAACACTTAAAAGCCAATCCATATCTAAATGTCTACGTAAAACACATAGTTGAGATAATTTTTTTCTCTAAAGGAATTTTTTTTTTTTTTTTTTTTTCAATAAACTAGTTGGAGAAAGCGACTACCAGGCGCAGGAAAGCATGTCAAGCTTGCAGGGAATTTGGGATCCAGGGTTTTTGAAGCTCTACATGAAGAAAAACAGGAATGTATGTATTTTTTAATATCATACTGGTGTAGCTCTATATTCTAGTTTAATTACACTGCAAACATAATTAAGTTACACCACTCATAGCAAGTTTCATGCTATGTACTTTCCAAATGCCTACCTTCTCTTAGATCAAAATGATGAGGGTTTAGAGAGCTAAGAAGTGACTTTCTAAACCCAGAAGCCGAGCCTCTGAAGGCGATGGGCGCTGTGTGTAAAGGAAAAAAGAAAGGGAGGGCAAGGTCTTAGTGTCATTTTGAACCATGCAACAGCGCCATCACTCTCTCACATAACGCATCAGCAATCTAAGCTGATTTATTATATAATCCTCTAACATGCGACTGTCTGTCTGTACAGATGGACTCACTAACTGTCCCATGACACGCACACACATAGAGAGTTGGTTCATATACACTCCCTGCTCTGGCACATTTTCAGGTGTCAAAATACATATGCAAATACATTTGCATAGAATGAGAAAATATGTCCCTTGTATTAATATAGCTGAAGAAATGCTAACAATAATGGTTAACACCAGCTGTCGTCTTAGCATTCCCATCATTTATTACTAGGATGATAGACATTGATTTAGTTCCACACTAATGAAGTCATTGGGATTCAGGACCAGTTAACGTTTGCCAGAACACCTAATGACGGCGGGCTGTATGACAACATGGATATTTTTAATATGTCATATAATTTTCCAGACATGATCTAATCTCTCTGTCTAAGACCAAGTTCAGTCTTTGTAAAAATAATAGGGACTTCAGGAGACAGGAATGAGATGGTGGTGTGCGGACAGGATTGTGGTTGATCCAGTGTAGTACATCAAGAGTGTGTGTGAGTTTCTGTACTCTTGCCTGTCCATGGTGTGTTTTGGAGCATGTGTGTCTGCTAGTATTGTGTTAAGCCTCTTCTACAGCACTGGAATCTGGTTTTAGATGAAAAGATGAACTAGGGTCATGTGGGGTCATGGTGGCTGGATAGGTAGTTGTACGACTGGGTTTTAGGATTTGGTTTCTGTGACCTTCCCTCCCCCTGCCAAACGCCCATCTGTCCAGCCGACCAATGGGCTGCGAGCTCTGTGGATCAGACTCTCTTGCCAATAGATTGTTAATCCACATCTGAGCATGCTCACTGAGTTAACTGAGGGCAGGGATATAACAAAGGGTGAATCTACTATATAACATGCATTCCCAGAATACCATGATGTTTATAAAGAAACATCTGCTTGTGTAACGCAGGCTACAGTCAAAAGCTTATCATTGATTTTACTCTTAATACAGTCACACTGAAAAAATACTTAAGCTGTGATTTGAATTTTCATAATCGTTGCAAAGGAACTGAAAATTTATGTAACCAAGTTTATGTTGATGGAAATTTCGAAAATAAAATCGCAGGGTCCTGTAACAGTGTTCTACAGATAAAGTTAATATTATTTAATTAGATTTAATTAATATTAGTTAATATTTTAAAACAACATAGAGGCTTGGAATGTGTCTGAGTGCAAGTGAGAGTCAGACAAGAAAAGAAGTTTGCAGGTTGTCACATTGTTGTGTGATCTTATTAATGTCACAACACCTTCAATCTCATGAAAGATAAAGTCTGTGTGCGTGCGTGCGTGCGTGTGTACCAGTGTTTTCATGGACAATCAGTAGTAGTGGCTGCTCTGTGAGAATGGCACCTAAGACCTCAGATCCTTGTGAAGAAAACGATGGGATGAGGGTGATTTATGGGTTTTACTGAACTGCCCCATATGACCACGATAAATCTACATGCGCACACACACTCACACACTCTCACACACACACACTCACACACTCTCTCTCTCTCACACACACACACACACACACACACACACACACACACACACACACACGGTTCACAAACATCAGGGTCAGGTTCAAGCTGAATACACTACTCAACACCTGACTTTAAAAAAGGCAGGAATACAACTAATTTTCATTTATTGTATCCCTAAACAGCAACTGAGCAGCTATTATTCTGAATTGACTTTTTAATTCTCAATATTGTAAATTAAGGGCATTATTTCTATGTATTTTTACATAATGAATTAAACGTAGTGAATATTTTTTACCAACAAAATAAACTTCTATGACATTATAGACATAAACAATCCTCATATCTGACAAGCTACAAACAGGAAATATTTGGCATTTTTGCTCAAATAAATTCTTTAAATAGATATAGTGCTAATACAAATAACTAGTTACAGCCCTGTATTGGATGTAAACTATCATTTAAATACATTAGTGAAAAGTCTACATGTGATGTTTGTGTCCTTTGCAGTGCACTTTAAAAAGCTTACAAAGGAGTGTCGCTCCTGTTCTGCAACGTTAAAGCTGCTGTCAGCTGATCTTAAATCACCGCTAATCAGTGAATTCTTTGAGTTCCCTACTGATGTCAGCCAAACAACAGAAGTGCTGTGCTGTTCGACAAACGCTCTTAATGGATTTCCTTCAGTCAAAACAAAAAAACGTCTGACAACATCGCAGTGGTACCGAAATCCCAGCTCCTCCCATGCCCTGAGTGCTTTTCTGGTGGAACACAAAATGTCTTCTGCCTACCAAAGTGGCAGGTTTAAATTTAGCATGAGGGAGAGTCTGGCTTTATGGACCACTTTACTGTACATTCAAGCTGATGACAAAATCTGTTCACATCCATCCTGGGTTGCTTGAAATCGGTCAGTCAGAACAGATAATGTCCATATAGTTTGACGTATATGATCTCAAGACAGAACAGCCCACATCTGATGTTAATGTCAGAGATTTAAAGCACATGGCCAGGAAAACAGCCGAGGTACATCTTAAGACCTTCAAGAAGTTTCAGCCTAAATTATGTATGAAGACACAAACACACAGCTTGTCAGTGTCTACAGGCACATCCATGGCCAACACATTAGATCAGGTCATTAGGTCACAACACTATAGATCCTGAAGGTCTGTTCTGTGGCTTTTGTACAGCTGCCTGGCTAGCTGGATCCCCTAGTTTCCAGTCTTTGTGCTAAGCTAAACAACCGCTGGCAATAGCTTCTTAGCTGACAAATGAGGGCGATAGATATTGCCTCATCTCACTCAGAAGAATAAAGAAAACATTTTGTTTTTTTTAGAAATATTCATAAGAATAAGGAATTAATACACGTAATCCATAAAATAAGTAAAATTCATTCATCTTGTTAACCATTGTTGAAATTTTTGGTTCGATATTTTATGAAAACAAAACTTCCAGGGGTTGGCAACAAAGGATTTGTGCAAAATGAGCATGTGTTATACTACAGAGTAACTAGTTACTACATTTGTCAGATAAACGTCAAAGGCATGGACAAGCAAACTAAATACTTTGCCTTTGAAATGGAAATGAGTTTAGGTGTTACATAGCATACGACTGAAATATCAAGGTTGTACAGTGTCTACTTAGTTACCTTCTATTTTTGTCTAATCTAAATCTATTCCACACCTTCCTGAGGGGCTCCAAAGGGCTCATGGGTAACAGCTGAGGACCGGTCAGCATATGAGATGGTTGTGGTTTCCCCCTCGCGTCCACCTTGACCTTCTGGTTCACCCTGTGTTTCAGCTTCACTTTCACCATCTGACTCAGCTTCATCGTCTGGCTCATCTTCAGCTTCAGGAGCAATAACAGTTAGATGATGCTGTTGTTGAGGCTATTCAGTAACACAGTTAGGAATCTTGTTTAACAAACAAGCCAAATCTGTGGGAATCTGAACCTGAACCACTAAACTGTAATCAGCCCATTGGCAAACACCATGCCTTTCTTGCATGTTGTTTTCCCAAATAGCCACACAGTTGTATCTAAATTATGAGACAGACCTTGTAAGGAGTAGGCTTCTGCAGTGCAGTCCAATTGCTGAGTCTGTCCATGCATCAGCCTTTTACTGCTGGGCCATGTGGAGAAAAGCCCAATGCTGTCAGGGTTGATGTTGCCACTTTGCCGATCGTTTCTGTCTAACAGCTCGGAGGCTGAGATCCTCTCCACAGAGAGAATCCCTAATCAAATTCCCCTTTATTCCTGTCTCCCCTAGCTGCTCACCCAGAATCACACAGCATTACAACACACTAACATATGCCCACATCTTTCTCCCCTGTTTCTTTCTTACTGCTTTCTATCTATCTATCAACACCCTTTGCTACTCCACCCACCACCCATCTCACCCAACCATCTCCTGTCCCAGGCTTCTTCAGTCCATCAGAATCACTGTCTTTAGTCTCAATAAGAAAAGCACAAGTGTGGAAAAATTCCTCATGTACAGGTTAGTATGATGTGCTGGGATGAGAGAATATGGCAACAGAGAGGCCTATTAATAATGAAGCACACCGGGCCCAGGCTGCAGCACAGCCAGAAGAGGTGCAGGGAACTAAGAGAGCCAGCTGAGCATCACAGGAGAAAGGCTGAGTTCATGAGATGTACAGAAGGCAAGGTATGGGGTTACAACTTAAATTTCAAAATCAATGCAGCAAAAGGGACAGAGACGAGACATGAAGAGAGAATGGAACAACACCTCTTCTCCTCTGCTTAGCATTATTACTTACTAGAACCGGAGGGAGAACCAGCAATTGAACCTGAAAGAAAATAAGAAAAAGAAGAGGAAATGAGAACTTTATTTATGTATTCAATTTGCCTAAAGACTTGACTCTGCATCATTCATCAGACTCAGGTGGCAGAGAGCACTTTGGAGCCATTCTCCAGAATATGGGCCTGTTGTAGACCACCACTCAATATCCTGGACTAATTACTGCAATAATTACTGTCTGCGACCTCTCCTTCTTCATCTCTAATTTAGCCCGTTACTCTTTCCCAAACCCTTACCATTAGAGGTGCTCATCATATATGTATGTTTTAAGAGCTACTATTTGTTACGCTCGAATCAAAACTTTTTCAGTTCCTTGCACATTAGTAACAGTTTTTATCGTTAGCTTGGCTGACATGATGCAATCTGTTTCGTGAGCCTTAAACCATTTTGTGTAGCGTTGCAACCAAGCAAGTTGCAAACATTTTAATTTTTAAATTCCACTGATGGGATTCAGGAATTTAAAAGGGTACTGGTGGGATCTGAAGGTATGTGTCAGTATTAGAATTTAAAAGAAAACAACATGATGAAGAAAGGGCTGACAACAGAGCCGTTCACTGTGTTTGCAGGTGCATGTGTATGTGAGTGCTTGTGTTTGTTTGTGTGTCTCTCTGTGGGTGAGTGTCTGTGTTTGTTAAAAAACTACGGAGGCGCTGCCCTAGATGATTATTTTATCATAGTTACTGCAGCGAGCTCCACTCTCCAAGAGGACCCCCCCCCCCCCCCCCCCTCCCTCCGACACAAACACGCTTCTTGTTACACAGCTCTGCTCTGCTCTCTGCACTGAGGTGACGACAACTCGGGGAGCTCAGTCTCTCCATCATCTTCCCTCTCTTTCCTTTTCTTTTCCACTCGCTCCCTTGATCCTGATTTTCATTCAGGACCTCAGAGTAAAGTGAAAAGCTATACATTCATCAATCACAAATGCTGCAGAGTGTACTTTAAAATAACTGAACGCAGTTTGATTTTCAGAGAAGAAAATATGTCATGATCCATCTTGTCTGATTTAAAATGAACTGCACTAATGCCACAGGAGAGCCTGAGGTCTTTCCAGTAACAAAAATGAAACTAGAAGAAGAGAAAAAAGAGAATAGAATAGACAGATTATGAAAAGTTAAAAGAATAATATTGTCACAGAAAGACTAAACAGTTTCCTCTGCCACTGTGTGGTGCCCATCACAGCTTTCCTGTGATGAGAACACATATTTCCCTCAGACCAGTTTATTGGACCAGTTTACTGGCTGGCAGAGGGCCTAAAGTAGGATTTATTCTCTTTCTTTACTCTCCACTTTGCAGTCTAATAGGACACTGGACACCAGGGTACAGGAGCAATCAATGATTCAACATCAGCTAACAGGACACCTAGCTAGCTGAAATATCAGAGGGTCCAGCACCACATTAGGTAATATAAAATTAGTTGGACTTAGAAACAGATAACAGAAGCCATCGTGAAGACCCCAGAGAGTTGTCACAAACTCTGCAATTACCCTCAACCCTGGTGAGCCTTTTAGTATCTGTCAGCTTCTCTGTTTTGGTTTATTCTCACCACTGTAATCAGTTTTGATTTGTTTAGTGAAAAAGCCCTGGAAACCCACTGTACATTACCATCAGAGCACTAAACACCAGAAAGTCGTAGCTGCTGAGCATAGTGCAGTGTTTTACAGCTAAAGTAACAGATATTTCCCTCTGGCATTTGTGGAAACCAAATCAGAGCTGAATAGAGAGTGAATATTGAATGTCATTAGATGGCCAGAAACATTCACCCATCCATCCATTATCTATACCCCTTTTTCCTATTTACGGGGATCTGCTGGAGCCTATCCCAGCTCTCTTTGCATGAAAGGCAGGGCTACACCCTGGACAGGTGTTTCTGGCCATACTGGACAGGTTGCCAGTATGGCCAGAAACACAAACAAAATAATGGTGTCCATGGTCACCGTAGGCCTCTGTAATGTGTTGCAACTTAGATCAATTAATAGTCACATGTCATAGTCATGTATAATGCAGTAGAATAACCTGACTGACATCAACAGTTAAGACACATGAAAGGAAAAGTTCTGTATCTGCTGTAGCTGTGTGTCAGAATGATGCGTTTGATGAACACAGAAAGTAAAGGATAAATGTGTACGTACAGGTGTTGGGGGTTCCATTGGGTGCTGGCAGATAGGAACCAGCCTTCCAGGATTTGGCTTTGAAGCCTTTCTTGCAGCGCTGGCAGTCCTGGCCAGTGGTGTTGTGTTCACACTGACACTGCAGGTTCCCATCCTGCACCAGGCACTGGGAGGCGTGGAGGTTACACTTACACCTAAAAAGAAAAGAGAGCAGAAAGTAGACACACGCGAGATGAGATGTTAGTGTGTCTGAGTGTGTATGTGTGAAAGCATAAAGTGAAGTAATCACACACTAGCTGTATGTGCAGTGTTAATGATGAAAGATATAGGAACATTTTTACACCAAGGAAAAAAAAGATATGTGCAAGTACTGTACTATAATAATGTAATTAATAGTACTGACTATTGAAGGTCTGATAAGTATTTATTGATCCTGTAGGAAATTTAGCCATCCAGTAGAGGTAGTAGTAATGAGTATAACAAGAAGTACTACTACTATAATATAAGGAAAAGTTATGTGTGGCCTCCCCAGAGGATACACAAGATGGTGATGCCACATTAGTCTGGCGCACCTCTAATTGAGAAATTAAATTATGGTAAAATAAGATAAAACAAGAACAGTATTATAGGATTAAGATGTAACAACATGTGCAGTGTTTGTGGTTTACTGTACACATTTTCTAAAATACTGTCTTTGTTAAGTCTGGTAAGAAAAACCAAAAAATCATTAGTCATTTTTAGTGTGTGTGTGTGTATTCGTACTTTACTATATGTGTGGTGATTTGGGTGTATACACATATTCATGCATCAATAAAATGGAGCAGAGGTAAACACACTTTGAAATTTCACATGCAATGTCCTTGACATTGTGTAAATGTGTTTTTTGCCAATTAAAGACAAATATCACAGTTACCATGTTAAGTGTCATTTACTGGTCTCAAATTCGGTTTTCACTCAGACGTGACTGGCAAAGCTACAGCACCCATTTCTATTTTGATGCTAGTGCCGTTTGTACAGTTGCCAGTTCATCTGATTTGGTGCCATTTGGTTTCACTGAGTAAAGTAACAAAAATGACTTAAACTGAATGTAGAGTTGAAACTGTTGATTCATCAGTTGACAGATAATCAGATATTTTGATTATTTATTATATTGAGGTTTTTTTCTAATTTACTGATAATTTACTTAAAAAAGCCTTAGTCGTAGCCTAAGCCTTAGAATAATCAGCTGATTAGTTTATCATGAAAATAAATAAATCAAACTTTTGTTTTCATGAAAAATAAATGACATCCAAATATTGTCTCTTGCTCTTCGCCTTTCTAAATAATTCTGGATTGTAGGAAAACATACAGCAGGGTGTAAACTGGACAATATTACACTTAAAAAGTTGAGTGTAAGCTATTCTGGGTGCAATATGGTTGGTACAGTAATTTATTTGCCTGCTTTCTATTCAAGGCTGCGGTTTGGGAGCAAATTATTCTTTACAGTTTCTGCCTATAAATCTGTCTGAATGTGTTTATATCCGTGTGTCTTTATACATAAACCTATGACCTTTGCAGAGGGCAGGGCCCAGGTGGGCAAATCCTGAAGTTGAAGTTCTACAGGAAATGAAATTAGGACACTTGCCATCTTCGACTTTAAATTACAGACTTTTCCAGATGAGTGACTGGATTCCAATCTAGTTTGTTCCACTGGAGTGAACAGCTATCCGTCTGCATCAAATATTCAAAGAATGACCCCTGTATCCTGGAGAGATGACTACTTCAATCTTTCTTCTTTTCACTAATCTGTGCTTTCTCATCAGGTTTCTGTTGTTGTTGATGGTGTTGGTTTTTGTGTCAGCCGTTCAAACTCAAGCCTAATTTCACAACATTAATTTACATACAGAATATCGATGACTAAAACTTACAAAACACACTAAATGGAGACAGTCGATCATGGAGAGTTGTGTCTCACATCACGTTTTTGCACTGAGTCCTATAAATTACCCACGTTTCTCTCTGATCACCTGGATGAGCTGACAGGATGTGCCAGGGAGAATCCATCCGACAAGGCCTTGTTTCCTGCATGCTTTCTGAAGGACGTGAGCTGTCCACTTAGCGAAGTGGGAAATTGAACATCTCTTTTTCATGGAGAAAGTAGTGTGTGTGTGTGTGTGTGTGGAAAGAAACAGGTGTGTGGGTTTCTGCTTTGTGTGATTGTGATACATTTGTCTGAGAGTGGCGATGACAGACAAACGATCAGAGAAGCAGAGGCGCGGTGACTAATGCCTGCAGTGAGTGACTGACAGTGCCAAACATATCACTGCTTCTCATCTCCTGCATCTTCAGTGATAAATCTCATCTGTCTCATCTCAAAAGTGGAAGCGCTGCTGAACGCAGGATCTAGAAGTTGTAGTTTAAAATCAATACTCAAGAACAGATACTAGCTGTTTCTGTCTTTCAGTCCTAATGGCTGTAGAAAATGGCGTCCATCTTGTCAATTTTCTGGGCAGCTGACTTTCTCTGATGTTAAAGTCTGCAGGATTAGAAGTTTCTGGATCCATGAATGTACCTGCAACTGACTTACTGCTATTAACTAAATCCTCTCCTGATTTAATTATTACATTTATTATTATTATTTTTTGTTGTTTTGTTTTTTTTGGGAATGACACCGTCTTGTGGGCTGAAACTTTGTGGACACTTCACCCCCTTGACCTGATTTTCTGACTCCTGCCACATCACACAGCCCAAGAAGACCAAGCGCTTGCACTCCTTCTGCATGAATGATGTGACACACCAACTTTTCAAATTCTGTGTCTCTTTTGCTCTCTCTTTTAGATGACAGCTTGCAATGGGATTTCTCCTGATCCATCTAGTCAGTCCCTCCACACACAAATAATACATGGGCACAATCATATGTTAATGTGCAAGATGTCTGCCTTCACTGCAAAGTTATCAAAGTGGGAGTAGCAGCTCTGAGCTGAAGGAAGTTAAGACGGGACAGCTGGATCCATCACAGCCCTGTCTATTTACTTAGAGGGAGACAGAGATGAAATGAGAGAAAGTGAGTGGAGGAAAAGACAAAGAAGGGCAAGGGAGTTTCTGGGAACAGAAGGAATTACGATTAAGATGCAAATACATTCCACTCTACATTAGAGACCACATACAAGGTGGTGTTTTAATTAGCTGCTGTAATTATGGGTCAGTATTTTTTGTTTGTCAGTCTGTTGGTTATGTTGCCCTGAATGTATTCTGGTCAGTTTGTATAGTGTCATAGAAAAACAATGCAAACCTATAGGACATGTCAGGTTTGCAAATGTCTTATGAAGGATGACCTCAGGGAAGCGCTCAGTGTATTCTTGAGCTTACTATCAGTTTCTTTAAAGAATCATTCCTGGCTCCTTAATCAGATGCTCCATGGCAAATATCATTAAGTCATCATCTTTGTTATGTACACATAAGTCATTATTCTTGTCTAAGATACAGTGCAGAATCATTATCCCATTAAAGCTTTAGTTTGTAACTCTTGAAAATAATATAGTAGCTACAGTAGTAGTAGTTTATAGTACTAACATGCAACAACATATGGTACTGTCCATATATTGACAGATGTGTAATCCCAGATTGTTTTCATATAAACAGAATCAGCTACCAGTTTTCATGGACAAGGTACTACAAACTGTTAAAGGGAAACATTTATGTAATACAGTATCCACCTGTAGCATCTACAGTACAGCATAATTAATGTTTTAGGGTGATGCCATGTCCTGTGTTTTATGTGGCTGTGATTTCTGAGTGGCACGAGGAGTCACAGTTTGTTAAAGGGAAGTGTTGCTAGTGATCTTACAGTAATATCATGTATGTATTATTCCATATCTGCGTGCTCGCACTGTTGCATCTAGCCAAAGCTGTGTAGTGATTCTCTAATAGACCTGTAGTGTAACCGCGAGCCTGTCTGCATCTCTGTCAGGGCTTGTCTGGCTGTGCACATTTCTCTGTCCAGTCTCCTCATAGTCTGTCTCTGTGAAATGATGTGTTGTTGTGTTTTTAATGATACGAGGAGTGCCTGTTTTAGACAGCAGAGACGCAGCAATTAGGGGAATAAATAAGAAGAAAGATAAACAAACATCAAGGGGGAGTCATGTGGTGGCAGAGCCTGAGAAAGCAGCTGGAAGCAGCAGTTAATGGGGCTTTATCTGTCTCTTTACTGTAGTCGACGCCTATTCCTCCATTCCTTTATTCATCTCCGGGGACACCACTATCACCCTCTTTCTCTTATTTTCTGTTTTGCCCTCTCCTCCTACTGTATTTTTTTTTTACTTCTGCTCCTAGTTTCCATCTACTGTAGCCATTGCAGCCTTCTTTTTCACTCTTCCTCTCTGATTTCCTATTTTATCCATCTCTCTTTCCTCTTCTCTCTGTCTATGGAGCTTTACCCCTTTAGCTCTTTTGGTCCTGCCTGTTGCACCAGTGCTCAATGAGGAGTGCATTGGGTAAATTGGACTGTGGACATGTGTTTGAGAGGAGTGAGTAGAGGAAATATAAGAGGGATATAGATGATGCAGGAGGCTCTACAGCAGCGAGTAGGGCATTTGTGTCAAATCCTGACAGTTTGCCTGCCTCCCAGCCTACAGTGGTGAGACCTGGATAAGGAGCAGGAGGGGGGTCCACACTGAGTGGTCTGTGATGACAAACCGCATCGATACGGCTCTGACCCACTGGGAGATATCCCCCACCCTCACCGCACACACACACACACACACACACACACACACACACACACACACAGTCTGTGTTCGATCAGCCGTCACTGAGAAGCTGCAACCAGCGCTTGCAACAACTCCCAACTCCCTGCCATGAAATCACAAAATACACAACCAACTCCACAACTTTCTGGTGTGATAGTAGAGTGAGAGCCTAATGGATAATGTGTATCAGTGCTTTTGGCAGAGAAAGGGTTAACCACAAAACAATGGCTGACCCATAACAAGGAAGTTTTTGTGCGTGTGCAGGAGATGAATAAAATCAACCCGTTCTTATACTGTTTTTCCAGCTATGTTGTGTTGGGCAATTTAATAAAAATAGTAATCTCTACATTTGTGCTCTGCGGTGTAGTTATAGGGACATAGATGGAGTGGATGGTGGGGTGTACAAACGGTAGGGGTTTGGTACCAGAGTCTTACATGTGGTTAGTTTTAGCCAGCAAAAGCTCTTTGATCGAGGTTAGAAATAGATTGTGGTTTCATTTAAATGTTAAAAAAACACATTGGATGTTGCGTTTCAAGTCAGTGTGACCTTTTTTCCCTAACCTTAACCAAGAACTGCAGGTGCTTAAACATCACCTTCAAAAAGTCTAATAAAATTGGAGCTGCTACTGTCCCTTCACTGTGCAGAAGCATCTGAGACTAGACTCCTGTTTTTACTATATTCTACTTAAAGAGGCCGATTGGTACAACTAGTATGAAGGAGTGAGTTAAGTATGCGAATTGGAAACAGGGCTTCTAGTGAAGCAGGAGATATTCTCTGTCAACTAGCTAAACTTTTGAGATAAAAATATTTGCATATTCATAGATTCAGGATTTTTAGATGAGAGAGAAGGAGTGGGCGCAGCTTCAACTATGCAATTGAACTTCACTGTGGCAGAACTGTGGGACTTTTTTTTTATTTCTTAAAACATGACTGGATATGATCTTAAGGAATGTTCATAAATTAAAATCTGAAACCAGTTAAACAAAAAAGGAAACCAGATCCCTCTAACGCAGTGTATCCGGTGCACAGTGGGAAGCCACTGAGCGAGGAGTGGGAGTTGCGTGAGGCTGGGATCATTGATCAGCAGCACGCCCTATTGGCTTCTGCTGAAGTCTTTATCACCACATTCCCTCCCACTTCTTCTCCCGCTTTGCCTCGTAAATTCAGAGCAGCTAATTGGACATGACTGCGTTTATGTTCCAGCTTCATAAATTTCGTTCTCTGAAGGGAGAGGATCGATTTTCCTCGAGTGCAGCCTCCCGTAGCAGGGGAGCATCACAAGACTCTTCAAACGTTCCCTCTTCTCTCCAGCCCACCGTGGCCAGCCACCGTTTTTTCCCTCTCTCTCTTCCTGCCATCCATCCTCTCTCACGTGTGTGCTCTGTCTCACTTAAACAGGTAATCTATAACTGACCTCCCCTGCAATCATGTGGTGAGTAGGAAGTTCACTCAGCCTCTTTTCCTATCCACAATAGTTCTTTCACACATCTGTCATCCTGTCTCACATTAATAACAGAACTGATGACAAATCATTCCTCTCCAGCTCATTATCTGTTATTATCTAATGAAAGCTGTTGACACACAGAAATATATGGAAACACTGTAGAATAATTTCCTGTCTCAGTGTGTTTTTGGTGTTTCCCCCTTCCTCCATATTTTTCTCAATTTTCAGCTGTTTACTTTCCTTTTTTTAAAAAAAATTATTTTATTTATTTATTTGTTGGGCTTATCCCAAAAGCCATCTGAAAGAGAAAACACTTTTCTACCTGAGCATCTAAGGGAGTTAGGGACAGGCCTAAAAGACTCCGTGTTTGGGATCTCCTGTTCTTTTTACACAGCTACCTAAATATGTTCAGTGTCGGGAGGTCACTGGACGCTCTGCTTTGAAAAACAGAAGAGTGAAATGTCCGTCAAAAAGACATCTTAAATTATTCAAAGCTTAGGAATGACCTTGATTGTCTTTGCAATCCACACCGTGTCTGTGTTTATAGTGTGTGTGCGTGTGCGTGTGCGTGTGCGTGTGTGTGTGTGTGTGTGTGTGTGTGTGTCTGTGTCTACTATGCAGTATGTGTGACCTCCCTGGTCTGTATGTGGGATGATTCATTACATTAGCAGTTTTGCTCTGAGTTAAAAATGATGTCCTTTTTAGTTTGGGATCATGCACTGGTGAGATGGGAAGAGAGAGAAGAAGCAGAAAGAGAGACTGTGGGACTAAGCGTACAAGTAAATTATTTACACAGGATACAGTAAAAGGCTGTTGCATGCATGCACAGCTGAGTGCAGCCTTCTGATTGGTCAGCACGGGTCATGTAAAAAGCACTACGCAGAATTGGCGCTACTTTAAGTTCTGAAGTATATATACTATATGCACAGGACCAAATAACTAAATAATAGAGCCTATGCGCATCCTGTTCTCCAGTCCAAACCTCAGAGGACTGTTGTCATGAAAGAGTGCGTGAGCGAGTTATATATTAGAGCAGTTCAGGTGTGGGTTACGTACCAGCTGTGAAAAATATACAGTTTTTGCTTGCTTTTCAAACTGTAGCTGTAATTAATACGCATCGTTCAAAGGATTTTGTCAGCCCAGCTGTTTCCACTGATACTTTGTTTATGGGGATAAAACACAACAGTAGGATTAAACCTTGTTTAAAGAAGTACCTCAGAGAGATGGTTTCCTGTCTTCATTTGGCGACAATCATCCGACTCATTAAGATTCATGGTCCCTTTATTGATTATATCAGTAAACAAATTGGCTGCAGCTAAGTAGTGTATGCTAATTTATGTGCCTATCTTGAGTGTAGCTTAATGTACTGTATATTTGAACTGCCTTTTAAGTCACACTGATTGTATATGTATAAGAAATTTCAGCCTGTGTGGGGATTTTTGTCATGGTGACTATGCTTGCTGGGGGTACAGTAAATCTGGGCATGCACGGTCAATTATTTGCTACTCTGGCAACCTCTTTTTTTTTTTTGGTTGTTTTTATTTGTTTTCTGCAACACAAACATGGCTACAAGTCAGAAATTCGCTGGTAGTCACTCAAAATTATTTTTAAGAACATTTTATAGAAAGAGTTCAGATTTGTGCATAAATATCTTTAACTTGTTAAACACAGAAAACAGACAAATGCAATCTGTTAAATTTCATGCACCAGTTTGCATGTCTCCATGTATTGAAAACTTGGGAAGCTGGTTGCCTAAATTTGTTCTGCAGACAGGAATCATCTTATTTTTTTATATATAGTTTTTTTTGTTTGATTCTGTGCAGAAAATACTGTTAACTCATTCTGAACTTTGTGCACACATCATTTTATTGAAATTCCTGTAATGATATATACTGAGAAAGCTCCACATCAGCCTTTTCAGCTTGTTTTCTCTGCTGGTCTCTATGGGATGCTAATAAGAAGTTATTGTCCTATACAGTAAATAACATATGCTAAATGTTATCACCCATGAATAGATGTGCTCTCAGAAATAACTGACCACTGTGATGGGTGACCCTTATTAATTCATCCTCACAAGACATATTTTACTGGCATTTGGCACTTGGCAGGTGGTAATTTCAGACTCTGCATGCCAGCATTGTAATATTCATGCAGTATGATGCAGCATGAATGATGCAGAATGGCTGACAGTGTTCTTGCTAAAGCAGCCATGTCACTGCATCTTAAGGCTTCTTGCACTAAAGAGAATCTGGCCTCACTCCTGATTGTCCTGAGATTACTGTGTAACGACGCAGATATTAGAATGTAACCTCCCCGCAGAGGCCTTACTGCTGTTGAATGTATTTTAATGAACACCACAGAAACACCTGGGGAGAGAGGAAATTGGGTGTGAGTTGGATGGGGGCATTATTATACATCCCCCCTTTATTTAAAATATGAATAAGGTGGTAGTAGTAAAGGGGGATTGGAGGTAATGGGAGGAATGGAAAAGTGATGAAGAGACAGAAATGGTGGGACAATGGGGGTGTGGTAGGAGGTTCATCCTGCTGTGCAGTCCCCCACTGAGTCTTCGGACCCCGGGGAATATGGATCTTTGTAGGATCTTCATGTCTGTTTTATTTTTACCAGAATGAAAAACTCTGAAGTGGAGAACAGGAGAACTCTGGATACCTGGGCCTCCTCTCTGAGACAATGTGCCTGCTGTACAGACTTTACAGACACACAATTTGAACCTCTAATGTGTGAAGTCATGTTATTATATATTAGCACTCAACATATTTGCAGACCTTCACCCGTTTCCATCCTTGCATCTGGTTTTTCACACATACACACTTACTTCCTGTTCTTTCTCTCATTTTCTTAGCTGCATATTCTCTTATTTAAATAATAAATCTGATTGGCCTCCTAAAAGGCACCAAAACCTACATCTACAGACATATACGCATGCAAATACACACTGGTGTAAAGCTGTATTATGCTTTCCTTTATAACCATGAGTGTGTATTAGCATGTAATTCTGGTGAGACCGTGGTGAGGAGGATGCCTGGGGAAGCGGAGCTGAGCTGGGATCAGCCAGAGGACAGGGGTTAATATAATTATCCTGGTAAAACCTTGAGACTGAAAGAACATCATTAGTCATAGCGAGAAGTGTGCTACCCGAGCCGTGGGCCTAGAGGAGGAAAAGAGAGGAGGTGAGGAAAGGGGAGCTTCAAAACACAGCAGTGCAATTAGCAAGACAATTAGTACAAGGACTAAAACTTGGGTGTCTTTGCTGAAAAAAAAAAGCAAAGGACAGTGTTTACCAGTGCTCTGAGCTATAGCAGAAAGTGCTTTGATTATTCAGTAATTATGATGTTTTGCTTAATAATCTCTAAATAAATGAATTACTTGTGGAGAAATGGTTTAGAGATTAGATTAATATCTAAACTAAACATATGATGATACTTTTATGTAGCAAATGCTCAGGATAATTTTGTGATTAATGAAATGACCTCTGGTTTGTGCACACTTAATATGAAGCAGCACTTAATGAAGCTCTGCATAATTTTTTTTTTTTTTTTCTAAACAGCAAATGTGCTTATAGTGACCAGCAAATAAATTGATGTATAGGAATAAAGTGCACGTCTTCAACCATGTAGAATTTAGGGCCAAGAGCAGGATTCTTACTGTTTGAATATGAGGATGAACAGCACACCTCTAGGGCAGGTCTCCACAGGCAGGCCTTCATACTGTAGCACTGCATTCATTTATTCACATGAATGTGACTGAGAGTTGTGTCAAGAATGTGGGAAAAAGACCAAACCCTGGCCCCTCCTGACCTCCACACATCTGGCCAGCCACAGCATGAAGTGCGTGTGAATATTGGATTGTCTGTTTGTGGGGATTACTCAAATGGTCACATGCAATCCACCTGGAAAAGTGGAGGTGAAGGATATTTGTAAAGTGTTTGACTTTGACTTATTGGTTACCACTCTGCTCCTTCCACTGCTCCATTATGCTCCACCCAGCACTTCACCCATATGCATGTGGTGTTTGCTGTCTCAGCCAATGCAGGAATTAGGAACTTGCTAACCTGAGTGAGCCATAGCAACATTTTACAGTAGCTAATAGTACACAGTGTGAAAGGAGTAGTAGTGTGGAGGTGTGTTCATGTACACACAGACAGCTGTGAGCTCCTATCCCTGACTGTGATTGGTTAGAAGCGTGAGACCCACTAAATAACCTCAGAAGGGGGATTCCCTCATTTACTTGAACTTGGGACCAACACTTAGACTTCACTGGTTTGTAGAACCTCAGTGACTGAGCGGCCCATTGTCTTCCTGGGTGGTCACCCATCGAAGTACTAGCCAGCCCCAGCCCTGCTTAGCTTTTGAGATCTGTCGGGATCTTGCTCTCACAGGACAGTATGGCCGCCTTCTCACTTTGCTGACAATAAGAATTTTTATTGGTTTTAGATTCAGTCAGAATTAGTTGTAAACAAATAAATCAAACAATAAGGTATACAAAAACAGTAAGCTAAAGTGCTAAAGTAATCATGGAGTAATGTGTATTTCTCTTCAGTATAATGATTACTTCCTAGTTATTTGCCTGATTAACTCTTGATTCGCTGGTTGTCTTGTTTCGTGGTTTGAAACTGCACTAAAAACAAAAGTATCTGACATAAAAAAGTGATTAATTCTCATGGCCAACACATGGACTTCTTTCAGGCCTTTCACATTCAGACTTGTTGAAGATGTTTACCTATTTACATGCCTGTAATAACATATAATGATACTGCAGTAATGGCTCTGGTGCATTTTTGAACGCACCATGCCTGTAATAATGCTATGCTAATTAATGTGGCTGACTGAGAACAAACCATCTTTCCAAGGACACCCTCCCTCTACCGCATGTTCTTCCACTTAGAATTCCCAGCATGCTTTTCAGCTTTAAAGCACGCTTGCGGCATCAAGAGATTCCCCTCTCACCAGATGCTGGGTAAGGCACAGTGCAGGCGCTAGTGGGGAGAATTCTTTATTGTATTTGTGAATTTAAAAGGATATTTATAGGATGGGAAGGAGGAGGGGTGGAAAGGTGGAGGAAGAAAAGGAAAATCTATTGAAGAAGGAGGGAATGAAAAAAAGACGTTCATCTGTGAAGCAAAAGACGAGGACTGAAAGGAAAACAGGTGAAATCGCTGACTTTAACTTTCTTCCCATTGGAGGGGAAATAAACTGTGATTATCAAATCAGTTACAGCCATTGTGTCATAAATCATCTCATATGAGAGAAACAATGACGCATTCCTCATTGCGGCCCCTCAGCTTTCTGCATGCCTCTCTTTTCTGGGGATAGCTCATGAATGATTTAAAAAGTGATCTGTTTCTGAGCTTCGGCTGCCTCAGGGGGAGATAAGTCAGGGGGGAGGAGTCTGAAGGGGATGGGAGGGACCGCTCAGGAAGGGTTCCTGTCTTTGGTGGCAATGCCGCTTCTATGTTCTCCTCATCACACATCAAACACAGATTGTGTATTCATTCATGGGGGGGAAGGTGGCAGTATTCAAGCGCAGAGCAGTTTTCTGAAATAGAATAGACAGGGACGTTTTCTAATATGGTTTGAAAATATGGAGAATACGTGGGGAGACTATGTTACTTTGCTCTGTGGTGAACTGCAGAATAATATTTACAGCGCATCACACCTCACATCATTCATCACAAAATCACACACCCCAGCTAGTCCCATAAAACTAGGAGTTAATCCATCATCTGCCTTTTTTTTTTTTTCTTTTTTCTCCCTCTCCCCCTGATCCAAGCTTATACGTCCCATCCCCTCACCTTCCCTCTGCAAAGGACACAAAAGAAAACTTTGGTGCAATTCAAAAACATTTGTAATAGTTTCCAAAGTCACCTTATGAGGATAATCAAGACAAAAAGACTGGAGGCTCCAGAATGGGAGCAGAGGAGAAGCATGTGTTCTTCCTTGTTCTCTTGTGGAGAAGATGGACAAGCCTTGAGGCCACAGAGATTCTTCACTATCTACTGTGTCATCCTCATTCATGCTTCCATTACAACAAAAAAAACCCTTGTAGCAGTCAGCTTTATCCACTGTAAGCCATTCGGGCTCTAATTAGTCCATCCCCAAGGAGGAAGTATGAATACAGAAGTACAGATCTGGTTTTCTGAGGGATTGTGAGGTTTGTGAAGTTGAAATGAGTATGTTTCAATTACAGTTGAAATAATATTTTTGTTCTTTATTTTATGAATGAGTGTTTAGATTTTTAATAGTGATGGAGAATGTTTATTTTTGTTCTTGAGCATAGGTCCTGCTCCAGTGCACTTGGTTTCACAATCAGACTCATTTTGGACAGTTAAAAAAAAAAAAAAAAAAGGATCAAAATTAATCCAGCAGAACTAGAAAGACCATCTTTCTGTATACCACTCGTCCTTCTTCCCTGTCAAAATGTGGCACCTACATTACCCATAATGCACCTGTACGCAGTGATTAGACTGAAAACTTTTATGACTGCAGTTGCATATTTCATGAAGCAGAAATGTTGCCATTTGATGGAGATTTAAAAAGGACGTCTGCTGCTCCTGCTGTCATGGTGCATGCACAGACAGACAACTAAGGACACCTATGGAGACATGAAAGAATCAGCTATCCTATTTCTGCTCTTTGCAACATGTTGTTAAACACTGGGAAAGTTTTCTGTGCCAGTTCCAGTCTGTGATGAGATGGAGAGCTTAAACCTCTCAGCACATTAGCTCTGTCAGCAGGGGGCCAGGATGGCACTGAGAGAAACACAGACACACGATGGATAAATGAGTCAAGCAGGCATGAAACAACACGACTATGTAAAAACACTCTTCATATGGCTTGTTTTCTGCCAGATCCGCTCTTAACTCATTTGCACTACTGGAAAATAATTACTTGTTGATAAGGAATGGGGCCTGTAGACATGACTGGGCCTATCAGATGTAATTAAGGGTTAAAGCTCATACAACTAAACCACTACATTGTTTTTCAGTGACTGTAGCAGGAGGTTAGTATTAACATTGGGATGTAGGGATGTCAGTGGTGGACATTCATTCTTCCCACATGTCTGCAGTGACCTGCTGACTCTTGAACTTGACATTTGTGGGTTTGAGTGAAATATCTGAAATGTCTCAACTGTCGGATGGACTGTCATGAAATTTGTTTCAGACTTTCACGGCTCCTCTAATGTACTTTGTGCTTAAAGCTCAAAGCGTCACTGTGTCTGTGAGTGCAGCCCTTCAGAGGCGCTGGCCTGGCTGCAGACCCTTCTTGCCTTGTCGCTATTTATGGATGATCAATATTCCATTTGTTGATTCCATATCCCTCAAGAAATGGGGCCATAACTTGGAAAATAGTAGCACTGTTCTTAAATTAATACTCTCCTTTGCATGGATACCAGTCCTGACTTCATTGGATAACAGCTTTAATTATCAAAACATCAGTACTAAGAATAGTATTTAAAAATGAATACATTTCCTTAATCTCTAATATTGTGTTAATTTAATAAATTAAATTAGATAACATGCTATAAATAGTGTGCATTGGTCTGGTTGCACAAATCTTTCCCTGCAGTAGAAAAATGATGACCACAGTGGTGTAAAATACATGTGCTGAATGTTCTTTTACACCCCGTGCTCAGCTGACTGACAGAGGACAAAAAGAGATGCTCAGAATGCAAACATGGCTTCTCTTCAGTGTCATTATTCCCCCATCAACCAGTAAAATCAAATTGCAAAGTCGGGTAGAAGAGGACCTGATGCTGCAGTGAGGAGAGAAAAACAATGCAGACTTCGTCTACCTCCTCATGCTATTCCATCTCCTTAACTCCATCTTCCCTCTAATCCACTTAGTTGACTCTTCCTGAGCTTACAGCCTTTCCCTTATTCCATTAAGAAGACCCACCATATGACCTGCTGCTTATTTCATTAAAAATGCCCAATCCATGACCCCACATCTAATCCATAATGCAGACTACAGGCTAGCCACGGAAGACTATAGTCCATGTCACAGTCCGGCAGGGCGGTTGACAGATGGGAGATAGGGAACGAGGATGGAGAGATGGCAGTCCAATGAACGAGGGAGAATTTGAGAGCTCCACTTATGAGCAAAGCTTCCCAGTGAATAGGATTTCACTGATGTAAATGATGATAGAGTTGAGGCTTTGCTTCTCTATCCTTGATGGTAGGAGATGGCTTTCATATGACCCATCAGTGATATGGAAATAGCCACATCTAAGGGTTGACTATAGCCTGTAAAATGGGCATAAAGCCTGAGGCTTTAAAAACCCAAAACACCTCGGCCTAGAGTTTATATTGTAATAACTGTAGCTCATTACAGTTAACCTTGGGAGAATGTTGCAACACAAAGTGAGTGATGCTGAATCATATAATAATATTCTGTCAACTCTGTCCAGTTTGACTTTGCCTGCACTCTTTCTGTCTGACCTTCTGCTCTCTCTGACCACTTCAAAATCCTTGCTCCACCTCTGGTTGCCCTCTGCCCAAAATGCCATCCTACATCTTTCTCAGGATCCAGTTTGCTGAGTGTTTTCATCACATCCACAAATCTAAATTTACAACATCCCATCAAGCCCAGCTTGCCTCAGTTTGCACTTTAATAGCCTATCAGGTTACGTATTTATTGATAAAGCAGCACTATTAAGTCCTGAGTACCTGGCTTCCCGCATACCTGCGCCAGCTCTTTAGAGGCGAGACTCTCTGACAATGCAGCGTCAGTTAAAAGAGACACGTCCCATAGAGGTAACATCCTACAGTGGTTGATGGGAAAAGGGCATGTTTTGCTGTTTCAGTTCAGGCACAACTCAGATCATTATGAACAGTTGACTAATAATAATTATTTTACCTGGGTTCAGCTGGAGAGCCACAGCTAGAGAGCTGGGGACATACAATACAGCCAGGAAGTGACTACAACCCTCTCTCCATCGATAATGCTAGCATATCTCATTACTGTGGCGACCTGTGGTACACTGCCACTCGGTCTTGATCATATAAAATCCATTTCGGTGCGCTGTCCTCTTCGGAGCACCAGCCGAGTGGAATATTCATTATTCAAATTTTAAGCATTGGATTCCCAATATGTTAGTAAGGCCAGATGAGATGAGATGAAATAGCTTAGCCTTTTGTCCAGGGAACATTTGACTAATCGTCTTGCTCCCCAAAATCAATTTCCTCAGCCGTAAGCATCAGACACTCCTGATTGTACTGTACTGTTGAGGACCCCCCACCACTATCACCTAATACTCCTGCTAGCCGCCCAGAATAACTTATTGATTAGTGATTATGTTACGGGAGGTGTCAGTGGCCAGGGCGGAAGACGGGCTGCCCTCAGTCATCTCCACAGAGCTAAATTTGGGTCCTTTGTTACCAGATCCAGCACAGCCTGACACTATCACAAGCTGCCACCAGCCATCGGCTCTGTTTTCTGGATGAGGAGACAAATTAAGAAAGTTCTCTGGAAGCATAAATATGCAGAGATTTTTAAAGTGTGGGGGGTGATTTAAGCAAAGCTGCACAGCAGGGATTTTGCATCAGATCATAACTTCTTAGATGTGGTGCACTTGTGGACTACTAAATAACAAAATAAGCACTACTATTTCATATCAATGATGGTTGATTATTACAATTGCCAGGTTTGGTGGCGGTTCTGGCGTGATGATGGACTGGTTCACCCCTACGGTTTTGGGCTGATCCCTCCCTCTCTCTGATGCTGTGCTGAGCCTGACAAGTGGCTGTGATCAATACCTGTAGGCCCTTTCTACAGTGCCAGGGGCTCGCTTGTGTGTGTGTGTGTGTGTGTGTGTCTGTGTGTGCTGTGTCAGCATTCACTCAGAACCTCATCAAACACCACTGTACCTCAATCCCACACACACACACATATGCATATACAAAACGCCCACATCGGCTAATGCCTCATTTTCACGTCCCCCTTTTCACCCACCACCCTCATCATACACACACACACAAATTCACACCTCCTTGCTCCTATTCTAGGCCACCCAACAAGGATGTTAAATACCATTCAAATGTCAGCCTGCCTTATTGATTGGAATAATAATTCTGAAAGGTAGGAAGGATGGCTAGTTGATGCAAAGCAAGCATATGACGGCGCGAGCATCCTTCATTGTCACAAAGTTGCCATGTAAGGGTTCCCGGCTCCCCTGGCAGAACATGGATGGTGGTTTACGTTAGACCACCAAGGCCGTATGTTTCTGTCATTAATCATGGTCCTCACACGCCAGTGACGGGTGGCCTGATTCCATGCAAAGAAAGAAAGGGTCATTTTCTACGCCCTCAGATCACAGCGGGTATGTGTGAGAGTGTGTGCATAAATTTCAGACAGCAGGTGGATTTTCTTATCTGTCATGTTTGAAGAAAAAAAATCTCCAACAATAGGATCTATAAATATGATCTGATAAACATCTAGATATAAAATGAGTTATACTCAGTAGTACTGTTCTTCTAATTTCTGCATCAATAATATGGCTGTTATTTGTGATTCTGCATGTTTAAACCTTAAAGGATTTAAAGGTTCACGTCACCAAACTACAATACAGGATGTAATTCTGACTTACTTTCAATCGATGTCTAACCTGGCAAATTATTTATCAGTCAAAAGTTAGTATTAAATAAGCATTTAAAATGGGAACAAGTTGCTTTCACTGAGACTGAAAAGTCACATTTAATTTTAAGGAAGATGTCAGAGTGGATGTATCAAAACGTACTATAACAATTTAGATTCCATGTGTATTCCTGTGCAATTCTGTGTTATTTTCCACTGTTTATTCTAATAGAAGTAAATTGTGTTTTATATATAAAAGGTGTGAACTTGCATCTGGACATGTTTTTTAAACTGTGCATTCATAATCAAGTTAGCAGTGAGCCTCACCTGGCAGTTACCTCGATGTTGGAAATGGCATAGAAATACTTGAGTAGGTTGTCTCTCTGGACATAGGTGCCTCCGAGGGCAGGCCTGAGAAGCCGCAACCTAAGGTTTGTGAAGGTGAAGAAGTCCCTCAAGCCCTTCATACTTTCCATGCGAGTGTACAGATTGTCCATGTTCTGCAGTCGAGGTCCAGCAAACACTGCAAAGCGTGCCCGCACCTCGAACTTCACATTCTTGTCGTTCTTGGAGCCGACCCAGCGCGAATACTGCTCAGTGCAGATGACCCGTGTGATGTTTGCCGGCGAAAGGTCACGCACACGTTTGGGTGGCATGTTGAAGGCATCCATGCAGTCATCAGCATAGAACTGGTAGGGCTGCCAGGAGCGTCCGTGGTCCATGGACTTATCCAGTACCATGATAGTAGGACGGCCATACTCGAAGGTGATGTGGATGTCGTCTGTGAGCTCCAGACTCTTGTTCCAGGCCATGGTGATGTTTGCCAGCAGAGGCTCTGGGTGGCGTCTCCATGTGACTGTCTGCCAGTAGGTGATTAGGCCGTTGCGTTCACGGTCCTGCATCAGCTGAGGAGGGTGGGCCAAGTCTGGGTTTGAGGCATCACATTCATCACTGCACAGATATGGATTCTCCTAAGAAAGACAGAGGACAGTTCAGTAAGATACCAGTCATAGTTTGAGAATGAATTAATGATAGGTACTAATCTTTGACATAACACGATTAAACCCCAGAATCCCTGATGCTGGAATATCAACTGGCCCCAGGTTTGCCTGTTGTAGTAAACACAATATTATGTACATATGAATTGATATAGTAAGTATTTATTGATTTAAAGCCACATTTTTACACATGGTTTCTAGTGTAAGTGCAGTAGTTGCAGTTGTAGTTAAGACAAAATATTTTGAGCTAAAGGATTTGTACTGTCTGTCAGCTTCCACATAAAGTTGGGCTGCTCCCCCTTTGTGACCAGTACTGATTCCAAACCATCTATATTGTCTACACAAAGCATTAGTATCCCGATGAGCAGTGCCTTCACTTCCTCTCACCAAGGCACACACAGACGGAGACTTTAAAAGTAAACTTGCCAAACACCACAACAGGAAGTGTGAAGGTCAAGAGGATTGTGCATCATCACTGCCTTTGCATAGACAGCAGAGTGCTGCTGCACTTTTAACTCCAGAGAATTGATCCTCCTCTTCTAGTGATGCCAAAACCTTCAAGCTGTGGCTTCTTTACACAACTCAAAAGTCAACAGGATTATTCACAGTGCTCATTGAGAACTAGGGGCTTCTTTCCACCTGCACTAATAAATACCTTTCACTCCCTGTTAGCAGATCTCAAGCCTCTCAGTTCTTTTCTTCCAAAAAGACAAGTCCATGCTCTGCTTATTCATCCAGATTTCTGCTTATCCATGTGAAAAGTATCTCTGAAACTTTGAATCCAAGAAATTACATTTATGTCATACTAGATTGTTTTCACAATTAAGGTAGTGGTATCAAATGTAATTGGCAGCTGGGTTATGTCAGTGTTTTTGTGTTTGGGCAAACAAAGTGCCATTTTCTGCATTGATTACTTTTACTTTTAATACTGTTTTAAACACAGCTTTTAACTGTAATCATGTAATGGAGTATCTTTGCATTATGGCGTTTATTTATTTTTACTTATGTATGAATACATTCTTCACCTCTGGAAAACATAATCTTCATTATGTTTCCTTCCAAGCGTTATTTGTAGTTGTCTGTAACTGTAATTTCCCTGAGACGTTGTAGGTTCCTGCCCTGGCTTATATCAACAGATTTCCTGGTCTTCCACCAAACTTTAAGCTCAGTTTCTAAATGTCCATGTCCCAGAATTGATGTAGCTGTTATAAACCAGTTGTCTGACATCCACATCACCACAGAAGTTAAATGTAAAATATAAAAAAAAAGAATCCCCAAGATCATTGTAGCTGATTCTCCTGGTGCTTGATCTGCAAAATTCAGCTCTTACACTGTTAAGATTGTATCACATGCCGAAGGCTGATATGGGGTTATTATTTCAACATGTAGTCACAGTCATTCATTCTATCAAATATATCATGTTGCAAAATTACACATTGTCAGTCATGATACATTATTGTTCCATGTATTAACTAGACACCCACTGCCTTCATCATATTTACTGTAGACATTTGTAGCATTACTAATAATCCAACTCCCTGTCAGAGCTGTCATTTCTATCTTTGCCATTACACACTTTGTTAATGATCAGTTAAATTTAGAAAAAAAAAATAGTCTAAATACAGCACATTGAATTTAAAAAAAATTTTTTTTTTTAGGTTAAGATGTAGCTGCCTGTGAAGTTTCCACTAGACTGTTTTCTCCTGTTTTCTACACTGTTAGTAACTGATTAAATTTTATAGCTGATGTTACCCTTCGTCTTTTATTTATTGAGAATCCAATAGTCTTTCTGTATTTTACTGCATTCTGCCTAACAAGCTGTTGATGGAGTGCAGAGTATAAATATCTGCCTTTTTTTCTTCCACCTCTTTCTCCTCCCTTTCCTCCTCCTTCCTCTATGTTATGGTCCTTTCTTTACTTTTGTTGTTGTGTTACATGACTTCTAATTGTACTGTTTAGGAATGTGACCAGCTCATCTTTAAAATGCCGTTTGCTGCGGTCATGGCTGTTATGTTGATGACAGTAACTTCAGGAAAAAATCAGATGAACTTGAATAATTTTTTTAAAAATATTTTTAGATACTTAAATGTCATAGAACAAAGGACAAGTGACAAACAATAGTAAGAGGCAAAATAAGCTGATGAGAATAAGATGCATTTATCAAGTGGCTCACTCCTACATAGAGTCAAGTGTAGGAGTGACCTTTCAGATTAACTCTCGGGCGATCACATGCTCAGAGCAGGAACAGCCAATGAAAAACAAGGATTTACTCTACATCTGCAATGTTTATACTAGGGGGACAAAGTAGTATAGTATAAGTTAATTTTACTTTTCCAATTTAATTCTTTTTTTATTATATATACTATTATCGGAAAACAAAGAGTAACAGAAAAGTGGCTGAAGTGGAAGCAAAAAGAAAACCAAACTGGAGCACGACATCAGTCCTGCTGCAGGTAGATGAGGCACATTAGAGAAATCATTTAAAAAGATGAATTTAGTACCACACTGAGGAGTGTAGACAGTCAAAGTACACCAACTAAAACTGTTCTGAATGAAATATATTGCTTTGGCTAACATCACTTCAGTCACTCCAGAGTATGTCCAATTAAGGTGTGTGTTTTTTTTACTTAGTTTGCGAGTATGAAAAGTTTAAGTCATGTCGATCTTTCTTTTATCAGTTTGATATAGACTCTGAAGATTAATTTGCCTTGATAAAATTTCTAAACCATATCTAACAATTAAAAAAACAGAAAATCTTTTAAAAGAATGAAATGTTTTATGCAGATTAATGCTTTCTGCGATGCGATGCATAAAATTAACTAATTAACCAAATTTACTGCCTGTTTAGCCATTTGTCAAATTATAGCTAGAATGAAGATACTGAAGTTAAACTGAGGAAATTAATTACACAAATTGATGGAACACTAATATAAAGTATTGCTGCAACTGATTTAAATTCAGCACAGCTGAATTAGATGATCATGATTTAATGACTTTTAAGTGATATTCTGCCCAAAATCAATCTATCTAATCAAACGCTCACCCCCTGGAGACTCTGAAAATGGATTTAAATAGTTTGTACTTTCGTCCTTGAAGGAAAGTGGTGACTGTAGTGAGCAGGATGCGGGCACTTTAACATGCTGCTAACTTTAACATACCCCAGCTAACAAGCTCAACAGAGTTGTGAATGATAATTGAGATGCAAGTTTTGTATTAAACAATATGCAAGTAAACATGAGCAGTTGTGACCTAGTGGATTATACAGGTGAAGAATAGTGAAATGGATTATACTGTTGTGAAATCTACTGGAACCCACATGACCTGAAGTGGGCAAAACTTTCTACAGCCACGTTTCAAGCCTATAGAGGTTGACTGTTTTTGAGCCTTTGGTTGAAGTATCACTTTGCACAGCAGTTTTTCTTTGTGATGTAAGCTCTAACGTGAAAGCAATACTGCATCATATCGATGTACTGTGCAAGCACAGATCATGTGTCATTGCTTCTCTGCAGACATTCACTTTTTCATGTCTCTTGCCAAGAAGCAACAGTTCTACCTTGTGACTAAAGTCATTGGACTGTACCGAGAGAAAGTGAGCAGTCACTCAAACTCACTCTAGTCATCTAATAACAAAAGCAGAAGTTACAATGCTGTGGGGCTGAGAGTATAAATCATCTGATTTATGGTGACAATGCAGAATGGGAAAACTCCAAACATAAGCAAACATTGAGCTGGTGCTGAGGAAAGCTGTGCAGCACAGAAGATAGTATACCAGATCATAAGGCATGTGAATACACAGCAGTACTACAGTATCCTTATACCCCAAACTGCAGATAATCTATCTCTTTCCTCACTGGGAACAGCGTAGCACCATTGTTCTCCATCTGATAACCCAATTATCTGCTGTGCACTGACTCAGATAGAGATCACTGTCAGTGCAAACACACTTAGGATAATAATCTACAATGCTCATAAACAACTGCAACCGGAAAAGATAATTAGAATTAGATGAGGAGTGTTGTAAAAGTCAGTAGCTTCTTTTAGTCAAAGGATGTTCTGTGTTGTGTTGGCCTTGCTGCTTCTGGGCTGTCCATTAGTGCGTCTCCTGACCTTAGTCCAGACACATGTTTACACACATGGGACTGGATTAGTAGGCTGTTGTTCTGGGGATGACCCTCAGCCTACAAATCCTATTGAAAATGATCCCACTGTCATGCTGTCCCAGATACAGCACAAACTCTATGGTAGCTCCTGAAGTGTGTTTGTGACACTGTTTATGTGTCTCATACAGAAAGAGGAAGTGCATTTGTGAGTTTGTGTGCAGGTGAGTCCAGGAAATTGACACAAATTGAGGATTAATCCAGTATTTTTTACATCTTGTTGTCATTTTGTTTGGGTCAAAAAGCTGCACATTGCTCTTCATTAGTCTGACGTCTCCTAGCCCTTTAGGATTAGCTGCAGCACAGGTGATATGTGCAGTACTATAGGCTTGGACGATTTTTATCCCCCATGATGGACTTATGTGTACAGTTATGTTTAAGCCCTTTGTGTGCCCTGTCCTCCTTATCCCACTGTGCCTCCTGCCACCACTCTGCCCTAGCCCAGGATATCTATGGCAGGACACACAGCCTCAAATACGGATAAACACGCTCTCTCTCTCTCTCTCTCTCTCTCTCTCACACACACACTCACACACACACAGATCCTGGCCAAATGCTGCGGCAGGTGGCCTGCTCTGCTAAGCCCCGCCAGCAATTACTCTAGCTGGGATCTTGTCTCCACGGCAACAGCCGCCATGATGCCCCTGCAATGAGTGACTTCCTTCTTGTCACTTGCAGGATAAAATAACTCCTCAGGCGCTAAAGTTGGCCTCATGCTTGGCCTCGGCTTGCTACGCGGACTGATTCATCTTCAAGTTTTCTCTGCAGCGTTTGTGATTGTGAAACTGTGACTACAAAATGAGTGAGCTCTCTGACCTCCTGAAAATGATCTTATGATGTGTTTAAAAATGAGTTATTGCAGTGTTTGTGAACACAGCAGCAGTGACAAGGCCTTACCGGTTGCCTCTAGAATTGACAAGGTGCTGTCATGCATTTACACAGGAATAAAACATGAAAAAAACTGTGCTCTGCATGTCCTTCCCTCTTCTGTCGTTTTTATGATCATGTCTGTCTGCCCAAAATGCTTTCAGTCGCCATCCTGCCTTTACTTTCGTCTTTATTTCTTCCTCCACTTATAGAAGTTTCTAAGTTATATTGCTAGCAAGGGGAATAAAGGTAGGGACACACACTCAGAGAACACAATTTATTTTGTTTCGAAGATACATCAAATGAAATGACCCTCCCATTAAAAAGGCCACACAGGGGAAGAGAAAGGGATATTGCTTTTTCACTTATAACGTTAATCTTTTATTTTTTGGAGGTTTTTCCATCATACTGGAGGTTCCTGTTACCCTGAGTGAAGATGGTGCGTGCGTGTGCGTGTGTGTGTGTGTATAAGTGACATATGCCTATAGAATTACCAATCATATACAGTATACCTGCCTTTTAGTTTTAATTACTTTAAACTGTGATTATTTGCTTGCTATAAAATATCTTTGGTACAAAACACCAGTTGGCAGGTGTAGATGTGTCTTAGGTGTGTTTGTGGGGGTGGGTGTTGATTATGTGTGTGTGTCTTCATGCAAGGAAAAGCAAATGTTTACTGTAGACGTGTGGTACTGGAGGAGGAGAGAAGTAGAACGGAGCAAAGATACCATGCTGCCCTTCAACAGCAGCAGTGACCAGTCCTGCTCAGTTCACCAGTCGGTTCACCAGTCGGTTCTCCAGTCGGTTCTCCAGTCGGTTCTCCAGTCGGTTCTCCAGTCGGTTCTCCAGTCGGTTCTCCAGTCGGTTCTCCAGTCGGTTCTCCAGTCGGTTCTCCAGTCGGTTCTCCAGTCAGTTCTCCAGTCAGTTCTCCAGTCAGACCAGGATAAGTTATATCAGGAACTCATCTTAGATTTCAGCTAATGCAGCAGGTAGGGACAATTTCTGTTTTCTTGAAGTGCACTGATAAGATGAATTTAGGTAAAAGCTATTATATTTTATTGATGTCCATTATTAAATCTAAACCAGTCACAAAGGAGCAGATGCAGGTAAAGGAGGTAGATGAGCTGGAAACTGATTTTAAGCTTTGAGACAACTGGGATGTGGCCTGTGCATCAGAGATTTGTATTCAAGAGTTACAGTCAAAATTGAGTTGTTGTTTTTTTTAAAGGATCCAACTGAGAATGAAAGATTTGTTTTTTTATTTCCTCCTTATTTAAACTTCCATTTCCCACAATGCCATGACTGTCGAGAATTTAGACATTTATGCATGCTGTGCTACCAGCAGCTAATGTAGCCTTGGGCCTCTAGCTTCAAGCAGAGTGGTGGAAGAAGTACTGCAATCCTTTATTTAAGTAAAGCTGTAAATATTGCAATGTAATAATGCAAGTAAATGTCTGGATTCACAATTTTACTTAAGTAATGATATTTGAGTATTACCAGCCAAATTGTAAATAGCAAATTTAATGCTGCAGTTATCAATGGTGGAGCTAATGTTAACCAACATATGTGTATATAATTAGAATTACTCTACATACTGCTAGGCAGCTGGTGACTTTCCTACTGAGGATATATCCTTTTATATCCTCTGAGGATATAAAATAAACTTAGTGGAGTAAAAGTATGATATTTTTCTGTAAGCCTTTTAAAGTCAAAATATGAAGTAGCAGAAAACAGAAAAACTAAAATAAAGTACAGAATACCTCAAAATAGTACTTAAGTACAGCACAGAGTAAATGTACTTAGAGACTTCTGACCCCACAGTGCCATATTACTCACTTCCAAACTTGGAGTCCTCTGCTTCCAACAGCTGAAGCTCAGGTGATATCACTGGAGACAATTAATGAGATTGGACTCTTTTTGCACTGGTGAAGTGTTTGGGAAATGTAGACTTTGGGTAGACTGTTGGTTGGGAAAGGAGGATGAGTCTTATGGATTTCACCTCAAACATTTGTCTTTCACTCTATTCAGAAGTAAACACAAAGTATTCCCTTGGAATTCCGTCAAGAGAAGTATTTTGGAAAGCTGTAGAAGAATTGTGCTCCTTGCCCTTGTCTGTACTTGCCAAACAAGTCAACAAAAATCTATAACAGAGGTGGGGATTAAGATTTTAGGACATAAAAATTGAAACACCCAGAAAGAAAAAATACTGTGGTCAGTCATTCTTTCTCACACACACACAAACATACATGCACAGAGAACTGGAACTACATATGGTGTGTCCTCACTAAAACAGCTGTTAGTCCCAAGATCCCGACTGGAGAGACAAGGAGGTTTCAGAAGTTCACCTCAGGTCTAAGCCCCTGCAGCCAATCCCTCTTAGTATCACCTCAATCAGGGATAAATCTCACTTATAACTATCCTCCAGTTCTGCCAACACATCTAAACACACTCTGATCACTTTCAACTGTGTCCTAATGGGGAAGCAAGCCATGCCATTACATCACTACACCTTCCCCCATCTCCTTTGTTCATACAGTAGCAGTCTCTGTCGCTCTTTACTGTAGCTGCTTCTTCCTCCATTAATTATGCCCTGCATTGTCCAACCTGCTCATGCTGTGCCCACATTCACCTCCAAGGGTGTATTATTAGAACACTGGCCACCTGGGCTAACTTTTACCCAATGGAGGTGCATCAGGGATGGCTCACTGCTGGGTTTGGGTGGCCCTTTTGCATGACCTTGATGGCCCACTACTGAGCAGGGCAGGCCAGCCAGACCTGGCTTGGCTATACTGGGCAGGCAGTGTGAAGTGTGGCCACAGGCCCAGTCTGGGAAGCACTGATCCACGCTGCCAGCTGCCATCTTTCTCCCCTTCCTGCATTCTCCCCTTTCCGCTGCTGCGCGGCATCTCTCTCTTCTGATGTCTATTTTTAGAGCTGGCTGATTTCTACTTTCTAAAACAGGCAAATGTGTTGTGGAACAGGAAGGTGTGTATTTTTTTTTATTTTTTGTCTTTCTTAGACATACCACTGTGCACTGTCGGCCAACTCCTGCACGTTTCACAAACCCCTGCTGGTCCTTGTTAACGTCAGCGCTCATTATACGTTCCTGTACACATGCACACGCTCGATTTGCATTCGACTGCTCTCTGTTCCCACGGCCCAAGGGAATCGGCTGATTGAAGGTTTTGGTTCAAAACTAAAATAATGAAATAAACAACAGCACAGTGAGACCTATTTGAATGGAGCATTTTTATATCAACACAGTGTGCACTACTGTGGAACTATTGTCTGATTCCATCTTTCTGCTTAGCTAAGCTTGGATCTTCCTCACCTCTCCCTCATCATTAGCTATCCCCTCTGCAACGCACTGCTCCACCCCCCCAAACCTCCTTACTCCATCATATTCAACTGCAGGCTAAGGCTCTGTAGCAGCTATCATATAGAGAATCTACAAAGAAACTACTGACGCTCCTAACACAGCACTAGTGACTGTAGCATCTTTGTCAAAGTGCTGGAAGCTTGTCATGTTGAAAGGCGCCAACATGCTGGCCTGTTTGGCTGAGGAGAAAGGATGCTGCATTCCCAGGGAACAAGAGGGATAAATAGAGTAGAAAAAATGCATCCCTGTGGAGATGGAGGGACCAGAAACTACTGTAGACCAATGCAAGCAGTGGAAGCTACAGTGTGCTTCAACATCAAAACCTCAAAATGTGAATTCTCCTATAGTTTTTAAGAACACACAGTAGTTCTCCTAGTGTGAGAGAAGGGGGGACATTATTTTGCATCTTCTGCAGTATGTCTCGAGTCTTATTAAGGATGAGCAGCTCTGCGCATTGGGTGATGCAGTCTTTCTTCCTGTGTTCTGACTTTACCTTGACTTCTGGGATTGCTGAATGAGTGAATGTAAATATACACCAATTAGATAGGAAATCAGCTTTTCTGTAAAGCTGCCCAATCCAGGGGCCAAAGGAAGAGTACAGCATACTGCTGTGTGCTACCTGTGTTAGGATCTCAACAGTTACCCCGTCAGTGGGTCCAAAGGACAGGGAGGGAGGGGGTGTAATGGCTCGCTGAAGTGTGTACGGAGGGATTAATCCTGTTAATTGAAGATAATACAGTATATAGATGCTCTGTGATTCTTATCCCAAAACAATGAGATTTTCTTTTAGTTAAAAGCAGAAGTATGGATTGTTCACATGCCAGAAAAAATACACTAAAGTATGTCAAAGTATGGAGAATTAAAGCTATTCTGCTTTCCCATCATGTAGGAATTTGAGTCTGGCAGACTCTCCATTCCCTAAATCCACAGCAAGTGCACCAGGGGCCTGGCTCAGTCCCCATAGATGACCTGAAAAGAACCAGAACTTTCCGTTATTAAGACCGCGTCCTGCGTAAAAGTGCCGACTAAGATCAGAATTCTTCCTGTCTGGCCCTCCGTCCCTCTCTTTCGTTCTCTCTCATCAGCTGGGCAGCACACTCTGGATCCGTGGGATGGAGGAACGCTGGCCAACCCTTGTACGGAAGCCCATTAAGGATCCCATCAATATTTCATCATTGTTCACTCAGAAACATAGCTATAGAAGTTTCCAGGCCAGGGCCATTAGGGGGCAGACGTCAATACGTTATGGCAGGGAGCATCTCTCCTCACTTCTCCCCTGCTCTTTCCCTCGCCTCTGTCCATCTCCCCTCTCAAGAGAAGTCATTGGAGAAGCTTTCTCAAGACGACAGTGGTTTCCGCTACTTCTACATTAAACAAATCATTAACCATTAGGTATCCAAGGAGCACAATATTCTTTCCTGCTCCTGTCAGATGACCTCAAGTACTGTTATTAGTCACGGCAAGAGGAAGGCAGGGAGACTGGGGTGCAGGGTTGTTTGTAAAATCTGTCTTATGGTAACAAATCTCTAGTCACACACAGAATACAAACACCTAATTAACAGCATGACATGACTGTTGAATGTGATATAGACGAGGCCTAAACACTCTCTAGAAACACTTTTTGTGAGATTTTGACTCATGGCTGTTGAGACGGGTCTAGCACCTTCAGTTCTGTCCAGCTCAGTGAGTGGACACAGTAATCATCGAGAGGATGAACTTGCTGTCTCTCAGTGAGTCAAATCTTATGATTCAAATATAAAACTTTCCTCTGAAAAGACAAGGAAGCTTAATTGCAGCCTTCTTAGGATGACAATGATTTTATAACCCTTATTTCAAATTATTACGCCTACATTAGCTGAGATGGGAACTAGCCTGCAGGCTAAAGTGTGTTAAATATTGCTGTAGCAGACATTTTAACGAGTTTTCCTGCAGCTCACCCTTCAGTGTCCTTGGAACTAAAAAGGTCCCATATGCATTTTACCAGAGGAAATGTGAGGTCCCCTAGAAGCTCAAAACAAACCGGATCCCAGGCTGCCAAGTCCATACTAATACAAACAACACCTCCAGACCTCTCTGAGGGATGTGGAGCTAAGCCAAGTCATTGCACTTATGTCATCCCTTTCAGGTCCCTATAGCTTGTATAGTGTGAATCCTGCTCTGACCTTAATTAGATTTTTGTTCTGCAGATCATTCATTTTCACAGTGTCTCCATAGCATAATTTCCCACTTTGTAAGCTTGTTAAACTTTTACTTATATTTTAATAAAAGTTTTCCGTACATGTTGCATTCGCATTACATTTAAAACTTAATAAAAGTATAAAAGTATCAAATATGCAATACACGTCCTGGCATGAACTCACCAGCGTGCAGAATCTCTCTGGTGGGTTTCCACACGTGATTCCAGGCGGATCCACCTTGATCCTCATGTAGTCTTTCATGGACATGGATTTCGGCTGGCACGCGTAATGTTCCCACACCGAGCCCTCGTCCGTGCTCACCAGGGACTTGCACAGTTCGTACTGGCCCAGAGTGGAGGCCAAGCAGTGCAGCAGCAGCAACACGACCTGGAAGAGCATGGCAGGCTGGGGTGGTGTTTGGAGCGGGGTCCGGCGCAGGGTGAGGGGCCACGGAACTCAAATTAGAGGTGAAGCGCATGGAGCGGTGATCATAAGAAAATAATGAACATCCCTACCACCATATTGCTGTAGCGGAAAGTGAGGGCAGGTAAATTGACACAACTCGCCTCCAGGGTTATAAATTCCCTAAATGACAGAACACTGTATCGGCAACTTTCACTCAATGTCTCTTGGTAAATTTTTGACGGGCCCAGAGAGCCGAGAGAGGGACACTTTGCTGTTTTAACGACTGACTTCCTGAGGAAGGTGGGCGGTAGATGGAGAGGTGGATAATGTTACAGACATTAATCTCGGTATACACTGTAACCATAGTGTTTCGGGGAGATGGGTGGGAGATGTTGACGCGGATCCATGTCTCAGAGAGACCTGTCCTGTAGGGAAACAGTGGTGCTGGTAGTCGAGGATGAAGAAGGTGCTGCGTCTTCAGGTATATCCATTGGACGTTTTAGACTGGCCGAGCTCTTCTGACTGTCCTGGGACAAAGTGAGGACAAAATTAGACAGTTAGTTTCTGAGCGCCGTCATCATTTTATGTAACTTTACTGCGAATGCAAGAATATTTTTCCAAAGCTAAAACGTGTTTTTGCATAAATAAAACATTAATACCAGTCTTTGAAATAACCGTGTGGATGGCTGCGTTGCGCTGTTATACTGAGAAATTATTTCAATACTGTAAATTGCGGTGATTTATTTTGGACAATGGAAGCAAACATTCATCCGCAGAGGAAAAGTTGAGGTGAATGTGTGGCACAGCCCGCGGGTTTTAGGGAGGACAAGTTGAAAACTGCGCTGAGTTCGGCGACGTTCAGTAGAAACAGTTGCACATTTAAAACGCAGTAAAAAGTGCCGCACTGTGTGGATAACCCTGTGCGTAAAAACACGTGCTGCTGGCCGTGCCGACTGTGCGTGCAAGAGTTGTAGTTACTCTAATAGCGCTCCCTTGCTGGAATTGGTGCCACAGATGTTTTTGTAACTGCACTGTAAGAGACATCTATCGGAAAGAGAAACTGAATAACCACCTCATTTCTTAAAAAGTGAGAAAAAAATATGTTCACAAATCAACTTGTTTCATGAATTTTCTTGATAAAAGTAAGAATTTCCTGGGAGTTTATCAACATAGGCCCGACCGTTGTTCTGCCTTACTTCAGGAAAGTGTCAGTAATGTAGTAAGAAGCTTTCTAATAAAACCTGCAGCGGAAGTAGTTCTTGTCAAATTTATTCACCTAATTTCATAGTGATTGGATTTGAAACCTGATGTATGAATAAATATGGGTGACATTTTTTGCAGTGTGGACCCCGCTGATCATGTCATCCCTCACTGACACAAGCCTGGTCCCTGCGCAACCTATTGCGCAAGTGGACTCCGACTTAGTTCAGTTGTCAAGTGAAGTCGCCAAAGCTATTTCCCGGCTCTGACCGTCTTGTAGGGGTGTGTCACTTTCTACAGTAGTGCATCTCACCGAGCAGCATCGCTCACACTACCCCTTTTATTGCATGTTTACAAACGAACGCATCAATGCGTTTGTCTGGACTGGTGTAAATTAGGCTAAAAGTGCCCTCGGCACTCAGGTTACCCTGCTCTGCTCCGGATATTGTGTAGAAGTCAAAGCAGCCTCTCGGTGCAGACTTCAAAAAGCTCTGATAGGATGCATCGTGTTGCAAAATGTTCCAGCATATCGGAGAAATCACTTACTTCTAACATGCATCCGTGAGACAGATCAGCACTTTGTGCGACGTTGGAGAGTGTGAACGTCCCCCTCTCTGGTCAGAAGGATGCTCCCGATCATCCACTGTACTCGCTCCCCGCCGCGGTCTTCACTGTACTCCCGTTATCTGCCTGCCCCGGCTCGCTGTTTGTCGCCGGATACTTTTTTATCTCACCGTGGATGGCTGCGCACGGTAGATCGGTGTCCTAGATCTGGAAATGGTTGGGAAAAGAGGACCGAAATCCAACGTCCAGGAGTATCAAAAGTATAAAATATTGACTTTGAGGAAAGGCTTGTGCCCGCCCTTCTTCCCCACCTCTCCTCCTCCTCTTCCTACTTTACAAGCTCGGGTTTACCCGGAATGCTCAAGGGCAGAAAGAAAGACAGAAAAAAGGCTTTATGGAAAATATCACCCTCCCTCCCTCCCTCTCTCTCTCTCTCTCTCTCTCTCTCTCTCTCTCTCTCTCCCTCCCTCCCCCTCTCTCACTCCCTCTCTCTCTCTCTCTCTCTTTCTCTCTCTCGCTCTCTCTCTCAGTTAATGCCTAGGCTAAATCCTTTTACCATCACTTTCAATCGCTATCTGAGCTTTCATCAGCTCCAGCCCTGCTGTCTGAACCGGGGCGGTGCAACTTCCCATCTCGGCTCCAAACTGTTCCCCAGCAGGTCCGGTCTGCACCCTGCTCGGCTTAAAGGACCAGCGGGAGAACGGGGACCCGGTGCTACTGGACTCTTGGCCTTAATCTGTCCAGGCGTGTAAAAGAATCGCGTAAAGTACGAACTGTTTACCTGCAGAGACAATTAGCAGTTGTCTCTGCATCAAAAATGATAACCCTAACTGTAGCGGTTCTTGCAGTGGTCCTGCGGGGCCACACAGGGACCGTATCCAACTTTATTGTATTGTCTCCTGCATATCGCTTTAAAATTTCTTTTACTGAATAAGACGAAGTTTTGTATTCACGTATTCACTTTTTTCTGTTTTCTTCATCCTGGAGTATATGGTATACTATGTATGTGTAGGATTACTGTGGAGCAATATCAGTAGATCTGAAATTACAGGTTGAATATCGGCTATAGTTCATATTTTCAAAGGGCAGGTGCAATGCTGTCATCCTGCAGCAGAGCTGGGCAGGGCCTTTAAACTTTCCATACAGAGGATGCCATATAGCACAGATTAGTTTAGCCCATCTCTGTTGTTGTAGTTGTAATTGTCAGGGTTTAGTAGCCCATGGATTTACAATCCTAAGGGAATAATTCAATGGTTTTCAAAATGGGTGTGGAGAACCCATCAAATATCCACAAGGTGAGCAACATAATATGAAAGCAAAAAAGAAATCTTTTGCTGCACTTCTGTTTTCATAAAAAGAAACTGTGTCTGTGCCTGTGTCAGCTATTCAGCTCTTGTTGCTTGGTAAATATTTGTCATATAGATCATTTTTAAAAATATTTTTATAATTTAAATCCTTCACTTTTATCCATCTGTCCAATCATTATCTGTACTGAATATCCTACCAAGATGGAGCTGGAGCCAATCCCAGATGTCCTGGGTGAGAGGTGAGGAGCACCCTGGACAGAGCACCTTTAATGTTTTTTGACTAATCAATTAGACCATAAAACAATAGCACAATTGGTGGAAATATACATCACAGTTTTCTTTTATGTTGTCCTAAATATATGATGATTTAAGACAAAGAAAAAGTAGCAAAATTTGACAAACGTGATCCATCAAAAAATTATATAATCCATTTTCTAAATAGTTGGCCATTAATTTTCTCTTTTAATCGAGAGATGCATTAATACTGCAGATTGCTTACTGCAGCATCCTCAAAAGGTCCCTGGAACTAAATTTGGAAACCTCTGAAGCACCTAACACTATTGTACAACCATACCTAATGGAAAGCTTCTATTGTGAGCCTGGATAACATGATTCACACTTCAGAGGTGAATGACAAATGTTAGGTTTCATAAATCACCTCTTGTGACATTTGAGTTCAATAGAAGAAAAACAAGGCCAGAAGACAAAGGGGGCAAAAGCAGAAAGAGAGGTACGATTCAGAGGACATTTTGAACCTCTGTATGAAGCACGGCAGTACACCCGGGAGTGGATCGATAGTGTGTCCTTGGAGGGCTTTCCCTCTACTTTCACATGTTTGAGATGAGTCTTAACTCCTGTTGTACTGCTGAGGCATGTTAGTGAAGAGGTCCCCGTTTTTCACAGAGCTGTGAGCAGGGCCAGACCGAAAGAGTAATCTTCCCCTCGGGGATCAATAGAGCATCACAAATATGGCGTTCACAGCTATAAAAGGCTCTTGATATAGAATAACACGGGCCTTTAATCAACACTGTACAAGAACAAAGGGATAAATGGGGCCTGTTCAATTTATCAAGCAGCCTCAGAGTCAAAGATGAATCAAGCACATGGCATTTGTCAGAGGTTGAGAAAAACTCTCAGCAAAATGTACCTGCTGATATTTTGCCTTGTGTTTTAGACTTCCAAATGTTTTCAGATTTCAGTGGTTGGAATTTGAGACCTTGTGCAGCAAACTCTCCTGTTTTTTTTTCCTTTTTCTTCTTCTTCTCACTTGCTTGATGTGAGTGATTTAAAGCAGAGGTTCATCATTGATTCAGCGATGGTCAGAGTGTCAGCCGTGCCTGAAACGTGACTGAGTATGATTAAGCTCCAAACATTTATTTCACAAATGGATAAGGATTACATGTGTAGGCAGGCTGGCTGATTGCATTTTGTGCAGGCTCTGTGATTTACTGCTGTGTGTCACTTAACAAAAACCATCATCATATTTAGCCAACAACACATTTTCAAATACATCTATATATGATTGTTCACTTTACTAAATTCACTTGAATGTGCATCAGTAACCTGATAGAAATGTCAAACCTCAACATGATAAATGAGTGATATTGTATTTTGGAATTCAATTACGTCTACCTAAATAAGAGCATCAATAACAATAGAACAGCCTGTCCTGGGTAATAGACACACCACAATATCTAGCACAACAGGGCATTGCTTCATTCATTTCCTGCAACAGTGTTAGTTATTTGACTCTGTGTTCAAAGAGGCAGTGTAAAATAAATGTTATTCTTTTTTTGAAAAACCTACTTAATTCTGAATTGGCTGCATGTGAGTATTATATCATTTCTGTGATTTATTTAACAGTTTATATAGAAATCTGTTCTGTGAATCATTTGGCTCCCTGGAGTGCACTCGCTAAATCTGAAAAGTTGTATAAAATGCTCAGTGTCAGTAAGTGGCAAAAATCAGATGACAAGACTCTCCACTGTTCTCTCCTTTTTTTGTCACTCTTCATCTTTCTCTATACTCACCCTCTCGTTCACTCTCCCTCTCTCCATGTTTGCATTTTGGCAGAGGATAAAACTGTCAGTAGCCTAGCTGGCAGACCTTGATAAAAAAAATATACCCTTCACCGAGGCAGCCTACAGAGTTTGGACAAGTTTCAGGACAGGCCCCCTGTCTCTCTCTCTTTCTCTGTCTCACCCTCTCTATCATTCTCATACTCTCACATAAATCAGGGACCCGGGGAAGTCCCCAAACAAGTTGTGCATGATAAGAAATAATTTATCTATCTGTCATAAAATGCTTTGACCAGATGGCTAGGCTGTAATCAAACACACTCACACACTCACACACACACACACACACACACACACACACACACACACACACACAGTACAGTAGACAGTGCTGAGGCATAATATTATGACTAGAATGGGCACATTCTCCCCATTCTCAGCAGGGTGGGCTGCACTGTGTGTTGTGGCACATTTCCTTCAACAACCACAATTTATACTTTCTGCGACTGCTGCCACAGTGCCCTTCTGTCAGTTCAGACCAGACGGGACAGCCTTTGTTTACCTCGTGCATCGATGATGTGCCGGTGTGTGGTTTGTCCTTTCATGGACCACTGTGGCTACACACTCACCACTGCTGACTGAGAGCACCCCATGAGCCGTGCCTTTTTGGAGATGCTCTGATCCAGTCGTCTGGCCATAACAATTTGGCCCACATCACTGTTCACATCACTTAGGTCTTTACACTTGCCCATTTGTCCCACATTCAACACGTTCAGTATCAGAACCAACTGTTCACATGCCGTCTAATCACTTGACATGCACACTTGTTCGTAGATAATCAACATTATTCGCTTCATTTGTGAGTGGACATAATGTTTTTACTCATTAGTGTATGCTGTTCTGTTTGCACACACAGGCTGATGTCCTTCACCATAACGGCCACATAACCATAGGAAGATTGAGATATTTAAAGCAGAATTTAACTGTTTTAACACATCAGTCTATTTTTTTTTTTAGATCTTTGAGATTATTACTACATATGTGGAAAAACTTTCATAAAGACTTTTATGGAAGCAGTTTGAGATCTCGTGCTACAGTACATTAGCTGCCACTATCACGACACAACTGAATCTCCAGCTGAACTGGGTAGTGTGGGTAATGTAATTGTAATCAGGTTTTGACATTGAGGATGAATGCATTAAATAAAATTGATGTCTCCATTGTGAGTTGTGTCGTAGGTGTAACTGGAAAAACTTTTAGCATTAAGAGTTCAGAGTTCTATGAAGAAATGCTCAAATCCACATATGTGTTGATATTTGTACTACATTCATGTATTTTTTTTTTTTAAAGTTCACACTGGTTCCATTTCTAACATTTCATGCCTTTTGTCCATCAGTGGTGACTGATCCTCAGAAAAAAAGAACACCTGTTACTATAAACACATGATGTTCTCTACACAGCCAGATGGGTCTTCCTGACAATAAGACACACACTCACACATATGTACACATAGATGTCCATACTGTACACACACACCACACACACACACACCAAACACTGTCTCCTAGCAACTCCTAGTTAGTCGTCCTACCTTGGGAGTAATGCTCCTTTCACATGTAGTACATTTGGTGTTTGCCCACTGGGGAAACCAGAGACAACCTTGAAGTAACCCTGAAATGCAGGCACATTAAACCTCCATCCCACAAACCACATCTAGCCCTTTTAACCTTTTCCTTTATAATTCCCTTGTCTGTGTTTAATTGGCTTTCCCTCCTCCTACCACTATATTAACAGAGTTTTGGGCTAGTCGTTTCTGATGGGTGGAGGTGGAAGTTGCAATGAAGGATCCTAAAGAAGTGAGCTCTAATGAGCAGAAATAACACCTGAGGGCTCATCCTTCTACATCACATATCAGTCACTTCATAAGGAGGGATGACAAGCTGCAGACTCTGATATTTAACAGCAACTGCAGAGGCCCCAGTTGGTGTCCTGTCCCACACTGGGACAGCAGCAGAAACACTAATCTGCTGTAGTATCTGTGTGTTTTTTGTGCAATTAGGATTGATCATACTAAAGAGTTGTTGTTTAAAATCATTTTGTTGTGTGGACATGTTGACAGTGGATCTATATTTGTGTGTGTGTGTGTGTGTGTGTGTACGTGTACTATAATATGTGTGTAGTGGCCCCTTTGTGCTTGTCGGCTGTTGCATGACTGAACCTTCTCAGTGTTCCTGAGTGATGCAGGGATCAATGCAAGTCTTTGGAGGTGCCTTTCACACACACTCTTCCCTTTGCTCCTCAACACTGCAAAGTGTCTGTCGCCACTGAAGGTTACGGTAACAAAACCATTGTCTTACTCAGTGGATCAATCAATTAGTCAATCATTTCCTTATTCCTTATTTCTAACTCATCTTTCGCCAATTGTAAAGCTGCACTCACCATCACTAGCCTTAGCATTACTTACCGACTATTATCAGTCACACTCATTTATGTATTGAGTGAATGAATGAAAGGTCATTGTTCACTCACTCACTCTTATGACAGCAATCAGTGGCTCTGAGAGATATGCTCTGGTGTGATAAGATAAGATAAACTTTATTAATCCCCAAAGGGAAATGAACTACTGAGGTATGTTTGATGGGACTGGGAAAAAGACCTACTTGTTCACATAGTCCCCTCACTGTTACTTTCTTTTCCTTCAATTGAAAGGTATTTATGTGGTTTTTTTTCTTTAACTAAAAATAAACTGTTACACAATTAATCACATATTTATTCATCCAAAGAAGTACTAGTACTACACTACTCATGAAATTCTGTGGCTGGGATATTCTGAGTGTTGAGCTCTAGTATGAGCCATAATTCAAAAAAGAGTGGATCCTTATTATTTTTAAATGTGACAAATAGAACCATGATTATAATTTAGTAGTAGTAGTTTGTTCCATGACTATTAATTGGATTTTGACATGTAAAATCAGTGATGTGCCCTTTAATGACGCAATCCTCTCGAATTGCAGGCAGGCTCTTAGGTAGTGTTATAACCTAATACACTTACTGTAGGTTTACTTGTTATTTTTTTTATTAAATGGAAACAAATTAATAAGGTTTGGAATATTTTATATATGTAATTTCTGTGTAACTCCTTTTGCTTTTGAAACATCATAAAAGATTTACCGTCTCTTCACCAGAATGACCTGCTAACAGTCATTCAGCCTACTCACACCATTATATCCTTCATTAAATGAGCTGTAGAGGAGAGAAAGAGATTTATCCTGGTGCATTTAGGGCAAACAGGGCACAGTCTCTTCTTCAGACTGACGCTGACGTTGGGGGGGATAAATCCAGCAGAATCAATACCAGCTTTTTGTCTCATTGATTTGCTCATACAACCGCACCCTCGTCCCACCCAGAGGTTCTTCCTCCATGCTGACCCCTTTCTGTCACCTGTGGATGGCATTCATTCATCTGTCTGCATATAGAGCCTATCCATTTCACTAATCAGAGACAGTGACATTGTATAGTGCAGCTCTTAGAGGTCTCATAATGTCATGTTGTAAAAAAGGAAAGAGGTTTAACCCAGCAGTTATTGTAAAGGTATAACGTACCTTTTTTGTATGTAGGATATAGGCAGCGCAGTTAATATTTGTCAAAAGGAACAGTTCTTTGCCAAAGCCAAAATTTAACTCATGAAACTAAGGCAGAACATCTGACAATGCCTTCAAATCAAACCCCAAAATACATTATTTTTTCCAGAGCAACAGACTATTGACAGGTTGGTGGCCTTCATGTCATTCAGCTGACATTGTGGTTATAATATCATGGCTGCGAGGTCAGGGAATGATCGTGGTCATGATGGAAACAAGAAATGAACAGTGTGTGTTTTGTTGACTCATCCATCTATGGCACCTACCTCATTCTATGGACTTTGTATATTTATAGTACCACCACTTTGTTCCCAATAGAATCTATAAGTCTGACTACAAGTGTCACTTAAACATATGTTATTTATTTAGAATTTGTTTAAATGATTAATGCTGCTGTTTTTAAATAGAACTCTTTTTCTAAAGTCTTAGTTATTTCCACCCTAATGATGCAGTACATTTGTGAATGTTTACATTGTGCTGCGAACGGTCAGTAATACTTTCAGACTGAACTGAATATAAAACGATGTTGGGCCGAGGTGACATTTCTCTCATAATTGAGACAGTGTCACTAGTGAGTGTTGTTGTGTCATGAGTTTTTTATGATGGAAAGCCAGTGGGCACTGAGCACAATGAAGCCCACCGTAACCTTTCACTGCAGCAGTGTTTTATTCCCATCACTCGATCAACGATGCTCTTTGTTTATTTCTGTCCTTCCTCGGGGGTAAATAAGACCCTTTTCTGCCAGAGAGGAACCTGGGTAATGAGGCTTGTGACTTTGGTAGCTCTACATACAACAGGTCATGGGTCAACCCCAGAGATGGAGGCAAAATGGATATAAGGCAGAATCTACTTATATCATATTAGATTTTATTATGTGTGTGTGTGTGTGTGTGTGTGTGTGTGTGTGTGTGTGTGTGTGTGTGTGTGTGTGTGTGTGTGTGTGTGTGTGTGTGTGCGTGCGTGCGTGCGTGTGTGTGTGTGTGTGTTCTTGCATCATCTCCTGTAATACCATTCCTGCCCGTCATTATCATCATGAAAGCCCAAAACAAGAATTTTTAATACACATATTAGGAAACAAATCAAAATGAGTGAAAACCCAAAATATTATAAAAACAAAACTCAAGATATGACCAAAAATTAATTAACCCTATTAGCAAAAGGATCAAAGTTTCTTGCTTGTAAATTTGACACTAGAAGAAACGTGTAAACAATATATTTATGGGACCAGGGTTAAAAGAAGAAGATTAAGAAGAGAAATAGAAATGAGAAGCACAGCAAACATAATCCTCTGTCAAAATGGGACAAAAAAAAAAAGTCTTGGTGACTTTTAAATTATTCATATGTTTATGAAATTACATATGAAATGTTTATTGTTATTATTATTACGATTGTCAAGCTCTAGCACCCTACAGTAGCTGTACAGTGCTGGGGTTCAATGTTGGACTTAAGTTCAGAGCAGAGGTTTACAGGAGTTAATAACATTTCTTCTCCCTCTGTCTGATATCTCCCTTATTAGACACAGACAATGAACATTGATTCTCGTGCAGCTGTTTTCTCTGCTCCATTGCAACTGGAAGATTTCCTTCATGCTTTTAAGTCTGTCTGCCAGGGTCATGCCTCGTCTGAGTGTGTGCTGTGTTTTCCTGTGCATGAATGAGCATGCGTGGGTGTGGGCCAGCATGTGTGCATGCCTTCTTCTTTCACACATGTTTATAGCTTCTATGCTATTTCTATGTAAATACCGTCTGCTTGTGTATGTCTGCATACTTTAATCAGTCAGTCAGTCTTTTTTTTTTTTTCTTTGTACCACCATTGGAGGATTTTCCCACAGCATACAGACTTGGGGTGATGGGGCAGAGGCAGTGGGTGTTAATAAGAATACCACTGCTGTCCACTCAGAACGGGAATGAAGCAGGCAGTGGAGTGGTGGAGGTCTGGACAGAGATTAGCCCTCCTCTGTCTGAGTGATCCCAGGACTGCAGCAAAGGCAGGACCGGCCTCTTTTCTGCAGCTCCCCACGTACCCATTAATGTAAACACGATCAATATGTTTGTTGTGAGACCTGCGCAAGTAAAAGGGGAGAGTGAAACCACAGAACCATGAGCTTGGAGTCTTGCCTCATTTTCACTGGTTCTGTAACCCATCACATCTCTGTGTCCTCTTCCTTTTGACTCTTCTTGCTGTTTCTTGTATGTTTTGGCTGTCTAAATTATTCTGTTTCCACACGTTTAAGCTCCTGCTTGGTTTCCAAACAGAAACCGTTATGGCTGCAATGTGAAGCAGCGTAGAGGTACATGAAGCTCCAGATCTCTAGTGGCTGCTAGGTGCTGGTTTAAAAGAAACTCAGACTGTATTAAAGTGAAAAGAAAAAGTTTTTAAAACTAGCTAAACTTTCTCTGAAACTATGAAGTCAATGTAAGTAGGAATTTTGTCTTGATATGTCTTATTTCTTTAACCTCTACTGTATGAAATACATCATTCATGAAGATATGCTTGAAAGTGAGTTGAGTTAGGTTACTGTACAAGTCCTGACATCCCATCTGGGTAGAATCAATTTCACCAGCACTCTCTATGTTGCACTGAGCAATTCTTTCATGAGTCTTTGTGAAAAAATTAAACATGTTCCAGGGTTTATTTTGAATAATCAGTCTGCAGTTGCTATGCTATTTTTTAATGCCATCCCTGACCTGCCTGCGACCCTGGTAACCTCTCACCCAAAAAGACTTCTGACTTTTAATGTCTGGTTTTTTGTTGTAAAGGTAGACCACAGTTCATATTTGATAAGAATGTGATTGTTGAGTCACATCTGTCGCTCTGTACTCAAATTCACCCAGATCTGCTTTTGAAGGTTAGGATCGTTATTTGAACCTTTAATTTTCTGCCATTTATTCACCCAGTGTGCCAGGTTCTCTCTTTGAATATTAATATTCTGTCTCTTCTTAGAGTAAAAAAAATATTGATCTTTAATCTTTATTGTTTGTGACCTTTTCCAGTTCTTGAGCAGAGTTATTGGTTTTTGAAGGATATTGTGCATGTTCTCCTTGTGTCTGTGTGGGTTCTCTCTGCTCTCTCTGTTAGATACAATTGTCCATAGGTGTGAATGTCAGTATTAATGGCTGTGCAGATATTGAATGGATTGATAGACACTGGTTGTGTAGCTAATGTCTGTTTAAAAATAACAACCTGCCAACCTAATATCTGAAGATAAAATTTAGTCAGAACTGGTGGTTTCATGGGTTGTATTTTTTTTGGTCACAGTTCATCTGTCCTCTCTGTCTCTTCTTTCTATGGCTTCTGATGTTGCTGCCTGCATTTTTCTCTCTGCCATTCCTCACCTGTCCACCAGATGTCCTCTGTGTCCCCCTGTCTGTCACACCTGTAACTTACACCTGTGCTCAAGTCTTCAGTTAGTGCTCCAGCCCTTTCTCTCATTGCCTCGGGTGTTTCCTGACTCATGACTCACCTGTTGTCTTTGTGTTCCCTGACTAATGTCTGACTAAACACATTTTTATTCTGCCTGTGTGTGTGTGTGTGTGTGTGTGTGTGTGTGTGTGTGTGTGTGTGTGTGTGTGTGTGTGTGTGTGTGTGTGTGTGTGTGTGTGTGTGTGTGTGTGTGTGTGTGTGTGTGTGTGTGTGTGTGTGTGTGTCTGCATAAAGTGACTGAATACAACATGGATAATCTAAATCACTGGCACTACATTCATTGCCAGTAATGCTTGACTCCATTGTATACAACATGTATTTGTGCATTGTCACTGAATCTTGTTTGTGGCTGAGTTGGATCAAACTTTGTTCACAACATAGCATGTAAAACCAATTTCCTTCTTGCACATTGAAAATATGTTGTGGTTACTGTTGTTTGAAAGGCAGTTCTGTAGCGACCTGCACCTTACACCTCTTGAATTCAAATTGCTGACACAACAAAACAGCTTGAAAAGCCAGTGGGTTTTGGTTAAAGCTGCACACTCCAGCATATTTTTTAGAAAGTATTTAAGCATTTTAACATCTTGGAAACAACATGGTGCTATGATCAGTTTATGGTTAGACTAATTGTTTGAACTTTTAACTGAGCTAAAGAAAGACACTGTTTACTAGAGTTTATAACATGAAGATCCTGTGGCAAAAGCAGCACTTCCCACCACAACCTCTGAGAAAGAGGAGACATGTTTTCTAAAGGTTGAGCTGCTTATCCCTGTTTGTTCTTATGGTGTCTTGTGAGAGTTGTGCTCTAACAATAGAAGCTCAGAGGAATCTGTTGGAGCTGTGGCACGGTCCGATCTTTGTTATGTGACTTGTGGGCCCAGGAACATTTGTTCTCCTTCATTTCTCGATATGTGTGGGATGAACAGATCCTTCCCAGGAGAGTCCAAAGTGTTTGCTTGATTCGAATCTCTCTGTCTCTCTGTTTCATCCTTCTTACCATCTTTTTCTACCTTTTGCCAACCTTATTATTTTTCTGCATTAGGTTCATTTCTCTAATTTTCATATAGTTCTATTTTGCTTGATTTAGCATTATTCCTTATTCTCTCACCTCTCCTTCCACCTCCTCTTAGTTTGTTGTCTTTTTCTGGCCTGTAATCATGTGCAATAAGTGGAATTCATACAGAAACACACCCACACTAGCAAAGTAATGAGCATGCACATGCTCACGCATCACATGTGGCTGCTTTTTTGAAGGAATGTTGAAATATGTGTTATTAAATGTTCACTTGCCCAGCATTTGTAATGAGATGCAAGCTGAAATTTGGAGTATTTCTTAGCATGCTAGCAGTGTGTTTCAGTGGTCGGCTGGTCTTTTCACCACTTTGGTGTGCACTGAATTATCTCCACCACTTTTTGATGGATTGCAGTGAAATTTTATAGATATTCATGTTCCCCAGAAGATGACTGGTCAAGGCTTTGGTGATTCCCAGATTTCTCCTGTAGTGCCATCAGCAGGCTGATATTTATGGATAAGAGTGAAATGCCTGGAGAACTATTGGATTTATTTTTTTTTTTACAAATTTAGTCCAGACATTCATAGCTCCCAGTCTTTTTACACCCCCCCCCCCCTTCATATACACACAGACAAACATTTGATAGATTATTACTCTGACTTTTCTTCTAATGCCCTCAGCAGGTTGACATTTTTGGTTTTGAGTGAAATGTCTTGACAAATATTCAGTGGGACAAAATTGAAATATGTCCAATACCTGTGTTTGCAAAACTACATGACATCCCCAGGAGGCTCAGCTTTACATTTGCTGCTAAATAGTAAATGTGGATGCTAATAACCTGATAACGATTACCTGCCAAATATAATGTGTAAGCATCGATGATGTGGGAATGTGAGCTTGGTGATGTTAGCTTTTACCATTATGCTAAAAGTAATTTTTAACTGCAGCTGAACTTAATTTGAGATGCACATTTTGTGAAGTCAATTCTCTTTGGTCTTTAAGTCCAACATTTGTCCCCACATACACTCTGGGACAGACACACACGTCCTCACTGAGTTAGTACCATTTCTCTGTGCAACGGGTTTCTCTCCAGAGTCGCTAGATCACTGTCAGATTAGCCCCCTATTTCCCTGCAGGCAATTGGGGAGCCCCAAGTGTGTCTGTATTTCTGTGTGTGTGTGTGTGTGTGTGTGTGTGTGTGTGTGTGTGTGTGTGTGTGTGTGTGTGTGTGTGTGCATGAGTGAAATGGCAGGGAACACTGTGATTAACACTGGATGTGTGGTTGCTCCAGGCGCTGGCACACTCATAGGGAGGTGCTGAGCTGTGTAAGCAGCTGCTTTATTCCCCCCTAGTGAGACGACAGAATAAAGACATCAAGCACAGCCTTGCACCCCCCACCCATCCGGTCCTCCCCCTTCTGCTTCGCACACTCTTGTAATACATACACAGTGATATACACACGCATTAGGGCTGACGTATATATCTGAACAGCTTATATTCAGGCTGAATCTGTGCCAGCCAAGAAGATCTGTGTCTGCATTATTTTTCCAAACATGACCCCCCACTCCTGGCCAAGTTGTGCTGGAACGGAACCATTGTACCAGCTTAAATGGACCATTACTCAGATCTATGGTCAGTTCTGTTCCAGCTCAGTCACTGAGCCTTGGACCCAGCCAGCAGACTTAACATCACTGTGGCTGAATCTTTGGCTTGTCTTACAGTCTGGCAGTGTGCGTTAAGGAATAAAAGTTTGACTCTACCAAAACAAACAGAGGAAAACAGAGATCCTGTAGGGACGCCTCATACTAAGTTAAAGAGGCGGTGTAAGAAGAGGGGGAAGCAGTGGAGGGAGGAAGCGATGCTGGTGCCTGTACTCAGTGTTGATGTTGGTGCTTACCAGCAGCTTGTCTTTATTTCTCTGTGATGTACAATTTAGGGATAAATATATTTTCAGACCATTTTTGTTGAGCTTATTGTTTATTTATTTCTTTTTTACATATGGCCATCTTAGCTGAAAGGGTAACATACTGTGTTGCCTTCTGTGTCCCTCTCTTGTGTTCCAACAACAAAATGTTCCTTCCCTAATCACAAACCTGGTACAAAAATCAAGGCCGAGATGACTGTTTTCAAATTGGACGTGTGAGGGCCTTACGTACTCTAGTCCAGTGGATGAGTGTGGAATAGTCGCTGAGCCATGACAGATTGTAAACCATGACAGTCTGAGACCATCATTGCAGACCCCAGCCCCCCAGGTAATGAATATGATTTTTATGACAAGTGTGGTAATAGTTTCCTTTAAAAGGGCATCCGCTGCTGCAGCTTCGCACTTCTGAAACTTTATCAGACTCGAGATGGACAATTTAGTATACAGTCTAAAAATGTATGCTGTAAAACGAGACATATTCTTTTTTTCTAGTTGCTTTTTGCTTCATGATGTTGTAGATGCTAGAAGGTTCTACTCTCCCAGTACAATTGACCTAATATATGTATATGATAATACTAGTTATAACATATTCTTTATTAATGAAAAAAAACTATTACTTGCTCTTAATCAGAAATACATTGCAGTCTTTTTTGGTTTTAGACTATGTCTATCCATATGTCTCTATCTGTAGTATGCAGATATGTGAGACAGCACAGACAGAATTGGTGGACTGCAGGTTGTATGACATGCTGAGCGGGGCTCTGTGCAGAAGCGCTGACAGCGACAGGGTCTAGCGGTGATACTGGGGCACTGGAGGTCTCTCAAGTGTCGCTGAGAACTATAACCACATAATTTGATATAGCTGCAGTGGTAGGAATGAAGAAAAACACAAACAGCAAGCTTTAATTATGCGGCCCTGGCTACTTGAGTCTGGAGGTCAGTAAACCTCATCATTTTGCTCACAAGACCTTCAGGAGGTTATTTATCAGGTTAATTCTATGAGGAAATTAAAGGTGAGTTTTTGATCATCCCTCTCCCATCTGCATCCTCTCTTTTTAATCAAATGTAAGATCACCTCAGATCTCTCTCCATGACATTTCTTCAAGGGTTAATTTGCCAGCGGTCATTACCAGACATGTCAGTCTGTAGTCAATTCATCTCCCTTGCACAGAAACCGTGCTTAAAATTCACGCCATCTCTCCTGTCAATCACTGACGGCTGCATCAGATCAGAGTTTTGCCTGAGCTGAGACCGAACTTGGTGGAGATCAGTGGTGTCAGAAAATTCCCTTGGCCTTCCTCCATCCCCAGAAGGTCACTTTGCCGCAGGCTCTCTTTTCCTTTCTTTGGCTATAAGGGTTTGCAGGAAAGCTAATGTGTCTGACTAATGAGGGAGAGAGACAGAAACAGGAAGGGGACAAGAAAAAAAGCAGCCAGCAGATTAGCTTCGGATTTTGATTTAATATGTTAATCTGTTGTCTGAAGTTGAACTCCATTTGTGTGTGTATGTTGTGGCAGAGTCTCAACATCTTTCTGTGTTACCAAGCAGCAGAACATGTTCTGCCACAGTCGCCTTTTTATGGACTAGCTTTCCCCTGAAAGCTGATCAAACGCTGTTTATTCGCCTGTGTATGTTGCAACACCACTGTGCAGATTTCATCTTCGTCTTTATGTGTGTGTGTGTGTGTGTGTGTGTGTGTGTGTGTGCTCACTTCTATGTTTCTTTCTGCATTTACTCACACATGCATGTTCCTCTGGCACCACTGGCTTTAATCATCAGTGGAGCAAGGCCATGGGCAGAAGTCTGTAGTGACCCTCCCACGCTTCTAGAGTGTGTATGTGTGTGTGTGTTTGTGTGTGTGCATGTGTGTGCATCATTCCCCCTCGTGTTGCCTTCCTGCCCCACTGCTAATGACCTCGCAAAGCACCTTAATGACGAGGAACACATACGCCCTGCTGTTCTGAGCCACAGCTAATAAGTTGGTCAGTCAGATACAGAAAGTATTGTAACCCCTTCAGAAGCAAAAAAAAAAAGACATCAGTGACAGCAGAACAAAGCAGGAGCTGAAATGAGCCAAAAAGATTTCACAGCTCTGAGTGAAGAAAGCTCCCAATACTCTGTATGTATCTTTGATGGGCAGGGTGAATGAGGATCGTGGTGGGTGAGAGTGAATAGTAAAATCAGAATTTGTTTGTTTATTTTGTACTGCTTATTCCTCATTAAACCAGTCAGAGGCAGCAGGAGCCCTTTGATAAGAACCAGCATAGTGTTTGCTTTACTTCTGTAAGCGCAGTCAGCTGGTAGGCCCACTGTGTGAGTCCGCTGCAGACACTGGGACATCGTGTTGATTTACCTCATTTAAAATGCATCATTTACACATCTTCTTCATTATTTCCTGCGTGGCTAACTGTTTGCTCAGGGGTAATCTGGAACAGATCAGAATCAGAACATTCAGCACTGCTTTGTCTCAAGCGAAGACTTTGTTATTGAACGGCACCTTGTCCGCTTCCATCTCTTACATGAAATAATCTTCAATCTCCACCTAATTGCTGCAAAGCTTGCCATGTGTGTGCGTAGGATTGCATGAGCACAAGTATGGGTGTATGTTTTGAGCGTGTGTGTGCACTCCTACTCTCTTAACTCTAAATGTATCAAGGCTTGTATTGTATTTAAAGACAAGGCTGTATTTCATAGGTCATTTCCCTCCGCTCCTCCAGAACACACCAACAAACTGCATCCATCTAAAGCCAAGATTGAGTTCAGCTCATTTTTCAACTCTGCCTCATGTCCAAGTTTTAATAAAGCCAGTCGAAGGGTCGGGAGAATTTGGGGGCTGTTGGGTGGTGTGGGAGGAGAGGTGGCGGTGTGAAAGGCACTAATTCCAGCATCGCTCGTTGCTGGTTTGGGATCTCATTAGTGCCATGCTGTACTGTCACACATACCCGTCCACTTGCTCAATCATAGCGAGCAACAGCGTGTTTAAATCCAAAATTAGTTTCTGGCAACAAATCCCTCACATTCACATATCCCAAGGAGTCTGATTTATGGGGATCTGACCCAGGAAATACCACAGACCTTTGTCGCAGTGCCTTGTTTTGTATGTTGTTTTGTTCTTTGTTCTTTTTTTGTGATGTGAGCAACTCCTTTCTATTTTCTTCCTCTTCCTCTTCATCTTCTTCTTTATTTCCTCCTTCCTCTGCTCAGGGCTCTCTTTTCCCTCCTCTTCTATTAACTTTATTTTACTGCACCTTTAGTGAAGAATACAATGAGGAACATTTACTTCATGCTGAATAAAAGCAGTTCAGTCAGGACACTCGCATCCAAGTTTTATCCACTTATTGCAGTAATACACATTGTTGTTGTGCTCACAAACCCCCCTGGCAGAACCTGAGGTACACAGCTCTTGTAAAGGACGCGAAGGTAGAGAGAGGTATGAAAGCAAGTAACAGTGAGGATGCACAGCTCAGCATTGTTGTATGCAGGATCAGTGAGTGCCAAACCTTTATATGGTTACGTGGACATACATGAATTAGGGGGTGTAACAAGGTAGATAGAGAGTTTCTTTTCAAAGGGGGATTATATGACAGTTCCAGTGAAGACTGCTCATAGTGACACATGTATATTATCCTGAGGTTCTTTATCATTTAAAGAAAAGGTGCTGCCTATTTTCCAGTGACTGAAACACTAGAAATTAATTTACATTCACCTCAGGTTTATTGGGATGGCAACTAAAATATTGCAGATCATAATCTTAAAACATGAAAAATGAAGCCAAAAATGAGGGAATATCTTTTTGGGTGACCCAGTTAAACCTCCATCCATCCATTAGGTTTTATTTTATTGTCACTGAAGTACTTGTACTGTTTTCCCACCTTTTGTTTTGTCACATTATTATATATATCTAGGAATTCCCTGAAAAAACCCTCAACACTGAAAATGCTTGTACAAGTGGAAGCTGTAAGAGACTGTACACTTTCCCGTACTTGTCAAAAAGATGAGTTGGGTTATTCCTCTCTCACTGCAAACATGATCTGCATTTCAAACTATAGAACAGCCTCTAATTTGACCCTCTTCACTGTAACAGTGTGTACCTACAGTGTCTCATTTCCCTCTACACCACTACCCTCCACACTCTCATCAAGTGGCCTGACGATACTCTTTAAGTCCACCAGGGTTTGATCATTAGGACGTTCGGGAGCAATCAATCCGGAGAGTGAATTCACATCAAATACACCTTCAGTTCTCATCAAATGACCTTGGCTGCTGCCGCTGCCAGCATCGTTTGGTTTTAGAAGAGAAGCTAAGTATGATAGTAAGATGTGTGATGTGCAGTGTTGCACATTTGCGTGTTTCGAGGAGGTAAATTCACAGAGGCTAATGAATGTGCCATGCTGACTCATTTAAAGCTCCCACGTAAAAGTAATGTGAGCTGCTGCACTTGGTCTGCAGCCTTTCTCTACAGACCTGGGGTGCAGATTTGTGGATGAACATCTGGAATGGGTCTGACAGGACATGAGGGTGTCTCAGAGCCTTCAGTTCACTACACTCAGGCCTGATGGTGATTACCTCATCACTGTGACACTGCTTTGTCAGCTCCATGAATACCAAGGCCTCATCCACAGGCATATGGAATTACAAAACAATGCAACATTTGCACATGTGCTGTCACCTCACTGAATGCATACATAGACACTGAAACACTGTCAGTGTGATGCTGCAGGTCTCTGCTCCTGCCAGCTTGGCAGCTTTGTTAACATCTTTGCCTACTGTACTATACAAGCTCCTCGTTCCATATGCAGTAGATCCTGATAATAAAATGAGTGTCATCTGAGTGTGACAGAGATATTTTTGTAGGGGAAGATGTGAGACCCATACCCAGCAGTTCTGACAATGCAGGTGGTTCAGAGAGAGATGAATGTGCTTCAGACTGGGGCAAATGTCGCTGTTACACAACTGAAGAGTAATAACTGTGATGAGGGCCAACTCTGTTTTTTTCATCCTCTGCTGCTCTGTGCAGGAGACTGGGCAGGGTTTCAAAGTCTCCTCTTTTCTCACTCTGTCTCAGTCAGAAGAAAAAATAGGAAAAAAGTGTCCTTCTCCTACATTCACACAAGAAATTCATCATTCTGTTTTCTCTAGGTGGACTAAGACATTCTAGGAGTGAAAGGCTCTTGTCTCCTGCGTTTGGTGTCGCTGTCTGTTGTTCCCCAATGTCGTGGTCACTGTTCCCAAACCTTTTACACTATCACTCACAGACAAATATATTTCATACACTTGCACTGTTTGACATTAGCCTGAGACTTTATTATTTATTCACCTTGTAATTTATTTATCTGCACATTTTGTTTTTTGAGTATATGATCCACGGTTTGGAAAGCTGGGAACATGCATGCTGCAGCAAGATGTCGGGTTCATTTTAACTAGGCTCATTAGCTGCAAAAGGCGGCACTGGTTAATTAAAATAATTCCCTGTTATCGCGGCTGCTTTGGTCAGCCAAACGATACCGGGGGACTGCTATGCAGCACAAACTACTCTTGCTTGGCGAATGGCGCTCCTCGACCACAGCTAGCACCTAATTAGCGCTGGAGGAGGAATATTTTACCGTGAATTAACATGCCGCGCTTCGGCCTGTGCTCTAATTGGCAAGCCTCATCTGAGGCCTGGTGGAAGACTGCAGCTGTACCGCTCAACTTGAGTGCAGGGGAGAAACACGGATAGAATGTTTAACCATTTCATAATTAGTGAGTATCAAAAAGCTGCTTGTTTAGTGGCAGACTTAAGTTAATTTTTATGGGCGTTGCATACTCACCCAGAGGAGGGTCTCCCTGTGTTCTCCCATGACCTTTGCTGCACTCACTGCAGCATGAAAGCAGGTGGGGGTGTTACACAGGTTAGAGAGCAACAGAGCTAAATATCCTATAATCCATGTTCAGATCCAAACTCTAAAGTGCAGTCTAATGAAAGAAACTGAGCGAGCCATAATCCACAGAAATAGAAAGGAATCAGACAAGCAGTCCTTTCATTAAATCACTATGTTGAATAAGATTAAAACCCAAACAATCTTCAAAATACATATGTAAAACCCAGGGGTAAGCTTTGCATGTGGCTACGCCAACATGCCAACAGGCACTGTTGATGTGTCTGCAAGAATCGGGCTTAAAGGGCAGGTTCACATTTTTCAGGCTTATCATAAGTCAGCGCTCACATCCCATATGTACACTGACAGTTTGATGCAATTGTTCCTCCTCCCTGAAGACATCCCCTTCTAATGTGATTCCAGTGTAAGAGAGGGGAGACATAAGCCAGTGTTCATTCTGTGCAAAAAATAGTGTTCAGTCTAAACTATATGGAGCTTCTGCAGTGAGTTAGTCAAATCAACTGTGTGACCTTTCTACAAAGGATGAAAAAAACACACTAACTTCACTAGAAGTGGATTTTAAAACATGATCAAAATTGAAGTGGCAGAGACCAAACTGATTTGAGCTCAGTATGGATCAGACTTCACCAACACTGATCCTGCAATCCCAACCATGGCAACTATAACTATAGTTATAACAGTGATGTTGTTTGCAGACTTGATAGAACTGCAGTCTGTTTGTTTTACTACAGCTGCAGACCTGACAGGTGCTTAAAGGGTGAGTTAGTCAATATTAATTGGTCACAGTTTTCTGACTTGTTTCCTGAGTATTTCAACTATGTTTCAAGTGAGTATGCGATTACTGGTGATTATGCTACTGTAATCAGAAACAAATTCCCTCTGATATTTGTTGGACATGTGAGTTAACTAACTAAGACTAATATAATATCCTTTCCAGCTGAAAATATATCTGTTTTCCCTGTTTCTCTGATTTGCTTCCTCTCCCTTTTGTCTCGGCTGTAGGAGCATTGTCACATTTTGACATGTTGGTTATGAGGAGAGCAGCTGGGAGCACTGACTCTTCTTAAGAATATTTTTTTTTGTTTATATGTGTCTATTTGTATTTTGATGTTTGTTCTTGGCAAGCTAATCCAGCAGTCAACACTGGTAAAGCCTGAGTTGTGTATTTCTAAACCCCCAGAATTTTTTGATCAGACCAGCGCTGCCTGCTGAGCCCCTTTGCAACCCTACTGAGGCTTGTTTGCAGCTGCACACAGTGTATGCACAAGCTGCTTCTTCTGCGCCACTGGAGTAGTTGCTCACACATAGTGGTTCATACTGCATGCTTCACACGCACACTCACACACACCTGTGTTTTAACATTTCCCACAAAGGAACAGAAACATGTCTTTGTCCACATTCTGATAATGAAAGCAGGAGCATGAAGGTACACATGGCCTGCACACCCACATTCATCCATTCACAGTGGCCTGAAAAAACATACTACAGTTCAACTTCAGCATGCACTCTTTGTGGGGTTGACAAACACAGCTGCACACACACATTTGAGCCCACTCACTGACACATGAAAGCAGGCACAGAGACGAGCAGCCTCCGTGGGCCTCAGGGAGCTCTAATGGCCTTGTAGAGTGCAGGCAGGGAGAGTGAGGGTGAAGTACAGCGCAAGGTGAAGGCGCACAGCTCCACTTCTAGTGAAACCACACACACATATGCGTGTGAACATATGTGTGCTTAGACACATTTTACACAAGGACGGTGAAAAGTATAACATAGCCAGAGCACCCAACTAACAAACATGACACTAAAAACCAAATTCAATGCAACACACTTTCTATCTCTCACTCTCACACACACACACACACACACACACACACACACACACTGCCTTGCTACAGTCAAGCAGTCCTGTCCTGATGAAGCTGCTGTTTCTAAAAGGAGCAGAACATGAATTATGCAGGTTCGTCTTCACATGAGGGGTTTTTCTCCTACTTCGCCGCATTCCTCTAAGCCAGCTGTTTTCTATTCCTCCTCTGACTCTCCTCCACTCACTCTTTCACTCCTTTAAACTCATCTGCTTATCTCAAACACTTCTATCTTTTTCACTTTAAATCATGTCTTCCAAAACATTGTAAGTCTCCCTCCTTCCTCCTGCATGTTGCCCCTCAGGCTTCCAGTGCTTCTCCTTCCCTGCTCTCTGCTGCATCCACTAACTCCTTTTCCATCTTTTTATCTTTGTCTTGATTTTGTGCACACACACAAATTTCTTCTCTGTCTCCTTTAACATCTCTCAGTATTTTGGCTCACTTATCCTCATGGATGGAGTGCTGAGCAGAGAAAAGGAAGAGAGCTAGCGCTGCTCCAGTGGTATTGGATTTTCATAAATGTGTGAAAGAAGAGAAGCGGAAGACTTATGATTTGTCATCTGCCCCCACGGCTCACATTTCCCTATTAAGAAGGCCTGTGACAAATGTCCAGACTGATCCGAAACCATCACATTGTGTAATGTTTGTTTGTTTGTGAAGAAGGGGAGTGTGGGCCGGTGTGCATTTGTATCAGAGCAGTAAGATAAATTAGATTTTTACACCTTATCTACAGTACAGTGCATGTTTCTCTCTCTCTCTCTCTCTTTGTCTTTCTCTTTCTCTCTTTCTCTCTCTCTTTCTGTGTGTGTAAAACACACACACACACACACACACACACACACACACACATACACATACACATGCAGCACCAACATAAAAGCTCCAACATCCAGCTCCCTGTAACTCATCCAGCAACAAGGGCATCTAAACTGTGAAACAGTCCCTGAGAAAACTGTTCAGTCAGTTGTGTAGTTTATCTAGAACAACAGTGGAACCATGTTGCTGTTGATCATCTCCTGATCTTAAAAAAAAAGCTTTCATTCACAATCGCACAGAATAATCAAAATGACACAATAATCAAGATTTGATATATGTTGTTGCTCAACAGGCAGTGCCATTCACTCAACTCGTCTTAATGGTCCCTTCAAATCTAATATACTTTATGTAATATTCCTATGTAGCTGCCTGCAAATCAAGTCAGTTTAATTTAAATAGCCCAAAGCCCATAAACCAGTGCAAGGTCAGACATTCACTGCTTATCTTTTTAGCTTTTATTTGAATCACTACACATTTGGTGCAGCATACAGGAGGAGTGACATAAACTACAGTGTTCATTTTTATAATAATGAAAATCAAGTGCAAAAGTGTAGCCCATTGATCTGTTTGTGTGTTTTAAAGCTATGAGCACTGCAAACCAAAGTCCACTCACTTCCACTATGTTGGCTTGAAAGCAGAGATCTCAGAAAGATCAGGACTGCTACTCCTGGAATACAGGGACAAGCAAGGTCACCTCCTTTGCTACTTGTGTGATGGGAAGTCACCAGTGAGCTAGTTACCAGAGCCATTTTCATGTCTCCCTCAAAACAGCTGTGGTGTCCTTGCGGGATCGATCTGGAGTGGCGTTGTCAGGTCTGCTTTGCTGTGCTCCTGTCAGGAAAGGAACCCAGGCGTTCCTAACAGGAGCTCATCACGTGGCCGCGGCTCTCCTTCAGGGTCCAAATCCAACCCGCTCCATAACGCATGTGGTGTAGCCCTGTTCCATCTGTACAGTAACTGCACACATGCCCACTTACAGCGCGGTGTGTGTGTGTGTGTGTGTGTGTGTGTGTGTGTGTGTGTGTGTGTGTGTGTGTGTGTGTGTGTGTGTGTGTGTGTGGGCTGATGTCTGTGACCTTGTTTGTACCTGTAAGATGACAGAAGGCTCTCACATTGGGGAGCTCTTCTATCACTACTTGTGACAAAATGTTTTAAAAAAAGTTCATCCCTTTTAATCTTCAAGGGTAATTTTTCTTTGGACAAGATTTTTATTCTGTCGTTGCACCTATGGTTGTTGTCTTTAAAACACAGAGGTCTTTTATATGAATAAAGTTAAAGATGTTAAAGTGTCATGATGATCTGAATTTTGTGCTGCTTGCTAAAGCAGAGAGGTGGGTTAAAGGGATAGAAAGATGAAAGACTAGTGAGTGATGGTGAAGATCTCTGCGTTGTTAACCTCGCACCACCCTGTTCCTCCCTGCAGGAATACAGACATGTTGCTTCCCACTCAATGCTATTGCCTCAGCTGACCCTCTGTTGCCCCAACAATGCCTGAACTCTAAATCTGATGAGAGTTTCATGTTTGAGCAGCTGTACTAATGTACAGATGTTGGCATTAACCCCACCAGATCAAACCTTGTTCTGCTTTACCTGTCTCTCCTCTTTCCCCTCATACTCACCCCATCGTTCTCCTGCCAAAGCAACCATGAAGCCTGTTGCGCAATGGTGCCTGATTTTTCCAGCTCTTGTTTGGACGTCTTTTTGTGTTTAATCGTGGGAGATTGAAAGGTTTAAGCTGGAGATTACGTATGGAGGGATTACACTGACCCCAGTATCAGGAGGCCTCTGCTATGGGATGAGGGGAAAGAGGTGCAGTAAGGGATGTGGAGGAGTGAGAGAACCATGGAACCGGACTGGTTGGATGAGGGTTGGATACTTGACAAGAAAGAATGGTGGAAGAAAAGAGGAGCAAAAATGGGGAGTTGGGAAGAGATTTGGGAGATAATTGTGTGTTAAGATGGTGGGGAAACAATAAAAGAGTGCACAGGAGTATGTGGAGGTTTGTTTTAGAGGACTGGGTCTGGACAGCTTGGGTCTTGAACAGTTTTGATTGAACTGATTTAAACATTGTGTTTGTCCGATCAAAGATCACAAGTGGACACATGAGCAGATCTGGTTAATTGGCTCACTACCCACAGCACCTGCAACAGTGTTACTTGTGAAAACAAGAGTCAACTAAGAATCAAGTGTATATATTTAAAACACTCAGGTTTTCAACCAGATTCTACAGTAATTTAATGTGTGGTGGAATAACTATGGTTGGCTTTTCAGCTGGAAATGCTGAGAAGTAAGAAACGTGCACAAGTGGTAAATTCAGTAAAATGCATATGTGGCGCTAGATTGAAAATGCATAGTAGCAGTAAGTGCAGGGGCAGGCCGTAGTGATGGGTCAGTGGGCAAACCTGTATATCTTAAACAATTAGCCGTATACCAGAGTTACCAACCATCACTACATAACTGCTCTACATCTGCTGTGAGCAATGTGTTTAACTGCTCTTTTATCTTTTCCCCTCTGAAACTTTTTCCACAAATTACGTTGTGCTTCTGCAATACAATGCAAAATTTATCACCATTAATACAATTCAAATAAAAAGTTGCACTGCAGTTAGTGATTTTGTGCATGTTCTCTGACGCAGGGGGAAACGCGTTCGCACTTTCATGTTCTCACGTAAGCAGTAACACATGCAGAGACACTTACATGCACACACAAACACATACGCCCATACAGAGTGGCTTATTATAAACCCACATCCCATATTGAGGGATTTATTCATCAGATTCTGTGTCATCTCTGCTTATCCATGTTTCATTCATTTCGAACTGCCAGTTTTGGTTTAACTGGAAGTCTGAACAGATTTATCTGAGCTATGAAGGAGAATCATTATAATGTGTCAGGACAGAGAGTGTCAGAGAATGGAGGCAAATGGAAAGACACTACAGTGGTGGATGGAAACTTTGAATCTGCAGCACCATTCACTCACAATTGCTGCATCATGCCATAGTCATTGTACTGGTAATAAATAATTCTGTTCATAGAGGTGGGTCCTCAAAGCACTTGATTTGATCGTCAAGTTCAAGTTCATGCTGAAAATAAAAGCTTCCTCTGAGCAAACAAACAAAACATTGATCATGGATTTGGGCATAAAATGAAAGATCCACCAGTAAAAGAAATGTGAATATAGCATTCAGAGCAGAGGCCATTCAGGCAGACTGACGGGTACTTCTTCTGCATCCACATCCTGTCCTCCTTGTTTACCCTGGAGGCTCTCTTTTGCATTGGCTACAATACCTTGATGTCACCCATCGATTGTCAGCAGTTAGAAAGATGTGCACAATGTCCTGATTAGCATACAATTAGGACTGACCTGCTGCCCCTGGGAATGGATGGAGCAGGGATGGATAGAGGGTTTAAGAGAGAGGCAAAGATGCAGGGAACAGCAGGTTGACACAGTGGCTTCTGTTTCTGCTGACTTGTGCAGGACAGTGGTGAGGTCTCAGAGGGTGACGTGGGCAAAGGTGTGCCAAACCTGTATTGATGTCTGTGAGAGGTGTCTCGGCCAAACTGACGGACGCCACTGTGAAGGCTTAGTAAACATCCCAGCCAGGGATAGGTGTATAAATATATGTGTCAGTATTGTGTGAAGCAGTGTGAGAAAATCAAGATATCTTTAATATAGATATCAAGATATCTTTATCTGTGTTGTTGGTCCTGTGGAATGTTGACAAACCTTTCTAACACTGCAGTGTCTTTGACATTGGTGAGACGCCTTTAAAAATGACAACATTATGATCAAATGTCTTATTTGTCTAATACTAAAGCAGGATGTTACCATGGTGCACAATAAACCAGCAAAAATCAGCATGTTAACATTGTCCCTGAGCATGTTAACATGCTGATGTTAGCATTCAAGTCAAAGCACTGCTGTGCCTCACCGAGCCGCTTGTGTGCCATCAGACACTTTATCACTCACATTATCTCAGATACTTTAAATTGAATTCTTGACCATCAGCCTTCAAAACTGTTGCCAGGTGATTGAAACTTGCTCTTGTTTTTCAAGTTCTTCTTTTAGCAGCAAAAATAATCCTAAAAAGTGCAGCTCAGACTCAGAAACAATAAATCAGTCATGTCATCAGACCACATATAAATTATTTCAACTGTGCATTAAATGGTTCCAAGTGAGTCACAAGTGAGGATATGCAGCACTGGTGGTGGTTAACGGTCCATGAATTCGTCCGAGTTGAGCATGTTGAAATATGAAAATGTTCCACTAAAATGAAACATTGCTTTGGGAAACTTGTAATTCTCCGTGTGGTCTCTTAATGACCTCCCATTCCTGCACATTAACAGAGATTTATATGTTCAAAGAGTTGACCTTTCTATTATCTTCTCTGCCGTGATCTGGTGTCATCTTACTCTTCTTCATCCCTCCTCTCCTGACACAACTGTAGGCCTGGGCTGGCTGCCTTTGCAGCTGCAGCGTCGAAGCCTTAATCAGAGGTGCGTATCAATAGTATTGATCTCAGAAATCCTCTTGTGTCTTGTGACGTTTGTTCTGATGCATTGATGTACTATTGATGGAAACAGAACAGCCAACAGTGACAAATTAAAATGTCAGCCATGGCAAAGGTGAGCTTTGCCTCTCCTTGCCACGTCCTGAAGGTGGGGTGACAGGCCATCGGCTGAACGATTCCTGATAAAATGCTGACACCTCACTCACACACAAACACACACCAACAAGGACACTGGTGACAAGGAGAGTTGCATATTGAAAGGAAATGAGTCAGGTGGGAGGATAAGTAGGAAGACAGACTGTGACATAATGGTTTGATAATAGCATTCTGGTTAGTGACTTTTGTTGTAATGGAGCCGAAACTGTTAATGTGTCCATTTTTTACAAGCAGCTCCTGATTCACTTATTACAGCAGGAATCGTATTCAGTTATTTAGCCACTCGGTAAACTATGATTATAGAGAACTGATGATCACTGTGTTAACACAAATGAGGGCATTTTCCAAGAGTCTGAAAGATGATACTGTGTGTGTGTCATTTATCATGAGTAGGCTAGATGCACATTGATATCATGCAGTGTGTTTGGAGGAGTGAAATGAAATGAAGACAGAGTGACAGAGGACACGAATGCTAGGCATGCTGTCAACATTTAAATATCATCAGGCCTGTGCATCCTCTCCCACCCATCTACCCACACACACGACACAGACAGAGTATATGATAACTGTAAAAGAAAAATAAATCACTGATCAGGCTTTCCAAGAACTTAAGCCTCCTCATTTCTCTTCTGGCTCTCTTTTAACTATTTTGACAGTTGATCTAGATGTAATTGTGGCTACTTATGAATGTAGCCCTCATCTGTCAATGCCATTCTCCTGATGTTACAGCTGTTCTTTGGTTGTAATGGTGCTGCACTGTTGATAAGCCCAACTCTGACAGCCAGCTGTCCAACTAGCCCAGGACATCCATGGTAGCCTCAGGAGAGCACCTATCAGCCAATCAGGGTCAACCACTATGTCTGATTGACATCTCAGTTTAAGATAGATGTACATCAAGTCACTGTGTTTACATGAAATGCTTCATAACTTCAAGGGACTGAAGAGTGCCTCAGCTGTAGGGGTGTCTGGTTTCCCAGCCCAGAAGACTTCTCTGATATCTGTTGTAAGTAATGGATGGAAGGAGTGGTACTGTCGGTATCAGGTTTGTTTTATTCATGTTCTCTGCTGCAATATTAAGCTTGCTATCGAGCCATCCTTGACTGACCTGTACTGACGGGAGCCTCTGCAGTATGATCAACCACTCTGTTCACTCCTGTGCAGCCCAGATTCAGCCTGTTCAACACGAGCTGCAGGCTAATTTATGCATCGCATGCAATTTACAGAATACACGTTAGCATAGCATCTATCAACACAGTCCAATACATCATGAGAAAAGTGATTGTATATACGGTAAGGATAAAATGGAAACATCCTGCCTGTAAATTAAGGATTCAAACTGTTGGAAAAGTGATGCCAAAATGAGAAATAATATGAGATTTTTAAGGAAAAAAACAAAACAAGCTAAGCTGAGCTCAGGGACATCTCAGAGTTAGCTGATAGTTGGGCTTTATAAGCTATGAGCAACTCCTTTCACACCCATATGTGCAAATAATGTGATCTGTTGTTTATATTAATTGTAGGTGAGAAACAATCTGCATACATCTTTGCCATGTTTCTGGCCAACTTTCAGTATTTTCCACATTAAATTGCTTCAGTTCTGACTTTTTGATCAATTTCAATTTGCCACAGTTGTTGGTCAGTTTTTTAATGCAAGAACACAATGTGCTGGCTTTGAGAAACCTTTGAATATATTTTTGTGCAGTGCTTGTAATGGCTGATTTATGGGTTTGGTAGCATTTAGTACCTTTCAAGATGTCAAAGTGACATAAAAACTGTAAAATAACCACAGATTTCTTTTGTTATATGGCTTCTTTTCCTCTGTATTGTTTTTGGAGATATGAAGACTAAATGATGGAGACCTGAGTGGTGAACTGCACAGAATTACACTCACAAACATTCACAGTAAATAATTTGCAGTGAAGCTGCTTGTCAGTACTTAGTCAAAGACTACCTCCTTCATGTCACAACAAAGTCTTCTCTCAGTTTTACCATTAGCCATTCCTCCCTCATTCCCCCTAACCTCTGTCATTTCTCATCTGTTACTATCTTTCCTGCTCACTTTCTTCTCTGCCTCGTCTTCATTATCCTCCTTCCTCCTCACCAGTTTTCTTGTTCATCTACAGCTTTTGCTCTGCCCATGTTTCCTTGCTGTCTTCCTGGTGGGAGAGCCATGGCCCAGACCTAGTGGTTGCGGGGTTCCAGATGGTCTGGCTGGCAGAGGGTTCAGAGCTGACCCCTAGGCAGATGATCCTGTCCTACCTCAAACCCCAGGGGGTCCAAGAGGGAACATGGCTCTCAAGCAAAGGCGAGAGGCAGAGGACAGAAGAGCATCCAGTGTCTGGGGGAGAGGTGCAAAACAGCTGAACCTGTCATTTACTGCATCTCAACCTTAGACTGTCTGATACTGATTCTATGAAAGTTCCTGCACTTTGGAGCAGTTTGAAGCAGAAGCACACACACTTTGCTATTGTTTAAGTGCTGAGTAACAAAAAAAGTGACTTGGGCTGCAGAGGGAGGGAACTGGGATGAGAAAAAACAGACGGATCATATTACAGATAAAAATGTTAGAGAATTTGAGACAATGAAGGAGGGAGAATGGAAAGGAAGACTCAGTGAGGCATAGATGACAGCTTGTGACGCCACATTAGTCATTGTACAAGAAGACAGAGGTGTCTACATGGCCTCTTAGTGCTGTCTCTTCTAATGGCCGTGTATGTGTGTTAGGTGCCCACAGCCAATGGCATGTCCCGCCAAAGCTGCCTGTGTTTAGACAGCGGCTGCAGAAATGTTGATTGAAACCCACAGGGGAGGGAGGAAAGGAGGGTGTGTGCATGTGCAGGGTAGCAGGGCAGTGCTAATTGGGACAGAAGATCGGGGTCAGGAAGAAAGAATGAGAAGGCAAGAGGAGTAGAGGAGAGACTGGGAGTCCTCAAGCCCTCTGGTGGTTCACTCTGCTTAATGATGCGTCTCTCCCATAATTAGCAGACAGTAATTAACGCTCAGATCACCTGGGTCTCTGTGGGTCAAATTCTCTGTCTCTGCCATTCCACATCCACACCTCGCTACAAACAAGCTGCAGTCGCGTCCCTACAGTCCAGCTCCACAGACCTCACAGCCACCCCTGCGGCCCAGACTTTGCTAATAAAAGCACTTCTTCCATATGGGACCCACATTTTATGGATTTATCTATAGTGCTGTCTAAACCAGCTTGTGTTTATTTTCTTGTGTATGTGTTTGTCTGTTTGTCGCTGCTTCAGCACTGCTATGTTGCATGTGTGTGTTTGTGTGTGTGTGCGCTCTAAGAGAGTTTATATGGGAGGCAGCCAGTGTTTAGTACACACGGTCTGTCAGACTGTGTTAGAGTGGGCCTCACCTCCAGGCTGGTTTAAATATTCAGACTGAGTGGTGGCTCAACATGCATATTTTAATGCAGCCCTTGTGTGGATGCAAGAGGTGGCACATTACTGCTTATTCAAACACAGTAAAACTTCACACTCCAACTTTAATATCATGATCTGAACGGCTCAGGTTGCATGCATTTACCTGACTTTAATGAGCCAGACACGCCATGATGACAGAAACAGGCACTCACACACATAAACACGCATTTGGTCACACACAAACACATGCAAAGAAAAATACACACAGATGGTGGCGCAAGACACAATATGCTTTTGCTGGCTTGCTCCGCGACCGTTAATAAAACATGGAGTTGGTGAGACATTCATTCCAGACAAACCCATCTCCAAACAAGGCTTTGTGCTTAATAATACAGATATGAATTTATCCATATCTCTTCACTTCTATTTCTTCACTCGTGTGCCCTGGGATTGGGTCATGTTGAGTTTTGCCCCCAGGGGTGGCGACGGCTCGCAGGATGTTCGCTTTCTTAATTGAATTTTAAAGTGACCTTGCAGTGATATTGATCTGCATTTGATGAAACACACACCCTCACACACAGAGACAGACACACACGCATCAATCCTGCCTTATGCATCCTTCACAAGCTCAAGGTTAGTGTAGTAGCAAAGTAAGCAGCGAGTGAGAGTGCTTCGTCGTGTAGAATATTTGTCAGAGTTCTGTGATGGCTGAAGTTTGGGAGATGTGCTGAGCCATGCAATAAAGGGTGGGTGAGGCCCTGCAGAAGAGACAGGAGGAGAGGAAGGTGGAGAAATGGAGTGCAAGCAAGAGAGGGAGGAGGGGGCATGTCCAAAGTGCTCGGTTAAGTGTATGTGACGGTGTGGTGGGGGGTAAAAAGGACAAACAGGCAAAAGAAAAAGAAAAAGGGTGTTGTTCTGTTACTGGATTTAAAGTGAAGAGGAATCGAGCCCAGGGTACCGCCAGGTGTGAGAGAGAAAGATTTCTCTGACCTATTTTACTGCTTGGTCCCAGCTTCCCCAGTAGCAGCTCCCTCTTCTGGTGCAAAATCAGCAGTGCACCCAGAAACAGGCTCTATTAAGTGTTTTCATTCCTCATTAGCTTCAATGAAAGTCAGCTTTTTACAAACTGCTCGAATCTGAACACGCTCATTCATCACTTTGCCTGTTAACAACAGCTGTCAGAGTGAATTTAGGTTTTCATCACCAAAACAGACGAAAGCTGTTGATGACTGCAAGTGCAGGAAATGTTTCAGCGATCACCAAATGTTTTTAATTTGTAGCAAAGATCTCAGTTTTTCCTCTTAGAACATTACTGATAATTGTATCTTGATTCTGGTGGATTAAAGCATGAGCTTGGTGTGTTATATGTAGTTATGGAACAGCAGACAATGATCAAGCAACTGTGTGTATCTGTGTGTGGGTGTGTATTCCCTTGCTCTTTCTGTATGGGAGTGTGAGGGTGTGAAAGGAAGAAACTGTGGAAACTGCAGCATCTTAACAGAAATTCTGCTTCTAGTTTAGTCTTTATGTTTTCTTTCAGATTCACTTCTTTTTTGTCCGTTTCTCGAAGTGGAATTCTGTCCAATCATCTCAGAAAGAAATAACACTAACAATAAGACAACAAAGATACATTTTAAAACCAAAAGCATTTCTTTTCATACTTGAGCTTGATTTGAATTGTTTTCAAAGCAGTGAACTTTAGTTTAGCGCCTAAGTGTGTTGACAGCCATCAGGCTCTGGCTGTTAGACATGACATGGGAGTACGGTTAAATCCAGTGAATCACAGATCTGTGCTTTTTGCTTGGTGACATTTACAGAGACAGAAGGATGTTAAACAGCCTCCAATAATTTCTGGCGTTTATCACGGACATTGGCGCTGATTGTCTACTTAACAGGTACACGCAAGGGTTAATAGCAATTGATTGGTCGCTGTTAATCACTGCAGTTTGTGATTACCTGGCAGGGTTGTATTGATTGCTCATTGATCTGTGCATCTCTGCCACTTCTACCACTGTGTCTGTGAGCTCACTGTCATTTAGCACTTTGCTGGCGCAATATTGTCATTATGACACCCCAGGCGTCAGTGTTGCTCAATGACTCCCTGGTGGAAAATGTCTGCTGTGTTACCGAAGCACCAGCCAGTCCGCCAGAGTTTGATTTACATGGAGGCAGAGTAGAAAACCAAGCTGGAGATAATTTATCTGAGTTAGGTTGTGAATCTGTGGCCTTCAGGCTCTCCTGCTTAACTGGTACATGCCAAATGGCTCTTTTCTTCACTTCCTCACAAGAATCGGCTCTGTGGTCAATGGAGGTGATGGTGTGGTCTGAATTTAGAATAAAAGTTTACTCTTAGCTCTCTCTCCCCCTGTCTCCATCTCATACGTTTCTGTACCTTGGTGTTCCTGGCACTTGCCTCCATTAAAAACCTTGTCGAAAGTAATGAGTTTAAAGTCAGGGTACCTGTCTCCAGCAGGGAATAGAACAGAAAGAAGATTGTGTGTGTGTGTGTGTGTGTGTGTGTGTGTGTGTGTGTGTGTGTGTGTGTGTGTGCGTGCGTGCGTGCGTGCGTGTGTGCGTGCGTGCGTGTGTGCTTGTTGCACCTTGTGTGAGCGTGTTACAGCACACCAGAGATTTTGAGAATATTCGCAAGTGTTTATTTGTGTGTGTGCGTGTGTTTGTGCGTGTGTGCCTGTGTGTGCCTGCGTGTGTGTGTGTGTGCGTGTGTGCTTGCGTGTGTGTGTGCACGCACCAAGGCTTTGAGGTACAGCTTTGACAGCTGCGAATTTAATAAGCAAACGTTAAAGGCAGGAGGGAGGGGGGATATGCATAGGGCTCCACTTATGAAATATGAATGACTGTTTCTGCTTCTTCTTCAGTGGGCTCGATATCGTCTCTGGTTAGCAATTCCCCTGTTCTGCTCAGAACAGGATGCACAGTCCAGCAGTCTTGTGAGAGTGGATGTTGTACTGTACATAGATATCTTTTTTTAAAGTTTTCAAACTGAGCCGCACAGTTTTAATAGGCTGTGTCATACCTAAACTTACAGCAGTACTTTAGATTTTAGCATGCAAACCCTGATGTGGCTGCATGAGTGTTCATTCGCCAATACTAAGAGACTAAGCTCCTTAGATTAAAAAAAAAAAAGAAAGTCACGCAGTTTTTCTCAGTTTGAAAGTCTGTTTCAAAGGAGCAAGTGACCTACAAACTACAGCAAAGTAATTCCCATGATGAGAATGTGTTGCACAACTTTAAAAAGCTTCTGTTTCCCTATAATCAAGTTATTTGTCTGGTAAAGCCAAATTAGTTTTTCAGGTATTACTACACAGAATACAAAATACTACAGAGAATGTTGTGATAACAGTAAAAGTGGGTGCTAGTAATGTTTCGTTTGTCCTACTTTCTTCAGATAATAAGCTTTAGTTGTGTTGTGCATACAGCAAACACCAACAGGCCTGTCCTGCTGCTGCACTTTGGTTCTATTCAGTGAAATCTCTTAGTGACTGAATAGGCCAATTTATTCAGAGGTTTAGAAATGCACCAAGGGAAGCCATGATTTTTCAGCGGTCCTGGGAAACTACAGACAAACGGAAACATTCATACAAGAAAACATTTGTTTTTTATATTTTCAGGATGCTCTGCAGTTCACGCTGAGTGTCCACCAATCAGAGTACAATTTAAGAACAAACATATAAAACAATGCAAACATAAAAAAATGCAATGAGCAGTATCCATGTCAGACAATTTGACCAAAGTGCTGGTTGTATTGTATTGGTAGTTAATAATAATAATAATATTGTAACCTAATAATTAAAACTCTCTGCTTGATTTAGCCCGAGGCTTGAAAACAAAGTAGACCTCAACCATCTATGCAACCTGCTGGCTTTCAGAAGCTTTGGTCACATTGAAACAACTTTGAGATGATTCCCAGCATAGAATAGCAATGATTGAGAATGAGAATGAGAATAGCAAGGGATTTTGTTAGACATAGTACGACAGAGATGGGCCTCGGTTTTAAACTAAGCAAGCAGCTAGAGTCTCTCTTTAAACACTTTCTCCACATAAGTGAAATAAAGACAAACAAGGTCATCAGATAATTAACTTTCTTTGTTTGCCTTCTCTATACCACCGTTTCTAATAATTCCACACCCTCAACTTTTCGTCCCAACAGAGGGATCCTCTCCTCCCTCCCTGGCCTACAGCACGAAAAGGGTGATGAAATGCAAAAGAAAGAGGTAGACAAAAAGAAAAGAAACCAGTCTCTGTTTCTGCGCATCACTGTGCAGAAAGAGAAGCCTTCCTTCATCCGTTTTCCCAGATGCCGCAGTTCTCCACAGTACTCACTTTAACCCTTCACCCCCCTTTTTCAGACCTAATTATACACCCATACACACATCTTTTATAAATCCTATAGCAGCAGAGAACTGGCTCCATGCTCAGTAGGCTCAATGGGATGAAGCTGATGGGGTTACAGACACATACAACAGCTCTCATTAGCAGTCTCATGCTGATAATGTGGAGATGAAAAGATGCTGTTTTCTATGAGCTAACAATGTGCATTACTTCACTGCTGAAGCCTTGAGAGGCACACTGCAGTGTGTATGGCATTGTCTTAAACCAGCTTTATGGAAGGAAGAGTGTTTCCAGTCCAGCCGGGGCAGGGCACTTGTGTTTTCCCTGGAATAGTGATGGGACAGGGATGAGGAGCTGAATTGTGTCAGTCTGGGTCAATATTTATTGCATTCCTATTAAGTAATCTATATATTCTTTGTTTATCACTCATTACACCTAAATGCAAATGATACCTAGAAATTCTTTAGTATTTGCAAAGTTAAGTAATCTCATCTGCAGCAGCAATTTTTTTTCCTTTAGCCAAGCAAGCAGACAGTCAACTTGTGAAAATTCAAAAGACTGAAATATAATAGGCTGGGTAACAAAGAAATAATATCTTCATTCAATCTTCCCACTGATTATATGAATCACGATTAGAGCTTAGATTGTAGCTTAGATCAGAATGAAATTCTCCAGTTAAGTCATCAGTAAAAAAGATGAACCTCTGTGTGAGAAATCTTGATTAAAAAAGTAAACATTACAACCATGTGTGTGTAATGACTTCTAGGTAGACCACCAAGTTCTATTTCAGGAAGAAACATCCGATCACTGAGCTCAAAGTTTTGCGATGTCCACGGCTTTCATCGACTGCAGCAGTGGATTATATTGCTGAGAAAACTGAAAACACAATCTGCATCTTAAATTGATTAGCTTTTGGAATCTGGGTCAATTTGGGATTAATTATTTTGTTCACAAATTCGTCAGCATACATTTTGACTTCACAATCTCTTTTGTGCCTCTGACTAGCTTCTTCTTCATGGCAACATCTGCTGAAACTAATGAGTATTGTAAAATTTAAACTTGCCTGCCATGTAAAAATGACAAAATAACAAAACAAAGTTGATATCAATTAAAAAGGAAGCCATAACATAAACCTATTTGATTTTTACATTGTGTCGATCAGAAATTACAGTGAAGTTATGGATTAAAGAAAAATTTTAAATTGTGCGTCTAGTGTGGAGTGCCCTTTGCCACATTTCTCTTTCCTCACATTCTTTCTCCATTTGTTCCTCTTCTCCTTGGAGAATTGGTGGAGAAGTGCTAAAAGCCACTGTGGTGGTGATATGTTGTACTTTCATTATGGTCGCACACAAGCTTCCATAATAACCAGCTGGCAAAGTTCTTGGCGTGATTGGGATTCTATGCATGTGTGCGCCTCCATATGTGTGTTTGAATGTATTAATACTGTATGTGTGATTGTGGGTATGTGTTTATACCTGCACTGCCTGACTACACTAGTGTTAAATATGTATACAGCATCATTTGGCTTTTTTTTTTTTTTTTTTAACTAAACCAAACAATGCCAAAGTAGACAAATGTACTGAGAAATCTCATCTACATCTAGATCTAGAAAAGTCATTATCCCAAATAGGGTTTTTGGTATGTAACGATATGTATGTCATGTGTTGGATGTATTTTATATGTTGGGTCCCTTTCAAAGCCTTCTGTGGATGTGGGCAGAAAGCGCTTGATCTTCCCTTGTTCATATTAAATAAGTCAGATTCCAGCCCCCACCTCAAAAACCTATACTCACATTTACACTGGGGCTGATTGGATGTGAATATGAGCCTGTGTGTAGCTTTCCTTTTAGCTCAGGCCAGTGAGTTTGACTCCTTTTGAACAGGCTGTAACATGAGGCAAGTATGACAGGCAGGACGACCCTTGATCACTGTTAATTATCTAAGTGGACGTGAGGCTCCACAACCACCAGAGCGATGCAGCTAGTGCATCAGGGAGAGTCTGTGCATACTGTATGTGCTTTCAAACCACTGCAACACACCGAGTGGCTGTGTTTGTGTGTGTCTGTGTGTTGCAGTCATCATCATCATCATACGACATATTGCCCTTCAAGTGCATGTCCTGCTCAGAGGGAGACACTCATATTCTTCAACATCATTCAAAAGCAAGCCTGTCAAACACAAATGCACACGAAGGAGCTCTTGAGTAGTATGTCTTTAATGAAGCAGAGGCCATTTAAGATTTATGAAAGAGTGTTAAAACCCAACTACAATGGCCCGTCATTACACTTGAATTCAAAATGATTGCATCATCACTTCAGAGATGATCTGTACTTGGATTATGGAGATGATGCACTGAATTCCCTGTCCCTGGTGATTAAAAGTAAAGAACCAGTGCAGTGTCAGTTTTATACTTGCTTGGACCTATTACTAAAGTTTTAGATCTTGTGACATGAAAAGGAAGGAAACTAAAAAGAAATCTGACATTTGCTAAAAACAAAAAAAAAAAAAAAGTTCTTTGCATCAACTTTGAAAGTGTCCTGATGCACATTTGCATAATGAGTCAATGTTGTGTGTTAGTGAGTCATGACAGACCAGTCAGTGTAGTGCCCACTGAAAAGCCAGAGATTAGAACACAGATGGTCCAAGTGTCCTTGGAAGCGTTGACTGGATTACAACATATCACTGATAGAGAGCAGATCTAATCCTAATATTTCACATGGGAGGGAATCTGCCAATAGCATAAGAAGAAATAATAGACTGATTTGCACATGAAACCTGCAGCATGCCGGCAATTTCATTTGTAGTATAAATATGCCAAATGCATTGTGGTGTCCTTCTGTTGACCTCTTCTCTTGGTGCTTGTTGTCACTATTTTCCTACAGTGGTGAAATTGTTATTATTCAGTCAGTTATTGTTTCTGCGGGAACCCAGACAGATGTAAACTTCTTTACACACCAGTCAATAATATGCATATACAGACACATTACACCCATGTGCACTAGACATGTCCTGTCCTCATGTAAGGAGCAGCAAGACATGGGCTTCTTTGTTTGTTGCTGTGCACCACTGCTTCCAGTCTTCATGCTAAGCTAAGCTAACCACCTCACGATTCCCAGGTTCATATTTAGCTTACTGACATGTGAGTTTAATCTTCTTAGCAAGAAAACAACTCAGTATGTGGCTAACTTTAGAAAACACAATATGCTTTTGCAGAAAGTTGCAGTGAAATCAATGTGCAGTATTGACTTAATCTGAAGCACTCTGTAGGCCTGTAGGGTTTAAAGCAAGAAAAAGTCTACAACTTATAGTCACCAATTGATAGACTAACATCATAATGCTGACGTGTATTGGATGAAGTGGTCGGTATATTTTCCCCTCGTATTAAACATAATACAAGTGGTGTTTGGCACATCTGTAATATCTCAGAGAATACACAATTGATTTTACTGGCTCCATGCCAAACACATCTTCCCTCCAGTTTCACAGCACATATATAATGTTTTTGTCCTTGTCTTTACAACCAAATCTTGCTTTTTTCTGTCACCTTTCAAACTAACAAAAAAACCCCTGCAATTTAACAAGTGGGAGTTTGCTGTCAGTTTTCTTCCGCATATAGTCTGTCTGTTTTTCTTAGGCTGTCTGATATGGAGAAATACCTTCTGAGTGCCTTTACATTTCTCCCCTAAGATGTATTGAGGAGAGACCAGAGTAAACAGAAATGTGCTGTGACAACTTGAATCTGCACAGTGCATGCTGAAGGAAGTTGCGAATAGACCAGGGCTTAGGGAAAAATTACATCATGCCCATCATGGACTTTCCATCTGTCATTCTTTGAGGAAAGAGGAAGCTAATGATGCTATAGGCCTAAAATTTTAGATGGAGCAGTACTCACATGCTAATGCTGGCACTTAGATCAAAACCAGAGGCTTCTCATCTTGTCTTCTCTGTTTAAAAAAAAAAAAAAAAAGCAAAACCTACTGGATTGTAAAATGAAATAAATAAATCCAAACAGCAAATTTTTAGGGCTCAGGATTTCTGTTTCCTTTCAGTTTTCTTGCTTGGCGGGTTTCTTTCTATTAATGCAGGTCATGAGTATTGCTCTGAATGAATGTATGTGTTATAGAATGTGTGAGTGTAATCTCAACATTGTGCAGATTGATGGTTGCAGGCTGCACTGTGTATGGAAAGAAGGGAAATGCAAGTGAGATAGTGGGAGAGAGATGCAGGGGTAGCACAGAAAACAACACTATCAAAGGAGGGCTTCAAAGACTATCAGCTGCGTCTCCTGGGTAATTTGTGATCCTGCATTCTTTCGACTTCAAAGGGCCGCTGTGTGTTGGAATACTGCAAGTGGGAGAGTGAGAGGGGGAGACAAGGGGATGGAGGAGGGGGAGAATCTGATTTCTCTAATAAATGCTGACACCAGGCCTGTTTGATATTAGATTCAGGGAACAGTTTGATTTGTTATCGCCTTTGAAACTCTTCGGACGTCCTTCAGAGAGGCAGGCTGGCTCCCACCACACCCCAGTGGAAGAAAGGAGAGCAGGGAGCACCAGACTGCTACTGTAGGACAACTGTCCAGTTATAAAGCTGACCATTAAGGAGCTATTGATTAGGAGTCTCTCTGTCTGATACTGTGTCTGTCTCTCTGCTGAGACCCAATCTGTACACATGTTAATACACTATCAGTATCTCAATGTACCTAAAAAACATTTTAAGAAGCAGTTTCATCAGATCGACTACAGTCAAGCCTGTAGCAATGTGGTTTGATTCAGTGTGACTCAACACTTCTTACTTACTTCTGAGAGGCCACTGCTTTAAACATATACAGCATATCAGTGCATTTATATTAACAACAGTGATCACAGTAACATCAATTTGTAAAATCTTCTTATAATAAGAACCACTCACTGGCCTTGGGATAAGTTTCTGACCATGCAGAGCTTTAAGTGAGCAGGAGGGAAGAACATTTGGACATGTAGGAGTTTGGACTGCAGCTGAACAGGGGATAAGAAAGCTCCTTGGGGTTGTCAGAGTATTACTCCTGTCAGCAGAGCACACAACTACAACTGGCATAGATGTTTAAAAGTAGGAACAAAACCGCACAATTTTTCAGACTTTTGTGAAAAGTATTTCAAGGCTGTTGCAAGTACATGAAAAGTGACCAAATCTTGTTTTATGAAGAAAAAATAGAGGTTTTAAAGTTTGAAATGGAGTGTACTAACCCCTTTAAGACAACTGACACTGCGTTAGGGAATATGTCCTCAAAACAATATACTGTTGTTCAGAGACCTTAAACAACATAAGCTGCATTGGAAGTAGCATGGTATAAATAAAGCTGCAAAACTTGTTAGGGAATAGACTGGGGAAGACTGATTGGTCAGTAAATGATGTGAATTGGACGCAGTGTAAGAGCAGCAGAGAGCCAGCATGTGATTTCTCACATACTGTTTTGAGTCTGCCTGGAACATGATGCTGCAGGCTCTTTGCTTAAGATGTCATCGTTGTGTGAGAAACTCATAAAACCAAACAGATACAAAATTACACCAAAGTGTTTGTGCAGTATAAACATCTACATCTAATTTAAGACTAACAGGCACAACAATGTGGGGAAGATCTCTTGCTGAAGCCTTGCTGAAAGTAATTATTGAGCTACGATTAGCACAACTCAACTAATCTCATAGATCCTCTAATATGTTCTCATTTACAAACTATATCCTGTGCTCTCCTTGCTCTTGAATTTACCAAGGGTACATGCAAAGCTCGGTAAAAGGGCTTTTATGTGGGCAGCTCCATCTGTTTGGACCAAACTATAAAGAAGTAAATTATTTTAAACACAAAGTCACAGACATTTTTAAGGAGTGAGATGAGAAAGTGTAAATGTTTTGATTGATAGTTTTTGTGAGAATGTTGCATATTTAAAGCCCTTTGTGAGTATAAATGTTGGTACATTTATGTGTTAGTTTGTGTAAAATAATTACATCATCTCTCTCAAACAAGAGGTTTTGACATTTTAAAACATGGGTAAATGAAGGTCACTGGCACCTTGGTGACACTGGTCAGACCCAAGGAACTTTTTTTCATAGGGCTGAAATATTCCAACATTTCATTTGCACGATCGTCTGTCATCTAAATTCAAGTGACATAAACACTGTATGTGATCTCATATATGTGGTTATGGTGCACACGTCTTCATTTTTACCTGCACATCTTCCCATAATTCACCCAATTCACACAAAAACGTGTGAATGCATGTTGAAGTGGATGGAAGCATTTACCACCTGTGGGGTCATCAAATAGCCCAGCATCAACATTATTCACTGACCCAGAGGAGGAGGATGGTATTTGTGTGTTCTGCGGGGTGATTGCTGTATTATACACCACAGTGGTTTGTATGTATATGAAGGCCATACACCGCTATTGATTTATTGATACATGGGACTGTGTAATGAATATGCAAAACTGCAGTATGCTTCTGCACGTCCGAGCGATTGGCTATCGATGACATCATCTCCAAGTCACAGGTGTTTGGTTCCTGCTGTCCAGACAAAACACCAGAGGCTTGTAAATGAGATGTAATCTGTAAATCAGTACTAACACACCTGTATCTGTGCCAACTGAAAAACACCCCATCATGCCACCCTCAAATCTCTCACCCCCTCCACGCTCCCCTGCCAGAGTCCCTCCCCTCCTTTTCCGTCTCTCTATCTGCTCATTAGCTGTAGGTTTGGAACAAAGAGCCATCTGGCCACTGCTACCTGCCAGCTTAGGTGGGTCTTTACACAGAAAAGGCAGCTTCTCTTCAACATCTGTCTGCCAGGATCAAAGACATTGCTGTTTACCCCCTTAACTCCCCCTCTCGCTTTCTCTCTCTGTTTCTCCTTCCCTGCTCATCTACCTCTAACTTTCATTTCTGCTGCCAAAACTTATATCGTATATACATTGGATAGGTAGTGGGCTAAATGGGGCACCCTCCTCCCCCTTTATGTATCTCTCCACCTCTGTTTTACTTCCTGGCTCTTTTCTTCACCCTTGGGGTGTCAAGCATTCCCCCAGGCTGCTTTGCTTATGTTTTCAGTTTTTTTTAGATAATTGTCTCCCTATATATGAGTAAGGTATGATTTTTGGAATTTCTCTGTGCTTTACACCCCAGCAGTCACTTGACAAATACATCAGGCTCTTTTCAGTAGTTATCTACTCTTGGTAGCTTTGGGTCAAACAAGAACAGGAGTTGTTTATAGAAACTTCACACATTAGCAGCTAAGAGTAGTACTGGCAATTTTTTATGAGCGTTTGCACAAGGTATCACAATGTCCACTAAGATCAATAAACATGGTGAGCTATATGTGTGCACAGTAAGAAAAAAACGGTCAGCCAGATTTACAGCTTGTAATCAGATGCAGATGGGTCCCCAGTCCCTCGGTACGGGTAGCTTATATCATGGAATGTATTGATGTTTTTTGTGTGTTTGTGTGTGTGTGCTATCCACTTTCAGAGAAATGATGCCGGCTGCTGTTGCTGTACTGTAGGTAACCTGCTTCGTGGTTATGAGATGGTGTATTCGCCTGGCCATGTAGATACAGGGGATCAGGGGAAGCGTTATCCTTTAAGCCAGGTGCTGCTGTTCAACACAGCCGGTTCCTGCTGACTGAAACACTTCCCTGCACGCTTCTGTCTGCTTCTCTGACTGTGCTCTCACAGGCTCAGTGTGTGTGTGAAGAGGTTACGGGCCCTCAGTCTGAGCTGCGAGAGTGTACAGTATGAATGTGATGAGTGTTTGATTGTCAGACAACAGACTTTCTGGAAGCCTGTTCAGTCTGATGCTGATGCTGTTTTTGTTGTTGTTTAAGCCCTTTGCTCAGAACTAATAACGATTGATCTGTCTTCTTCAAGATCAATGGCGACGCTATTTTGGTTATGCTTGTTCACTTGGATGCATTGTGATCAATGACAAAGCTATTTTTTGTGTCGAGGGCAGGGCCCAGTTTCCCTCAGGCAGGATGGGAGCAGAAAGGCTTGGCTGATGGACCGTTCAAGGCAAGAGTAGTTTCAGCAACTCTTCATTCTCTCGCCTGAATGCTCTCCTTTTCTGAAAGTGTTGATAGTAAATTAAATATAGTGATTTCCTGTGGTTTGTGTCACACACATTATTAGCTGGGACAATTACATCACTGCCCGATTATACTTTCAGGAAACCCTAGCTAAAGTTTCCCCTTTCTCCTTCTCCTTCTTTTCTCCTTCTCCTTCTTTCTGTCTCTCTTTCCTCCCTGTATACCTGAACCTTCTCAAGTAGAGGCTTTCTTCTGGATCCACTTGGAACTGGAAGTGGGCGGTGGCACGGTCATTGTCCATTTTTCTCAAGCATCATGTTCAGCAGGAGACAGCTAACTGGAGCATGAAACAAGGCTGCAGGCTGCAGGTAGCCACCGGCTGAGCTCACCTGCTGCTAAATTCACTCTGACAGGTGAGATCACAGCCTCGTGGCGGAGCACGGCACCCAACAGTGACACGAGAAGCATGTGGGTGTAGCAGCTCGGCCTCATAGGGGCCAGCTCTGCACTGCAGCTTGGAGGAACAGGATGGTTAAAAGTGCAACATCTCATGGGTTACAAGCTTGGGCTGACTTTAGTGTTTGGGTTAAATAGAAGTAATGAGTTCTGACCGCAACCTTCAGCTGGATAGGGTACCTATACTGGGCCAGAGAGTCACCGGAGCCACTTTTAAAAAGTGATTCTATTGTTTCAATAAAAGATAATGACTTTCATTAAAGGTATGCCCTCGTAACACAAGTATGAACTATACTATTAAAGGTGTGGGAGTCATTTAATGAGTTTGAGCCATCCTGGGTGGAACAGTATGTCATTTAGACATTAAAATGATTAAGTCCACCTGCTTGTCTTACAGGTAGATCTACAGTATATTCTGTATTTAATTGATTTTGGTGATTAAAAACATGAGGTACAAGCGTTTATCGAGTATAAATATAATTTGGTCAGTTTGTACAGTAGTGATCTTTTAATCTTTCACAGCCCAGGGGAAGCTGAGACCTTCTGGTCCAAGTAAGACAGGAATTAAGGGTACACTAAAAATAGCCTTGATTTTAGGGTCACAGCTAACATTTGTTTGCCAGCAGGAGCCAAACAGTTCAGTGACCAAGTTTCAGCTCATCAGCAGAGCGGAGGTGTCACAGTGTCTTCCATCCTAGTATTATCATCTTTGTGCCCATGCACAAATAAGGGTTGAGTATTTTCCTGTTTATGTTTTTATGGGTTAAGATGAAAATGGTTGTGCTTTAAAGCCCACAGGAAAAACAGTAGCATTCATTTAGAACGTGTGTGTGTGTGTGTGTGTGTGTGTGTGTGTGTGTGTGTGTGTGTGTGTGTGTGTGTGTGTGTGTGTGGGCTGGTATTACTTATACCGTGAGGACATAAATTTGTATGCACTTTTTTGGGACTCTACATCCTGATGGGGACAAAAATGTAAATGATTAAATTTCAAAGTAAAGAATTGATTTAAGGTTACAGTAAGGTTAGGGTTAGGTTAGAGTAAGTCTCCAGGAAGTCAGTGTAAAGCAGTGTAATATTTCCTGAAGTGATGGAACCATGACTGTGTGTGTGTATGTGTGCTTTGTTTGTCATATTTGTTTTTGCTTCTTTCTGGTGCAAAACACACTACAAGGAACCACACACATTTATATATATATATATATATATATATATATATATATATATATATATATATATATATATATATATATATCTGCACACACACAAACCTCCTGATCCAAAGTTATCCCAGCTCTACTGCTGCAACTCAGCAAATGTGGCGGGCAGGGTTTAATTTTCTGGCCCCCCGCTTCAGCCCCAGCCTCATGCATTTTTCATCACCACCATCCTGTTCCCACCCAGCCACTGCCGCTGCACAATGCTATTGATTGGCGATTAAGCCATCAAACTGTTATAAAGAGGTTAATATTTTAAAGCTGTTACGCATTTCCACCCTGCTTACATTAACATGTAGCCTCTAGTAGAGTTTCATGGGTTTTTAAGAGTTTCCGCTCTTATGCCAGGTCAGGTTATGAATGTTTGATGTAATGCAGACGGCAGTGGGTTTTTTCCCGGCTCCTATACAGTGCTTACTCCAGCTCTGAGGTGGTGTGTTCGATCAGCTGACTGTGCCAGAGGTTGAGAGGGAACAGCGTCAGTCAGCAGGGAGACTGCGTAGGGTCAGACTCTGCTAACCCCAAATGTGGGATATGTCTAGTTGTTGACCAATTTGCTTATGGTAATTCTAATAGATCTCTGGAGGCTGCCTGGCAATATTGAGGGTTCAGCATTAATTGTGACCACTGGGCAAAGAATCTGCAGTCTCATCCTATTCTTGCAACTGATGAGCATCTTGAGGTATTTTTAGACTTTAGCCTCTCCACAAAGTAATGCATGTGAAAAATACACCTCTGGCTTAGCAGCCATCACATTTTCATTTTTTAAAATAATTTTTCAGAGGCTAGAAATTAGTAATAGTTGCTTGGTTTTATTGATTGCAAAATTTAAAGTGTTAAAATTAATGGACGATACTGGTATTTCTGTACCACCTGGTTCTCAACTTTATTTGTCAGACAAACGTCCACAGCCCCTTTGTTGGCACCAAATATAATGTTCCAAATGTTTTTGTCTGAACTGGTTTTAAACTGGATTTCATTTAGTTGTTTTGGTACAGCTAACACTAGGAGTGGCAGACGCAGGACATTTTAACTTTCGATCTATTACTTTTAGTTAGCTATTTCAACTGTGTATTTGTTGTATTTCATATTCATTATTTGTATTCATTTCAATAGGGTATGAAAATAAACCTGAAGTGCTATATTGCATGCAGGGCTGCAGCCAGGATTTTAGATATTCTGGCATCAGATATTCCCCAATCCCATCATTTCCAGCCTTAAAATATTTCCACATGTCAGACATTCCTCCAGTGCTGTAAATTCTGGGTAATGTCCCAGAGAGGCTTTGCAGCAAAAAAAAAATCTTTTTAAAAAATGCTGTAAAAAGAATAATGCAAATGTGGTCATTTTATACATTACAGTAGCTACAGTTCGACAGCCCACTCTAAAATCTTGGATGCCCCATCATCCTCCAAAACGGCAACAGAAATAGCTTTCAAAGCAAGGCCCGTTAGGCACTACTTTATCAGCATGGGAACACAATTACATTCTTTTTTTAACTCATTTCAAGCCTCTGCTTGATTTTCATAGGGTGCTGATATGATATGGACTTAAACAGGGAGAAAAACAATATAAAATAAAAATATTAGTATAAAAGTATTTGAATGGGGGAAACATGTACAATCAGTATGGTCTCAGAGGATGTGAAACAGGTGTGGGAGGGTGATGTGTGAACAAGGACAAGTGCTGAGAGGGGTGAGAATGGACACAACAGATTTATTTTATGAATGTACTTTAGAGAAAAAGAGGTAGAGTGACAGGGAGTGTCACCAGTGTAAGTCCAGCAGGAGTCACACCTGCAGGTTTTGGGACTACAGGTTAAGAATGTCAGAAAGGCAGGAACAGGGTTGCAGGATGTAGGTGAGCACTGAGGGAAAGCGTCTCTGCACTGTTGTGGAGAAGAAAAGCTTTGACCTTAACTCTGGCTCCAAGCCAGCATCATGGCCTGAAAGGCACAGATTTCACCTGTAATATGTCCCAAACTTACTCGCTGCTCACGAGGCCACACACAGGCTGCTTTTCTGCATGTCAGTCATTTTCCCGCCCCGCTTGATTGTGCGTATAATACGGGCGGTGCTCCCCATTAATGCCAGTCAGTTTGTGCTGTTTGAGTCGTTCCGGTGGTTTCCTCCAGGGTAGCGCTGGATAACACGCTTGAGCAGTGTCCCAATCACTGTGATCACCTGTGACAAACCACACCGAGGCCCAATCGATACACCTCTCTCCCAAGGGCAGAGGAATTAATGTAATTCTGGTGCCCTGCATGTATCCCTGTATGTGTGTGTGTGTTTGTGTGTTTATTGCCACGCACATACATACGTACTCCAAAGAGAACATCTCAAAACTCCCAGCATTAAAAAAAAAAAAAAAAAAATCTGCTTATATTATCAGGAAAAAGAGAAATTCTTTCCATAAAGAATGAATAGGAAATTAAGACAGGTGAAATGGGTAGAAAGCTCAAAAAATTACAGAACATTACAGAGGTGCAAATGAAGGCAGTGTGTGGGAGATTCAATACAGGCGGGGCAAGCGGCGAGCTTAGTCGGTGACTCCTAAGGGAGAGTGTTCACAGCTTTATTAATATAACACGGAGGGGGTAGTTAGAGAAGCTTTGTTTGTCTTGCGTTAAATTAACACCCCCTTACCATCATAATAGTCATGTCATTACAGCAAGAGCCTGAAGAGTGTTTATGTTGATGTTTTCCCTCCTACTTAAAGATCTGGGTTTACTCCCTGCAAATAAATTAGCAGATGATGTTAGTGAGGTGCAGAGTTTGAGGTTTCCTTCACTCTTCACTCCTTTGGTATACTAGTAAAGTTGACACACAGCCACAGACACACACATACACCCACACACACCCACACACACCCACACACACACACACACACACACACACACGTACACAATGTACCAGATGTCCAGCTGTTCAGTGTCTTCATTAATCTGTTACGAGCAGTGCTTTTCCTTTTACTTGTCCACTGCATTTTGTTGCTCGTCTTTGTTCCCCTCTTCCTCTCCATCTCTTCTTCTTCCACCTCCCTCCAGCTCATGTTGAACCTCCTGCTGCGGCTGCCTCCAAACACCATCCACCCACTGCCACTACCCCCATGCCTGCAAGAGTTTGTCCCTCATTATCGTCCCTTAGTGCACCCCAACCAACCTTCCCAGCCAGCATGGTGTCATAGCTTCAGTATATAGTATTGTCTCATTATCTCCACAGACACCAGAGATGCAGGGCATTATGGGACATCAGACACTCCCTCTCAGTTAGAGGGCTGGGGCCACTGACAGAGCTGACAGGTGATTAAGGCAGGCCAAAGGTTTTATCTTCCTACATTAGTGCAGTTAAACTAGACACTGAACACACTTTTCCATCTTTGCTTGAATATCCTGGTTCATATATTTGTCATGAGCAAACCTGACCTGCATATTATTAGTCCAAAATGAGTGAGCAGTCAAAATAAATTCACAGAGGCCAATTGTTTAAGGTTCAACCCAGAAAAACTGGCTGCATTTGCAAATACTTTGCTTTCATTTCCTTTGTTTTTAAGCTCCAGCCTGTACAAAATGACTGTGCTTTGCATTACATGTTCACACTGGTGGCAATATTTCTACACAACAGTCAAACAACCAACTAAAGTTGCCAGTTAATGTGAGGTAACACTGGCATGACTTTGCTTTGATCAGATCTGTGTTATGAAATGAAGTGCTGGGTTTTCAGGAGACCAATGTAGGGGCCAGTTTTATCACAAACTGGACATAATCTTGGCTTTGGACTGTGGCAAATGACACTGAATAAATCAGATACGTTTCATATTAACAGATGGTACTGAGGTGACACCAGGTAGCAATGTGGTTTGCTGGATAGAAATCAGAAATTAAATCATCCATATTATGTAATTCAATTTTTAAATAACCTTGGCTTATATAGCACCAAAAATGACTGCGTTAACTTGTTTCAATTTTGTCGTTCTGTGCCACCTACAAAGTGTTCCAAAGATACTCTAATACCAAATTATCTAAAGAAAACTGTGTAGATGAGGCTTGTCATAAATAAATCATTATTTCATTTTCTTCATGTATAGGTTTTAAATGTGTTGGGCTCTCCATCTCCTCCTTGAGTCATGTCTCCAAATTCCTTCTGTCTTCCCGTAGCTCCAAAAAGCAACACGTAACTGTTGGGCCTGTTTTCTTGGTTTTGGGATGGAGGTAGCGTGGTGGCGAGCGGGGCTGGCGAGGAGTGCTGAGAAGGAGGAGGAAGGAGGAGGGAGGAAGGGGGGTTGTCTGTCCTAGGAGACAGATGGCGCGGGGGGCTGGTCCATGATGGGCTGGTGCTGGACTGGCTCCATGTGCTGTAGTGGGTAACTGGGGCCCAGGGTGGAACGTAGGCGGCACTCTGATCCTCAGCGCCACAGTATTCCTCAGGCACAGGAGTCCACTTCCCCCGCCCATCTGTTCCTTCCATCGCAGCTATGGCAAACGTTCCTGTGCACACATGCACACACTCAAAAATATACACAGATGAACATGCACACATGTTCACATATACACACATACGTCATACTGCCCCCTGCTAATCTGCAGCTTTGGGTTCAGTTACAGTGCACCAGCAGCTCTTCCCCCGACATTCCTCCTCCCCATCCTTTAAAATTAGCCTCCAGGTTTGACTAGATCCCAACAGCTTCCGCTCCCATTTCATGTCACGCTGACTGTATCTGTTACTGAAGCTCTTGTTTGTGTAATCCTACATAATTTTAGACTACTCCCACACATACTTGTTGATGGCCACAACCTTTGCTGTAAAGTAATCTTGCCACCAGGGATTTAATTGCTCTGGTTATGAGAGTCCAGCAGAGCAGGTACATCCACAGGCTGGGAGACAGAAGCCAGAAGAGAAAAAAGAAGAAAAAGGGGTGAGGTTGTAAACAACAGAAAAACATGTTGGTATGGAATGTACGCTGGGGGATGAGTGTTTTTGTGACTGATGCATGTCTCTGGAGAATAATTTTTCTCACATCATAAATGTTTTTATAATAAGTCTGGCAATAAACATGCTAACACATGTGCAGCATTCAGGGTGATAATGACTTGAATGGGAAAGCGCCATCAGTTGTGGTCAAAAGGTTGTTGGTGAGTCAGGGTCAGATGGAGTCAGAGAACAAGATGTTTTTTATTTTCATTTGCAGCCTGCATTGATTTTCTCATGTTACACCATGTTACATTTGTGTCTGTGCTCTAAGATGAAAAATGTGCACTGATATTATAAGTGGTGGATGATTTGTTAATTGTCTTCCTGTGACGTGTCCTATTCCAGACAGTACTGTGTGGACAGCTGGGAAACATCCATTGAACAGGTTTCACAGTATTACAGGTTCAACAAAAACACACAGTCACATCTCATCATGGTTATACAGAGCAGACAGTTTGTGTGTAGCTGTGTAGCTTTTGTTTCTTTGAACTATGGAAACAGCAGTTGATTGAGATCCAAGCAAAAATAGGGAGAAAATGTATAAACTCGAAACACAAAGGACCAGGAATCAGTGCTTGTGTTCCAGATTCTCAGATTCAGAAACTCTGTCTCAGTCTATGGCAGCAGTTATCACTGTTCTTCATTCCCAAATCTACTCAGCCTGTCTCCCCCTTGGCTTACATGACAATGATTTTTGCTTCATTTCTCTATGTTACTTTGAGTCAATTGTTTTAACAGCATTGTCATTTGGCAGTTTAAACAGGCAAGTTATAGTGTGTGTTGTCCTTTACTGTTGTGGAAAAGGTCTATAGTCATTGTCAAATAAGGTCCATTTCCAACAATAACATTCATAACCAGTGGGGCTAATGGTCCAGTACTGTCAAACCCCTGAAAACCCCTGATGAATCAGTCAAATCTCAAAACAGTGGTAAATCATACAAAACTGATGGAATATGATATTTGATATTATAATATGATATTTACTGTACGTTTGTTTCATGCATTCATTTGAGGAACATTGCAGTGGCCTTAGATCTGATGCTTTTATCTGATACAAGTTCCAGTCGCTTCAGTGGACATTTATTTCACTTGCTCACTGTATTTCATGAAAGCATTTGCTAAATTAGTTTCCATTGCACTTTACTTTTAATGATACACCAACAGGTTTTTTCACATTTTTGGTGTTTTTCTTCTTCTTCAACATGCTAGAACAAGGCATTACAGTAGAACAAGCAAAGAAGTGAAAAAGTCAGAACTATTGAACCTCTTTTTATTGATTTATTTATTTATTTTATTTTTTTTTTTTTTTTGATAACTGTCACTCATCATAAACTACCAGCACCAGATGACACAGGTCTGTAGCAGCAAAACCACAGAAAGTATTCAAATGAGCAAAAAGGCATTATATATTTTCTATAGAGGAAGATTAACTATTACTTATTGTAAAAGTTCAAAATGTAAATGCGAGTGCATGTAAGAACAAACGTAGCCTACATGAGCCATATAGCCATATCACACCTAGAAAGGACATATTTTAAGTCATTAAATATTCTCCATAATTAAGTAGTTTTTCTTTTTTTTTTTTTTTACAAAACATTTAACACAGTAACAACAAATATGACGCTCCACTGAGTGCCAGGCTTGACATGCTTTTAGAGAGAGGCTCTTAGCCAGCTGTCTGAATGCCAGTTAGGGAAACATTAGACCTTAAATATTAATGCAGTAATATGGCATTGTTGGAATGCTCACTGAGCTGTGGGCTCCAGGCCTGCTGGGTTATTTGTCACACTCCAGAAACCTCACAGCAGCCAGAAAAGAAACCTCCATGAAAGAGTGAGAGCTTACAGAGCCCCGAGCGTAGTCTGTTCAGTCGATGAGAAAAAATACACCATCTTAACAGTAACTAAAACACTGTAGTCAATTTATTGCTTTATTGTAGCTGTTTTTTTTATCTTTTGTATATCCCAAGATACTTCTAAAATGTTCTCTTTCTTCTGCAAAATGCTCTTAGACTAACCCCACATTAGTGGATACTTTATAGCTGGCTTAAGAACTAAATTGAACCAAAACCACAATGAAACACGGGTATTTGGTATAAACTGATGTATCAAAAACAGGTACAAAATGTATCAAGCTCAATAATGAAAGCAGCCCTCCCTTCCTCTTTCTCTCTGTGTGAATCTTCCAGCAACAGATGGCCGATGGAGAAATCAGCAACACGTTTATTTTCTCTGTCCTTTATTTTAACAAAAATGTGTCATAGTTGGACGGCTACCCGAACACACATATTTTAGTATGTATTGATTCTGTTCCAGCTGAGATATTTTCATCTTACATCATCCAATGCACTGAATATGCGTACCTTTGGGAATAAGTTGCTTTACACCAGCAACGGTGTTTTTAAAATTTAGTTTCTGTGTAAACAAAAAAAAAAATATGCAAACGTGTATAAAACGCTATGCATAAACACCACACACAGAGACAAAGTACAGACACCCACAGCCTGTGTTCTGTGCTTTACTGCTTGTAAAGTATGAAGTTAACCTTGGAGACACCTTATTGTGCTGTAGCTGGGTCTGGCAATGATGCCTTAAACTTTGCAGGAAATGAAAAGATGAGAAAATGGCTGGAACTAACAAGTATAGTTTAACTTCAGTGAGTGAGATCATTTCTGGATTACTGTATGAACGTGTGTGCAGGTGTTAAGATGTGTGTCCATGCCTGTGTGAAAGGTTATTAGGAGCTTGACATCTGCCTGATTGGATATGTAAAGAAATGCAAATTTAAAATCAGTGACAGTATGCTGGTGCAGGCACACAACAGAGAAAGCGGTGCCATGGGTAGGGTGGAGAGGTCAGGAAGATTGGAGGCGTAGGTGGTTTAGGGGGTGCATGTGGTGAGTCGGGGTCAATGATGTGAATTCCATCGATTCCCGGCTTCTTGACAAGTGTTCAGTGATTTCCTGTCCCTGGCAGAAATATTGTGCTTGTTAATCTGTTTGAGTCAGAGCAGCAAGGGGCTCAGTGAAAGAGGTAGAGTCTGTGTGTTTAAGTGTGTGGATGTGTGTGTGTGTGTGTGTGTGTGTGTGTGTGTGTGTGCTGCTTGGAAATGGGAAGGGGGGGCGGGGGGGTCAGTGCAAACAGGATGCTAATGAGCCTGCGCTAATCAATGTGTGCTTAATCAGCTATTCAGCTCTGAGTGGCCACGGGAAGGATAGAGGAGAGCAGAGGGAGCGATGAGAGAGAGTTGGGAGGAGTTCATGAGAAAGTGCAGGCCCAACCTCTGATTCACTCCTCTTTGTTGAGAACATTGGTTCTCAGGAATTCCTTGGTGAATGCAGATTTCCTTACCTTCAGATAGCAGGAGCAGCCAGTGAGCTGCTGGGTGTCTGAATAAGCAGGGCTGAAACTTCATTCCTGCTGGAAATTAATTTAATTATATGTATTATAACAGATGGTGCCGTCATGATTTGTGACAGTTGAATCCACACTTATAAAATATTATCTAATATATTGATTACAGAAGTACTTCTGCAGGATAAGGGTGCATATTTTAGTGTACATTTACCAAGATTCCACCTTAACAAACCACAGGTTTATTGTCTTGATGAGAAATGGTTGTAATTATGAGCTGGTTTCCTTCAGATGGTGTTTTTTCCTTCAGACTGTGTCTTGCAGGGACCTGCCTAAGAGGTTTCACTAGACAATATCTGGTCTGTTCTGATATTAAAGAATGATGATGAACTTGTCAGTTGATGAAATCCACTCTTCTTTTAGCCAAGTTAGCTTCATGAATTGCTTGAAAATTTTGCTTAACTTATAAACAAATTGTTTTCAGCTGCTTTTTTACTTTTAATTCATCATTGGCATGAGGACTAACACATGTATTTGTCAAATGTTTTGCCGTACTTCACTTGCAATTATGCTAAACTTCTCAAATCCAGTAAGAACCAGACTTTTCTAACACAACCCCCTTAAAAATGTAGTTGGAAATGACCCTCGGTTACTACTGTAGGTAGCAGTAAGTAAACAGTAAGCCCCTTTGCATTATACACACTGTTTAATCTGCAACATTTCTGCACTTGTTTTTTCCAGTAACGGTAAGATATATGATTAAACTGTAGCTGGTACCTTCTGTAGCCTGTCAACAATGAATTATACAGATGTAGTAAGTAACTTTATATTGTTCTATGCTATTAAGCACTTAATCATAGAAAATATTGTTCTGATAATAATTTATTCATTTTAGGCACTTTAACATCTACACTATTTGTCAAAAACCTTTCATTTCCTGTACTTGCATTCCCCTGAACATGTGTCTGTCATAAAGTATTAATAATAAAGTAAATCCTACCTTTGTTCCTAAACTTTCATTATTTAACCCTCTCCCAGAGGACTTTTTTCAACTTTTTTTTCTTTTTTTAACATGTTGGTTTCAAGAGTTACACATTAATCCTGTTCCTTACCCACTCAGAAAAAGGCCACAACTCAATCAGTCTCCCGTCCTCAGGAACGGCAGCCTTTAAAAAATGACTCCATACCCTAAGTTGACAGCCCAAAAATGGGGAGAAAGGAATTAATCTCAGAGAAAGACCCAGAATTAAAAAAAAGGGGGGGAAATAAACTAAAAAAGAAGGTTGGCGAGGGTTTGGAAATGAGCTGTGTGTTAGGTGAATGTGGGTGCAGCCGAGGTTCGCTCAAAAATTGTACACAAATTCTGCAGCACATGGTGTATGTGCACACACCCACACATACGGTATGTGTGAAGACGAGAGGTGGGAGGGAGCGGGAGCAGGGATCAATCCATATTACAGTCTAATCTGTATCAGCCTGGGCTGTTGCAGATGCAGGGTTTTGTGGGACTTTATGAAGTGTTGTGATTCCAAAAGGAGTCAGCCAAGGAAAATAGGGCCACTGCATTTGGTTAATATTCTATAACTAGCCAGGTCAGTGCAGACTCTCAATTTGAGGTGTTTACTTCCAAACAGTTAATTATTAAGACAAATAGGACGTGACCTGTGGACAGAAAACAGCAGTAGGTAGAAGATTTGGGAAATATGTATAAGAAGTTAAATAAAACAACTGCTGAGTACTGACAGTGGTTCATATGGATATTCTAATGGAGTGAGTTTGAGTTTGCATGGGAGGCAGGCTGTGGAGAGATAAATAGAGAGAAAGATAGATCGCAAAAGACCATGGCAGAATCTCAAGCATCTATCCGAGGCCATTCTTTGTGAATCAGGACTGCCAGTAAATTTATCATAGCATAAAACAGTCCTCATTCTATTTCACTGCTCCTATTGATCAGTCAGACTGTTCATCCTGTGAGACAGCAAAATGGACATGGTGATGTCCAGCTGATTTACTGCCCAAAAAATACACATTAGCATGCTTAACAGTTGTCACATACTCAATCCACAATTTAAATGGCTCAAGTCGGATGTCGTGTCATTTGACTTGTGTTAGAGAATATTTGATAAGGCCTCATTACAACCCCACCCCACCACCCCCCATCTATCTATGTACCTATTTGGGTAAATGAGCAATGGCTCTCGTTTGAGCCGGAAAGCCAAGCTGTCATTAGTCTATCTCCAAATACACCCACTAGCTCTAATGATGCAAAAACATTCCTGGCTATGCCTGAGCACGAGCCGTTTGAAGAGTATGAAAAACTGAAATAAAAAGATTTGAAAAACGATGGATGTAGTGACGTGTATGACTTCAGGTAGAGATAGTATTTCACTGCAGAGAGATTGAGGGGATGATGGGATCTTTTCGTAGTGTGGTGATATGTATATGTGTGTCAGTGTGTGTGTGTGTGTGTGTTCGCCTGTGTTTTATTTTCATTTTAAAGAGGAATGGGCTTTTAACATGCAACTCAGAATCTGTCTGTCAACCACTCTTTGATGTCCTGCTACTTCTGTAGCCTTTGAGAGGGCTTGGATATCATTAAGCACTTCCAATGAGTCCCATGTGAAAAGATGACTGGATCCCTAAAGTTTTTCATCATCAATAAAAAAGGAGGCTGCCTCTCCTTAAAGTGAGAACTTCAATCAGTTTTAATTCATTTAGTTGTCCATAAATATCCTGCCTATGATTAGCCAAATTATATTCTTTTAGCATTGTTACAAAATTCTATTTCTGTCCTCTATTGTTTAGAGCTGCATCCTTACAGTAATGTCTGGTATGTGGTCTTCAATGATGTGGAGGTGCCCATCATATGGGAGTCATGTGAGGCTCATATGTGAAGAGCAGTTGTATTATATGCCTGTCACCAGTGAAGGAGAGCATGAGCGTTCCAGAGTGCACCGCATGCTGAATTTGAAGGAGGGGGAAGACATTAAATATTCTTTTTGATTGCATATCCAGATGCATATTCTCACAGAGGGATTTTACTTTTAAGTGAATGTGCTGTACACAAGCACTTTGCAGTTTAACAAATATTTTTCCCCTGGCAGTGTCTCAGCCCACTGGTGGTTTAGCACTTAATCCTTCACAACAAATCCAAGTACGAGATTCACCCAGGGGTGGGCGGGGAGCTGCCATCTCTACAAAGGGAATTATTGACATTATTAAGCTTTCTGTTTACAGTAGAAAAGGCGTTTTGTATCATAAACAAATGTATGGTTTCAATCCCTATAAGCCTCTGTAGGCTATGAATTAGCTCATTATTATGAGTGACCTTGCTCTGGAGAGTTGAGATGGCAGGCTTTACTAATGTAGCAGGGAATACTTAAGAGAATACTAATGTTAGCTGAGACAGAATCTTAGGCCTGCTTCTAGCAGTTTTTACCCCAGGTCTCCCTCAGAATCAAGGGTCCTTTTGAAAAGGCCAGTCTTCTCATCTCTGGCTCTGTTCTGAAAACTCATTAGGGCCAGAGATCAAAGAGCGGGGCAGCCAGCCTGTGAACAGGACGCTCTGGGCTATTTCCATCTATTTATCACTTATACAGTTATTTTGGCTCTCACTGGTGGGGATCTGCATCCAGATCGCACCACAGCTTTCCCCTGTAATCATGCCATTTTGGTGACTGCTTCGACCATCAGTAGCTGAACACTAAGGCTAAGTTACTAAATTTGAAGTGTGAAATCAGTGGAGTTCCATTAGTTCAACTAACAGACTGTGTGGACATGTTTCCTGTGTGTTGTTTCACCTGTAGCACCTTTGCGAGTGCTAGTTACCTCAGCCTGAGACTAGGTGTAAAGTGGTACCTTGATAAGCTGTGAATGAAGAGCTAACAATACACTTACTGTTTCGACATCTTTCTTCCTTTTACCGTTTCAAAATAAACACAGCTGCAAAAACACATGGGCTTAAACACACAGGTTCATTTGCTTCTGTGGTTGTTTAACAATGACCCTGTACATGCAAGGCAGACAATACTGTGAAGACAGGTGAGCTAGTGCAACACATGTGGTGCAGTTCTTTAGTCCTTCACCGCACAGACTGGGAATCTCAGGGAAATGCAGTATTTATAACCTTTAAAATCTTTTTATTCCCCGGGCTTTAGAGTGTCCATATTACACAAGACAAGACTACACAGGAGTCTCAGGGAAGCTGAGAGAAGAGCCATAAGGGACAGTGTGTTTCAGACAACATCACACTGTTGGGGCCTTCCTACACAAATTATATATTATACATGACACACCTGAACTCCACATGCATATACATCCCTTGTCCATGTCCCCTCATTTGTGTCATTAACATACTCTGACCTGTTCCCTGGATCAAGCATTTTTGCTGTCACAAGCTGTCCAAACATTTCTGCCCTTGAAGTCGTCTTTTCTGTCTTGCATAGTACCTGACTTCTTGTAAGAGCAACACTCTAACTACTTATTTATACTTCAGAGAGACTGAAACTGAGTGGGAGAGAGAGTAGGGAGAGGAAAAAGGGAGTGAGTATGTGTCTATGTGACTTGATGTGTTCTTGTATGCATCAGCTGCTTGTGCGCTGTGCTGCAGGAGAGCAGGATGTTTCATGACAGGATTCGTTTTTTGCCAATTAAACAGACACTAATATCCATCATATTGCCTGAACTGAGGGGCTCCGGGTTTCCAGGTTGCTATCTTTGCAATGTGCAGAGCAAACCAGATTACTGTCTACATAAAAGTTGATTGCAGCACATCAGAACTAAAGAAGTCAGAACAACCCAATGGCTGTCGTTGGAGCTCAACAGATGTACCTTTCTTCGCTAAATCAGCTCCTGGAAAGTTGTCAACACAGCTCTATCAAAACTGCTGCTTCTCTTTTCTTGTCAGTTATAGTCACCTTTTTTCTCTTTGCCTCAGTGTTTAGTGTTTGCTGACTGACTGAGAGAGATAATGAGGAGGGTGTTCCTTCTTTTTGTCCCCACATCTCTGTCCTCCTTTTGCACTGCCACACACATTTACACTTCATAGAATTACTAGACTGGTTGCGTAGTGTTTGCCTAGGTGCATAGGTGTGTATGGGGTTACAGTGTGGGGTGATGTAAAGTCATATATAAGATCACATATAAGATCTTCTTATTATAATAGTGTTCACAGTTTTGGGCAGAGTCCTTTTTAGCTACTTGTAAGGACCCAGACCATTTAAACAGTAGGTTTCTGAATTTTTTTTTTTTTTTTAGCAAATATTAAAATTTGAAGTTTAGATACTTTTATAAAGTAGAATCCGTTTTTTTTTTTACCACTAGGTGGCAGTGTAGCAACCTGTAAACACAACTGTCTCTTAACAGCTGATATAGCTAACATGTTAGCAAACAGCTGCTTATTTACACATCCAGGGGACAAGGAGCAACATTAGTGTTTATTGGGAGTAGTTTTTCAGTCCAGTATTTAATCTCCTTTTAGTTTTGGTCAACTCATAACAGTTAGACCTTTCTGACTACACACACATTTTAGTTCTTTTGAATATAAAATATGGATTAGTGCAAGTTTAAATTAATGTAATTCTGTATTGTACATAGATAAATTAAAAAACATAGGAGTAGAAAAATGAAGACGATAAGAACTGCTGGGAAATAATTTAGCTGTGAAGTTGTAAATATCCTAGCTATACTATCATCCTGCTTTTTTAATTAAAAATAAACCTTGCCCTTAATGGTTGAAAATCATAGACACAGCCATTAAAATAAATATTAAAATGGAAATTAAAATGTAGACAAGGTTGAACTAGAGGTTAAAGGAGGTCAAAATGTGTTTTAACCTCTAAAGCTCAATGACAGGGCGTGACACTTTCACCTCACAGCTACAAGCACCCAGGCTTGATCCACAGCCACTGGTGCATTCTGCTTCTATTCCCTTGGGTTCCATATGGGTTTCTTTTTCTGTGCATACTCTGGCTTCTTCCAACTGCCCACAGACATACAATTAGGTGGATTAGAGATTCTAAATTTCCCACAGGAATGAATGGATGTGTGTGTGTGTGTGTGTATCTGTCAATCTGTGTTAGCTCTGTGATAGCCTGGCAACATGTCCAGGGCTTTCCCTGCCTTCTGTGGAGTGTGTGCTGGTATAGGATCCACTCTTTCCCAATTATTGGTCTGGAAAGAAGTAAGTGAGGAAAGACAACACTCCTTTTTTGCTATGAAACAACATTTAGGTCTACTTGGGTGTAATGATTAGATTGCAGATGAGTGGTATAGCAGTAGGTGCCTGCTTGTGTGTGTGTTTGCATGTTTGTGTAGGTAAGTAGGGCATTTCTACATTAATAATGGCCTGTCACAATGGGTTTTTTTCAAGGCAGAGAAAGCAATCAGACTTGACTTAGACTGTGTCCCACTTCCACACCACATACCAATACAATGTGCTAAACTTCACAGTATTTATCTGTTAATGTTCAAAGAACTTTATTGTTTTGTTTTAACACTAGCAAAATATCAATTGAACACAAATTTTGGAACACTGCTGCCAATTTCAATTTAGGAAAGAATGCAAAAGTTCTTTTTTTTTTTTAAATAGATTAAATACCTGTTTAGTATTCCTGGTGCTGTATCAGCAACACCATGTAGAATTTATGATTTTCCAGCTGTAAGCAGCTTTTTCACTAACAAGCACATTTAGCATGCATATTGACATCTATGAGTATGATTTTTGACACTTTTCCCACATTAATTCACTACATACTCAAAACCTGATTAGGAATAATGTGGAGTATGGAATTGGGACACAGCCTTGCTCTCTGCATGTGACAGGCTGGGCAGGACATGAAGAAGAGTAAGAAAAAGTCCTGCTTTCATTGTCCAGTGAAGGAATGACCACGTTCTGGATGACCATAAACACATTGTACATATATAGAGACGAACCCACTACGTGCATCAAAGGACTGAAAATTTGGATTTAAATATATAAAAACCTCTTAATAAAGTTTCCATTACTTTATGCCCCGTGACTGTCCTAATTAATGACTCAAATCAGTAATCATTCGTTATAGGTTTCATAGTGTGTGGGCTCTGCTCTTCAGCGCCCCTTTTATCCCACCCCCAAACTTACTCATCTTATTCCATCCAAGTCTCTGTTAGGCAGCTTTAGCTTGGGGCGGCATGGTTCTAATTCAATTACTCACAGCCTTAATCACTGATCCTGTTAAAAGGCCCTTGTGTGGATTGTAAGCTGTATAGCTAGGCAGTTAAGCTACGTTGTAGGACTTTTCAGGGCAGCAGTACAGTAACCCCCTCACCCAGGACTGGAATGCACTTAAGTGTGACTCCCACAGACCAGACTGTCTCACTCCGTGTCTAGTTCACAACACCATGCATCTGTCAAAACTGGGCTGGACAAGTGTGAATAGATAGTGACACATCCTGGTGAACTGCCATATCCACTGATAACACCTACCAGAACAACTGACCAACATTACACACTGACATAGTGCAGTGATTTGTGTGAAGAGACAGTCATCCAGAGGGCAGATTTTACTGAGAGGGATTTAAAACACCAAAATGTTTGTGAGACGAAATTTTAAAATTTGTAGTTCACTCAATCTTAAGCATCTCATACATTAGAGAGAAGTACCTAAAGAGTGATAAATGCAAGTGAGATATTTGTCCAATTAAAAAAAAAAGTTTAGTTTTACAGAAGCAAGGCCCTCAAACACCCATTAAATGCCTCTAACCTGCTGAGTAGAATAAAGAAAAGGATGAACATTGACATTTAGTCCTCTAAAGTGGAAAGTGGAAGGAGAAAAGGAAGCTGAAGCTCACTGCTAAGATGATAATCTAAAGAAGTGTAATTGTTCTCTATGTCACTACATCGCAGGCTTGGCCTATACACTCCTGCACTCTTTGTGCATTTACATCCAAAGCCATGAGCTCACCTCTCAGGCTGAAGGCGCCTGCAGACCCCAGGGACTCCAGCACCTAATGGAGGTGGAGGTGCAACATAAGGAGTGGTACGGCTCGCTCTGCGCCCATGCAGCCAGTCTCATTTGATGCTCTGTGGCCCTCTTTGCCCTAGACTCACAGTTAAATGTCAACCAGGGACACTGGAGGGACTGGCACAGTGGAGAGGAGGGTCCTACATAAAGACAGGTCAAATCCCCACCCTTTGAAAGCACCATGACAAACAGAGAGAGGAGAGTGAAAGCAACAGAGAGGAGAGGGAGTTTAGGGAATGACACCTCCACTGTCATGGTGCTAGGACGGAACCATCTTGAAAGGCAGGCAGCTGTGCTTTCCAAAAGCCAGGACTGCCGCCCTGTAGTGCTCTAAAGAGCAGCTCAACAATGCCTGTCTCAGCACATAAATAATTCCTACCAATGTGGGTGTGTATGCATCCACAAACATCTACACACAATGATGTTAATGTGTGTGCCCTTATATAAAGCTTTCTGTATATGTTTAAGGCTTGTGTTAATATGCACTCATTGATTTTTGTTCATACTGGAAAGAGTATGCAACTCTTCATGTTTTTCCATGGTTCATGCCAACGACCCCCATCTAATTTTTCCTGAGCTTGTCGACATGTGTCTGTGACAGTGACAAAGTGTTCTATTGTCATGCAGTATTGAGTAGGTTACAACTTACAGACCTTGTCCCCTTCGTCCCGAGCCTCTTCGGTCTTCACTGACTTGTCGCCAACCCCCCCACTGATACATCAGTCCATCCATTTTGATTACACCATGAAAAAAATCACCTGAAAAAATGCTCTATTGTATGTTAACAAAGGGGCCAAACACAGAGGACCTGAATGTTGTGAAGGTAGTTTTCTCTCCTTCGGTTAAATGTATTCAGTCATTTAAGCCTCACTGATCCCCTCCCTCTTTCCCCAACTCTCAGATGTGAGGCAGACGGAGGGGCCTGACCGCTGGCCAAGGTTAAGAGAGCCTTAAACTGTGTTTGAGCTCTGCATCACACGCCCACCACCACAGAGATCAAACACTGTTCTTCTCCCAGCTCCCACTGACAACGTTCAGCTCACGAAACTGTCTCGCTTCTCCTTTCTTTGCCCTGGCTACCACGAACTGCCTCCAGCCCACAGCAGACCTGATCAGAATCTAAGCCCAGTGTGAAACTTCCCAGTGTGAACCAGTATAAACATTCCCACATTCATTATAGATTTCGATCCTGAATATGTAAGCGCTGTGATTGATTGTTGTCTGTGTGCTCTTCTGACAATCTATTCCATGTTAGAAGGTTATCACTTAAGCAATAGTATAAAGTTGTTATAAAGAAGACAACAACTTATTAATTGGTAAATGTATTTATATTGACTTTCTTGTAGGCCTTGTCATTGTCTGATCTAAATTCCTCAGCTCAGCTGTATCATTTCAGTGAGTCTTGTCAAGAAAATAGCAATTTCATCATCGTTAATGCCAGGTATTGTTACATTGGGCTAATCTTCTCACATTACATTTCATCAGCATTCCCTCCACCTGCCTAGAGATTGCTGCAAATAAACCACTACATAGTGCAAAAACATGACCTCCAAGATATAAGCATCATCAGAAGCTCATGAGCACCACTGTGTGGCTTCAACTGGAATAGCAGGGTTTGCTTTGTACTGTGGTGTGTAGCCAATAGATAGCAGCAAAGAGCTACACTGCATGGCCGTGACACCGGTGTGACATGAATGATAAAACTGATACGATGGATGTCAATCATTTCTCTAACTGAACGCAGTCACAAGTTACAAATGTCTACGTGTGCTTTTCATATAACAGCTAACAAACCGTTGTCTTTAGTGACAGAGAGAGTCACATTGCCTGGTAAAGCCAATCAGTGTATATGACCTTTGAGTTAGACAGCTGTAAGGTTAATTCAAATTACAGTACTGACAGGCTAAATGTAGCAAAAACAAACAGACCTACTCTGGCTGTGCTGTGAGGCCTATCTTGTCTTGACAAGTCTGCCACTGCTTAGGAGTTCATTGTCTTCCCTCTGTGATTTTATCATAGCCCCAGGAAAGGTATTCCACTCCTTCCACTCCTCCTCCACCACATACGCCTACATACTCTCACTACACAGCAAGCACTTTGCACTTGTTATATGGGTGTGGTTTTTGCTGTGCAAGCAAGAGCACAAGGGAGCGGCCATAATGACAGCCAGTGTAAATATGAACCCTTGACTCTCAAGGTCTCAGTCTGATAACTTAGTTGATGAAAACGTGAACGAAGCTTCCAACAACATATAATCACCTTCTTATCTCAGTATTTTAATAGCCTACATGCCTCTGCTTTCATGAGTGCATCACAAGCATACAAGATGACCCAGATCGCGCAGTGAATGTAGATCATATTGTCCGTCAGATCAATTATTCATAAAAAGATGACAGGGTATGTTTGTTTCGCCTTGATATGCCAAAGACAAAATCTAGATGGTTGCTTTTTAATGGCAGGGATAATGCACAGCACTAAGTAGGCAAAAGCCTTAGTCAGCAGTTTACTGAAATCAGAGGCCATACTTCCCTTTCTCTCCAGCTCTGTTCCCTTATTTTTCCTGTCATATGAACAAAGGGTAATGGAAGAATCATTGATAGGAGAAAATGAAGAAAAGTCAGCTTTGCATCTAGTGAAGGTTACACAGAGCCCAACAGGGGGCTCTGTGCTTCCATGTGAGCTGCAAATGGCTTGAAATACTTAGTTGTCAAACTAAAGTTTCAAATGCAGCAATATATTTCCAAATAAGATAAGTTTTTCATCAAAAGGCTTAGTTTTTCAACTTTTTTAATCACTGTCGAATGTATTCACAAGTTACAAAATGTCTTAACATCAAAGATCATTGTACAGAATGTAAATAAAATTATTTATAACTGGTTAAGACTGAGGAACAGTAACAAGAATATATACTCAGTTGTGTTAGACCTGATGCCCTAACTAATATAATGCACGCATCAGTTTCCCATAGTGTTTTACAATAACAGGCAGAGGATGTACAGTTCTGTCTTATAGCTGATGAGTTTCACTTTTGTTCATGCCATCACTTATTAACTAGATTGATAACAAAACTAGATGTCTTATCAGTGGACGCATCGAATGAGGAAGTTCTTTGAGCTTGGAATATGATTGCACAAACGTTAGCTAGTTACACAAAAGTATTCTAGGCTTGTTGGTGGGCACAGGAGAGCTGTGGAGAACTTGGACCTGGCTCAAGAAAAACTGTATGGACCAAAACAATATTCTTACAAAAAAGATATAGTAGAGCAATTACACTTCCAGGAAGAACCTGCACAGTGTGCCAGAGTATTTTCTGAGGAAAGTTAGATTAACTTGGTTGGTGCAGAAAGAAAGAAAAGATTTTAGTTGGAAAAATGCTGCAATATGGAAACTATGGACATAACATAAGATACAATATGTTTAAGGTAACGAATATTTAATTCATGAAGAAGTGAATTTTAATTTTTTTAAGAACGAAAAAAAGACATGAATAAAACATGTGAGGTTCAGTTCAGTTATATATTCCAAAAACATGTAAACAACACAGATATCATCAACTCAAGGTAAATGCCAGTGACTGCAGTTTTAAAACCAGATTGTAGTGACAAAATGAGAGTAATAAAATATTTTGTGGAGGTCTGCTGTGGGGAGACATGCTGCATTTCATAAGGTAAGAAAGAAATAGAAATATACATATGTCGTGGTGTATGTTAGATTTGTATAGTGCAGGTGGATATTCCCTAAAAGCTTCAGCCCACATGTGCAGGATTGTCCCTGGGTGTTAAATAGCCTAGAACAATGTGTAAAGTATAATAAACATGTAAGAATTTACACACATATGATAACAGCATTATTATTACTTACTACTGCATTGCAAGTTATGTTGATCCATGTTGCCCACAGACGCGCTGCAAACAGAAAATCAGTGGTTTGCTACAAACACGCCCATCTTCATGTTGACAGATTGCTGTAACTAATTCCTCACTCAAGGGGGCGCTGTTACACTGGGTGAGACGTCTCTGCCCCAATCTAGGCTCTAGACATGAACGTGTGTGTGCGTGTGTTGTGTGTATCCAGTGAAAATTACCCGGAGACGGACTGAGACAGTTTTTGACCGTACCAATGTGTGTGGCCTATAAATATATGATATTAACCCTGGCGGAATCGTCTCATCGGTACAACAGTATATCGAAAATGAGGTAATAATCGGAGCAGACACATCGGCGGAGCTCGTCTGTAGCTAACGTTTTGGTGAACTGCGAGTGGGATCACAGCTGCTGGCTACGAAAATGTCGGGAAAAATAGAGAGCAAGCAAGGTAAGTCCTGCCCGGCTAGACTCGACCACACGGCTCCACCTCGGGATAGTGTATAACGGTATTACTCACCCGGGGAACGGATGGATCAAATACGGGGTCTGTGGACCGATAGTTACGCCAAATGGGGGGCTCCGGTAACGACTATGTTCGGTGTAAATGGTGGTTTAATTGGGCCTTTTGGGTTTTTCTTTTCTCCGCTATCCAGTTAAAATAATGCCTCACCGTATCAGCTAGCTGGCTCTAGCTAAAAGCAAAAGGCTTTTCTGTGCCATTTCAACTAGCGTTACAGATATCTCCATAACCAAGCCATCAGTGTTTAACCTCGGTGCCCCTCCAGCAGTTTAGTCAGATCAATGTCGTAAGCAGGCTAATATTAATAATAATAATAATAATAAACGTGTTGTTGTTTTATAGCTCACATAGTATTTCACCGGCTTTTCACCATTCACTCCCAGCGTAAATATACCATGGTGGGGTTGTTTGAAAGCATCACTAACATACAAGAGCAAATGTTGTCTTTGCACTGAGGAAGAAAAGCTTTTAACACGTTTAAATAAACAAAGTGGTGGTGCTTGGACTTGTTTTCCCGCTTCATACTAACATTTAAGGTTTGTAACGGCTGCTAGCAGCAGCTAAAGGCTAGCCTTTCACTAGCTAGCAGTGGCTCCATTGCTAGCCCGTACACTGGAGTTGTAGCGCGTTCACGCCCATGACTGTGTGTGTGTGTGTGTTTGTGTTGTGTTGATTTCTACATTGTGCACGTGGCAATTTTCGTTGCCCTGACCCTTGTTGTGTGCAGTGGCTCTGTTGATGTTGTGTGCAGCTTTGAGGATTAATACAGCACTGCAGAGCGCACTGGGGCTGAGGGAAAACACGGATCTTCTCGGTTATGGCTTTGGAAAAAACTTTATACGCGCCAGCTACACTTGCATCCCAGTCCACCAGCTGTCTCCCTGCCCGGTGATGCCTGCAGTAAATGGACACACAGGCAGGGAGGGAGTGTCATCCTCCACTAGGTCAGTCATTCTTCAGAGGCGTAAAAGTTTCCGATTCCTTTGGTGTCTTGCAGACAAGATGACTACATATGGTCACAGCTAACTGAAAACTCTGGCAGTGTCGTTTTAGCAGATTCTGGTTCACTGTGATGGTTATGATGAGCTTGGATGACAGGCGCTATGAGCCCAGTTCATCACTTCTCTCTTGCATCCATCCTCTCACGTTGATCTGCTTCCCCACGCTGCCTAGTTGTGTTTATGGGTCACTTGTTGGCCTGTGGCCTCTACTTTCCTCCACATACACCCATCGATCCCACACATGTCCCCAGAGGACATGCTGTGCTGGCTGCCAGTGAAATGGAAAGAGGGGGCAAGGCAGGGGACTCAGGGCAGCACTGAAAAAACTGCAGCATGCATTGCTTCAGTGTCAGCCTGTTAAGCCTTTGCCTCAGAGAGAGAGAATGTGTCTAAGGATTGGTGGAAATAGATTGTGTTAAAAGGAGCCTGTTGTTTAGGCTGTGGAAACTCTACAGAAAAGGGAGCTGGTTTTAGACCTTGGCAGAGGGAGATTAATTCACTGGAGCCTGCAGGAGAAAACTAAAGTGAAAAAGATTTGGAGAAAGTGAAAGTTCCTATCTAATTATGGATTCTTGCTCATAGATATAGTCAGGGGGTATGGTTTATATTATGATAGGAAGCTGCTAAGACATTACATTACCACAGTACAATGACCAAGTAGGCATATCATTGGCATAAAGCATCAGCAGTGGTTCTTGCAGGGTCACTAGCTGCATCAACACACTCCCCCATCACTATGGATACTGCTGTCATTGACTTGTCCTCTCTCGGGGCAGTAAGCACTGACACTGTTACCTGTTTAGACTTGCCACTGCACCCCTTGTGTGGAGCTTAGTAAGGATGTAACCTCCGAGGGGAATTAAGTGGGTGGTTCTCATGTCTGTTTTAACACTAGACCCCATTCTCTGTGCACGCACCCACATGACTTCATCACTCAGGCAGCCCAAACTGTAATCATAAACAAATTCAGTGTCTACGTTGCCCAAAAGCTAACAACAGCAGACAGCCACATTTGTATCTCATTGCTTTCCTCAGAGAAAATGAACTGGGTGGAGAAGACTGAAAATATGGGAGTGTATATTTTTTATTTGCCATTTTTTGCTTAGTGTACTGTTTTTTGACTTTTTAAAATGAGGTCATAAAATAAAGCTGTCAGCTACATTTGTACATAATATGTTAAATTATAAATGGTCTTTTATCTAAAATGGGTGTATATTGTTTTTGTCATTGTTGTAAAACCAGTGGATGATGAGTGATACTGCAGATCAAAATGACCTGTATTGATGGGCTGGAATAAGTCCCCTGTTGCAATTAAAGTTGGCAGTGACACATTAGTGCAACACCCTTTAAAGTGTTGACATAATCAGCTTTTTTGGGAAAAGTGAGACAGAGATTAATTAAAGCAAACTCCTCTTGCTTCATTTTCAGAATGAACCCTGCAGCCAGTTTTTAAGAAACATTCCTGTAGAAAAACAAAGATGCACATCTGTTGTGACTTTCCTTATAGAAACAAAAAGCAATATTTGAGTCATTATTTAAGTCGCTAATTTGTATGTCCTTATTTTGCTCTCGGAAACTGGGATTGTGACACAACAGTTGTGGTATATCACTGTTGGTAACAAAGTTGTGGGCGTAGTACAGTGTTTTATAATTAGCCTGTAGACTCCTCTCTTACTGGACAGTCAATGGTAGTAGCCCGCCCTGTGGAACTGATCCATCAGTTCCTTATTTTAGACTCACACCCCCCACATAGTGTGGGAGTGTGTATCTGTGTGTTTGCCTTTGGAAGGGTTTAGCTCTAATGCAAAGAGTTTAGTCTAAAGCATTCCCAGAGTTAACACTGAAGTGTAAGTCATTTTGATGGCTTTCTGTTTGCCAACTGGTTACTGCTTCAGACCAAAATATCTTCTTGTTTCATGTGTAGAAATAGCAAGCCCCACATGCCTTAGTCACCAAAACTCTGAGTAAGAGCTAAAGTCGTCACGATTACAAAAGGGTTCCCCAGACTATTAGCTTTACACACATTACTGATGAGTGATCCCACTGTTGCATAGGGCGAGCTATGGGTCTTGGTTTGTCATGCTGCAATTTTGAGGTTTGATGGCATCAAGCATTTCAGCCTCCCTCTCCCACAGAATGAGAGGCTTGCTGTTCCCATGTAGGTTTAGCTGTGTTGTAATTAGATTTTTTTTGTGTGTTTGCTATGTATGGGAAAGCAAAAAGAGGGTGGGAAGAGAGCTTAAGAAGAGAAAGAAAGAGGGTGGAGAAAGGTAGAGCATTGACGGGATTCAAGTCTTTGCACAGAGAGAGAATCAGTGAGAGAATGAATGAATGGATTACATGCTGTAATTGGTGAACTGGGGCTATAGATGGACAATGAAAGGCTATATCTCTGAGGGCAGTCCGGACTTTGTAGCACGGCTATCTTGACGGCTGTTCCACCTTCAACATCTTCAACACCAAGGAGCTAAAAATGGCAGTCAGGATAGTTTTTGGAGATCTTGTGTAATTCAGTCCATCTGTTTACAGATTGTATTCATCTCTTCATTTCCATCTGTGACCTTTTTTCTCAGAAGCGTTCATCCTATAAGATGATGCTTCATTTGACTTTACTGCTGTGTGTTGGCCTACATGCGAGAGAGCAGGTCAATTGTTCCTGCAGGTGGCCTGCTCAGTTCCTTGTGACTCTTAGTCACATCCACACTCCTGATAACGGTGGTTTGGAGCTTCTCTGGGACCACTGATGACAGCTCAGACTGACCCACTCAGACATTTGCTACAGGATTATGTGATTTTATCCGTATTTACAAAAAGAATTATGTCATAATCAATTGATTTGAGGAAAGCAACTACTTCAAAATTCCTCATGCCTTCTATCCTAGCTATTTGTGGATCCTTCCTCTGCAGTGCTATGTAATGTGGCTGAGTCAAGTGGTGATGATCATGAGGACTGGTGTGTTTGTGACTAACTGTCAGCAGTGTTACTGAGTGATAGCTGTAAAAATGCTGGCCTGACCAACGAGTCTTCAGTATACAGAAAGTGTAACTATCGGTATCCCCCCTGGATTAGTAGCTGTGTGGACTCAGGTCTGTTGGATGGGCAATATAAGCTGGAGGAGCCAGGCCTCCTCAGAGGACGCTGATTCTCTACAGGGCGATCTTGATGAGGATGCAGGTAAAGACACACAAACAGATACAGTACTGCTCCTGATGCACGTATGCTAGACTGTAATGTAAGGGCTAAATGTTGTAGCAATGCTTTCTTTTTAATATTGCTGAGTAAATAGGGTCTGGGTGCTTGAGAGACAGTACTGTTGGGGTAATTTTTCCATATATAATTAAAAACAAACTATATTTTTTGAAAGTCTGAAGTCAGAAGAACATGTGTGAATTCACATGTAAACAGAAATTTTGAGGTTAAGAAATTATTCTCATGCACAGGTTTCTGTTTTACTTGCACAATTATTTGAGTGGTTGGTTGCTGAAGTTTCATTACGTGAACACTGCATTTATTTATAGCTGTTTCTTCTTAAACCGATATACAGTTTTATTGTTTTTTTGGAGATGTGTACCTCTTTGTTTAACTGAACTGTTGCCATTTTTGGAGCTTTAATGTAAAATAAGCTCTCTGGCAGAAGAGAATGCAGGGGACATTCCTCGTTGTGCTTTTTGAGTCGTGTGGCTTTATGGAAAGTGCTCATTTGCTCTGCTGAAGTCTTGGGTGGATTCAGCCTGTGGAAGCTGCTCTGCAGGGCCACGGCCTTCCATCACAGGCTTCCTCCCTGTCTTATCACCCCCAGAGTTTGTAGACAGAAGCCATAACTTCTCTGACCTTGGTTCATCAGGTGGGGACCTGCCAGTGTGTGTTGATGCTGAGGTCTTAATCCTGTTATGCAATCCAATAAATTGGTATTGGTTGCAGTGTTAAATCCAAGCTGCCTGCCATGCTTCTCCATGGTAGCTGAGCCTGTTTGTTGACCCACATGTTGGGGTTAACAGTATTTGTTTTATTAATGTCTGTAGCAAGCTTGTGCTTCTCCAGTTAAGCTGTGTGAACAGATCCACCCTGGTGAGCCGGTAGCACATAGAGGCTCCATAATTAAAGTAGTTGAGTCCATCATTGTGTAATTACACAGTGCCATGTGGCATAATACCTTGTTTTGAAAACACACAGTCTGTGGTGTGCTCAGCCTAATAAATCTTTGCATTTCAGCCAAACAGGCACTAAAGGCACTGTTTGTATGGGCGTGTGTATCTTTTCTGTCTACTATGACCTGCCCAGTCTCAGTAGTTTCGATGGCTCGCGTTAGGGGTGGGTGGGGTTAGCAACATGTTTTAACCATACAGACTTAATGGTGGTATAGAAGAGGAGGCCTCACTTCAGTTTGTGATTCTGTGGTTATGCTGATGATGCTTTGAGCTAGGGCTGGGTGCTAATTAACTTCATTTTTGTTATAACCATATAAATGACGAAATGAAAACAGATGTGTTCAAAAATATCTTTATGCCCACATGTCATGTCAGCATACAGTCTTAATAGCTGTGCAAACAAACAGTCATCTGAAAAGCAACCTTATCATCATCAGATTCTAATCTACACCAATTAATTAACATAGAAACTATGACATGGGTTTTATTCATGAATCCATCATTGTCAACTGTAAATCCATTGTCAACAGTTTGGACTGGTGTCAGTCCTTTGGCTCAGCAAAATACCCTCACCTCCAACAGTTTGTTCCAGCAATGCTTTCTGAATTCAAGGAGTTGGATTATGTGTTGTCAGCCTAACGTCTGTCTTTCCTCATATTCTGGCTGGTGATTTTGCTTGAGGTGGTGGAATAAATATGTGTTTGGATGGACTTTTTGTTTTTAATGGACTTCTGGCATAAACTTGTAATTCACAAATATTTGATTCACATTTGATCACTTGCAGCTGAACTATTTCCAAATGACAGAGGAAAGTCCTTTTTTTTTTTGTTGTTGTGAGCTCTGTCTTCTGCCATGCTTGTTCTTTTTGTGGGAAGCTGTGAGATGCCACATTACAGCATGTATATAAACACATCATCACGCATATCTTTTAATATTCTGAAATGACAGGTTGTGGGGAAGGAATTATGGTGTGGACGATATGATACAGCACAGACCTACTTTGAGCTATTGTTAATTGTTTTATAGCACAGTTCACTGGACTGCAGTGAACATCCACAGTAAAGGTCACAAAGAGGACGGTTCCACGTGCTGGTTTTCCAATAAGCAGAAACAGCTGATACAGTCATAGTGCATTTTTGCAAAACTTTTCAGCTGCAGAGAAACTTTCAATGCAGCTGTGTTAACTAATTATACCTTCTCTGTATTGCTTACACATCCAGGTTAAAATATTCATTTATTCTGATTTAAGCCCGATCGATATATCGTTTTGCCGATTTTTATCGGCCAATATGAGTCTGTCGCAGATATGCCGCCGATATTCACATTTTTCAATGTCTGTTTAAAATGTGTTTATGTATATATATTCTGTTTATGTATACTGTATTCTATATACAGTACCAGCCAAAGTTTTGACACACAAATTGAGACAGTATACTTTTTCATTCTCAAAGCTCAGTGGCTGTAAGTCCAGGACATGCCTAGAGTTCTTCAGTCTTTTTATTACTTAGATCAATTGAATGTATGTTAATAACTATATATATCCTGAATTGGATGCTGGAACTAAAACTAGCAGGACTGAGCACCATTATTGAAACTCCAAATGTGTCTTGTGTCATTGTTTTCAGTTCTTCTTTCAGTTTACAATTTCATATTACATCTTAGACTTGTGTTTTTCTACACATATTATATGTCTATTAGAAAAGAGACGCAGTTATTGAGAATGCATTTGTCAAATAGGGTGTAATATATTGTATGGTATTTAAAGCAACTGTCTTCGTGCTGCTTTCTAAAAAGCCAAAACAAAAAGAGCAGGAAAGACAGATGGAGAAATGGTGAGTGGCCTTGCAACAGTCTTTAGAGCTGGGGGGGTAAAGCAGGCAACACAGAAAAAATGGGTTTTCTATCCAGCTGTGTGTGCGTGCGTGTGTGTGTGCGCGCGCGCGTGCGTGCGCGTGCTTGTGTTGAATGTGTCAAATCATTCAGACCCCAGGGTGGCATGGCCTGGTCAGGGAGCTGGCATGCAATGAAGGGGATGTCCCACAGTTGCTGCCAGTTTCCGATGGCAGTCTAAATCAGGAATGGAGAGAGAATTTGACATTGCTTGCAAACAAGTCATTGTTGTCAAGGCAGATGCTGATGTGTCTCTGTGTATGTGTGAGTGCTTATTTTTTTGAATTGTTGGTCTGATATTTTTATCTCAATATATGACATTCTTACATGGAGATGTACTGTGTTTATTCCATCAGTGACTGTGACTGAATCTGCAGCTCTGTGGGTAGAGTAGACTTTCTGTTTGAATGTCGGTCTTCACTGGCCCACTTCCTCTTCAGTGTTCCTCATCGTCCAACCTAAGTAAAGGAATCTGTTTTTAAAACATGGAGCAATGTGAATTCATTAGGTTATAAGTAAACTGGAAAATCCTTTGTCTGAATGGATGAAGTTGTCTCCTGTAAGCACTGAACATTGGTCAAACAGGAAATGTATCCTCTGAAGACTTGACACATTTTAACACACATGCTGACATCTGCTCTGCATATCTTTTCCATTCCACTGAAATTAATGAAATAAATATTTTTGTTCTTATATCTGGTAGGAACAACAAAGTCAGGTTGAGCGAAATCATACTTGGACTGTTTACACTCAAGATTCACGTATGCTTTCTGAGCAAAACCACAAACCTGTTGTTTGTTCTGTCTGAGTCCTCCAGTACCATCTGATGTTAACTTGCAGCTGGAGATGAAGGAAAAGGTGTGCACAGAACATTACAATTATCCAAAATGTTTTTCTCCTGTAGACATGTCCTTACTGATTTCACCTGTGGCAGTGTAGCTGTTTGGTCATGTACAATCTGACTCTCTTGAATACACCAAATGGATCATTTTAGCGCACCAGATGTGTTTTAAAGTACCCAACAATCTTTCTCTCTCATATATATATATATATAGATATATATATATAATGCCGAGTATTTTGGCACAGATCTTGTATAGTTAAGTTATTTTCTTTTGTTCAGTATGTCTGCTGCAGTGTGTCTACATTCAGAGGAAGGCCAGAGGACAAAACATCAGTCGATCAATAGATCACTGAAAGATGATATGCAGTTATGTAGACGCAAGTTATTTCATTCATATTTTGCACAGTATGACTTCTGAATAATTTAGTACATGTAGATTTTTTTTTTTTTGATGTGACATCAAAACCAGATATTTTGCCTCATTCGATTTTTTCAGTGAATACTTTAAAATATTAGATGTTTTAAATACTTACTCTTCATTCCTGATCCTAAGCACTCACCTTAGTCCTTAAAGTCTTTGTCCCACCTTCTGTTTAAACTCTCAAATCATGTTCCTCGGTGTCCCGCCCTGACACGCTGTTTCATGTGTAAAAATATCAAACCACAAAAGAAGAAAAACTCAAAGCCATTTTATATGACCTATTTCAAAAATACACGACAGCAGAATATACTCGGCTCAGAAGTGACACATCAATATTTAATGAAAGAAATTTGCAACACAAATTTAAATCCAAGGGGAAAGCATGTGAGAACAGTCATGTGAGATGACATGCCTTCAAATTAAAGTAAAGAGATTGAAACATTGTTTTGTTTGTCTTGATAATTAAATAAAAAAGAAACAGTAAGATTATTTTAGTGTGTAGCTGATTATTCATTTGCAACACAGTTGAAACGACCGATGGCTAATTATAAGCGACTGTGCAAGGGTGAGCCTTGTTCTTTGTGTCGGACACATCTGTCATCCAAGCCTATTTTTAAGAAGCTGTGAAACAATCAGGATGTAGGGAGTTTGGTTTGCCATGGTGCATTTGAACTGCAAGATGAGCTGTATAATTTGGCATCTGCCTGTCAGTCCTGTCCAATGCAGAGTGTGTGCACAAAGTGTCAAGAGGATGACAAGTAGTTTGCTGTGCAGACAACATCAGCTTTGTGCAGCGCTCTAACAGAGGAGAGTGGTACCACTCCTCGCTGCTTGAGGCCATTTACTCACCAGAACACTGTTGCTTATGCTTTCTCTGTCTCTCTGTATCTGTCCCTGTCTTGTACTTGGGCAGTGAAGTGATTGGTTCTCTTGTGGCTGTTTGTCTGTGTGGCATCAGTCTGCTATCTCAAGTGCTTTATAGTGCCTGTTTGCCTCGTGCTGTCTTGCCAAACAGCTGCCGTTCACTGAGAACTCATCTCAGTAGATCACAGGGCTTTTAGCTGTCGCAGTGTCTCTGTTCTGGTGCTGCTTGATGTTAGAGATACCGACAAGCTGGGTATTTATAGCACTTTGTGGTTCTTTAGTGTATTGGTTTCACCCAAGGTGAACCTGCTGCCTGTCAGCCGGCTGCTCTCACTCTGCTGAAGCATTTGGTTCAGATAGCAAGCTTTAAATGGAATGCTAAAAAATGCAGTAAACCACTGTAGCCAGAAGGTCACTTGAAGGATCAGACTGCTTTGAGCATGTTTATGTGGGGTGCTTGTGTGGTGCAGTGAGCTTCACTCTCAGTCCTACTAGGTGAGAGAAGTTATCAAGTAGAGCTGTAGAAGCAGAGGTAAGCCCAGGCCACTGTGGACTGTGAAGTTTGTCCACAAAAGAGGGAGCGGCTCTCCATGAGGGAGACAAGGGACAGGAAATCGTGCCAGTGGCCTCGGCGTCAAGGGGGGGGAAGGAACAGGAGGGGTACCCAGGATGGTGTGTACGTGTGTGTGTGTTGTGTTATTTCCCTCATTCAACCATCAACCTCAAAAGTGCTTGCCCTGCCTTGCAATGAAACATTGTACATGTGTGTCATTGTAGCCTCATTAATCTCTTGTGTCACATTAGTGGAATCATAAGCTGTCACCATGTTGGATTCCCAATATGGCTGAGCAAAAAGGCCAAATATCAGTTGCACAATCAGAGCTACAACTAACAGTTATTTATCCTGGGACCCCTGTTCTTTGATAACACAGAGGAGGTCACTCACCACAGGGAATGATATAACACATAAACAGAGGGCTAATAGAGAACTTGAGGTTACTTGACTACTATATTGAACTGAAAAGAAAAAATCGAGTACATTAGCCTAGTTGAACATGTGGAAGAACATGTGATTGCATGTTTTTCATCCCTTCCTACAGTTAAACACAGAGACTCTCACCTCTGAACCTTTCCCACTGCACACTGTTTATTAAGCCCCTGTGCCAAACAGTGTGTGCAGCTTTCTTGTTTTTTATTTTACAACTGGGGCATCAAACGCTTCCCTTTGCATGTGGTGCAGACTATGTTCCATTTGTTGTCATTGCCGTTAAAAACTGGCCCCTGTAGCGTCCCCTCTGCAGCCTTTTGCTTGTGGTTGAATAGTTTATAGGGAATTCTTTGTGTACTCATTTGTTTTTGTCCTACGATGTGGATGCTTGTGTGTACGCTCATGCATTGTGTGTCTGTTGCACATAGGACAATTGAGTGACCTAGACCTCAGGGCTCCATCCATAGCTTTCAATACAATTCCACTGAACTGCTGGGCCAAGTGCTTCCAATTAACTGGTTCCATTAACTCGCCCAGTGCATGCTCTGTGACCTGCACCCATATTAATCTATCCTAGTACTCTGGTGTGGAGTGAGGACTATTTGAACTTTAAGAATTACTGAAAAGTCAGTGCAATGTAATGTAACACTGAAACTGCTACACATGGGATCCTACATAAATTGATGGTAATTTCATTGCAGTTACACACCCAAGCACACAAAACATGGGTGGAAGGGTGTGTTTGTGAAAACAAGGGGCATCAAATGCATTGGAGCAGAGGAATAAATGAGTAATAATAAAAGTAGCTGTGAGGTGGGGGGTTAATATGGCACCTGAACAATCAGTCTCAATGCTATATGTAGATTTATGTTCCTTCCTTTAGAAACCTACAGAGATGTACATGTGTTGACAAACAATGTGGTCTTCACCAACATCACACACAAACTAGAAAAGAGGAAGTGCGTGGGCACCAGCAGTGTTGACAGTAAAAGTGAACCACCCGTTGGTGCTGCAGCAATGATAGGAAGGCTCAGAGAAACGGAGAATCACAGAAAAGTTGGTGTTAACTCTGGACAGAGAGCTTTGGAACAAGCAGTTTTGTGGACTTCATAGTTAAACAGAGGAGGCACTGACGCTAGAGTTGTGTAAATGTTTATGCCACCACACAATACACTGGCCTAATGGTCCCACCCTATTCCAAAACACCGCCTTCCAGGAGACTGGCCTAGACACAGTATAGAGCCCTGTGTCAAACTCTCCAAGGGAAATGTAAATATGTCCTGAGTTTTTATTCCAGAGAAATTTCCTACTCTCTTGAAGAAAATCCAGCTTAACCAGAACAGTTGATGGAATGACTGACCTCTGATTAATACTGTGATAATACTATAATTTACTTACTGAAAATACAAACCTGGTGTTTGTGAGCTTTGACTCCAGCTACAGCTGATGTTGAGGTCTTCAACAAAGGTCCCTGCTGAACTTAACTTTTTATTCCTGTAGACCGTACATTAGTAGTTAACCTGTCCTTTATTTGGACACTGCATCACAAGAAGCCTGTGATTAATTAATTTATTTTACTTTTCAATTAGTGTTTAAGCGAACTTCTGACATTCTGACAATTCAACTTTCAGTGTCAATGAAAGTACTTAAAGCTTCACAATGACCCACTACCCTAAATATCTGCATATCATCCACCACATCACATTTGTAAGGTGTGTACTTACGGACCTGCACACAGTCTGTTTTAACATCAGCAGTCTTAAATTTACATGCTCCAGTTTATTTTAAAATGTATTAGAGGTATTATTATGACTAGAAGACCTTATTTGTTTCCCTTTACTTTTCTTCCTCTAAACGTTTTTTTTCCTCCCAAAAAGGTGAACTCGTGTCAAAATGCAAATGCGTTTTTTTTTTTTAATCATCTTGAAATGAATCATGAATTTGTCCCATTAAACTCAGATGGAAATAAGAGCAGTACCACTCAAAGAAACTGACTGAAGCATGCAAAGGTGTGTCACCAGGCTAGATTTTATTTTTTTGTCCTTCTACCTGCTGCTTATTGCTTTTTATGGCTTATATGGTTACATGGAGTGTTGTTTATTAAATTGAAGGTAATATCAAAATTGATTTGTAAGTATTCTACAAATACATGTGATTATTCTATGGTAAACCTACCATCAAATGCCACTAAACCATGAGAAAGTGGGTGATAATACTTTTGTTGTTGCTTTATCTGAAAGTGCGATCTCATGACTCATAAGGATAATGATATCGGTTTCACAGAGCAGAAGTTTCCCCGTATAGATGTATTCTCAATCGTCAGTCTCCTGTGTCTTGTCTTGTCTAGATGGCACAAACACTGTCGGGGAAAGCGCCTGTTTTTGTCATCTTGCAGTAAATGTACATTTGCACTTTCACCTTTTCATTGAACACACATGAGCAGAAATGGTCTTTCTAAGCAGTTTTGGGTCTTGTTTACTGTTTTATAATTTGGTCTGTGTTATAAATCACCTCTGTTGCCATGGTCGCCCTGTTCTCTTCCCATGCAGATCACACAGAGCATCTCAATCACCACACTGACATTTGCCTGTGATCTTTGACCGATAGTGTGTGGTGCTGGTTTGCTAGTCATTAACACATCGAAGGGCATGTTGGTGTAAGTTGTTAATGACTTGAAATATCAAAATCATGGAAATGTCAATATGAACAGTTTTTTCCGACAAGAGTTATGGTAAATGATAAAATGGTGGTTTTGGTGGGAGGAAAAATAACATAATAAAAACTCAAAACTTGTTTCACAAACACATTTGGGTTTTGTATCAAAGTTGAAAAGCAGTTGCTTATTTTAAATGAGCTGAGAGTGAGTTGCAGGTGTTGCAGAAACAGGTAATAGTCACTTAGTCACCAAGTCAATATTATTCAGCCCTTATGTTTATTTTCAGCTCTAGAAATCATTGGGAAGTGATTGACTGAAGAAATCCAGTATTTGGATGTGTCCGTTTCATTGATAATTTGATTGTCCCAGTAGAAACCATCTACTGTGCCTCCATTTGTTAAGTGAAATCCAATAGATTATTAGTGGGCTGAGCACTTAGCATCCACTGTCTCTCATTTACTCAGTAAGTGGGTTATCAGTCTCCCTGTGGCTCCTTGTTGAATGTTGGCATACTCAAAAGTGCGCAGCTGGAAAACTTTCTCCATTACTTCTCAAATCGAGCATTAACTAGGGCCACGTTTTCATACCAGGGCTTCCTCACAGCCCCACCATCCCTGGACTGTAGCTTAGCTTGGAGCAAACACACACGTACTCAGCTGTATCCTATAGTGCTGCTTGTTGATAAGACATAAAGAGGATTCCTATTGTAAATTGAGCACAGCCAGCAGGAAGCCAACCACTACAATGGAGAGAATAAATAATTCACTAAGCACTTAACTATTTCCTGTTGAGTTTTTCTCTTTCCTCTCCATTTTCTTCCTGCTGTTCATCTCACATGCTTCAGGCTTGCATTCCTCGCTGTTGCTCCACAGCAGGTCTTGCCTGTGGAGATATGTTAACACCAGTTGTAGCCAAATATTAAAAGTGAGGTAGAGTGCATTTTTACACATTTATAGCAGAAGCTGAAATAAATAGCCTGTTTTTTTTATATATTGTCCACATATTTGTATTTTTCTCTTGGTGAATATGAGAGAGATTTAGTTTTATTAAGCGGCACTAAAATTTGCAAAAGTGGGCTGTAAGCCCCACTATTAATGTCAGATGATGTTTGACTTATCCCAGTTTGATCTCTGGGTCCCGTGTCATCATAAGCCTGACCCAATGACAGACGACATTACTCCCTAGCGCTAACCTACAGAGCCCTTAAATCTATCCAGCATACTTTTAGACCTGCTTTTACCTTTCCTACCTTAGCCCTAGTAAATAGTAAATGTCAGCAGGTTGACGTCTGCTAAAGGCATTTCTATGAAATTTGGTAGTTATTCATGGACCCCAGAGGAGGAATCCTGATGACCTATCCTCTGGCATCACTATCATATTTGATTTTTATTGAAATACTGTATCTATGAGATTAACTGTCAGATGGTTTGTCATGAAATTTAGTGCAGTTGCTGTAAACATAATGCCCACAGAAGGTCTTGGCTGTTAGCATAACTTACTCTTAGTCACTTTACTTATAAAGCCAAAGTGCTTTGCTGAGATAATATAAAATATTGTGCAGTATGTACAGTAGGTAGTGTGTTCTTGCACTAAACATCTTTTCAACTAATTTTACTTCACTGTTCTGCATTGTTGAGCAAACCTTGACATATTGCAGACATCATTTAACTATTTCCTTTATGTGATCTCAAGTTTTTCCTGTTGTCTTCTTCCATTCACAACAGCTGACCCAGTGACCTTTGTGACTGCTGCAGCCTATATACGTAGGGTCTGCACAGACACACTTTCATTGAGCGGCACCTACTTAGGAAGGCGAGCAAGAGGTGACAGCTGTGTGTGTAACCTTAAACACAGCCTCCCCTGTATCCCGCCACCCTGTTTTCATGCTGCTCTGAGGGTGCTGGGCCAGTGAGGGGCCGACCAGCTGTCCTGTATAGATCACACCTGTACTGAACACGAGCCAGATCACTCTGCCCATCTGTCAGTCCTGCAGTCAGATCTGAACAAGATCATGTCACCAGTTATAGGGGTCACTACTACTCAGATCCTGGGATTTTAATGCTAACTACTCGTTTGAATATGTGTAGTCTGTTCTGGTTGTGTATGTCATTCATTAAACTAGTAAATATTGTAAAAATTTACCTTCAACTCACAGAGCCTGTTGTATAATAATAGAACGATAGACACTGTTTACACTAATAAGAATTAGTTTATTAGTAAGCAGTTTTTCAAGGACCTTCAAGAATGTTTCTCTGACAGCTTCATTTATTCATTATATCTTTGTGCAAAGATGGGAATGTTTGCTCTTTGTTGTATGATGCATGTTGGGCTTAGGTTTGAAGTAGGATTTTAGTAATGGTAGAAACAACAGGGACAGCACGTCCAAATGACTGATCCTTGAAAGTCACACAAAATAAAACTTTTATTTGTATGTTGAACACAGTGTCTTAGAATCTTGTTCTGGAAAGACTGTAACCAAGCCGGTGGGTCAGCTAAGGCACGTCTGTGTTGTGAAAGGGGAAAATTTTCAGGGCGGATACTGATGCCTGGCAGTATAAGATTTAAGCAACAAAATTGAATGTGCAGGACTGTTTGGGTCTGCAGCTAATTTGGAAATTATGAGAGCACTGTGAAATATACACAGAAAATCAATTTAAAGTGTATAGCATATATTTAACACTATTTTTCCCTGTAGTGCCCATAAATTTAGACCCGGTGTGTTTGTGTGTGTGCATATATTTGTATTTTCTTATTGTGTAATGAAGCACTGAGACAATCCTGCATTGAAAGGCTCCAGGGGACTCTAGTATATACCACAAATTTGTGTAAGAACTCCCCCATGATTTGTTTAAGAGTCATTCAGACCAGAGTGTTGGTTTTAAATGTCCTCAAGGCCTTTCAGAGCAGCAAAGTGTTGAGCTATTTAAATGCTTCCAAAAAGATGTTTACTTGCTTAATCCTTCACTGTTTATTTTTATCAATTGGATTTTAGAGATTTTCTAATTTTTCATATGTCCCCAACATCATAAATATAACCATTGCATTGCACTCTACAAGTGACTGAGATTATAGTGAAGCTCAAAAAGGATGTGTGTGTTGACAAGAGACACACTTAATGCTTTATGGAAGTGTAACCACACCTTACTGTTTATCAGGCTGGCTCTGCTGCTGTTATTCACTGTGTCCTAAAAGCAGGAATCAGCAAGGAAAAAGTATTAGGAATGTTGTGTTTCTGTCTGGGAATATTGAAGTGTCTATATCCAGGCCCCATTTGTTCATGAGCTCAATCTTAAAGTAGTAAAAATCCAAAATATTTGCTGTAAAGAAACACCTCAAGATGTATGAAAATATTTTGCAGGTGTGTTAGAGTACGCACAGAATTTAGGAGGCATGCTAGCATAGAGGAGCATTGTTGCCTAGACTGCTGTGAAAACACTCCATCTATGGCTGGTCAGATTCAGCACAAGAGACATTACAACCAATGACATCACTACCTCATAACTCTGGACAGCAGCAGGCAGGCAGCTGGGGAGAACAGGAAGGATGGCTGGCCTGTTGCTAGTGGAGGGGTGAATACTGAGAGGTCTGCATGACTATAACAGAGCACCTCACTGTATTCACTGAATGTTGTCCTCCTCCCCTCTCTCTTGCAGACTCTTTCACCCTATTCATTTCTTTTTGTCGGTGATGTCATTTCCATGCTCAGCTCGACTTCCAGCAAACTCACGGGGCGAGGGTGTTGCTTGCTGTCCTCACAGCTGAAGCAGGAGGGGGGGGGGGGGGAGGGAGGAGGTAGAGGAATGAAATGAACAGGGAGCAGAGGAGACAGGGAACCAGCGCAGTGTGCATGATAAACAGCTGAGACACGGGGGCTGCGATGGTGTCTGAGGGGCTGGCTGTATCAATCATGGTGGTGACTCATTTTGCTGAAGTCACTGCTTCTCAGCTCGGGGCTGGAACACTGAGTTGCAGCTGTAAACTCACACATAGTCCTTCTGGATCTGTTCAAGGTGGGATTGAGCACAAGGGACCAGGACACTGCAATTTTAGCCTCATTCCCTGTGTTCGTGCCAGGAATAAGGGGGCAGCAGGGTCAAACAGATACAGCAGGATTATCTGAGACTGAATTCATTTGGTTGCTCCTGTGCAATCAAAATCATATAGTCCACTCTACATATTGGCACAGAGTAACATCTAATAAAAATAATATATTACAGCCTGGCTTGCAGCAAAACTGGCTATCACAGATATGTACGGCCTCAGGGTAGAAAAAAAATCCTCTCACACTGTCAGCCCTGGCTGTGCTGTTCAGGCTGTGTTTAGGTGCACTGAAGCAGCACAGCCTCCCCTGTGGCGATGCTACAGAGTATCGATCCAGACAGGAGTTGAGATGAGTAAGTAGTCCCCTTCTTTAGGTCTTTACTGTGTCTAGTCATTGGTCTGACACTCTGATCTCTTTGTCTTCCTCCTCTCTCCTAAGTCCTGCTTGGCTCACTAGTAGCTGTTTTTCAGTGTTGTGTAACCTCAAGCTTACCATATCTGTAGCCTGGCTGAACTTTTAAGAGCCGATGTGGTCATTTCCAATATATTTCCCCTTTGTTGGGAACAGGTACCGTCAACAAGAACAATACTTTTTAATCATGCATGTAACAAAATCTACAGAAGAACACAAATAGTTAACACCCCTATAAATAGCCTTCTATTTCTGAATTTCTTAAACTTCTATATTTGCTTTTGCACAAGTCTTCTAATAATAGTGTCAGGATGCATTTTAACACATCTGACATACAGATATGTGAAAACCAAATTTGCCTGGCATGTACATGTGAGCAGTTTGACCTGAACCAGACCAAATGCAGGTTAAAGGTGACAGAGCAGTCACTACATACATTTGCAGTAGCTCATTAGTTTATTAAATCACTTGTGCACCATTGGCAATTTACTGATGCTTGCAGAGCAGCCAGGGTTGTTTTATTTTTGCACATTGAGATAAGATTTTATGCAGTGTAAAACAAGAGGGGTTATGCATGCATGCATCATCACTGGTACTGGTATAGGGAGGAAACTCCACTGGAAACACTCTCATCAACATTTATAATGAGCCGCTCAGTTGTCCTCATCTACCTCAGCGAACGTTGGCTTTTGCTCTGAGCAGGAGATGATGAGAATTAGATGTGAGGAGCAAGAACAGTAAGGTAGGCTATGTGCGTGGCATGTGGATTGATGGTGCAGATGAAAGCCCTGTCGGGCTGGAAGTCTAGTGTGTGGTGTTTTCCTGCTGTTGATTGTTATTCAGCATTCATTGTTTTTATACTGATGGCTGTGGAATGCCAGATCCCGCTGTCATCGAGCTAAGTAGAAATTACAGCAGATAGAGGTATAATTTTGTCACTGATAAAACCTACGCTTCCTGCCAGCTCCCACTGTTATTAGCATTGATACTCAGTTTAGTTCAGTGTGAAGGAGAGCAGTGAGTGGATTCTTCTCGAATTACCAGAGTGGTGGACTCTTCTGTCCCTAAATCTATCTCTGCTGATAGAACTAGCAGATTTAGGTTGGAAACTGAAAGAGCAGATGAAATGTGGATGCAAACCTCTTTCCTTATTTATACTAGTCTTGTCGATGCATGTTGCTGGTGTTGAGCTCTTTGAGCATAATTTTACCCAGAGTGGCTTTGTGTTAATGTTATCAACACTTGAGTATGCTTGTGCAATCTGTTCTAATCCAATTCCTGTTCCCCTCTGAGAATCTCTCCTTGCCTGACCACTCGACTCTCTCTGTTTTTCCCTCTGTCCACAGACTCGCAGCGGTCTCATCTGTCCTCTTTCACCATGAAGCTGATGGACAAGTTCCATTCTCCCAAGATCAAGAGGACTCCTTCCAAGAAGGGCAAGCAACTGCAGGCCGAGCCAGCAGCCAAGAGTACTGAGAAACCAGCTAACAAGGTGTGTATGTAGTCATGTGCCAGAAAATAATATGTGTGTATTAAAGGAAATCCATCTCTTTCCCACCTATTCTTTGTTTGTTTGCCTATTTGTGAGAAGATTGTTTTCCTGTCTAATGTTTTGTGCTCCCATATTCCATTGTGTCAGGTATGTGTGTGTGCGAGTCTCCCTGCTTGTTCCCACAGCTTCCCAGTCCCAGTGTGGCGGCTGGGAGCAGGTGTCTTAACCTATAAAGACATAAATGGAACCAGGCCACTTCCTGAATGAACTCTTCAACTCCCTCTTAAGACTTTCTGTGTAATGAGTACAGGAGCAAGATAGAAATATATAACTTGATTTTGACAAACCAGTTACCTTTCATGTCTCATTTAGTACTTTGAGTCTTACAAAGGTTATGGCTCACACACAATTCTAATAATATTGATATAAACCTACTCAAATTAAAGGAGACTTTGCACTTTCATGTGGTATTGATTGAAACATTTCATATTGAATGTGATGAAACAGAGCGAAGAACAGAAAAATAAGCAGCTGTCCAAATAGTTCTGGTCTGGAGTCTAAATTCCCCAGCAACCCTGTAAAGACTAGCAAAGCTGAAAGAGCCTGTTCTATAGAACCAAGAATGCTCCAAGCCACATCACTTGATAGATGGTGTTTTGAACTCCAAGTAAAACAATAGAATAATAGAACCTTAGCACAGAACCCAGACTGTTGTGATGGTTTAAGCACCAAATGAGTTATTTAGTGATGAATGTTATGTGGTATATTCCATTTATGGGTTTCTAAGATGGTTTTTTGCATTACATTTTTTCTTCTAGAAGGTTAGTCGGCTGGAGGAGCATGAGAAGGAAGTGGTGAGTGCCTTGCGCTACTTCAAAACAATCGTGGACAAAATGGTTGTGGAGAAGAAAGTGCTGGAGATGCTTCCAGGTTCAGCCAGCAAGGTGCTTGAAGCCATCTTGCCACTGGTTCAGGTGGAGGCGCGGATACAGCACAGGTGAGCCACGTGTTTTAATAGAACACTGCATAGAACCTTTTGTTTAAGATTTGACCGTGTTTATTCCCACTCACTCCACTGACTTACACCACATGATAAAAGCATTTATGCATCTCTTTCTTTCCATGGGTGACACTATTCACAGTGCATTTGTCAGTTCATTCTCATCATTCTTACCTTTTGTTGCGATTTCTAACATAGCTGGTATTCATGCAGGACATGTTAGAACTGGCTGAATGTAGCCCACCAACACTGAGCAGCCTGTGAGGATTGATCATATGTTGTGCCTGATGACATCCCTCATATGAAGGCTTCCTGCACTTGATGCCTGAAGCTTTTGAGTTGTATTCCTGTGTTAATCCCTGCTGATACGGCACGTTATCAGGACTGTTACTTCTGAGAAAGAGAAACTAATTTTGCCTCTCAAATATATAAAGTGATAGAATGAGTTTTCTTTTGCTGGGTAACGTAATCCTTCCTGCGAAAGTAACCTTAGCTGCTGCATTGTTTGAATTGTGAAGACATGTTAGAACTTTTCTGTCTTTGTCTTCTTGCCTTTCCCTGTCTGTCAGAACAGATCAGTTCACTGAGATGCTACTGTGTGACAAACATTGAAAGAAGGATTTTGTTGAACATTGTGTTGAAAAGTGTACTGCAGTGTTAGATTGTCTACACTGATTTAAATCAATATTAGTTTAACAACCAGGTCAGCAGTGGGTGCGACTCCTATCTGTGGTGTGTCACACAATATTAAGTTGGTTAACATGCTACAGTTAGTATATCTTGTATCTCCAAACTGTGTGGGGCATTCAAAGCAGCAGCCTTGGTCAGAATTCACTGTTCCTGCTTAGTTTTTGTGTAACGTACAGCCGGTGGCTTGCATAGTATTTCTGGGTCAGACCTCTCCGCCCTCCCAACTGCTCCACTATCCCTTAAATCCTTCTTAGCTAAAGATGTCTCCTACTCACTTCAGGGCTAAGCTGTATAGAGTCAGTGGATGGATATTCCAGCAGTGTGAATCAGCTGCAGCATGTTGGTACAGGCCTGTGCCACACCTTAGTGTTGGGTCTGGATGCACCATTCACTACAGGCAGAAACAACATCTTGCTGCCTTGTGTGATGATACAATCTTCTGTCAGCACTAACTAGCTTATTCCAGCCTCAAAACATGCACCCAGGCATGCCTGTAACGCCCTGTAAATATGTAGTTTAATAGGTGATAGATGGAAGTGTGCTATGTGTTCTGGTTTCTCTGTGATATCTTATATTTTTTAAAACATTTGTCAGATTACCTTTTTGACATCCCTCTATTGTGTGTCTTTCTTTCTGCCATCTCTGGTTTCTGTACCTTGTCTCACTTTCTTTACCTCACCTCTTTTATATCTGATCTATATGATAATTTCTTCTGCTTTTTCCGTAATTCTTTTTGCCTTCTCTCCATCGCTTTGCTCTGTTCTGTTCTTACACTGGCCCAACCCTATTCTCACACTCTTCCAACAGTTCGGCACTCTCTTCCTGTCATAACCGTGTGTACCAGAGTCTGGCCAACCTTATCCGATGGGCAGACCAGGTGATGCTGGATGGCATTGACCTGGAGGACAAGGAAAATGTGGCATCTGTCACCAGTGTCATCAAAGCAGTGCTGGATGGAGTAAAGGTAGGAAATGTAGCCTTTAGAGATGTCCATAGTCATCCTAAGGATTCATATCAGGGCCAATCTTGTTCCTAATAAGAATTCTTAATTCTTGGTTTTGTTTTGTTTTGTTTTTTTTAACTCTACTGCCACAGTAGATGTGGTCTCTACTCCTCACTCTCCCCTCCCTTGAGTGCTCCACCCAACGGGAGCTGGGATACACAGTAGAGAGTAGCTTTTATTTTACTTGAGTTGACCAAAGTGCATGTTAAGCACATGTGCCCCAGGGGCACTTCGCCACATCCAGCTCAGCATCTTGGTTACTAGACTGTGAAGCCTCGAGAAAGCCTTTTTTGGCAAACCAGACTCATCTCTTTTTTTTGTCCCACACCTCTTGAACAGCTGTTTGATAAGCAGAACATACACTTGTCCCCTTGTCACCCCTAAACCAGTATAAGTGCAATACCCTGCGTTATTTTAACAGTTGATCCTATTTATCTATATATAAATGTTAAACTTTTGTAGATTAGGTTCAGGGGCCATAAAAAGAACATCCAACAGACTGTAGTGACTTCCCACAGAGACAAGGGCAACACCAAAGCAGCAAACCTCAGAGGGTATACCCAGTCTTAAACAACTCAGAATGAAACTGGAGCCAAAAAACCTAAATGGGAAATCCCTATGGGCTCCATCCTCCTGTGCAGGGTTTTTCCTTCCACTGTTAGATCTAATGCAGCGCCTGCACTTTTTTCCACTTTAGCCAAATGAAAAACACCCTGTGTTGTTTTGGTGAATGGTTATAATAATGGTCTGAAATGATGTGAAAGACATACTTAATAGTTCATCACACCTGCTGTGGTATCTCTCTGTTAACAGGAATTGGTGAAGCTGACCATAGAGAAACAGGAGCAGCCATCAGCCACCACTCCTATTAAATCTGCACCACCTGCTACCACAGCAGAGAGGTGAGCACGAAGCATCCCCTTCAGAATACAAACAGTCAGACACTCATAGCAGTTCATTCATTCAGACAATTTTTATATGTGCAGCAGCGTGTCATCAGAGATGCCCTCAATAGATCGGGAACAAGAGGTCTCAAAAAAGACATCTCCGGCAGCTACTCCTGCAGAGGCTACCTCCGACATGCCAGATGAGGATGTAGCCCCTCCTAAACCCCCCCTTCCTGAGGCCAAGATGGCAGAACTCAGGTGAGGACAACACACACTTTCCAACTGCAGTTGTAAAATTCTGCATTCATCCTCTCACTAGAGATGCTTTTGTTGCATTTAATGGACCTAAATGCAACATTCAAGCATTGGTTTGGTCAAAGTGAAAGTTAATACTGGGCTGAAATGTCAGATCTGTAGGAATTTTTTCGCCTACGGTTTTAACTGATTTCCACTTCCACTTCTTGTAGTTTGTTGAGGTGATAAGTTGTTTTCCAGTTCAGTTTTCCAGTTCAAGTTTTATTTTATTTATTTTGTAATGTTTTGTCACTAGCTAAATTTGGTCATGTGGGAGACATTTTGCACTGTAAACACAAAATGGAAGTGCCCATTCTGCATTCATTCATCACACCTTTTCCACATTAGATTGTTTTCAAAGCATTGTTGGAAATGAGGGATAAGGATAGTTTTTAGGTTATGACTATTGAAGAGGATTTCTTCATATTCAAAAATCCTCAAAATCTTTTTCTAGTTTCACACTTGGGGCTTCAGTATAGCGCAGTTCTATTTTGTTTGTTGCTCTGTCTTTTCCTTTTTTTATTCCATCTCCTGTCTTTCAATTTCTTTCATCTTTGGTTTCCCTGTTGCATCCTGGGAACAGAGCACAGTTGAGTGCTGACGCTGGCCAAAGGAGACCCTCTCAGAAGGAGAAGTATGTTAGTGCTTAGGATCATTCGTCTTCATTAACATCCCACCCTAGACTCCCCATAAAGCATTTGGATTGGATGGAAGTGTTTCCTCCTTGCATGGCTGCATTACTCCAATATTTGTGTCATTTTGGGCATCTCCTGAGAAACACATCCAATCCAAAGTTCAGTGCATGAGAGAGTGTAACTGACCTATGCAGTGTCTTTTTGCTGGCCTCCATATCGTGGTGCCTTACATTCCATTCTTTGCCCACATTTTGACCTGGTATTAACTCTCAGAGAATTTAGGTTTGACAAGCAGGACAGCTTCATGTCATGGTCTCAAGAAGCTAACATGAAACACCCTCACTTTGGGATGACAGTGTGTGTGTTCACCAATTCATACATGGGTTTGTGTCTGCAAACATGTCTGAGAAAGTGTGTTGTGCCTGATTGTCGAATTTGACTTTCAGATAAACACTCCTATTCTGCTGTCTCTCTTTATCTCTTTAATAGTCCTCCACCTGCTCTTCCACCGAAGAAGCGCCAGTCGGCCCCTTCCCCTACAAGAGTGGCAGTGGTTGCCCCTATGAGTCGTGGTTCCAGCCTGCCCTGCAGTGTCCACAGACAGGTCAGAATGAAACTCCATCTCATGATAAGAGATAAGATTAGTACTTCAGGTTCATTTTAGGAGCTTACAGGAAGTACGATAACCAATTAGTTCATCTCTCTGTGTGCAGCAGCAAGACTACGAGCAGGAGATCCTTCAGAGGCGTTTTTCTGGGGGAAGCCACTCATATGGTGGCGACTCTCCACGCCTGTCTCCCTGCAGCAGCATGGGGAAACTCAGCAAGTCTGATGAACAGCTCTCCTCCATGGAGCAGGACAGTGGTCAGTGTTCTCGTAACACCAGCTGTGAGACCCTTGGTAAGAAGGCAAAGATTTCATCAAAACCACAGTCAAATACACAGTTACGTTTGGTGCAGCTTTGATATTTTGCCAGCTGGCAACCAGTCAGTTGCTTATATGCATTGGTCTTGAACAATTTTGATTTCATATATTATAAAGAAGTTATAGCACAAGTAAGTGTTCGTGTGTGTGTGTGTGTGTGTGTGTGTGTGTGTGTAGACATCTAATGTTTACCTTCTCCTTACAATTTCAGACAACACAGAAAATTACGACCCAGATTACGACTTCCTCCACCAGGACTTGTCATCTGGGGAAAACCTCCCCCATATACCAGTGGGAGGGTGCCTGAGTCCCCTGCCTGAGTCTCATAGCGAGTCCTCTTCCCCGGTACCCGGACAGCTTCCTTCACATCCCCGCTTCAGTGCTCCTCCACCCCAGCAGCAGTCCGAATACTGGACACCCCAGCCCAACCAAACTAATCCCTCACAGTCCTCCCGCATCAGCGCACCACCCGCCCTGCCTCAGAAAAAGCGCCGCAGCACCCAGACATCGTCCTTCTCTGATGGATCCAGGGTGCTGTACGAGCGCTACCCCTCTCAATATGACAACTTGTCAGAAGAGGAGCTACACCCTACACCACCATTCCCCCTATTCACACCCATTTCACCCATGCCCCAGACAAATGGAAGTGTTTTCGTCACTCAGTACATGGCCAGCGAGAATGCAGATGTCCCCACCAGCCCACCGCCACTTCCAGAAAAGAAAAGCAGGCACAGTAAGTGAGGCAAATGGAGGGTATGGGAATGTAATTAGAAAACAAGGAAGAAGAAATGAGATGCACAGAAGCAAAGGAAGGGATAAACGATCCAATAGAAGAACGATTAAAGGAGTGAGGTTGATATGGAAAAGGACAGAGAGCTGCACTTCATCAATTCATTGAAGCATAGCTTATATCGGGGAAATATTCCACTGAATAGAGGCAGGAAGTGAATACCAGGATGTGCTACAATGGGTCTGGCTCCAGGGGCACAGAGGGCAACGTCTGGTCATTTCCTGACACACCTGCTACATCACTTCCTCTTAAGCTACTGTATTATGTCATTCCATACAGTCAGACGCTTCTGCATGTTGAAACACTCTTCATACTAATGACTAAATGATAATGATAATTTCAAGTGAACCACTGTCCTGTCAGTTTAATAGGATACATCAGATTTTACACACTGGTGCAGTTTACTTGGTCAATTGGTCAGCCTGTGAAAAAAGTCCATGGTATCGTGTCATATCTTGCGTGGCTCTGGAGGATTTTGTGTATTATATCTAATCCATGTCTCTCCTCCAGTCCTCCAGTACATGCAGTTTGTGGAAGACTACTCCGAGCCGCAGCCATCCGTGTTCTACCAAATGCCACAGAGTGAGAGCATCTACGAGCAGCGCAACAAGCGCTTCCAGGAGGTGTATGGCTTCAACGACTCCTTCAGCAGCACAGACTCTGTCCACGAGCCACTGCAGCCCCCAGCATTGCCCCCAAAACAAAGGCAACTGGTAAGAAACCATGTGCACAAGTATGAGGAAGTGACGCTTTTGAAAGACCAAACTCGTTACTGTGATGTTTTACTAAAATTCTCTAAAGCTTTCGCTGTTAATTATGAGATTATTACCTATTAATGACTGGGTTTAATTATGAGGTTCTACCTAGAGTTCCATGACAGAGAGTTGGTGAGCATGTGAATAATAATAACTAGGGTCTTCAGGGAGCTCAGTACTGGTCCCATTGTCTCCTTTGCTTTATATTATCTGGGATGGAACAAATGGGTAAGAATGCAGATAGCATTCTGGGGCTAAAGTCCATTCCAGTGGTAATCCTCATCAATTTTCTTCTGAGCCCCCTCCTATCGTCTTCTCTCCTCACCCTCCCCTCACCCTCGCTATCTCTCTTCCTCACCGTGTCTGTACCCAACACAGACATCTGTGTGTACATGGAGGTGTTTGGTCGTTAGTAGGAGATAAGACCAGCCGTTATCAGGCTCACATCAGTTGCAATCCACTTATCTAAATCTGGGTCTGTGTCTGGGTTAATTGAGACAACTGTCTGACAGTGAGTCAGTGAAGAGAGGAAATGACAACGTAGGACAGGTCATAGCAGGAGTGGGTTCACAGTGATTAGCCATGTGAGTTTTAAAGAAGACAGTAAGACTGCATTTCATTATGAGGAATGAATATGAAGTTTTTCTGGTAGGTATAAACAATTTGGGTTATTTCCCACTAGATACATACTCACGTACTGCTTTGCCCCAATCAAAGTTTGAGTGTTAAATAATATCTAAAGATTTTTTTGACGTCATACTTCATTATGTAGTCATAAATTTTTAATGTAACATTACCTTCCACACATGTTTGAAGGTCACAAATTTATCTTTGGTTTGCCCTAAAGCTTTGTAGAAATGCAGATGGTGCGTCTGTGGACAGTAAACAGATGACAGTTCTCCAGGGTGTAGCTAGACGTACAGTTTTATAACCCAGGAAAGAAAATAGACTTTGTGGCTGAGTGGCAGTCTACACAGACCACCTCAAGGGCTCTTTCTTCATTCTCTTAGTCCATTGTCCTATTTCTGCCACCACAGACATGTATTTGGAGCCCCGTGCAGAGCATATATTTATATCATTCTGTTGAACTGGGTGTACACATGAACTGCATTCATCCCTGCTCCTGCCACAAGGCCTAATCTGCCTGTGTTTTGGACTTGATGAGATCGTGGCCTAGTGGAATAAGCCTGTTTGCCTCCTCCATAAACCCATGTTCCAGGCTTACATGTTTTGGCGACTTTACATAGCTTTGGGGAAAAAAAAGTAATTTCAGCTGCTGTGGATAAAACATGGGTGAAAAATAAAACATGTTGGGCCTGTTTAGAACCTGTTATAGTTGGCCTGCTCTCTGTAAAGCCCTTAAAGCTCATGACATTAAAAAGAAATTTGTCAACATGTCACATGATACCCTCTGGTTATTAGAGTTTTCCAGGAAAACATGTAACTTAAACATAGGATCTGTAGACTCATTCAGTTATACCTCAGCAGTGGTAGTCTGCTCATTCGCTTCTCTGTTTTAGTTATACTGTATGTGCTGCCTGTGAGCTGATGCATCTCAGCTGAACCACCAGAATCCTCCTCAGCTTTCACCACTTTGACTTCACCACTGTGCCGAACTGATTAAATCTGCTCTAATTCAGCCTTGCTTACTAGCATAATCAACTGTCAACCCATTTTTTCTTCCTTTTATAACTTAACAGCCTCTTTCCTCTTTACCTCTCTTTAACCCCTATTTCTCTCACCCCCTTTTATTTCTACTATTTCTACCTTTCTTTCGTGTTGTTTTCTTCTCAGGCCTCCCATTCTTCCTCCCCCTCTTCCTCCTCTTCCTCCTCTCTCTCCTGCCACCTCCAGCCGTCTGTAGCGGCCATGGAGGAGGTAGGCACTGGGCTGGGCCTCAGCATGTCCGTCTCTAACTCCTACCTGATTGGCCAAGCATCCTTGACCACACCGACGGTGAGTTACCTCTACCCCTATTCCCCAAAATCCCATACCTCCCATCCTCTGTTCTGGCGTGGGTGCTATTTTATGGTCCTGGAATGATCCAGGGATGGCTTGACCTGTATGTGCTCCATATGTGGTGCAGTCTGTTCATCTACCCCTGGCCCCTTTGAGATTTCAAAGGGGCCCATCCGTCAGAAGTTGATGGTTTGGTTGCTGTGTGGTCTTTAATTTCGCTCCTCTACCCTTTCATGTGTACATTTGTATTAACAAGTGTGATTTTGTCCTGTGTTGTGTTTTTGTTTAGCTGAGGCTTTAGATAATAGATATGCTGTGATAATGTGTGCTCAGTGTGGTAGTGTGTAGTGTGTGCAGTTATTTGTTGTGGTTCTGTTTAGCCTATGGCTCCAACACTGTGTGTTGCACTGATGCATCCACATGGCAGGTGATTATTTGACTCATTCCCTCTTTTCACTTTGCCTCAGACATACAGTGAGTGGAGTCACTTGGTTGAGTCTTATGTATGAAAAGTAGCCCCTTGTGGAGTTAACTGGAATATTCCGACCATCAACAAGTTGTTACTAACTGGTGGTTAATCGTTGCTATATTCCAATTACAGCCTGACCCTGACCTCATAGTACACAGACATATGTTCCAGTGGTGTGGTCTGTATTTTAGTGGGGTTGACCTATGATGACCCGATGGTGTGTGAGACACGTCTGGACACAGTGCGGATGTTCTCAGGATATCTCCAGTGGAATGCAGCACCAGATGGTCCTGATAGGAAAACACATTCTTTCTGCTCATCTTTCTTCGTCTCTTCTCTTGTCCCTGTCGTCTTCATCCTCCATCAGACACTGTCCACACACACACACACTATCTCTCTCTTTATTTTGACTTGTCTTGTCCCCACTTCCCCCTCCACAGTTGTCCACAGTTGTCTCCCCGCCCACCCCATATGCACACACACTTCTTCACATCCCATTTATCTGTTTCTGTGGAATGTCTGTATTCCTTGACTCTTTGGGGCAGTGTGTTTTGGGGGGATGTCATGGGCGAGGTAAGACATGGCAGGAAAGCTGCTTTGCATATGTTCATTGGTTAGAGAGAGAAATATGCAGTAGCAGACAGGAATTCCTAAATTTGTGTTGTGAAAAAGAGAAGAAAGAGGAGCCTTTAACTTCCAGCTGACCCTGCATGTCTGTGGGTGAACATGTGCATGTATGTGTGTGTGTCAGTATGGGTGTTTATCAGTGATCTGTGTATGTGCCGTTGTACACTGGTATGGTGAAACAGGGCTGGTATGTGCAACATGTTAAAACAAGTTACCTCTACCTCCCTGCTGGCAGACGTCTTTTCAGCTGTCCACACACTCACACACTCACACACACACACACACACAACATTATTGAGACTTCACTTGTTTAAACACATTTACCTCTAGAGTTGATGCTCTCTTATTTATGTATTTGTATGTCTTGTCATCTTTCATGTTTTCTCACTGAGGATGTTTCTTACACCACTGGTTCTAGTTTTGCATTCCTGGGTATAGAATGTATCTGAAGTGCATTTCATGTTCAGGCACATCACTCCCATAGTCCAGGCTTAATGGAGGTGTTGGAGAATGAAGTGAACACTCCCCCCCTTTGCTTCCTATTGTTCAGCTTCTTTTTCTGTCTGCTCTGTCTTTACCTCTCTAATCCTTTAGTCTCGTCTTTTATTTTTCATTTTTTCTTTCCTGCTTCCGTTCTTTCCACCAATCACAGAGCTTGGACCAGGTTGCCTTGACCAATGCCACCATTCTGGATGGCAGCGGGGGTGGGACCAACGGTTCCCTGGCTGGCTCAATGGGCTCTGTGGCTGTCTGTCTTCCTTCTGAGTCTTCTCTCACTGACTCTCTCCACACCTCAGCGGTGAGCTTACAAAGGCTAGACGTTGGAAGCATAAGCAGGATACTTAAAAGAAGCAGCTCTCTTCGACAGATAATAAAATGTGCTGGAACCCTGACTGACTGGTGTTACATCAGTTTGCTATTCAGTATTGTTGCTTAGATAGAAATATAGTGACTCATTCACTTAGTGGCATCTTGTTGTCATTATCACTACCCACAAACTGTCTGCTGTCTGATTATTGGTCCTCAAAGAATCCCAGTAGAGCATGTTGCACTGCATGTTCTGTTTTGCCAAGAAATAATATTACCTTTTATAATTGATGCACTTGAATGCCACCTGGTGGTCTTGAGGACACTGAGCTGGAAACACACCTCACACTGTACAATACCAGACCTCAGCTAGCTGCTGTCTCTCCCTAGCCGCATATTCACACTTGACGTCTGTCCCACCCTTAGCAAACCCTCTGTGGCCCTCTCCGCTGCCTTACGCCTCGGTTTGTGTCCCTCCTCTTTTCCTGTAGAGCGAGAGCGCGAATGACGAGGGCGGGGAAGGGGAGTACGTCAACTTGTACTCATCCAGCCAGGCCAATGGGGAGCTGCCTCACTCCCTCAGAGTAAGTAGCAGACCGCCACGGGTGAAAGGTCGACTCCATTTTCATGTCCCATCAGTTCAGGATATGAATCAGTTTCAGAGCAGAGACTGAAGTATTTGGAGTAAGGAGTAAGCCTGTTTGACTGACAGACATCTCTCACCAGTCGTCTGTTGCACTGAGCAGCTTTTATTAATTCATTTCTTGAACTGATGGCACTGAAATAGAATGTAAATGTAGCCAAACCTGACCGAGCCTGACTTCAGGTTCACAGGTTTGCCTGCGAGGGACTCGTGTTGTGGTTGGTGTCTGTGGAAAAGATGTCCATCTGTATGTTTTTTTTTTTGACTGCCTGGCTGGTGATTGCTGTCTCTCTGGCTGCGCTTCAACTGTAACAAGCATTTAACCTTGTTTCAATCTAACACCTGACATCACCACTCCAAACGGGATTCTCAATGGTTCACCGGTTTTCAATTTTCCAATAACCTTCCCCATAACAGCTTGTGTGCACCTGTGCATGTGTGACAGTGCACGCGTGTGTGGTTGTTTCTGTATTCCTTTGGGCCAGTGTGTGCACTCTGGATTTATTTTAGGCATGGTGGGATGTGGTGTGTGTAAATGGGAGTGAGAGGAGACAGTCACTGAATATGTGACTGTATTTGCAGTTTTCCATTTGGTGCAGTTTCAGTATTGGAAGGAGAGTTCTACTTTCTGGTGTCTTTCTGTTTGGGGTTTTTCCCGCTCATAATGAAGAAAAGCTGCGTTAGCCCTTTACCTTATCTGTGTCAACACTATTAGGGAGTGATAGATGTTTATGCAAAGCATCCATCCTCCACTCTAGCAAACATGTCCTGGTGTTCTGTGTGCTCTCGTCAATAGCCAGCCTCCTGTCACTGCATGGAACTATTCACCAGTCGTACGTGTACAGCTGTACAGATGTTGATTTTTCCATTTCCATCCATTGATTAGGAAGCAATCGTCACTGATGACGCACTTCAGGACCCCACCCCTCAGATACCATCCACCAATAGCAAAGAGGCTTTGGACAAAGAAAGGTAATGACCATAATGTTTGTGTCATATGTTATGTTGAATTAATCAGCTTATTATTTCCAAACGAACCTGGGTGCAGACCCTATGGCTGACCACAGCAGCATTTGGAAGTTGTTCATCTCTCCACGGTTGAGGGGTAACCCAAATAATGGAAAAAAGTTGCCAACTTTAGATCAAGATTAAAAATGCGTAAATCTTGGTCGCAATCCGCCATCTTGTCTGCAGCCGGGTTCGTCTTATCATTTCAGCTTTAGGATGTAGTATGGGTTTGGGACACAGCTGCCTCAGAGCGATGTGAATGTGCCTGTTCTGATGAGGGTGTGTGTGTGTGTGTGTGTGTGTGTGTGTGTGTGTGTGTTTTAGGAGGCAGAAGTCAGCAGAGTCGGCTGGGAGTGATGAGGAAGATGTGGATGAGCTCTCCCTGATAGACCACAAGGAGATTATGAACAGGATAACACTAAAACAGGAAGTACGATGATGCTGGACACTGTTTTTAGAAATTTGTTGTGACAGAACTGTGCAGCACCAGCGCATGCAGCACATTTTATCCTGTTAGTTCAGCACAGGCTAAAGGTCACCGTGAGTCACTCAGATGTGAAATCAGATCTTGAGATGCAGCACTGATAGCCACTGCTGCCCTCTGGAGCTTAGTGTCTGAAATTGCAGAGTTCAAACTGCCAAAGCACCCCCCTCCTCCTCCGCCTCTCGGTGGTGCAGTCTGAAAGACAGATGTGTTAAAAGTGCTGCCCACAATTCTGAAGGCTGGGGCCAATATGACAACAGTGATTTACAAAGGAGATTGAGAGAGATTAGAAATGCGAGGATGAAAGATGTATAGACTGTGGTGACATTAGGTAGAGCTGTGACAGAAAACATATTGCAGTGGTGGAGCTTTTATCATTCACGTCAAGTCTGACTTTTTCTTCGTCATCAGACTATCTGGTGCAGGACAGGGAGAGGTGGGGGTTGTTTGGAGGAAGAGGCAAAGCAGGACAGGAGGAGGAGAAAAGGTGCAGGCTACGTTTTGGGCTAGACTGCATCACTGCACATCAACCCTCTCCACTCTTTTTCTCTCCTGTTTTCAATCTCATCCACCTTTTTATTGCCTGTAGCTCACTTGCTCTCCTTAATTTTCCCAGAACGATGATGGCCCTGATGTTCGTGCCGGATCAGGAGATATTCTGTTAGTCCACGCTACAGAAACAGACCGCAAAGGTACAGTATAGATTGCAGATTACCAATGTGTTATTACTCTTGTGATGTCCTCATCTGAGGCGCATTTAATATAGCCTCTGTCCCTCTCTGGGTGAGTTATTTGCAATGTGTTGGTCTGGGTTATGTAGCCTTCACATTTCCTGATGCCTTTTCAGCTTTAGTCAGTTAATTGGGAGCATTGACTGCATGTCAGCTGAAATAAGCCTCTTTTTTTCTGTGTTTTTCCCTGACAGATCTTGTTTTGTACTGTGAAGCCTTTCTGACTACATATCGGACTTTTATAACCCCTGAGGACCTCATTAAGAAGCTACACTACAGATATCCTTTTCGAATCACTCAACGTGTCACTGAGCTTTAATCACTATTTTGTTGGCAGAAGACTGTTTGCTTAGTTTTATTCTTTATCCTTATTTACCAGAAAGAAAGAAAGGTTTGTTTATGTTGTTTGTTTGCTCTTATTCAGATCTTTCATTCATATGATTTCACAGATGGAGACCCACAGTAACACCATTATACTGTGTTAATGGATGCCAGTCTAAATCACCACTGAAACTTAGTGGGGCTTCTTGTGATTGTGTGTCTTGTTTAATGACACCTCAAGAGAGTTTTTGTCATGAACTTTTCCCAGCTGTGAATCACTGGCTCTCTATTGCTATTCTGATGTTTTGCCATTGCTTTGTAGATCTGAAACATATTAGTTGTTTAATGAATTACTCAACGGACAGTTATCAGTACCTATTTTAATCCTGTGTCTCTTTGAATGTACTGAATTTTGAGCTTGTTATCGACCTTAAAACCAACTGAAGACATCACCTTGGGTTTTAGTGACCTATGATGGACTGTTTGACTGACATTTAGTAGACAGTACTATATCACAATACTGTAATTATTTTGATTACTATGTACTATAATGCTGTGTGTATGCTTGCAGTGAGGCTGAGAGAGAACTGCAGTGTTAAAAAGAAAACTCAATATGTGCCATGACAGTGTTTTAGTGCATTTAATGCACCAAAAATAAAATAGTTTTTAATTTCAGCAGAATCAAAGACACTATGTAGTAAAAGTGTGTAGTAAAATGATTGAACTGATTAGTATTGATATTGTATTATAAATGTCTCATCTCATCCCTTAATGCAGCACCTTGACTGTGTGAAAAAAATCTTGTAATGGTTTAATGAAACATGTTATATTTTGCTATGTGTATGTAGTATTGTTTGCTTTGTCCTTGACCACATAGCACATACACCAGGTTCTGCCACAGTCCGGACACCTTCAAGAAGCGAGTCAGCAAGAACACATTCTTTGTGCTGGTTCGTGTGGTGGATGAGCTGTGGTGAGTAGGACTTAATCTGAGTAACATCTCATCAGATGTGGAGGTGAAAAAGTCCCTACGTCTGCAGATCATTCAGACCTCTGTTCAAATTTCCCTCTGACTGATATTTTTCATAACTGTGCACATTTGCTCAATATGTTTTTTGGGGTCCCCCCCCTCCCCCTTCTGCTCTTCTGTTTACCCCATAATTTTAATCGCTTCCTCTTCCTCTGTCTGGCAGCCTGGTAGAGCTGACTGAGGACATTTTGAAACAGCTGATGGACCTGGTGTTCACGCTGGTGTGCAATGGCGAACTCAGCCTTGCTCGTGTACTCCGCAAGAACATCCTGGATAAGGTTGAGCAGAAGAAGCTCCTGCGCTACACTAACTCCCTCAAACCCCTTGCTGCCCGAGGGGTCTCTGCAAGGTACTGTAGAGGGGTTCAGCTCTTTCTGAGACTTGTACAGGGTGTGTTGATCATGCCTACCATTGACTGATCATCAGGAACCACAAGAATACTTAAACTGAAAGTCATTCCCAGATCATGTTCTTAATGATCTGATAATGTTTCCGTGGTATCCAGTATTGAAACACGCTGCACAATGCCTCTCCAGTTCACTATGCCTTATTCCCCAGATGTGTTCAGCTAGCCTGCCTTCATCAGGGTTATGTCTGAGGCTGCTTTCTGTTTCACTTGTGTGACTGTCAGTTTACAAAACAATGTTAACGTTAACAATTTAAAATACATTTTACAAAATATTTTACACTTCTAGTGGATACAGGCTTTAAAGGTCAAAATACAAAAGCTATTGTTTTACTACAGTGAGCCACTACACTCTGAGCCAATTAGGAATGTTTTTTTTTTTTTGACCCAAAGAGAAAAAAACCTGCAGAGCTGTAGTGTCCACATAAGAGCAGCAGCAAAGTTCAATGATGTGAGCTAATGATGTGACTTTGCCCTTTTAAAGCTACAATTAACCATGCATCTATCTGCCAATTGTTGTGGACGCAGTCGAAATATGCCTTTAAAATGGCAAAGTCCATATTCTAATCTAATTCTACAAACTGTTCATTTCCCTTTCCAGTTTGTGAATTTGGCTAATCTGCAATGTCAACATTAAAAGCTAAAGTATGATAATGGTTTGTGTATCCTAATAGGCCTGGAACACTTCATGACTTCCGCAGTCATGAGATAGCTGATCAGCTCACTCTTCTAGATGCTGAGCTCTTCTATAAAATCGAGGTGAGGTGGCTTCTTTGTATTCGAGTTAGCTGTCAATCCTTCCTCTGAGCTCTAGACAGTGAACCCCAACTTTTTTTTTTTTTTTTTTTTAACTCTTCTATTTTACTGTTCAGATTCCTGAGGTCCTGCTTTGGGCCAAGGAGCAGAATGAGGAGAAGAGTCCCAACCTGACTCAGTTCACAGAGCACTTTAACAACATGAGCTATTGGTAACTCCAAAACCACATACTCGCCTCTTATTTGTCATGGCTTTATAAATGTTGACACCTTTCTGTTCTGTGTCTTTGTGCTCTAGGGTCCGCTCGTTGATAATACAGCAGGAGAAAGCCCAAGACAGAGAGAAGCTGCTTCTCAAGTTCATCAAGATAATGAAGGTGAGTCACTTTACACTTACATATCCTCGTTATCTTAGAGGTTTCTTATTGTTTAACACTACATTGTTCATACACATTTCTCATTACAGCACTTAAGAAAGTTAAATAATTTCAACTCCTACCTGGCAATACTGTCAGCCCTGGACTCTGCCCCCATCAGGAGACTGGAGTGGCAGAAACAGACCTCAGAGGTGAGAGGACTGTAAGATTTGCATGACAGGAGTTATATCATATTTCAGTGTCCTGTCCAGTGATGGTGCAGTTTAATGAAGATCTCTCTCTGAACATACACATGTGTGTACATTGATTGTGGGGAAGTATGATGGTTGTGTTGATCACGTTTGTCACTTATACATGCTCCTTATTCTCTCTCCATCAGGGACTAGAGGAATATTGTACTTTGATTGACAGCTCCTCCTCCTTCAGAGCATACAGAGCTGCACTGGCTGAGGTGGAGCCTCCATGCATCCCGTACCTGTAAGTGAAAAAGTGTTTACATTGATGTTTGAACTGATACAGGGCTGGTACTCAATCACAACATGGCACCTCAACACATTTGAATTTATTTAGCCTGTCCTCCTCATCCTCTCCTCAGGGGTCTCATCCTCCAGGACCTGACCTTCGTCCACCTGGGGAACCCCGACCTCATTGACGGGAAAGTCAATTTCTCCAAACGCTGGCAGCAGTTCAACATTCTGGACAGCATGCGGCGCTTTCAGCAAGTGTAAGTCCATTGGGATGACTGATGAAAAGATGTATTAATTGAAAGCTTTGGAAACATCAATCAGAGTAATAAATGCCATCATTTGTTTTCCACTGGCAGGAAATATAATGTGTGCCTACTTTGTTTTTCATTAAATTTTAATAACATAAAACATTGCTGTCATCTCCACATGGGCTGTTTGTTTTCTCTATAATGAATTACTGCATTCATCAAACCTCGGCCTCTTCTTATCTCAGGCATTATGAGCTGAAGCGCAACGAGGACATTGTCTCTTTCTTCAACGACTTCAGCGACCACCTGGCAGAGGAGGCCCTGTGGGAGCTGTCGCTGAAGATCAAGCCCAGAAACATCACCAGGCGTAAGACAGACCGCGAAGAGAAAACCTAGGGCCCCCGTGGGCCTCTAAGACTGACCTCCAACTGTGCTTCATGACACTAACTCCACTTTACTACAGACTGAGAAAAAGACAAATGGAAGCTATTTGCTGGAGCTAATGGGAGATTCACTGTGGGGAACAGAACAAACTACAGATAACTGAAGCGTGGCCAAGGTTTACAAGAGCTCTGCTGCTCTGGGAGATTATAATTGGGATTACTGTGGTTCTGACGTTTAGATAGGGAGAGATTCAGTGACTATGATGAAGCGGGAGGAAGCCTGGTGCCAAGGAGGAGTGAAGAATCGCACAGAGCGGGCAGGGAGACGCTACGGAAATAACCAAAGTCTGCTCCCTGGGCTCTCTGTTTTAGACTTGGAGCGGTTGCTTGTGTGAGATTGAGCTGAATGGTCCATTATTGTCCAAGTTGCTCCTTCCTCTACCTGTATGTATGTGCCATTTGTTGGTTATCCTTTGCAACCCATCTCCCTGACTCACAAGCTCCTCTCGAGCAGCAGAACCTCGACAGCAGCCTGTTATGAACTGTGATGTCAGTGTGCAGGCTGCGCACCGAGAATCTGCTGAGGGAGCATGAGGGGATTTGAAGAGAGGATGGCCATTAGACTGGAACCTATGAGTTTGTTTTGAAACATTTTGTGTAAGAATCATGTATGGTTATGAAATGTATTATATACAGTGCTCCACACTCCTTTTGTTCTTAAAAAGGATGTTTATGCTTATGAGAAAAGCTTAGCTTCTCCCAAGTGCCATACATATGTGCACTAAAAAAAGCAAAGCAACAACACAAAAAGATAAATTACTAAAGATGCTGTGATCTGTGTATGTCATAAAGAATCATTGTGTGCCGTGTTCCAAGTGTAGAGAACCATCAGGCAATCACAATCATGTCCCAGTCATGTCGGTGTGTGAAAGAGTGTTTGTGTGTGACTGAAGTCCTCGGTGACTTGTGTGTTTGTCATTCCAAAATGTGCTGTAGTTAAATCATTTTGATTCCTTTTTGGAATAATGGTCAACACCAACACATCACACTGTGCTCTCAATCTCCAATAAAACAGCTCTGTTTCTATACAGTGTTGGCCAAAAGCTTCATTTCCGCTGTCAAAAAATGTAAGACTGACTATTTAGATCATAATTCCCATTTATTGTTGTATACAATGGTGACTGGAAAACGAACTTAAAAAAGATAAGGCAAATCTGCAATATTAGATAATGAACAGGAAGCACTAAGTACCAATCCAGGTACCAACTGCACAAGTGAAACATTAATATGGACCTAATTTGATTTCAATAAGTTATTAAAAACAAAAATACATTAGTATGAATACAATTTAAATATATTATGGTAATCTCCATTAGAGCAACAAAACTAAGGACAAAGTCAAAACTGGCTCCCATTTCAGTAATGGATCATCTGACTACAGTTAACCAGTATTCTGGGTTTGGAAAGCAAACAATTTGCATATTAGTTATGCACCAGTAATTACAGAAACATATTTATTAAACAGGTTGCAGCTCTGGCAGCTTGCAACATGCGACTGTGTGTAATATTTCATAAAAGGCTGCAGAGGCTGTGACTGGCAACATGGTTGCTGATTCACTCTGCACAAATCAACTAAAAGCTTGTATTCACAGTCTGGATACATCATCCACACAGGCTCAGTGAGGCCGGCTGCTGGGCTCCAGCAGGATCCTCTTTCCTGGAGGATTAGTAGCTCCATTCTGCAGGTCACCCTGCTCAGAAATAGCCCGTTTCAAGCCCCGTCCCTGGCCGTTGATGGACCCACGCTGCCATTTACAGATGTCTCCGTTCAGAATATCTTGGATGTGCTGCACAATGAGGTTGATGGCCACTGGTGAGAGACATGAAGAATTTGTCAAGCACATATGATGTTGGAGAAACTGGCACCATCACTGTGAGAAAAATCACATACCCATGTTGTCGACTCCCCTTGGAATGATGACATCTGCATACTTCTTTGTCTGGGAAAGAAAAACATGTTCTTAAAAATACAAGGAGGTGGCTCTGAGAGGCACAAAATTAATGAAGACCATAATACTTACAGGCAAACAAAACTCCTCAAAAGCAGGCTTGACAAACGTTGTATATTGAGTGAGAATCTGCTCCAGATCTCTCCCTCTGTTCATGTCCCTCAGAACTACAAAAAAATTAGGTCAAATCAATGATGCACTGCGACAACATTTGGAATACTGTGTGTGTAACAGAGACGATATTACCTCTACGAGAGAGTCTGACATCAGAATCTGTGTCTACAAAGAGCTTCATGTGAAACATATCACGCACTTTCTGGGGGTAGAAGACCAAGATCCCCTCAAACAGGACCACATCTGCAGGGTACACTGTGATCCTGTCTTCTAACCTAGAAACAAACACAGCTCTCATGCTGAGGCACTGAAACTGAGGATTTCTCTTTGGAATTTCATCAGTGTAAAAATGCTTCCTTCGTACCTGGAATGGGTGACAAAGTCATACGTTGGCACTTCAACCACCGTTCCCTCCACTATGTCCTTCAGGGTTTTGTACATTAACTCGTTATCGAATGCCTCTGCAAAACATTAAACAAAAAACAGAACTGGGTCCAAGAGAAGTTTGTGGCCGAGGTTTTTAGTTTGTAAAAATCAATCAATGAATAAACTGCCAGCACAATGTATAATTCAGAATAAGTGATGATGAAGATGGTAAGTAAGAAAAATATTCTAAAGTAGTGTTCAGTGAAGCACACTATTGATAGTTCTTAGAAAAAGGAGGGTTGACAGACGGTCAAATTAATTGTGAAATACACATTGATATCTATTGTCTACAAACAACCAGAACAGGTTTGAGTACACACTGACCTAGTACGCAATGCAATCTTTCAGTGTAACACAGCAGACCCACACAAGTACATTTACTCATGTACTGCACTTGAGTATTTCTTTTTTTCTACTTCTCAGAAGAAAATATTATAACATATTTGTTTGATAGCTTCTAATTTTATTTTTTGTACTTTAAGTATATTTTATGTATTTGTTTGAATAATCTACATCATGATTTCAAACTAGCAATTTACTGGGCACCATTTTACAGGCTGGAAATTAAAATATGTATTCACAGTCCAAAACCAAAAGATTCTTACTCTAATCTAGGACAAAGGGAAGAAGCAAATATAGAATATTTGAAAAACTGACTCCAAACAGTGACTGAAAAGTTGCCATTTTGGGCCCCGGGCCTACCTGGGTGATCAAAGTTGTACTGGCCCTTCAGCGCCTTCGCCTTCTGTTCTGGAGTCAGGACTCTGTAGAAGCTGTCCTGGCTTATAATCGCCACCTTCCTCTGACGATGGTCCACCTTGTTCTGACCCAGGAGCTCCATGATCTTGGCGCAAACTGTTGACTATGACAGAAAACGTCTTTCAGTGATGTGTTGCTATTTAGGGTGTGTCATGAAGCCTTATTGAGATAAACTAGCGCAGACAAATCAAAATCTACTTTGTGACAGTATCCTGGCGAACACTTCTAATTATTTCGTATATCCAGTCAGCTGTCGGTGTTGCATTGGGAGGGAACTGACAATTTCACAACAGCATCTTGTTAGCTTTATGGACCCCGCTAAACTGCCCAAAGGCGCGATAACAAATGCAGTAAAAATTACTACTGAAATCTGGTTGTAGTTCATTTATTCATAATTAACTAAAGTATGTACTACGAAGGGGGCGTGTCATATGGTTTGACAGTTTTATTACAGGCTAATGTTGGCGGTGCTAGCACACCAGGCTAAGCTAGCCTAGATACTAATTTCCACGCTCCGGGAGATCTGAAGCCAGAATAGGGACTGACCTTTCCGCTGGCGGTTCCACCGCTGACTCCGATTAGGAAAGGACGATGCCGTGGCCTCTCTTCCTCGTCCAAAGTTCCGAAGGCATCCATTGCAGTCCAGCAGTGGAAAAAGACTGCACAAAACTAGCTAGCCTTGCTGAGTGCTAGCCGTAGCGACAACACGCAGTTCTCGCGAGAACTAACGCTCTCTCAACCCAAGTATCATGACGCCCAAAGAGCAGAACTGCATTCAATATTAACAGAAATACGAGAATAATACTAATTATATACATGAATACAATATCAATAATTTACCTATAGAGTATAAAGTGTTTCTCAATTTCATGAATGACAACAAAACAAAACTTTTTTTTTATTATTGCATTAAATATAAACACTTCACTATATATACAGTTAATATAAACATTATTGACTGGTAACCTGTCCAGGGTGTACCCCTGCCTTTCACCCGAGAGAGAGCTGGGATAGGCTCCAGCAGATCCCCGTGACCCTGGCTTTCAGGAAAAAGCGGGTACAGAAGATGGATGGATGGATAAACATTATTGTTTTTCTGGATTGTGGTCAGATTTTTCAGCATCTTCCTCACATTGTGACTTGTCTTTGCTGGACTCATCCACCACAATCTCAAAAGGAGTATTTTCTTCAATCCTCATCACCGTCTCTCCTTTGGCAGCAAGGATCTCCTCAATGTTTCTAAAGCATAAAGCAACACAGGGCATGAGTGGTTTAGAAATACAAAACACCTACAGGTGTTAGTAAATCAAAGATATATATATATAGATATATATATCTATATATATTTTTTAATTTTTAGTTGTTTTACTCTGAAATGATCTCAGCTGTGGTGTTTGTCGTTCTTCTTCTGAATTCTTGCCCAAATCCATCTAATCCTCACTCCCCAATAAAATGTATCTTCCACACTTACCTATCTCAATTTAAATGTTCAAGCTAAGAAAAAACAGCGTTATGAGTGAGCTGAAATAGTTTTGGCATCATATGAGCTGAGAAGCCACCAGCAGCAACCAACCTCTTCCCTTCTAGGTCAGAGAACCAGCTGAGGTTATCAGCAATGATGTGGTGATTCTTACATCCTGGGCATGTCACTATCACTACACCTTTGTGGTAAGCCAGCTTTGAAATCCTCTGCATGGTCCTAGTGGAGCAAACCTGCAAACATAGCACAGCCTGCATGTCAGAGTTATGAATTTGCATGACATCTAAACTGTTTTAGGATTTTAAAATAAAATAACTTTAACAAAATAAGAGTAAAACATTTGTTGCGTTACCTTGCATGTGTAAATGAGATGATAATGTGTGGACTGGATCTTGCCAACAGTGTCGCTTCTAATATTCGGTGAAGTTGAGAGTTGACGTCTTTCGGCAGGTAACAAAGAAGGAAAACTACCCAGATGTTGTGAAGGCTGCGGAGTTCCCGGAGAACGGCAGTGAAACCCGGAGCACGGTCTGGACCGAGCTGAACGACGATAACATCGAAACAACGTGGTGCCAGTGAACGCCGACCAAGAACAATGCGCTGAATGTAAGTGGGCAAAACATTTCTGTAAAAACATCATTAACAGCTAATGTGTTCAGGAGCGTAGGAATTATACGCGATTTCATCAACGTGTTTTTTGTCGCGGTTTCATGACATCATATCCACTAAAAGGGGTTTTTTTTTTTAAATAAACTTTATTAACTTAGAAATTTTATAAAAACAAACGGGATAACATTTCAGTAAGACGAGTAATCATATCCTTAGAGACTGTACATGTTTGTGACACCAAAATACGGGTCTGCACATGTTTATGGACACGATTTCTACATGAGAATTGAGGTGGTGGTGGTCAGCTTGTGAGAAGACAAACTTGCAAAAGAGTAATCACCGTGTTTACTTGGAGTTGATTTTTTTAGTAGAAAGGGTACAAAGAGAAAATCTAAGTAATTATTCGTTTAAATTTTGGTGAAATATCCTAATGTGAAATCAAGTCAGTTCTGTGAAGCCAACCACCAGAGGGTGATAATATGCAGACTTTCTCAAAATACCTCAGATGGCAGAGAGGCAGTAGATCTAACAACCTATACTGAGCTGTGCACTGAGCCATTATCACCTCATTGTTTGCCAGGCCTTTAGAGGGAGTTTGAGGAATGGCATATATTTGTAACAAAACTATTTTCATCATTGTTCCAACTGGCTCGCTCCAAGGCTGCAGCAGGAGTTTACAGCTCAGCTTGAATGACAGTCTGCACAAATGTCAAATATTAGAGAGCTGTTCGTGACGGAAGGGTGTGTTCCTTAATCCTGCACGGAAAGGTGGGGGAAGCTTGTTTAGGGGAAACTGCAGTCAGTCTAAAACTAGGAGGCCTCCCAGAGCTGACACACTGCCAGTATGGTAAGTCCATTTGCAGGTTTTGTGCAATGTATTCCTCTTATACTGGTTGAAGACTAATTGATACCTGAACTAAATGTCAGTTTAGGTTGTACATGTATCTCCTAATGATAAACCAGCACAGAATATGTATCATTTTATGTATACAAGAATCTAACAGGAAATTACAACAGGTTGGGCTGTCTACCTGAAATGAATCTGTGCATCAGTGTTTAAAATGAAGTTGAACACATTTACCACAAAACCTTAGGATCAGCTTTAGGATGCCATCTTCTTGAAAGGCCTTGTCCATATGTGTGGAGTTTGTGTGGTTTGACCATGTGAATTCATTTGAAAGTCTGTATGATATAGGTATTGCAGATTAGGGTACATAGTAGTGACAAGATGATGTCCACTGATGACAAGAGATAGAAATGATTTCTGCTTTGTATTTCATTGCATCATAGCCTTCGTAATAATATATACTTACGCCAATATAATGTGGCATTGCTGTATCGATTATGGAACCAAATTATTGTTATTGTCATTAGTTACAAATGTGCTTTTCTTGCTATTACAAATACAAATATCTGCTGTTCAAAAATGACTAGATGTCATTTAGTTATGAGGCTATTATGAAGTTAACAGCACTGGAATACAGTAAGATCTTGGAAATTTATTTTAAAACAAAATTTCTTGTGCAGCACTTTATGGATGTGCAACATAATCATTCATCAGGCATAAAAACTCTAATTAAAATTCTTCATTAAAATTAAATGAAAAGTGTGGCAACATAGCAAGACATGTATACCGAAACACAAGATTTCCAACATAAGCAAAACAAACAAACAAATAGGAAAAAACACAAAAAACTATGTTAGCAATTTGAAATTTGTAAACATATTTTTGCCCATAACAATAAAGCAATAACTCAGTATTACATTCAAGCATATTAAAGTACACTTTTTGAGCTAGGCCTGCCTGTAGTTCATCTTCAGTATTTCCATGTTGTGCTGCTTTGTGTGTTTACTCCAGCTTACAACAAGTGTCTAATTGACTTGACAATAAAATGCTGCCTTCATTAGTCTTAACAAGCTAATGAAGTCATGTGTAATTAAACATTTTTTTGTAGGACATGTACTGTGGTACATTTTACTGATGATAACTTTATACAAAAATAAAATTTTGAAATTGTGGTATTGATGATTTTACTTTAACTTCTTCCACTACTGATGGAGCCTCCCATTCATATGTAGGTTTTGATTTCTTGATTGATTTTTTTCTTTTTGAAGCGCACTTTCCGATACCGTGCTTTATTTTGAAAGCGGATAATTTGTGGTACTTCCGCCAGTCTCGTGCATCAGCGGTTACAAGGAGCCGCTCGTCCGTGTGCTTTTCTTCTCCGTGTCTTCTTCGTGCGGGGGTCCGGCCCGGTGTCCGGTCCGGTGTCCGACCAGACTTTGCTGCCGAGAAACGTTTGAGAAATGTGTCACCCGTGTGTGGAGGAGGCGAGAGACACCAGCTTTAACAAAATAGGTGGGTGTTTTCTCATTTTCCCGGCGTGTGTAGGTTGCTAGCTGCGCGCTTCAGGAGAGTGAGGTGCTGCCGCAGGGTGCTAACTGAGCATCGGTATGAGACAACGTTGTCGACCGGTGTCTTTGGGCTTGGGCTGTCGGTCACACAAAGCAAGACGTGAAAATGTCACCTTGATGTATAGGAAATCAAAACGGACTATTAGATTAATCGATTAGCTCATTTAAAAATAATAAGATTGATTGATAATGAAATCGGTCGTCAGATCACCAGGGCACTGTTTTTATTACAGCACACGTTGCAGTTACAAAGGGCTTATGTGCTTGGTGTGGTATTTGTGTTATGTCTGTGTAAATTGCTTTATAGCGTTATTGTTGTGTTTTGTGGTGCCTTATTGATCCAGTAACTAGTCACAGTCAGGCCAGCCACAATAGTCAAGTAATGTGACCAACCCAGGCTTTTACGGAGTGGTTTAAATGGCTTTTACCTCAGATGTGTGTTTGTGAACATGCAGTGTGTATTTGTGGATAAGTGTGTGTTGAATGTGGCAACACTACTCCTGTCTTTAGATGGAAAAGTAGTTTTTTTTTTGTGGACCAGAGCTGCTCCATTCTCTTAATGCCTGTAGTCTGCCATGGCCAGGGCTGGGCAGATGGGCTGAGATCTGAAGCTGTGATAGCTCTGTTTGATACAGACGACCCATCACGAAGGATTTTGTTTTCAAGGCACAGGACAAATCTTGTGATTTGGAAGGATCTGTGGATGTCAGTCATCCCTTTATCAGCTGCCAAGAATGTGATCCTGAACTCTTAAACCTAGAGTACAGTTTTTAACCTCCACACCTAATTAAGAAAGTACACTTAGTCCGAATGAGCTTACAATAAACTCACAAACAATTAAAATCAAAATTACATATTCACATCTTAAATACAGGAAAGTTTTTTTTTGTTGTTTTTTTGTGCAGAAGAAATCTGCCACAAATGGCCCGACTAAGTTGTTTTTTGATTGTTCTCTACCTTTCTCAGCCTGAATACCTCGCTCTCGCTCCTTTTTATGGGGGAGGGGAGTGAGGGCATTTACATGTCTGTGCCCACAGCCCAGGGGCCTATTGTGTCCCAATCCATCCATGTATGTTACCTGTAATACTAGTATCTGAATTATTTGGATAAGAGTGTCTCTTCCCTTTGTGTAAAATCTGATATTGTGCCTGATATTTGCATTATTTTCTCAGAGGTAGCTATAAACAGTTATTTTCATTATTGGCTAATCTGCTGATTAGTTTTTCCATTTCGTATACATTGATTCATTCGGTCAAGTAACCGAGTAAGTTGAAGTACTTTGAATCTTTTCAATTAACCCTTTTTACAACATGTTTAAAAATGCAAATTGCAGGTTTTCTTCACACCATTGCTGGTTAATTTTGTCAATTATTCAATTCCAGCTCTGTTGTGCACCCATCCCTGCCAGACTTTTAATAAAAAATTAGGCTAAAGGTCAGACGAAATTTTGATGTAGTTCAATATGTTTTAAGCAACACTGAGATTTGGATACTAAGGTGTCAACTGAGAACTCATGAAAGAATCAATCACAAATCTCCCATCAATGCTCAATCATAGTATGCACACTCAGGATATGGACTTCCTATTTAAGGGTCCTTTGAGTGTATTCTATCTCTCAGATGGAAATGTATGTTGTAGGAAGACTACTGACAGATGTACCTAACACAAAAAGCACATATAATTCTAATGCAATGCAGTACAAGTCAGACCTTGATGGTAATGCTGGAATTCATTCATCTTTCCATCCATTCAGCCACCTTTTTTTTTTTAAACCACTTATCCAGTTAAGAGAGGGTGCTGAAGCCTTTCCCAGCATAGACTGAGCACAAGGCAGTGTGTACATTATTTATTCTGTTTGTTGATGTTGGCTGTCAATTTTCAGTAATTCAGCTAAATGAAGTCAACCACAGACTGACTTTGTGTAATTTTCACAGGAGAAACTATGGTATATACTGCAAATTACATGTCTGATTTTTTTTTTTTTCTATTTCTGTTTGACTGTAGCTTCAGTTGAGGGACATTAATGTCCTTGAGGGAAATTATAGTTGGCTATGTAATATGTTGGCACTCACAATGGCCAGGTTTTCCTGCACCTCTGTTGGCCCATGTGTCACAGCCTCATCACAAAAGCACCTCTGTCTTCTCTTCAGTGAACAAATTCAGGAGAAACATACCAGGCCACAGCTACAAACAGGAAACTAAGAGCTGAGCTGCTATATAATTGAGTCTGAACCTTTCCTTCTTTTAATCCATTTTAATTTCAGGATTAGGCGAGCATGTTCCTCTGGAACTGTTTATGGTGGTGAGAGTAATCAGATAGTTTTAGATCGTCAGAGGAGAAGACCTTGGTTGCAGTTGTGAGGGGGTGGCAAGACATGCAGTGTGATTCATAGACAAGATAAGCTGCTTGCAGACTGGTGTTTATTTTCCCGTGGTGCAATGATGTGACTTAAATCTTGGATGTTCTCTTCAACTAATGCTAAAGAGTGTTGGATAAGTTGAACAGTAACCTAAAACAGATTGGGATGAAGGGATAGGTCATTGAAATCGAGGAGCTTCGCAATTGTAAAGGGTGCAGAAGTATAATGTTTTAGTTGACTAGGAGATAATTCCAGCAGTGTTAGAGATGTCAGTTCAAAGTTTAGGTAAGTTGTATGATGCAGCTTGTTGGGATAAAGAGCAGATGCAGGGCATGACACAGCAGCTAGTGGATAGCATTACCAGTATAGAGACTCAGGCCATCTAGGCAAACTGAAACTGATGCCTGTGTTTTTCTCTGCTGACAATGTATGATGCATTTGTTTCAAGGACATCATTTTAGCATCTATATTTGAAAGTGGCTGTGTGTCCCAAAAGCAAGGTTGGAGATGATGCTGTCACAGTGTAGTGATATAACAGTTTCAGCAGGGGGGAATTGGAACCTGAGGGAGGTAGATTTTACAGGCTCAGGCAGAACTTAGCCACAGGTACACTGTGAGGCAGGTACAGCATGAACAGGGTGGGTTTGGTCACAGCCTATTTGGCACAAACAGCAGCAGCTGATGGGAGGAAACTGGTTGTAGAGGAGGTTCAGAGACAAGAAGAGGCTGCTTGACATGCAATAACAGTCTTTCAGGCAAAGTAGGGCCAGTGGAGGAGGCTGGAAAGTGTAGAAATGTAGTTATATAATATCTGAATAGCAGATTGAAGCTTGAAACTTTTAATTTCACGTGTGTAACATGAATCTTTATAGTTACATTTAGCTTGACTTTGTCAGCACAGTCTTATGCCAGGCCCTTATCTATAGTTTGAATTAGGAAACTGCTGCTTCTTTCTCTGGCATCTGCCATTGGCCACAGGAAACAGAAAAATGCATGAACAAACATATTTCTTGTACTGTTCTTTTTTTGGATGTGCAGCTGCAAGTGTGCAGCTTTTCTGTTGCCATCTTGTGCAATAGAAACTGTGTGTGTGTCAAAGATTAACATTTGCTGGCATTAATACCATGTGAATTTTCATAAGATAGTGGTGTTTTGGAAGCTGCCTGGATCTCTATGTGCTGTATAGAGTTGAGGTAGAGCAGCAGGCTAACAGAGGAGGCCCGCAGCGACTGTACTGCAGTTCTGGTTTGAACTGGATAAGACAATGGTTTTTTGTGACCACTTGACCAGCTATCCTCTTTCACTGTATTCCTGTAAGTAAGGGCTAGGTTATATGGACAAGAAGGTACAGTTTTTTTTTTCATTGCCCCCTCCTTGTTTTTAAAGTAGGAAACAGAAGTAATAAATTCCTATTTAAATATTTTCTATACTATGCTACAGAATTGGGTTTGTCCACATGAAGCTTTCAATCCATGTAATAGCTTAGTCCAGAGTCAACATTAAGCTCTGAAACCATTTGAAGAAGAGAAAAACTGTTAAGACTGCTGTATTTTTTGCATTTCATACACAAATACTGTGTGAGGAAGTAGTCTCATTGTGGTTTGACAGATGGACTGAAATGTAAATGGATATCTGGAAGAGTCTTAGGATGCATTTGTCACATGGTCAGTTTTTTTTTTTTTTTGCTTCCATTTTGCTGAGATTTCAAGTCAAGGTTCAAGTTGTTGTTTCAAAACATAAAAAATAAATCAACATGCCTGTTCATTCTAATGATTTATTCTCCAAGTAGTGGTAACCTTTTGACAAAGCTTTTAGTGGTACACTGAAGTTAGTCATTCATGTATTTTGTGATGTTTGTGTTTTGACATTTTGCTTGTAAAGAATTTACCTATAGTCATTATCCAAGAGAAGACAGGTAATTCAGTTAGCTGTGAACATGTTTGTGCAGAGAAACTGCTGCACACCAGGACAGGTGGAGAAACACAGGCATGCTGTTTCAGGGTCTGTGGTCCCTTTATGCTTGTGCAGGCTCACTCTGCAGGCTCTGAAGTGCAATGTGCTTGTCAGCACATGCAGGATGTCCAGAATATCCTTGAGGCACATCAGACTCTACTGCTAATATAATGTGCTACCTGTCTGACCCCCCTGGCTTGGCCTTTAACATGCTGACTGTATGAAAAGAATAACTTCATTAGTTTATTATCTACCTGTATATAGGGTTTATGGATTTAAACCACAACTTAGAAAGATCTGTGTGAGATTCTGTATGCTTGGCATGATATTTTGAGTAAGCAGCTATTTTCTCACAATGTAAGAAACAGAACTCAGCAAGATCATTGCAGGCTTCCATCGAACTCTACTGCATGATATGAAATGAGCAGAAGGGGAAATGCACTTCTACTTGGACATCGAATGGTGATATAATTATGTCATCTGGTTGTAGTTAGTCATGCTTTTAGAGATAATTTTATGCAATTAACATTTGAACTCTACAGTACAAAGTGTGGCTTTGATTGTGGTCCTTTAATGTTTTACATTATAGATTATATTATGAAGTTTTAGATGTCTTGTGTTTCAAAAAACAATTTTGATAATTGTTTGATTCATTTTCCAAGTTAAACCTTTTTTATATATCTAACTCATTAAATGACTAATTCTAGCATATGGTCTTAACATACCGCAGGTTTTCCGAGTGTTAAGTAACACTTTGATATGTTGAAATACAGTCTATTATGGTTGTAACTTTACATGGCACCGGCTGATTTCCTGTTTTCTCTCTTTTTTTTTTTTTTTAGATAAACCATCATGATTCCCATCACAGAGCTCCGGTACTTTGCTGACACCCAGCCAGCGTACCGTATCTTGAAGCCATGGTGGGACGTTTTCACCGACTACATCTCAATCGTCATGCTGATGATTGCGGTTTTCGGTGGGACCCTGCAGGTCACACAAGACAAGATGATCTGCCTCCCCTGCAAGTGGGTGGTAAATAAGTCATGTGAGGCCATGCCCATCCCAAACATGACCGTCCCCTACGCACCAGAACCCAAAGGCATCCAGTATGACCTCGACCGTCATCAGTATAATTATGTCGATGCCGTCTGCTATGAGAACAAACTACACTGGTTTGCTAAATATTTCCCCTATCTGGTGCTACTCCACACTCTTATCTTCCTGGCCTGCAGCAACTTCTGGTTCAAGTTCCCCCGCACCAGCTCCAAACTGGAACACTTTGTCTCTATCCTCCTCAAGTGCTTTGACTCCCCATGGACAACAAGGGCTTTGTCTGAGACCGTGGTGGAGGAGAGTGACCCCAAGCCTCTTGGAAAAATGAATGGGTCAATGGACAAGAAGTCCTCATTTGTGAGTGAGGATGTTGAGGCTAGCATGCCCATGCTTCAGCGAACGAAGTCCAGAATTGAACAGGGAATAGTGGATCGATCTGAGACAGGGGTTTTAGATAAAAAGGAAGGCGAGCAAGCCAAAGCTCTTTTTGAGAAAGTGAAGAAGTTCAGGATCCATGTGGAGGAGGGTGATATAGTATACCGTCTTTACATACGTCAGACCATCATCAAAGTAATCAAGTTTATACTGATAATTAGCTACACAGCCTACTATGTACGCTACATCAGGTTCAGTGTGGTGTGTGAAGTGAACATTCAAAGGCTAACTGGGTACAGCATGTTCTACTGTGCTCATCCATTAGCAACACTTTTCAAGATTTTGGCCTGTTTCTACATCATATTGGTGGTGGTTTATGGTCTTATCTGCATGTATACTCTGTGCTGGATGGTCAGTCGCTCTCTCAAACGATACTCCTTTGAATCGATCCGGGAAGAGAGCAGCTATAGTGACATTCCTGATGTAAAGAACGATTTTGCCTTCATGCTGCACATGATAGATCAGTATGACCCTCTCTACTCCAAGCGCTTTGCTGTTTTCCTGTCAGAGGTAAGCGAGAACAAGCTGAGGCAGCTAAACCTGAACAATGAGTGGACGTTAGAGAAGCTGAGACAACGCATCACCAAGAACTCCCAGGACAAGCTGGAGTTGCATCTGTTTATGCTCAGTGGGATCCCAGACACAGTGTTTGATCTGCTAGAGCTGGAAGTGCTCAAGCTGGAGCTTATCCCTGATGTAACTATCCCCCCAATCATTGCTCAGCTTTCCAACCTGAGGGAGATGTGGCTGTATCACACACCAGCTAAAATTGAGGCTCCAGCTCTGGCTTTTCTAAGGGAAAACTTGAAGTCTCTCCACATCAAGTTCACCGATATCAAGGAGATTCCTTTGTGGATCTACAGCCTGAAGAATCTGAGTGAACTGCACCTAACAGGGAACTTGAGTGCTGAGAACAATCGTTTCATTGTCATCGATGGGCTCAGAGAGCTTAAGAGTCTCAAAGTGCTACGTCTGAAAAGCAACCTGACCAAGCTGCCCCAGGTGGTGACGGACGTTGGCGTGCACCTCCAGAAGCTCTCCATTAATAATGAGGGTACCAAACTGATGGTGCTCAACAGTCTAAAGAAGATGGTTAACCTGACAGAGCTCGAGCTTGTTCGCTGTGACCTTGAACGCATTCCACATTCAATCTTTAGTTTGCACAACCTGCAGGAGATTGACCTGAAGGACAACAATCTGAAGACAATAGAGGAGATCATTAGCTTCCAGCACCTGCATCGGCTCGTGTGCCTGAAACTCTGGTACAACCAGATCGCCTACATCCCTATTCAGATCGGAACACTTACTAACCTGGAGAGGCTGTATCTGAACAGGAACAAGATAGAGAAAATCCCCAGCCAGCTGTTCTTCTGCCGCAAGTTGCGCTTCTTGGACCTGAGTCACAACAACCTGACCAGCATCCATGCTGATGTCGGCTTCCTCCAGAACCTGCAGTACTTCGCTGTGACTGCAAACAGGGTGAGAAGCAAAAAATTCCCTTAAATTTGTTCATTGTATATTTTCATTTCATTCATTGTCATTTCCCACATTCCGCTCTCTACCCTTCTGTTTCTGTTTATGGTGTGAATAAGTTTGATGGACAGATAATGTATTTACAAAGAATAATTATTAATGTTGAAATATTCATGTATAGGTTAGAAATTATGGCTTTAAACAGAGATTTTGACAGCTCAATTATGTATTATAAACAAATATAGTACTTTGTCATTAGACGTTTTCCAGTTTTTGCTCCATTTATGCAGAGAAAATACTCAAATTCAGGCCAAAGAAAACCCTGATATAATCTCAGTCTGTTTATGTCCAGTGACAGAAAGAAAAGAGGTCATCATTCAGTGGTATGTTATAAACACACACAGACAAATTATACTGACTGTTGTCACACGTTAGGTAAAAGTCATTCTGTCTGGAATGAAGTGCAGACTATTAAAACTAGTGTATTTACCTTAGAAACTATTAGGGATTACTAAACCTAGTTTTTCTCCCAGATACTGTGAGCAGGATTAACGCCCTATCGCTGCCTCTCCCCTTTAGAAGCCGGTTGATCAAAAGTGTTTGTATACTGTTGACTTCCTGAGAAGTTCACTACTGCATTCCAAGTAAACCCTCACAAATGCCCTTTATTTAGGGTGTTGTTTATTTCAATTAAAAAGGTCATTACCTTAAATATTTTGTTGGCTACACCAAACCTTGCCATTACAATCATGGCTGCCTTAGTCCGTTTGGCTTTTGGTTAATTAGGTCAATTCAGTTTAAAAAAATAAAATCTGTTTATTTGAAGTGCAATGTAGGAATTTCATTCAGGGAGCAACAGTTTGTTTATTGTGAGAACAACATTCTCTTTAAAACCGTGTTTTTGCTCACACGCATCCATACACCATGTGTTTTCAGTAAAGGCCACGATTTCTGCTGTTTTACTGTTTGCTTGTGTGGTTGCACCCTGAAAATAGGTCCCAACAGGTTTATGTGCAGCCAAAAATAGCTCCATTTAATGAGACCCTTCTGACTTCTCCTGAGGTTTTAAGGTCCCTCTTGTCTAAATCCTCTTTCACGGTTTGCAAATGATCCGTTGCCATTAGTTCAGTAATTATAAATACAGTGTCCATATAAGAGTTTTGATAGGATGTTATTTTTCTGGATGTTTTGTTTTAATAAGAAAAATTGGGGGTTTGAAATTATTCGTTGATTTTGAAGCCATCTTTTTTTTATGTTTCTCCAGTATCCTAAATTTGTTAAGAGTCTTCTGAAGTCTGACACAAATGTTACGTGTCCTTTAATCTTATTTTGGTTCGCCTCCTGTGCTGTGTTCTTGCTCCTATTACTTTGTTGGCCTCCTTTTCTTAAATCCCCTTTAGTCACATCTCAGATTCCTGACTCCTCTGAACATGACTTTAATTTGAAACTGACCAGTTCAGCCTTGCTCTTCACTGGTAACAATTCTTTTCCTTATTCTGCCTCCTATCATATATCATCTCCACTTTAGATTGAGACTCTGCCACCAGAGCTGTTCCAATGCAGGAAGCTACGTACTCTGAATCTGGGAAACAACTGCCTGCAGACGCTTCCATCGCGTTTTGGAGAACTCACCGGGTTGACCCAACTGGAGCTGAGAGGGAACCGGCTAGAGTGTCTCCCTGTGGAGCTCGGGGAGTGTCGGCTGTTGAAGAGAAGTGGTCTGGTGGTGGAAGAGGACCTGTTCAACACTTTGCCTTCAGAAGTCAAAGAGCAGCTTTGGAGAGCTGATAAGGAGCAGGCTTGAGTCGAGCCGCAGAGGAGAGAAATTTGATTTTAGAAATCAATAAGCTTGGTGATCTTTGCTTGTAAAGAAGAGCAAACCTTGAGAGGTTATTCATAAAAAAATGATGGGGGCTCTATGACAAGATCTCTTCCAGATCTCCAAGAATGCCTGGAAATGAGTCGTTTCCTTTTTGTCAAGAAAAAAAATCTCATAACCAAAGTTGCTTCAGAATGTGGCTTTTATTTCATTTCATTTTAAATATCAAGCTTAAAGATGCAAGTGGCTGATGTTGAACAAACAGGCCATATAAGGAATTCTGTTAAGAAAACCCCTCTATTTGAGAGAGCCAAAACAGAAAAACATTGCTCGATTCAGCCTTGCCAGTGAGCTAAACGTGCTCACTGTTGCTACTTTGATGGCCATGGGATATATACCCAACTTCGACATGCTCAGAGCAGTGTGTGCCTGACCTTCTCTTGGCTCTGAGACTCCTTATTTTACTCCTAATTGTCCTAAATTTTACAGTTTAATTTTTCATTTGCAGTGGTCAGAAAAAGTATTGTGTGACTGACAGCCAAGTTGTTGAGGCATTAAGGTTTGACCTTGTGTTTTGTTTTTGTTTTTTGTTTGTTTGTTTTTGCTCGACATACCTGGAGGCATCTTTTTATGGGAACAAAATGAAGATTAACAGGTCATCCCTTAGGTGACAGTTTAGGCCTTAACTCAAATGACTGATGAAATAACATCAAGGGAAAGCTGCCAGAAACAATGGGAACCACCGCGGCAGAACGTTGTTCATTTATAATGCTGCCTGTGTGGCAGGCTGTTTGTTAGCTGTATAGGAGCTGTGAAGCTATGGTGGAGAAATAAACCATTCTTCCTGGACTCTTTATTTGGATTCACTTAGCATCTTATCTTATTTAGGTGTGAGAAAAAGGTTTTACCTTATTTAGCATGACTGAACAGTGCACAGAGTACTGATGTGTTTTATAAGTAGGTGTGATGGGCCTTATGTCATTGCATTTGGACTTGTTGAAACAAGGTGAAGAATTTATTTTCTTCAGGATGCATAATTTGGTCCTTTAAAATGCTGCCATACACTGTATCATGTTTGGGCCTGTAAAACAGGCTTCATTGGGTTAGTTCAGCATTGAAGTAATATGTCAAAATTCTGAGTGATTGAATGCCAAACATTCTTCACAGCCATTGATTTGTTGCTTTAAGCGTTTTTAGTATTTTAAGTCTATAGTCAGAGATCTTAAGTGACCTTTGCACAGTTGAATGCTAATGTATGTTGCTTCGCTGACTAGAGTGTAATTAGTGTCCCCTGTGCTGACATGAGGTTTGCTGTCACTGTATTAAAGCTGCAGACTCAAACATTCAGAACAACTTTGACTGTTGGTTTGTTTGTTTTTTTTTGTTTTTTTTACTAAAGTAAAACATATGCACGCATGCACAATAATAATCCTAACTAATAAGATGATTGAGAATCAAGGTACTTTAATGCTTGGTAAGCTTAACCTATGAGACCTCGGTGATTGTTACTTGTATGGCTCCTCCAGGTGGATGAGCTGCAGATGCGAGCCAGTCTTTAAAAGCTGCCAGTTGCTGTCAGCCTCCAGAGCTAAAGTGTTGCTCTTTGTGAATCATGGCCGGCTGTGTGTATGTGTGCTACCTCTGCTGTTTATCATGCTCACTTTACTCCATGGAAAACTGGACATTTGTCAGGGCTTTGTTTATCCGTTCAAAGGCAAAATGAGGACAAGCAGGAATTTATCAACTGAAGGAAACTGGTTTTGACCAACCTACACAAGGGAAATGTTTATTCGCTGAGAGAGTATGTGGAATATGTGATTTCCAGACCCTTGGTCTAAATTAGTGCAACATGCTTTGTGTGCTTGAAAGACTCTCCTTGTTAAGACCTTGGATTTAATAGCTTCATTTGGAGTAACCCTGCTATGTTTACTCCAGCCAGGCATCTTTTGTTGTTAATAAGGCCTTACCTTTTACAAGCCGTATGTCCTGATAATGATCACATTCAGGACTTGTTTTTTTTTTTTTTTTCATGTTGTAAAATGCATAGGTCACATGTTTGTCTGTTTAATGCCATACAGCCATACAGTAGGTAGGTGGTGTAATTGTTACCAACTGATTTTTAGCTTTTCAAGAGATTCAAGGGGAGTTTTCTACTGTACATTTGTTGACAGTGAAGTTTGTTTCACTGAGGGCTGGGCTGAAGATCCAAATGGCCTTTGAGGGGGTCACTAGTAAAGTGCTCCCACATAGTCTTAAAGTGCAGTCCTGTTGTCTTGTTGACTAGCAACCAGGTTTTTTTTTAAGTTGGAAGCAAAGGTCACAGACAGAGAGCAGATGCCACCAGGGAGAGACAGTAACTCAATGGCGTCTGAGCTTTTCCATGATGTTTTACGTTATATTCTACCTTAATATGCCTGCTGTGGTTTCACTTTTCTAGAACAAACATCTGTTTTTCATTACCTTCTGCAGATCATGACAATTGACCTTCTTTGGATGCCAAACAATGAATACAAATCAGTAAGGTAGATAGTAACATATTAACCTGCAAAAATGCATACCCTGCTGTGGAGTAGCTGACCACAGGTATACGGACGAGTGGTAGGGCAACTTTTATGTCACTCCAAAGGAAATTTGATATAGGAACAAGGCTTGTTGTAGTGTTGCAGTTCAGCCGGTTGCAGTTCACCACCTAATGTCCAGTTGCGACTTTTAAACAGTGCCCAGCAGTTAATGTTGTAAATGTGCTCTGCTCCTTATCTAACCCTAAATTCATTCTACTTAAAGATTGAGAGTGCCATAGAAATCTTTCTCAGGGCATCACTCACACCTTATCAGAATAGTTTGACTGTACATGATGATATAATCATGCATCAGGTGTTTTCTCTATTTTATGGTCTGGCTGTGTCAGCATCATGACACATCTATAGTCATCCAAATGTTTTGGAGTCACATTTTTATATCCACAACTATTATGGAAATCACATCAGTCTTTTGTTTTTTTTTCTGACCTGCAGTGTTATGACTACAGCCATACAGTGCTTTCCCTCTGACTCACAGGATGAGCAAATTTCTCCTGCAGCCAGAGTCGCTTTCCTGCATGTCAGCGTCAGTGAATTCGGGTGAAGGTCAGTGATGAGGTCAGTTAGCCATTTGTGGAGTACTGAAAGAAGGAAGTTTTAGTGACCAATAAAATTCCCCTTAGTTACAAGAAAGCTCTGGCCATTCTCAGAACACATTATGGTAATTCAGTACATGTTTAATGTTGTGCTTGTAACTTTTGAGGTCTCTTGAGATTTCTGTTGTAGTGTGGAATATGCTTGTTTGTATGCTCTGTATGCCTTAAGTAGTGTAGTTTGTGTGAAGCAGCATGATTGATTCTTTACTGATTTGGATGTTCAGAGGGATTTTCAGCAGGGACTTGCTGATAGTTTCAGACACAGCTCCTGTCCCACTGGGATTTCCAACAGCAGAAACTACTCTTGACAATCTAACATACTGTAAATGGAGGTGAGCTCACCCTCCTGTGTGGGCATTGTGTGTAACAGCACCCATCGTCTGTTAATAACTGTAATTTTTCTGAAGACTACACTTTGGGGTGGTTACGTGCTATTTCACTTGTACCGCCCAACAAATTATATTATTCAAAAGAACTGCCATGATTGCGTTGCTTTCACATCTACCATGTATGTGTAAACCTTTTTTATATACATGACTGAACTTAGTATGTAGAATAAATTCACCTGTATTCCTCCGCCTGTAGAACAAGGATTTATGACAGTTTGTTGGTTTTCTCTTTTGGGTTTCACACCCATTTCATTTGTTGAAGCTAAACTTGTGTGCTTTGTGGCCCTCCTGGCAACAATCATTACTGAATATAAACTGTAAGCTCTGACAGGCTTGTTTTAATCAGTACTGTCTGCATCACATGTGACAAGACCTTTGTAAATGAATTGTTGTCATGTGGACCGGACACTGGCTTTTTCAGCAGAACGCCTGTAACAATGGACAGCTGAACTTTTAATTTCCTAATGTTCAGGCCCTACTTTTGTACCATTCTGAAACATGATAATAAAATATACACTTAACACTAAACCACTTGCAAAGAGAATTCTGATTCCTCATTGGGTGGATGATGCTTCATGTTGTATTACCTTATTAAATAAGATTAATAGTTGAATCAGTTCTGTAAGGTGGCCATTTTATACATATAGAGTCTGGAAACTGGACTAGGACTCTGGAGCTGTCAATGCCATCAAGGTCACTCTTGCTCCATTGATTCTCCCTAGAGACAATCAGGGAATTCTAGTGATGGCCAATAATGTTTTTCAGCTGTTTCTCCTTCTCACCAGCAGGGTGTGCTCTCACTAACTGCACTGCTCATGTGCAAAATGTTAGAGACTGAGCTGACACATGGTTACTGTGAATTACTGTGGATCACATCCTTACTTTTTTAACTAGAATCCACTGTAATTCCTACAAAAACATTTATACCTTAATTTGTATTATACTTTTACTTAATAGAAAATTAAGGAACTATATTGTTTACTGCTCATTTGCCATAATAAATATATCTGAAAACACAGCATCACTTTTTACTTCCAATACTTTCAATGGTTTGTTAGTATAAATCTGTACTGACAATGTCACTAATAATAATTGAAGCTAGTATGGTAGCTGTTCACCGTGGAGGGCACTAGATGGCCCAGTAGTTCCTTTGCGTTTATTCCCATGTTACAGCAGCGCCATCTACAGGCCGCCCTCCATAACAGACGAGCTGTGGCTCTGAAGTTGCAACGAAAGAGTTAAAGTTCAAAATCCTATTAGAGTAGAGCTTCATAAAGACACAGACACATCGTCCCTGTTCGACGAGCTGGAGCCCCCCGAGCAGACCACCATGGATTTTCTAACAGATCAGGATGTGCAAAAGGTGAGCATTTATAAAAAAAATCATAAAAATAGAAAGCATGCTCACTGAAACATGATGAATTTAAGGTCTGCATTTTATGCTTGATTTTTATTGCAGTCCCTCGAGTTCAAAACGATTCATTTAAAAAAAAAGAAAAGTGCATGCAACACTTTACCTGCATACAGTGACGTTTTCACCAGTGTATAATATTCCTGCAGTGTGTTTATTGTCATGTGGTTCATATGAATGAACGGGTGCGCGTTACAGACTCGTTACATAACAAGTGGCCTTTTACACTGAGCTCACATGTCCAGATGCATGAAATAGTGTTCAAACAAATGATTTACAAATAATCAATCGAAAACAAATGAAGTGCCGATTGTTTAGATGATCAATCAGTAGATTCAATTCTTTATCAGGCAAAAATGACAAATACTCCCCTGGTCCTGCTGCACTTTTTGTCTTCTGATAGTAAATGAAATTACATTGATCTGATTTTTGTAGCGTTAATTAAACAACATTCAGTTTAACAGATAAATCAATACATAAACTTTATTGATCCACGAAGGTAAAATTAACATAACTACATGTAAGTGCTTTGTTTTCCTCTACTTCATGACTTTCATCTTTGAAAAGTGGAAATAGACCAATCAGCTGTGATGTGATTTGTGAAAATGTTCAAACCTAAGACTCATGGCCACACCATTCAATCTAATATATTTATTTTATATATTTAGTGTGTTATTGTGGATTGTATGACCCTGTGAATTGCTTCATCCCTCTGGACAGTACCTGCAGGATGGGTATGTGGTTCTGGACGGGCTGCTGACATCCCAGGACTGTGATGAGCTGAGGCAGAGGATGGCAGAGATTGTGGACCAGATGGATGTTCCCGAGCACTGCCGCACCACCTTCACCACCTATCACGATGAGCAGCTCAAAACACAGGTCACTTAATAAACAGCTCTACAGGGGATAAACCTCTGGCAGTGTCAGCAGTTCATTCAACAGTATTTTTTTTTCACATGCTTTCCATCACTTTGCACTTAAAGATGCAGGTGAGGTTTCACTTCATTCAAGTCATTCATTCATAGTCTGTAGATACACTGCTGTACCCTGACCCTAACTGTCCTGCTTCAGGATATTACCTAACTCTAATGTCAACTGAATGTGACTCTTCAGTGGAGGCTGTTTCTGCCCTGTGCAATGCAAATAATTCACTTTTGACCTGCAGGGAAACGCGGATTATTTCATCACCAGCGGAGATAAGATCCGCTTTTTCTTTGAGAAAGGAGTTTTTGATGACAAAGGTGAGCTCTCTTGAAATTCCTTCCATCACGTCCAGTATTTTTTTTTTATACAGAGAAGTGTAAAATTGGATGTGTAAAGCATTTCTTGGCTTGCAGGGGAATTCATTGTACCAAAAGAACGATCACTGAATAAAGTTGGCCATGGTAAGATTTCTGTTTGAATTCTCCATGTACACTGAGCTTTGCAAAAGTTACTAACTAATCCCATTTTTCTTCTTTTAGCACTACATGCATATGAGCCCTTGTACAAAAAGGTCACACATTCACCCAAAGTCCAGGTGGGTCAACTGCTGAACAGTATCAGTGAATGATGTACAGAGTGATAACCATCACTTACATCAGATGTTGTTCTGTTAGGGCATCGCTAAGAAGCTGGGACTTGTACATCCTGTGATACTCCAAAGCATGTACATTTTTAAGGTAAGACCACACATTATCACGCGTGTTTGATGATGTTACATCAGTAGATTGTCAACATTTTTCTTTCTCTGTCTTCCAGCAACCAAGGATTGGTGGGGAAGGTATGAAAACTAAACTGCAAGTGTATAACATATGTGTAAAGTAGAGAAAATGTCATGAACATCCATGAACTATCCTTGTACCAGATTCTTGTCTGTTCCTCAGTGACGCCTCACCAGGACGCCACGTTCCTGTTCACTGAGCCGCTGGACAGAGTGATGGGGCTGTGGATCGCCCTGGAAGATGCTTCTGTCAACAATGGCTGCCTGTGGTTCATCCCGGGGTCACACAACAGTAAGCTCACAGTATACAGTAACAGTCCACTATTGCTTCCAAAGGACGAGCTCCACTCAGTATCAAACACTGTATATCAATCACTCCATCAGACCGAAATAGGTTTTTATTTTCATTTTTGAATGTAACATTCCTCCCCTATTCCTCTCCCAGGTGGTATTTCTCGGCGTATGGTGCGTACTCCAAAGGGCACCTACCCCCTGACAGACTTCATCGGTCGAGAGAAGGCCTATGATGAGGAGAAGTTTGTTGCTGCACCAGTTAAAAAAGGTAATGCATCATTACATCATTTTTAAAGCTATTCTTGGGGGTAATGCCTTCGTCTTTGTTCTCATACGTGAAGATTTGCTGCTTTTATATAATTAAAAATTTGAATGTTGTGGGGGTTTTGACAGTTCATCAGACAAAATCAGCCATTTGAAGGTGTCACCTTAGAGTCTCGGAAAATTAAGACTATTAATCCCAATGTTGATGTTAGCTTTAGTGCTGTCTTGCCTACTACGGCTGTGAGAGAGTTGGTAAGCTGTTGATCCCAAACTCCATCTGTCTCTGTGTTCAGGTGGTGTAGTCCTGATCCACGGGGAAGTGGTCCATCGCAGTGTTGAAAACACCTCAGAAGACTCTCGCCACGTCTACGCCTTCCACATCATGGAATCCCATGACACCTGCTGGAGCCCTGACAACTGGTGAGAGTTTATGAGTTGGGGGGGCTTTGTGGTGTGTCTTTCAGAGCTTCCTTTAACATTTACATACAGCATTAATACACACCCACGTTTAAATCAATATACTGAGGGCTTTTGTTGCCACAAACTTACTTGATTACAAAAGTGAAACAAGAAGTAAACATACAGATGTTTGTTTCTTGCTGTCAGGTCACATGATGTATTTAAATCAGCAGACTTTGGTTAATCCTGGGAAATGAGGGGGAATTGAATGTACAGTCTTACATTAAATGACTTGAGTTTAAAGCCTCTTTGATTCCTGTCATGTTTCCATCTCTGTGGTCTTTAAAGGTTGCAGCCCACTGAGGAGCTCCCATTCCCACCTCTCTACTCCAAATGAAGAACGTCTTTCCTGCAGATTATTTCCTGAAGGACCAACATGTATGAACTGAACTACAGCAAATGTGCTGCAGTCTCATGACACCATGATGAAATGCAGCCTGACCAGAATTTCTTCAACAGCAAACTCAGTTTTGGATCCATGGTGATTAACTCACTTTTTTACTAAACATATCAACGTTTTTACATTTAGATTTTTTATTAGAAGAATTCATTTGAATAAACATTTTTGAAAGCTCCTCATAAACTTTGATAGGCATGATAGCTGTGACTTAGATCTATTTTTATCCAGTCTCCTCATTAAAGTTGGCACTAACCAGCATTATTCTTGTTCATTCAGTTTATTTTCAAATCTGTTTCAAAGTGAGATGAGATTCCAGTTTTTACAGACAACACTAAGGTAGGTGCATTTTAAGATGAAACTTGAAATGAAAAAAAAAACAAACTTCATTTTATGTATGATTTCTTTCAAACCACAACATCCAAACCTTTTAGTGTTAATGTTGAAACCAAACTGAGAAGGCAGACATTTAATATTCATGACAGAGTGCAGTCACACAGGTCCCTATTCTCAATCCTCAAAGACATTTTAAACAAACTGACTAAAAATAGGAGGCGTATCAGTTTGATCTTTCTCCTCTAGTGCGCTCAGCATGCAGTTATTACATTTTCAAAAATGTAAGGAGGGCAAAAAAAAACAACATTCTGCTAGAGTCATGCTAATAAATCATCATGGCAATATAAAGACACCAAGGAACTGAAGAACAGAAACCAAAGGCTGTTAAATAATTCATCTTGAAAACAAGTTTCAGGTAATACTATGTAGCATGATCTCAGAATGATGAGATTCAACCTGATGACATGAGGATGATTATGTGAAGCAAATAATTGGATGAAATTCTTGCTAAAAACAAAAGGGCCTGTGTTCATTAGTTTGGCCCAAAGCGCACGTCCACAGTCCAAACATGTGCAGGGTTTGAAGGCTCAGTAACACAAGGAAATGTACATATTAAGTATACTCTTAAGGGTCCCATCAAACCACAATATTAAGCAAGGTAACTGTACCAAAGAAAAATATACTGTAGTATACCTGCATACAAATTACAGTACTGGATTTCACATTGGTATCATGCAGGAGTATAGTGAGCTCTGCCATATCAAAGTATAAACCAGCCCTTAGAAAGAAGAGTTGAAAGGGGCTAGCATGCTTTCATCCACAATAGTGTGATAGAAAATATACTTCTTAAGGCAAATCTTTTCATTAAGTCCTTTATATTGCCATTAGGGAGGCAAAACAATATTCTAATAATGAAAACAGTTGATTAGGAAAACATCAGTAAGCTTTAACTTTAAATTATGTTCTTCAAAGGCAATACAAAAGCATGTATCTATTTGCAATAAAGGGACAAGGAAAAGCTCCTTATTTATGATCAGAGTGGCCATTTAGCAGCATCTGTAACGTCCAGACGTCTGCACATGTTTAAAGGACATTTTTCCACTTGGCTCAATGGAATCTCCTGTTGTATAATTCAGGAGTTGTTACTGTGGTCAGAAGGCTGACGCACACAGTAACCATACACCACTGCTATCGCTTGTTCAAAGAATATTTAGCAGCTCTTCATCACTTTTCTTGGTAACTTATTTTGAAATTACCATTTCATTCGTCCAAGCAGCCGATACTGAAATGACTTGTGATTTGAAGACATCAGACTCTAATGCCATGCTAACATCACACCTGCTGTCAAATTAAGTACGAAGCAGATTTTTTTTTTGTCGTGCCACATTGGTTTGCTGATGTAATGTCCCAGACTGTCAGCTTTTCACCCATTCTTTCTTGTGCTAGTAAAAACAACCCCATCAAGCCCACTGATTCCTAAAAGGGACTTCTATTAGTTCTACTGTCATTTTTCATATTGCTGTTACATTTTTTTCACCAAGTCACCATTCTTGCCTCCCCCAAGAAAGGGCTGAGGATGGGGAGGGGTGGGATCTTTTTTTGTTTGTGCCATTTGTCCATTCAAAGCAACAACAGGATGAAGAGGTAGAGTGGGAGTAGGAGGTTGTCTATTTGTGAGGTGTAGGCCTCCAACATGGCCACCAGAGTGATAGAGCCAACAATCCAAGAGTAGGTAGAGTTCAGATTGATGCTGGCATCAAAGATGAGAAACATGGCCACAGCGATGATCTGGGCAAACACAGATGTCGCAGTACCCTCCATGGTTTTCTTAGTACCGGGCCAGCGGATCTCACCCATGGTGCTTCCAAATACTGATGCCACAGTGTCGCCGACCCCCACAGCCAACACGCCCGCATAAGGCACCAGGCCACCTGCACCAGGAAGTATCCCTTTAGGGGCACAGGGCCCAGGAAACAGCCAAAGGGGCAGAGACATGCCCAGCAGTAGGTAGATGTGGGTCAGGATCAGAGGCCCAGAGTCCCGCTCATCCAGGAACAAGGTGAGTAGCTGCCGAAGCAGCTGACCCAGTGGCCGGATCCGAAAGTAACGCACGTACTCCAGGAACAAGAATGCTGCCAAGCAACCCACAGATGCCACATGGAGCAGCTGCCTGTCATATATCAGCCCTGGAACATACGTGGCTACTACAATTAGATGAAAGTACTTCCGGACAACAGTCGAGGCCTGGTGCTTCTTGGACCCTGACTGGCGCTGATGGTTCTGATGGAACACAACACAGGTGGCCACGACAGCCAGAAACACCCAGTAGCCCAGCAGACAGAGTCTCCTGTCATTTAAAGTGAGAAAGTCCAATAGCCACATGATGGGATGCCGGCCGATGAACAGGGAGAGCCACGGCATGAGGATTCCCAGACCCAGAACAGCTGTCATCATGTGGAAGAAAAGAGACGACACCCAGGTCTCTGACTCCATAAAACAGAAGAGCAGGGCAAAGAAAACACCCAGCAGCAGTGAGCCCAACACTACCACCGGCAGGAAATAGTTCACTGGATCACCTTTGACCTCTGCCAGGTTCAGGGAGCGCTTGATGAGCTGATTGACAATGAAACTGATTCCACCGACGATGAGGAGCGCCTCTCCAGGTGTGAAGCAGCGAGGGAGCAAATAAAGCACAATCAGGCTGAGATACACAAAGATCAACAGCACCTCTAAGACCTCGATCACCTCAGACACTGTCAGCGTCTGTTTTGTTGTGTAGAGAATTGCACTTCCTGCCATGCCCGCAATCACACAAGTGTTTGTGGGCATGGGTCTTGTAATGCCGAGCGCAATCAGGGAAAGAAACAGAGCCAGCATCATGCCTGTGATGGTGACCACCATGGAGAAACGCTCAAAGTAGACATTCCCTGAGGCAGAGCACTTTTCTCTCAGCACCAGCCCTAGCAAGGGCATCACCATTGAGGCTGGGACAATCCCGCTATTTGTTCCTGGACGAAACTGGAACACGGCGGCGCCCGATTTGAGCAGACGGTCCCATTTGTGCTGTACATAGAAAGCCTGGATGAAGAGGGCTATGCTGCACCAGGAGTGCTGGTTCCAGACGACCATGTGGACACACAGCACCACTGCCAAAACCACGGTGGACTCCACAAGCACTGGGTTGATCTGCATGGCTGTGGGTGGAAGCTTGCAGTTGATCTGAACAGATGGTTTCCAACAGGGAAGGCCTTCTTCTGTCACTCCCTCTCTCCGGCACACTTCATCATTTGCCTGGCACTGAGTAGTTGATAAGGACGTCTACAAAAATGGGAGAATATTTGTAATCAGTCAGGTTCCTATTCAACATGAATTATACAAATAAGATTATATATGAAAGCAAACCTGACACACTGTAAGACTGAATCTAGTGGTTGTGAAGCTGTGTAGCTTATCCTCCCAGTGAACCTTGGCCAAGCATTATCTGCTTTCTTTGCTGAACTATGACCACACTGCACATTCACCCAGTCATCACAGCACATGAATATGAATTTCAACACTACACTAATACTAATAATCGTTTCTACATCACTAACACCGAGAAACGCGTCGCTCTGCGAACCAAAGATGCTGCAACCCCCGACACACAGCTGACTTTACCGAGTTAGCATATCGCCACAAAGAGCAAACTGCTGGCGGAGCGGCGATAAAATCCGGGTTGTCGAGGACCGGTCTGCTTACCGCATAAGTGCAGTGTTGTCTGGACGAAGGTCTGTGGTGATGTGAGTCCTCTCGGCCCTTTTGGACAGATTTCTTTATCAGCTGTCGCGCCGCTCACACCCAGTATGAGGGGGCCATATTTGACAGCCGGGTCACGTGGTACAACAATGAAACTTGAAGGCGTGGTTTTTATTGTGGGGTTATTTTTTTATTTATATACATCTAATATATATATATATATATATATATATATATATATATAGGTGTTTTATATATATTCGTGTCAAGGAATGTTATGATAAATAAAGCGTATGCTATAGAATCAATATTTGTATTTATCTAATTCGGTGTTAAGCATAAATGAGTCTCATATTCCAGAAAATATGAACTGTACAAGCTAATTCATTACATATTTTGCTTAGAATATGAAGGTCCACGGCTAACTACTGGCAAGCTGTTTTAGCATCAAATAGATTGACAAGACAAACTAACATTTAGGATATCTACAATGTTTTTTTGACTACTCAGAACTATAATTTCAGATATCTACAATTGAATTGTGACTAGTAAGAAAAATGGATGATGCTGCACATCTTCTCCCAAAGTGTGATGGCTGGGTGGTGGAGAGATATACACAGACAAAGGTAGAGGTCATCCTGGAAAACCCTGACCATCCCCTTTACAACATTCCGACGAAGCAGAGAAGCAACTGCAGTGGACGACTGACTTCACTGTACTGCAGAACTGAACCTTCATCTCCACAGCCATCAGGCTCTACAACACCTTAGCCAATGACTACTGACTACTACTGACTTACTTAACTACAAGACAACCTGAATCTGATCTTATCATAGTAATTTATTAGTTTTAGATATCCATAACGATAATTAAGATATCCTTTAAAATCACACATATCTTTATTTGGAATTGTGACTAGTCCGTTAAAGGCATCTGTAATTTGACTTTTGACTAGTCAAAATTCAATAGATATATATAAATAGTTTTCCCATTCAAGGCGTATGAGCAATTCATACTAGTCAAAATGTAATTCAATTATAATTCATACTAGTCTAAATGTAATCGTAGATGTCTTGAATTATAATTATGTACATAATCTGTTTAATGCTTGAACAGCCTGCCCTACGCGTCAGTCCTGTATATGGACGAAAAGCAGCGAAGAAGAAGATGTCTACGACAGCAGTGACGACAGAGCCGAGTGTCCAATCACGTGGCAGTATCGAAGATGGCGGAATCGGAGATGAACGTTAGGTAGGCAGAGCCTTATGGATAGCGACGAACTTTAACTTACTTTTGTGTACTTTTTGTAGTTTCTGAAGTGTTTGCCGGCGAGCCAACATTTTTACCAAACGTGTCTGTTTATTTGGTTGTGTTAGTCATAGCGTTTGTATTTGGCACCGTGTCTTTTGAGCTGCTAGCATCATGCTAGCCTAGCTTAGCAGTTGCTAGCAGTTTGAATGTGTGTTAGCCGCATGTCAACAACAGCATGCCCCTAATGTCGACTGTGTGAAACTAACTAGTGTTGTAATTAAAAAGGACGACGAGCCTGGCGTTTAAATGTAATTAAATGCGATTCAAAATTACCTTTAGAAGGCGACGCTCTGTAATTGTGACAATGAAGAAGAAACGCTAGTGTTTGGGCATGGTTGTTCAATGACTGAGTTAGGTTAGATGTTTGAATGGAAAATACTTCGTATCTTCTTCTAGGAGCTGTCGAGAATTATGGACCATACTGATGGGAAGATCTGCACTGCGAGAGACGGTATGTCTTCATTTAGTGTCATGTGGTATTACATATGCAAAACAACCTACATTATTAGTTTGGTTGGTTCAAATCAAACTATTCTGAAATCTCTCACAACCACAGACTCAGATAGGGGCAGAGCTTGACAGACACTGGGACAGACTTCATCAAGGACTCAGTTATTACAAGCCACCCAGGTATATTTATTTTACTTTGACTTTCACATCAAACACACTACTATTTGAGACAGCTGAGAGGGTAATTGTTAGCATAATTTGTTGCAGCTCTACATCTGCTGGAAAAGTAAAGGAGAAAAAAGATGTTGCACAACCACTGAAGGATTTTGGTTTGAGGATCAGTAAACTATTGGTAAGAATTGGAAATGCCCGATTTATGCAAAATATTTGATTCACCGTCTAGATTTGATGGTGTGCATCATGATGTAATCATTTGAAATTGTTACAGGGTCTTGATGAGCAGCAAAGTGTGCAGCTTTTACAATGCTACCTCCAGGAAGATTATAGAGGAACCCGTGATTCATTAAAGGTGCCTCTTCTAATTGTTTGGCTGTGAATCTGTGACTTTAATCATAGCCCACCTGTACAATATACAATCACCTGCCTTAAGGAATTTTAACAGACAAATGATAATATTTACTAATACATGGTTTTAAGCCTTCTTGTTTTAATCCTCGGTTTTGTATGTGTGATGTACTTCTACAATTCCTTTAGTAGTGGTTTATGTTTAAAGGCTTTTATAAGGAGCCACAAGCTCAAAGATTGTAAATATATATAACAAAGTTTTCTATACAGGTTGTTTTCAAGGATGAGCGACAAAGTCAGGCCCTGCTGTTTAAGGTCAGTACACAAATCTGTAGCCATTTGCTTTCTGTATAGTTTACACTTCATTATTTATTCTAATAATTATATCTGTCTGCATGTGTGTATTTCCAGATAGCTGATTATTACTACGAGGAGCGCATTTGTCTGCTCAGATGTGTCCTCCTCTTGCTGACATACTTTCAGGATGAGCGACATCCCTACAGGGTGAGGAGCAGAGGAATTTGGGTGACATCAGAAGAACATAGCTGCATTTCTCACTGAAACAAAGTTATATTTGTGGTTATCTCACTAACATAAATCTGGATATTTGTTAATTGTCCAGGCTGAATACTGTAACTGCGTCAATAAACTGGAGAAAGACCTGGTAAGCAATTACCAATCACAGTTTGAGAATCTCTTCAGAGCAGAAGCACCAACATGGGAAACTCATGGAAACCTCATGGTGACTATTTGCTTCATATGTTTGGTTCATATTTGGGATTTGTTTATTGTGACATGCTATAACTGTAACATCATACAGTTGCTTTTTTTGTTTGGGGTAATTACCTTGAGTCATAACTTGTTTGTGAAATCTTCTAAAATAATAATTAATTATTTTCTAGACGGAGCGGCAGGTGTCTCGATGGTTCCTGCAGTGTCTGAGAGAACAGTCTCTGCTGCTAGAGATCATCTTCCTGTATTACGCTTACTTTGAGATGAGCCCATCTGACCTGCTGAGCTTCACCAAAATGTTTAAGGAACAGGGCTTTGGTTTGCGCCAAACCAACAGACACCTAGTAGACAAAAGCATGGATGAGTTAGTTGAGCGGATCGGGTAAGAGTGGTGGTCATTAATTAGTGCCTTTCATGTTTAAAATGTGCCTTTAGTTTGAAAAAATATTTGATATTGATCATTTAGAGTTGAAAAATGTAATAATACACTGGCAGACCTCTACCTTTTCTAACACATAACATAACAATCGACCAATTTACATCAGATTTTTTTTACAGTAACCATAAGTTAGCTCTGCATGGGACAATTTATGTTGGAAATAAACAGTGGAAAATCTACATAATAGCATCAGTGATTCTAGATCATCCTGATCTTATCTTTTATTTATTCTGGTCTGCAGTTTTATTATTTATCAGACATGTATATGCCAGTACTACATCTAGGCAAAGCCAATATCAGCTGATAAATGTGTTGAACTAGTACTTTGCTTATTATATAATTCCTTGTGGTCTTTAAATATCTGTTATGTTTCTTTGGCCTGCAGATATTTGAGCTCTCTCATCCTGGTTGAGGGAATGGACATAGACTTCCTGCATAAGTGTGCCTTGGAAGACTGTACAGAGCAACATCAGTTCTCCAGTGCTCGTGATGTCATCAAGGTTTGATTTGAGTTTGACTTGACGCATTAACATGTATGAGTCCCAGAGCAATGAAACTCAATCATACAGGCTGTAAAGGAAAGAGCTAGAGTAGGTAAAAAAAGTAAAAGGCTGCAGAGTTATGCATTCATGTGATCCATACTCTCTTCCAGGAGATGGATCAGCTCCTGCTGACATTTGGTGACATCCCTCATCATGGGCCGGTGCTGTTGGCCTGGGTCCTGCTGAGACACACGCTTAGGCCAGATGAGTCCAGTCCTGTGATCAGGAGAATAGGCAACACAGCCCTGCAGCTGGAGGTGTTCAAGTACCTTTCAACTATGCTCAAAGGCCTCGGAGTGTCTGGGAATAATGTAAGAGAACACAGGTCAAGATCTGAGCTGAAGCAAACTTTTGAAAATGATGTCCCACAATCTTTTTTTTTTTTTTTTAATTTTTACAGAGCACCGTATATTATACAGAGTCTGATGACCAAACTGTCATATTTTAATTGAAAAAAAAATTCTTTATATTTCTTAGCTTAATATTTGTGTTGCTATACTACATTAAAGTTATGTTTTTAAATGACTCTCCTCAGTGCACAGCGAGCACAGCAAAGATGTGTATCTACGGCCTCCTCTCCTTTGTTATTGCCTCTTTTGAAGAAGAAAGCTTACAGGTATACAGTGTGATTTTCACTGTCTATATTTTCTCAGTCATATTTAAGCTGTAAGCTGTGTTGGTAACTTGCCATCATCATGTCGCATGTAACAGACTGGCGGTGCAGCGGCACAGTGTTCTCACCTGATCGATGCTGCCTGTGAGGTTCTGTCTGCTCCCAATCTGGCTGAAGTGTTTTGGGAAATGGTGAGGAAAAAGAACAGAAGAGAAGACTCTTACAAGATAGTGAGAGAATGATGACATTTGACAACCTGTGCTGTTTTTAATCTAGAAGCCTAACATGGGATTGGGAATGATCCTGGATAGTGCAGTTGGGATGTTCCCTCATAAGATTGGACCGTTGCTACAACTTCTAACTGCACTTCTGTCAAACAAGTCAACTGTTAAAAAGGTAATTTCACACTTGCTCTACATCTACACACTCAGCAATGCCTTATGCATATAGATTAACAATGTAATTCTGCTTCTGTGTTACAGGTTTACAACTTTTTGGATAAGATGTTCTTCTACACACAAGTTTACAAACATAAACCCAATGACATCATCTCCAAGGATGATGAGACACTGTGGAGGAGACAAACACCAAAGCTCCTCTATCCACTTGGTGAGGGTTTTTGTTTTTTTTGTTTTTTTTTTTTTTGTTATTTCTGTGAGATTTGAATGCAGATATATAATGCTGTTTCATGTCAACCCTCAGGCAAAGGGCAGACTAACCTATGGATGCCACAGGGAGTGCTGGGCCAAGTGATGATTGGAGGTGATCAGGGTTACGTGGTGCGCTGGGACTATTCGTACAGCTCCTGGACTCTTTTCACTTGTGAGGTGGAGATGCTGCTGCACGTTGTTTCAACTGCAGGTACACAAGTGTTCTTCATATATTCTCACCAATAGATTATACACTTTTTAAAAAGATATCGTTAATATTCATTGTTTCATTGTGATACTCGCGACAAATCCTGTCAGTACTTTGTGATTTCTGAAGTCTCCCCGTGGCTCTTGGCTTTATGTTTTTTTTTTTTTTTTTTACTGATTACTTAAATCTTTAAAAACATGTGGGTACTGTAAAGGTGCTTAGTTAGTACACAAACCATAGTGTTGTGTACATTTGTTTGGGAGTGTTTTCAGCTAGGGAGTCTTTACAGCAGTGGGATGGTGCATGTGGGCCCAAGACCACGGTACTCATGTTCATTGAAATGAAGCATAGTGACCCTGTTTCTGTTTCTCTGCCTTTTCTTTTGCCAGATGTTATAGCTCACTGCGCACGTGTGAAGCCCATCCTGGATCTGGTCCATAAGATCATAAGCACAGATTGGACTGTGTCAGATTGTCTGCTGCCTCTGACTTCACGCATCTACATGTTGCTGCAGAGGTGACCTAACTTTCCAGACACACTGAACTTTTAAATGTATTTTTTATTTTATTCTTATTTGCAACCAGTGATCATCATCTGTCTTGTCAATTTTTTTTTTTTTTGGTTTTGTTTTTTTTTTTTTTTTGTCTGTCAGGTTAACATCAGTCATCAACCCACCAGTGGATGTGATCGCCTCCTGTGTGAACTGCCTCTCTGTACTGGCTGCAAGGATGCCTGGGAAGGTGGGTTCTCTGGGATCCTCCAGTGAGAACAGGAAATTCTTCTTGAATCTTTCTCACTTCTCCTCACACACCTTGTCTTATTTTTATCCTTAGGTGTGGTCCAGTCTGCACCACACTGGTTTCCTCCCATTTGCCTCCAACCCTTTGACCAGTATAACTCAGTGTGTGAGGTAAAGGAAAAAAGTTCAACATGTTGGCTGCCTGATGTTTAACTTGCTTTCCAGGCTTTTATTTGAGGATGAAGTAAAAAATTATTCAATTTTTTTTTTTGTAGTGCTGAAGGGATGAAGGCAGGTAACTATGGCAACCTTCTGGTCCAGATTGAACAGCCCAGGGGGGAGTATGCTGTGACCATCGCCTTTCTTCGTCTAATTACAACCCTGGTCAAGGTAGTTTCTACCTAATCATATGTAATAGCAACTAAACTCTGTCATTTTATTTTAAATACACAAGTGATAGTTCTGTAACTTGCATGTGTTGCTATTGTCTCTGCTGGTGATTTCAGGGTCAGCTTGGCAGCACTCAGAACAAAGGGCTGATCCCCTGTGTGTTGTTGGTGCTTAAGGAGATGTTGCCCACGTACCACAAGTGGCGCTACAACACCTATGGCGTCAGGGAGAGGATAGGTAAAGACATCTTTATTATGGTGGGGGAAAGTTACATTTTTCTTTCCGATTGGGGACAAATGAGCAGAAAACCTGAAAAAACACCAGTCGCTTTGTTTTGCTGCAGGTTGTCTTATTTTGGAGCTGATCCACGCCATTCTCAATCTGAGCCCTGAGGGAGAGGACCAGGGCAGGTAAGAAGAAGTCAATTAAACTCTGTTTTAACTCTTTATCTGTACATTTTTTTCTGTAAATTCAGTCTGTAGAACATACAGAAGTCCTACACACAGGCTGGCAGGAATAATAATTACTTTAATAATTCCTGTCATTGGACTCAGTAACTTTAGAAGTTAATTCAATAATTTGAACAGTTTGCTGAAGGTCTGTACTGGAACTGAGTCAAGTTTATTTATACAGCACATTTAAAAACAATAGACAAACAGATAAACTCCAGACCAGTTAATTCATTGATTAGTCAAAGAAATTGCCACCAGTTAATTGATAATGACAATGACTGTTAGCACAGCCATAAGGAGTTGTAAGGTATAAGATTAACACACTTGTCAAGTTGTTAATGTGTGTCTGTCTTCCTTGATGCAGCACCCCCACCCTGCAGTCTCTGTGTATCTACAGCCTGGCAAACACTGAGGCTGGACAGGCAGTCGTCAATATCATGGGAGTTGGAGTGGACACCATAGATGTGGTCCTCGCTGCACAGCCCAGCAGGTGAATGTGTCTTCATGTCTTTTTGACTTCAGACTAATTGTATTGCCATATTTGGTAATTCATCTATTATGTTTTCTTCTCTGTTCCTGACACTCTGTAGCTGCGGATCAGAGGGTCCTGGTCAGATCCTGATCCAGACAGTCAAACTGGCCTTCTCTGTCACAAACAATGTGATTCGCCTGAAGCCGCCTTCTGACGTTGTCTCTCCTCTGGAGCAGGCGCTGACACAGCATGGAGGTCATGGCAACAATCTTATTGTTGTCCTGGCCAAGTACATTTATCACAAACATGACCCAGCGCTGCCTCGCCTCGCGATCCAGCTGCTCAAAAGACTTGCAACAGTAAGACTTTCAGTATTTATGTACAGTGTCTTGTTTTGGTTTGGTGTAATACTAGACATTTATATTGAACTTACGTTTTTTCTCTAGGTTGCTCCCATGTCAGTCTACGCTTGTCTTGGCAGTGACGCAGCTGCTATAAGGGATGCGTTCCTCACTCGGCTGCAAAGCAAAACAGAAGACATGAGGATCAAAGTCATGATCCTCGAATTTCTTACAGTTGCTGTGGAAACTCAGCCAGGCCTCATTGAGCTTTTTCTCAACCTGGATGTCAAAGATGGTAGTGAGGGGTCAAAGGTATGAAAAACAAAAACAAAGTATGTATATCTCCTTTTACCCTTAGTAGTGTTAATGCTTTTTTTATGTTCTCCTGTAGGAATTCCTACTGGGCGAGTGGAGCTGTCTTCATGTGGTGTTGGACCTGATTGACTCCAAGCAGCAGGGGAAGTATTGGTGTCCCCCACTGCTCCAGCGAGCAGCCCTGGCCTTCCTCCTTGCCCTCTGGCAGGATCGCAGAGATAGTGCCATCTCTGTCCTACGCACCAAGTAAGCACAGTGTCCTCAGACAATAGTTTGACTTGGAACAGTATGAGCAGAAAGACTGGAAGCGGAGGGTATTTAATATGTTACTGCTTTTTTTTTTTTTTTTTTTTTGCACAGAGATCAGTTTTGGGAGAATTTGATGACGCCTCTTTTTGGAACACTCACCCCACCTTCAGACACCACAGAGGTATTTTACTCTTTTTACACTCACCTCATGATTTCCTGAGTAGTTGGATATTGCTGTCCGCCAACTCGAGAACTGTATTTTGCCCTCAGCCTTGTGTTCTGGAGACATGTGCTTTTGTCATGAAAATCATCGGCCTGGAGATCTACTATGTTGTCAGGTAATTTCAGAATCGCCTGTGTCCATATTTATTGTTTTTATTTCATTATTCAAATCTTCGGTAGTTGATGTTAATTGTGTTTATGTTGGTGCAGCGGCTCCTTAGAGCAGTCACTGAAGGATGGGCTACAGAGGTTTTCCAATGCACGGCGCTATGAATACTGGTCCCAGTACGTCAAATCTCTGGTGTGCCACGTGACGGAGATGGAGGACGAAGGCATCTGCTACTTCCCAGAGACCCAGATGTTGATCTCTGCCTGGCGGATGCTGCTGATTCTTTCCACCAGCCATGTATGCTAAGCTTCATCATAGTTGGAATATTTTAGCTGCAGATGTCAGAGCCATGCCAGCTTACCAGCTGTCTTTATGCTAAGCTAACTGGGATATACATAAATCCGCTGCAGTGATAACAGGTGACTTATATGTTTTCAGTCTGATGTGATGCAGCTAACGGACAATTCAACCAAACTGAAGCTTTTCATGGACGTCCTGGACGGGACTAAAGCTGCTGTAAGTCATCACAACCTAAAGGGTTTTCTTGTAATTTGTGTTTGTAGATCTTTTCTTTTCTTTTGTTTTTGTTTGGTTTTTTTTTAAAAATCTACTCTTGTCTACCTCTTTGACTTTCAGTTAACAACGCCCATGTCAGTGCCTTGTCTTCGTCTTGGATCCATGACGGCCACACTGCTACTCATCCTCCTCAAGCAGTGGAGAAGGTGTGTGTTCCTGCATTTGACAGAGTTTAGAAGTTTCCAAAATGTCAACTGTTCTCACTTGATATATTCTTACTCTTCTGTCTTCACTAAACTCTTGCTTCCTGTCTCCAGTGTGGTAGCAACAGCTCCTGACATCCTTTCTCCTCTGTCCCTGATCCTGGAGAGTGTCCTACAAGCTGACCAGCATTTGATGGAGAGGACCAAAGCCAAAATCTTCTCTACTCTCATTTCTGTGCTGCAGATTCAGGGACTCAACAGTAAGAAGCATTTGTGTGCATCTGTCTGTGTTCTGTATTTATTAGATTAGTTCATTAATTTCTTTGGCCACCAGGTGGCGATATTTCCCAGCTGCCTCAGCTGCTGCTGTCTGTGTGTGAGACGGTGAAAGATGAGGCTCTGGCCCTCATTGACAGCACTCGCCACATGAGCCATATGGGAGACGCAGCAGAGGACGAGGACAGCATGGAGACAGACTCTCCTCGCGGGCTGCAGAAGGACCAGAGAGACGGGGTGAGCTGATGCAGGAGTGATACAATTTTTTTTTTTTCTGTTGTAAATGACATTTCCCACTTTAAAAGCTTATTTTGATTCCAGACCAGTTCCAGTTTAAGCTAATAGTCTCTGTTTTCTAAATGTTTTTTTTTTTCAGTATTCTGGCACATTGATGGTTAGAGAAAGGCTCTGATTATTCGTTACTTTTGAAATTTGGTTTAGTGTGAAATGTGATTAATTGCAAATTTTCATAGGATATTTATTATGTCTATTATGTTATTGGAGCTAAGATTTAGTGTTTCTGGAGTTTTTTAATATATTTAGTCCTATTCCTGTTGATCCAGGAGTGCACATGGCATAACAGTGTAAAACCAGTTTGGTTATTTCAGAACTTTCCTTTCTCTTTATCAGGTGTGTGTATTAGCGCTGCACTTGGCAAAGGAGTTGTGTCGCACTGATGAGGATGGCGAGCACTGGGTGTCTGTGATGAGGAAGATTCCAGTCCTCCCCTCAGTGCTGAGCGCTGTGGAGCTCAGCCTGCGATCCAAACACAACGTTTACTTCACTGAGGCTGCACTTCACCTGCTGCTCACACTGGCCCGCACGCCTCAGGTAGAGAGACACACATACACACACACTCCTGCTTTGAATCTTTGTGGCTCTGCATTAATTTAAGATTTCAAAGGTTGAGGGTGTCTTCATTTGCTGTCCAGGGAGCAGCAGCTGTAGCTGGAGCAGGAGTCACCCAGACGATCTGCCTCCCTCTGCTCAGTGTCTATGAGGTCTCTTCAAATGGAGCTTCACAGGTGATAGATGTTTTATCACTGCACATTCATTTATTTTGCTCTTAGCGTGGGACTGGGACACACGCAGGATCTATAAGATTTTAATGGACTATGTCCATGTCCCTGGGTAGAGTTTCTCCCGGAAGTCCCAGGACTCTGCCTGCTGGCCTGGAGTCTACCGCCTCTGCATGTCCTTAATGGAGAGTCTGCTCAAGACTCTGCGCTACAACTTCATCAACGAAGCCTTGGACTTTGTTGGAGTACATCAAGAACGCATCCTCCAGGTAGGACTGTAGGAATGGGCAGACAGTGCCTTCATGGGCAGGGTGTTTATGTGATTATACCCTTTAGAACAATGACAAAGATTATTTTCCATCAATCTATCACTCATTTGTTCAATTATTTAATTGATCTGTAAAATGTCCAGATAAAAGACTGCTCTCCCTTTGCTGAATCTTTTTTAAACCTGAATTATTTTAATAGCTTGTTTTGTTTAATTTCTAAATATTCAAAGATATCAACCAATATACATTTAACCAGGTTTATACACCAGTATTGCAAACACTTAAGGTTGAGGTCACATGTTTCAGTATCACTGCTCCTCTTGTTTGCCTTCTCTCCTGCTCAGTGTCTGAACGCGGTGCGAACAGTGCAGAGCCTGGCCTGTCTAGACGAGGCCGACCACACGGTTGGTTTCCTGCTGCAGCTCTCCAGCTTCTGTAAGGAGTGGCAGTTCCACCTGCCCAAACTGCTCCATGACATACAGGCAAGTGCACGGAACGACAACAAACAAATATAAAGCACAGTTCAACTGATGATTCAGTATTTACCTTTTCCATCTCCTCCCTGCAGGTAAATCTGTGTTACCTGTGCCAGACCTGCACGTACCTGCTGCACAGCAAGAAGATGCTCCATCACTACCTCCAGGTCAGACAGCAAAGCATATTTTTGTATGATTACACAATAGCAGGCCTAGGAATTGTGTTGGAAGGTGCCAAGAAAACTCATGCTGCTTCAGAAATTGTTAGATATTTTTAAGGTATATTCTGATAAGTAAATAATAGCTTTCTGTTTTTTGGGGTCATTTTCTTTTTCAGGCTAAAAATGGTGAGGCGATGCCCCCTGGTCCCCTCCCCAGGACACAGCGGCCCACACAGACCCCAACTAAAGAGGCAGCCTGTGGAGGGGAGAGAGAGGAGGCTGAGCAGAAGGCCCTGCTGGCAGTGCAGTGCAGTCTGCTGAAGATCCTCAGCAAAACCCTGGCAGCCCTGCAGCACTTCACCCCAGACTGCTGCCAGATACTCCTGGACCAGGTCAGACCACCTGAGCTGCTCTGCCTTTTCGTCTCAAAAATGAGTCTAATTCTCAGTTTTTATTGTACTGGATTTGTAAGGAAACCTGTCTGGTAAAATGCTGATGTCCGTCTTTGTCAGTGTATGGACCTGGCGGAGTATAGGACCCTGTTTGTGCTCAGCTTCACAACTCCAGCGTTTGACCCTGATGTGGCTCCTTCATTTGGAACCCTGCTGGCCACCATCAACGTAGCCCTGAGCATGCTGAGCGAGGTCCGTGTCACACGTGTCAGCAGAGTCATAGATATTTTCAGTGACAGCAGATCCCTGATTGTTTCTGTTTGTCTGTAGATGGAGAAGAAGAAGGAGCCAGTTTCCCTCAGCATAGCTTCAATAGCATCATCAGATGAGATCCAAGCCCTGAAGTGAGTAAACTGACACCTCAGCAATATGATCTCTTTATTCCATTCCATTAATGGTGTTTATAATCATAACAGGCCATTCAGTATTCCTATTATACATATAGAACTGCAGCCTAGGAGTGAGTGTGTGTGGTTGTGTTGTCTATATGTGGCCCTGTGCTGGACTGGTGACCTGTCCAGGGTGTCCCCCTGCCTTTCACCCGAAAGAGAGCTGGGATAGGCTCCAGCAGATCCAGGTGACCCTGGTTAAGGATTGAGTGGTTATAGATGATGGATGGATGGATGGACATATAGAACTTGTATTGTTATCAAAAATACGTGTGCTCACCTGTTACCTGACTGGTTCATGGTGTTGTGCCCTCAATATTGCATGGAATGGTAATGTTAAGGATTGACCAGCAGATGACGCCATATTCATTAGGAGAGTAAGCATTTTCAACCATCACCATTCTAATACTGTAACTTTTATTTTTCATGACATTAGCTTTGGTTTGCTCTTCAGGTCTTTGCTGATGTTCACCATGGAGAACTGTTTCTACGTGCTCATCTCTCAGGCTGTTCGCTGCCTCAAAGATCCGTCCATCCTGCCCCGAGACAAACAAAGGCTGAAGCAGGAGCTCAGCTCTGAACTGGTGAGATATGTTTCCTCTGGATACTTTCATAAGAATTCTGGTCCTGTTGTATCTTTTTTTTTTTTTTTTTTTGGTGCTGTAAAAACCTGCCTGGAGTGTTAAGAATCGACTGTGGCACTGTAGAAACCTTATTTATTTTTTGGTAAATGTTGAGAATAATGGCATCTTTATCCTTTATAATATATTGACTGAATATTTTTCTTTCTCTTCACCTTCAGAGCACTCTTCTCTCAAGCCTGTCCCGCCACTTCCGCAGGGGCTCTCCATCATCTCCGGCCACCGGCATCCTCCACTCCACCCAGTCCAAGCCACCCACACCGGGCTCCAAGGCGAGAGATGAAGGTCAGGAACCATTCATCCAGCTTGTTCAGGCCTTTGTTAGACTGGTGCAGAGATAGATGTAGATTTGCAGTAGAAAGGACAGAACTACAAGTGGCATTTTTCCCCAGTACAAATACTGTTTTTTGCATAGTAAACATGTTTTTATACTTTCAGCAGTGCAATTACAAAAATCTCACTTTATTGTACAGTGACAAAGTCTAGTACTTCAAATAGCACAATTTTTTGGTCTGGACTGAGTACCAGTATTTCCTTGTTTAGTAATCAATTAAAATTGTGTTTTGCCAAAACTGCTGCAACTGAATCTATCACAGCCATAACCAAAGTGTTAAAATGCCAATGAAAAGCTGCCTGATGGTCCAAAAACATGTACTATGAGGAGATTTTGGTGCTACTAAACATCAGTCACTGACTGTGGTCCATCTCTCCAGGACCTAGTTTTATAGGTCACTCTGACAGTAAACAATGACAGATAAGTGCTGCCCATTTAAAGCTAATTTCCTCATGTTTAAAATGTAGTAGAAAAACTTTCAGTGTGAAAACCTTTTCTAATTCTCATTTTATCGTGATGTCAACTTTGCTAGTCTTTTTTTTTTTTACTTGTGCTTACCTATGTACACATTTTGAAATGTCTGCTAAGATTTCTATGTTTTAAAAAGGTTATGCTAATAAAGACACTCAAGTACCACAATTAGGTTTTAGATGTTTGTCTTTACTGCATTTACACATAATTCTTTGATCTCACAGCAGCCCTGAACCATCCTATACACAAACTGACAGGGGAAAACAAAAGGCAAGTCTGTAATAAAATAGTGATGTCCTTAAAAGCATCATAAAAAAGAATACAGGAAAAATATTTAACTTACAGCTTACTTACAACTTTTTTTTTTTTTTTTTAAATGCCTTTGTAAGTTTTTTTTTTAAATAAAATGTACAACTTCAGTACCTAAAAATGAGTCAAATTACAGGCAGGTTTCTGTGCAGTTCTAGTACAAACAGGCTTTTACAATGTGTAGACTAGAAGATAATTTTGTGTTTTTAAGCCTACATTTCCTCATAAAGTGTGTACGGTGACTATAGCTTGTGCTCTTTCTGCTTTTCAAGGAAAGTAAATCAAGATAAGAAAAATGATTTGACTGAAATCCTGCCCCAGTTCCCATTTCTCCAAATCTCTACACCAGAGGCAGTGAAGCAGGATTAGAACTAGCTATAGTCACCATACCCACTTTTAGGGTAAGTATGGCAGGTTAACAAGTTGACGTTATCCTTAGAGGGGACAGTTTGAGAGCAGGACAGAATGGCAGGATGAAGATTAGGTAGCTACATTATCAAAAGCAACACCGGGCATTGAAACTGTGGATTTAAGTGCAGTGTGAAGAAATGTGACTGCTGCCATCCTCTGAGGATTCAGAGTGCCTGCCTGTAGTCAGCATAGTGGCAGGAGCACTTATCTGTTCAGGACTAGCGTCTGTCGTGTGTCCTATTGGCCATTGGCTGGGACTTCCTGCAACAGAACAGACAATAACATTGTAACAGCAGCATCAGCATGTGAACACTGACAACAGGCAAGACGTATGTTTCTGGCCAGGGCATATTTTATCCAACCTATTCACTCTATGTCCATAATGTCCAGACACAGTATGAATGGCAGGATTTAGTACATGACTTGTTTTGCTATGTCATGATGCATACAATGTTTGCTTGCAGCATGCAACAGTGAGCGTGAACCCAGTAAAGGTTTCTGAACCTCATGCATCAGCATTCAAAGCCTGCACTTCAACCACACTAACCTTCGTCTGGTGCTTCACACAGGCCTCTTAGGCCAAACAGGGCACAGTAATTTGTCTATCGTTATTTCACAGAGAGGACGAGAAGGAAAAGAGCGATTCACTGAACAGTTCACCACTAAGAAAACATCTGACATTTTTTATTGATGGCTGTTTGGTTGAACTCACCTCTAAATTCCCCCTTGCTTTCTTCAACACGCCATGAGTTAGAGATACTGAGAAAAGAAACAATGATTCATTTTTAGAAGCTAGATACAGAAAATCTGATATTTTGGTTTGGTAAATTACCCTCTTTATCAAAACTAGCTGTTTCTGCTCTAGCATTCAAGCTGTATGAAGAAGAAAAAAAATCTTACATTGATCGATGATGACCCTCTCCATTCCCTCTTTGAGCTGGTTGGTTGTGCGGAGACGTTTAACGGCTCCACTCAGCATCTTCTCCTGCTGCGACAGCCTGCTTTTCAGTCTGGCTATCTCGGTTTTCAGCAGCTCATTCTGATTTGGACAATTAAAACTTTTACATTTGCTCCATATTTACTTAACTAGACATGGTAGTTACAGTGCATGCTTTCAGCGTCTACCTGCTGGTTGGTGCCGTCCCCTGCCGTGTTACCAGCTGGTAAAGTGACTCTCCACACCAGTTTGAGCAGCCGACCAGCCTCCTCTAACACCTGCTGCATTGTGTTCATGCTGCTGGACAGGCCCTTCAGGTGCTGCTGTTCTATCACCTGTGACCATGCACACAATGACAGGAAATCCTTTGCCAAAATGTCTATACTGTGGAAATTATTGAATGGTAGGTTAAGTTTTTTCCTTGCTGGAAAACATCACTTAAACCTCATTACAATCCTCACGTTCAGCTACAAATGAAAACAGTTTGTTAGTACCTTTTTGTCTGAGCTCTGCTGTTTGAGCATGTACAGACACTCCTGCAGTTGTGTGTCCATATTACGCGACAGCTTGCGGCCTTCTGTGATCTGTTTGCGAAGAGCACTGTAGTCTTCGATCAGACCCAAAATATGGCGGCCGTTGCGACTGGCCCACATGCGGTGGCCTGGCACCAGGCGAGAGGGAGCACCAGAGACACTGTCCCCGGAGCTGCTGCTGACTGAGCCACTGTCCACCTGACGAGCATGTTTGTCTTCTGAAGAGATAAATCATGTACAGGTGTTTTAAAATAGGTTCAGTGTTGCTGTCATGTGAACAGTGTCATGCCAACTCTGAGGAGGTTTTCTTACCATGTTGAGACTGAAAGGAGTGACTGTGAGGTTCACAGCTTTCGCGAGCTGGTGACCTGCCCCCTTCATCTAAGACCAACGTAAACCAAACATGAGTTGGCAGGTTCCACGTGTGTCCTTACATTCTTCTGAACTGTGCCTTACATTTACCTGGGGAGGATAGCAGGTAGTTGATGTTGATAGTTTCAGAGCGGTTGGGTCCTCTGAGCAGCTGCTCCTCCAGCCTCTGGCGCAGTGCCGTGTTGGTCTGGATGCTCCTCTCCAGCTGCAGCCTCAGATGCCTGATCTCTGACAGGAGCTCGCCCAGGTCCACAGAGCCAGAGGGAGGGACGGGCTCCTGGGTCGTCTCATTCGATTCTGTTCACAGTCAGTCGACAGTGAAGGAAACATGGGCTTACCTTACATCATCACCACAGCAGTACTATTCGCTTATTGTCTCCAAGACAAGTAAATAATATAACCCATGTCTAATATCAATCACTCTATTGCATAAAATACCTGCAGTACTATTGTGTTTCTGTGCTTCAGTCTTCATCTTTTCGTAGACTTGCAGCTCCACTCGCAGGGACTGAAGGAGATGCTGGGAGTCGGAGAGCTGCTGCCTGTGGAGCGTCACCTCACACTGCAGCCTGGAAACAGAAACCAAACTTCAATGATGAGAAGAAAAACAGCAGTAGGACAATTCATAAAAACAATCATCTACTCTTAAATGATGTGCTGACTATTATTTTAGGGCTGCAACAACTAATCTAAATTATATTATTAAAACAGTTGGCAACAAATGTATTTATCTATTAGATGGCAGCAGTGGAGAAGAGTGAAAGTCCCTATAATATTCCATTGTTTTGAGTTGAAAACAGCTATATATTCTTTTGTAAAATTCTGATTAGTCGATTAGTCAAAAACATTGATTGATTGATTGGTTATTGAAATAGTTGTTTGTTGCAGCCCTATGGTATTTTCTTTTAAAGGCTGACAACAGGTTTGACAATGCAGATAAGAACATTACAGATTAGACAGCACCACAAAAAATGTCTCCAAAATTGTAACTAAACTGAATCAACACAAACATTTTCTATCAAAACTTAGTGATGGCTGACAAACGGAGCTATACAGGAAAGCGAGAGGAGAAGTGACCTGACACTAAACTAGAGGCCAGGTTTCAGGTGTCTGCCTCACTCAGTTGTCTCAGTAGAAACTGGTGCATGACATTACATCCCACCATTATGGTATGTAAGATAAACTGTATTAATTTCAAGTATGCATGCACGTGTTCATGGATGAGCCTTCAAAATGACAGACTATCATGAGTTTGAGTTGTTCTAATCGTATGAAATACTGGTGGTAGTCACAAGCTTTAAAAAGGTCAACAGCAGCTGTGTAGTTTCAGGTTGCATGGAGTAAAGTAGTTATGATAGTATGAGTGTACTGAGGACATATCAAGAAGTGTGTGCTAACAATTCACTAATACATGACTGTGTGTGTACCTGTATAGCTCTTCTTTGCTGTAGTGCAGTGAATCCTGCAGCTGTGAGTTTTCTTGGCTGCTGAGCTCCAGTCTCTCCTGCAGTCGACTGTTTTCCTGCCTCAGAGCTTCACACTCTTTCCGGCTCTGCTCCAGTTTGGCTGTCCACCGGGCCAGAGTCTCCTGGAGCTTCTTATTCTCCTTTAGCTTGTCTAGATTGGGGGGGAACAAAATTGTGTCCAGCATTGTATCAGTGATAAATTTGTGTAAATATTTGAATGGAATATTTGAAGCAACTGTGACCTGACCTCTGTTGCTAGGAAAAAGCCTTTTACCTCTAGACTCTAAGCTGAGCTGTTCCTTCAGAGTTTGGTTTTGTTCCCAGAGGAATCGCACCTCATTGGCCAGCTGACCCTGCTCCTCACTGCCATGGATGAAGATGTTGGTAGCTGCTGAAGAGAAGTTCATGAGTAAAGGTAGTTTCCATTTGGTCTGTAGAATTTCCAGGAATAACACAGAGTGTACCTGGGTCTTTCTCCACCTCAGCCAGTCTCTTCTCCAGCTGTTCCCTGAGACGGTCATTGGTACGAATGCTCTCCTCCAGGCGTTGCCGCAAAGCTCGGATCTCCTGTAGATGCTCGGCCAGTAGGTCTGAGCGATACACATGCACAAAGCTCAGTTAAACAAATGGGGACTGAATATTGCATTTACTTAAAAAATGAAAAGGGGGACTAATAAGCGAAAGATGGTGTCTTTGATTAGTCAGTTAAATGTTAAGGCTTTGTAACTGCATTATCCAAGTTCTAAAGACAAGCTTCCCAACTACCACCAAGGCCATAATAGATAAAATACAACTCACTGTAACAATTAGTTAGAATTTTATATGTTCAAAACATTTTTAGATCTTGCTTCTTCAATTGAACTGAACTATTGCTGTATGAAGTATATTGTACTAGTTACTGTTAAACCTGAAAAATCTGAACGTACTAATATTATAATCACCTACCTGAATTCATTGTACCAGACAGTTCTACAGCATTCGTTTTGTGAGCTGATGTCTCCTCCTGTGCTTCCGTCTGAAGTCCTGAACTCTCCTGGTTGTGGTTCTGATCATGTTCCTGATGGTAGGAGCTGGTCTGTGTTATAATTGTGCGATGCAGGTCCAGTTCGCTGCGCAGGGTGGCGTTGAGCTCCTCGCTGCTCCTCAGCCGCTCCTGCAGTCGGCTGTTCTCCCTCTGCAGGCCCTGCAGTCTGCAGGCAGTGTCACCTTCCTCCTGTGCTCCTCCTACAGGAGAGACAGCTGCTCCCGTCCAGTCAGGGGGGTGTCGACGGCCTACACACACGCAGAGAGACAAGAACGGATACATACATCCATCATGTGCAAAACATTCATTTTTCATGCTTTTATTGTTGTGTGCAGCCTGTTTCCTCTCATCACCCTTCACATTAAAAATAAGTCAACAAATGACAGAAATTTATTGAACAGATACATTTTTTTAAAATGTAATTTAAATAAATTGAGTTTTAAATTGAGCATTAAACTGTTGAATCAACTCAACTAATTTAGTTTAATATAACTGGATTTTGTGGTTCATGCCTAAGGAACTATAGTTCATAAACGGGATGTCATCCACAGTCTACATACTAACACTAGTAGCTGCAGAACAGGATGGGCCACTATAATGTCTGGAGCCAAAAAAAACAAGTATTCACAACTAGTGGTGTTGCACTGAGGGACTTCTGAGTTCTGATCCAGAGGCCCCTCTGCTGGACCTCTCACTTATACACAATTCCACACTATGTCTTTCCCAGAGGGAAACGTAATTGATGATTGAACTGGATAGGTGGTACTGAATAATGCACATCTGAGTGCCGATGGATCGAAACTAGACACCTGTTCTGCCCTTGAGGGGTGTGCTTTGTCCTGCGGGATGCCTCACTGCAACAGAATGGGTCTGAGTGGAAAATAAGTGGTATTACAGGCTGTGACTACAATGTCTGGCCCCATGGACAAGGAGCTCAGGTGATCTCTATGACATACCACTGGGACAAGAAAAGGAGAAATATATTCATTTGAAATGCCGCAAACTGAGGGAATCCTGACTGAGGCCAGCATCTTTGACACTTATGACTATAACTGACCTTGGCTTTCATAAACATTAACAAATGAATGATATAATTAAGGTTATGTTCAGGTATGGCATGTGAATCTGCTTACTGTGAGCTCGAATGCCATCTTGTGTGGCCAAACTGCTGTGGCAGGAGGAGGAGGTCCTGTCTGAGTGGTACAGATCAGAGTGAGAGCTGTGATGGCTGCTGGGGCTTTGCCCTCTGACCTGGCTCTGCAGACTCTGGATCAGTCGGTTTTTCTCCTGTAGCTCTTTAGCTAACCTGGGCAGAGGAGGAACAGGAAGTGGTATGAGTGATTTTAACAGCAGCTGGAACAGCACAGTCTTTGAGAGAGCTGGATTCTAGCCCTCGCATCATGCTGCTGAGTGTTAGAGAACAAAAAAAGCAAACAGCTCAAGAAGCAGCACTCAAAAAGAGAAGACCAAACAGGTCATGGAGAAAAATAACTATATTCCTCAAAAGATGGACTGTAGCATTCAGCTGAAACACGCAGCTGGAAAATATTAAAGAGGAGTCCACAGCAAACAAAATGCTCTGTCTGGAACAAAGCCACTCACAAGTCCAGCTGCTCCCTGGTGCATTCAACCAGTGTTAGGTTTTGGTAGACGAGGAGACTGATGTGCTGCTGCAGCAGCTCCCTCTCACTTTCTAGCTCCACACGCAGATTATCTAACTCCTGATGGATTCTTGCTGGGCTGTCAGGAGGCTCTCTCATGCTCTCCTTGTACGACAGCAGTGCCACTGATCCCTGCTGAAGCTCCATAACACTGCCCACATCAGTGTTAACATGGATTAACCTACATCACTACGCACAATTTTGATTTCTAATCTAATGGTACTAAAGTGCTGCAGAAAATTAATTAGCTGTCCTAAACTAAGTCAATGTTACTCCTAAAAAAAAAAAAGAAAGATAATACAGTAATTTATAGAATCTAAAAAATTCTACAATTAAATGTGTTTTGGAAGAAATCTTGTATGTAATGTCTCATCTGCCTTGTAGAAGATAAGGCTTCACAAGCCATGTAAAACTTCTACAGCAAGAAAATTCAAAGTCAGCATGATTTTAAAAGCTTTCTTTTTTATTTATTTTTTTCATATCTAGCTCACATCATTATCGTTGTAGTGCAGTGTCCAAATATAAAAGGCCATAGATAAACTATGGAGAAGTTTTACATGGCAAAACTGAAAAAAGGAAAATTGAAACTGAAAAATTTTAAATTGAAACTAAAAAAATGAATTATTTACTTTCAATGTCCTCATTATTATATCATATGGTCTCATATCTTATTCCATACAAAACAGTATTCCAAACCAACACCACATGCACTGTCCAGGTACCCAGGGTAATTAAGACAACAATAAACAAATGCAGTAAGACCGTGAGACATACCTGCGAGACAGCTCTAGAGCAGCCACATTCTCAGTATCCTGATGAGGTTCTCCTGGCAAACAAAAGACAAGATGCTGTCAAGAAACTGTCTGTAGGAATCAGTTGTCTGTTCTTTTGTGTTCATCCCTTTCCGCTTTCTCTTTGTTCAACTACGGTCAGTCGGGTTCATATGACTAAGGCAGACCTGTTTGTAACACTTCTTTCCTGTCTGAACCTTTACTAAATCTTTACTGTGATTTATTCACTGCCCAGTCAGTCAATGAGCAGTTGTTAAAGCCCGTCATTATTCATTGCTTGCATGTATGCTTGTTGGAGTTGTGTGTGTTTTGGCAAAGTAATGTATCATAAATCAAATGATATCTAACAATTAACTGTGCAGTGTGGCTCTGATTAGCACCATATTTCAAAAGATAAGGAATGAAAATACCATCCAGACAGCAGTTACTTTTGTCCAGCCATCCCTCCAGGCGGTCCAAAAGACTCAGGCTTTTTTCCAACTGCTCTTTGACCACCTCCCCCATGTAGTAGTCGACTTCACTGGCCTGCAGCAGCTCCTTGAAGGCCTTGCTCAGCTCCTCCAGCTGTCGGCGCTGCAGGGTTCCCAGCCTGCGGCCCTCCTTGATCTGCTGCCTCAGCTGGGACAGCTCCCTGGCCTGCAACTGCACCAGGGAGTCAAGTCTGTGGAGATGGAATAATAATAAGGAAAAAAAACACCAAAGTGGACAGCATGATACAAGATTTCACTTGAAAGTGCAGGTTTAAAAAAAGCCTGCCTACCTTGCAGGTGATGTAGAGCGACTGCGAGTCTGTTGCAACTGTTCACCGATGCTTGGGTTCTGGGACCTCTCTTTTTCCAGTTCCATATTCAAAAGGCTGGTTTTGTCCTTCTGCTTATCCCCAATTCTTTTCTCCCTCAGCTGCCCAGTTCTGTAACTTCTATCTTGGCTATGGTCCTCCTTCTGAGTCCCTTCTTGATCCTTGTTCATGGATGGGTCAGAGTTATTGGCAACAAGGTCACTGGAGAGGGAGTTCCTACGCAGAAGATTCTGCATCTGGAGGATGAGTTTGGTCTGGTTTTCTAGCTGGACCTTCAGCTCTCTGACTTGTGCCTGAAGCTGGAGCGGGTCTTCTGAAATACCGTACTCGTCATAGACATGTAGGCTCTTCAAACTGACCTGAGGAAGTTAGCAAAATTTAAACATATGTTACTTTTTCTAGTATAATGCTGTTTAACTGCTTAGCTTAAATACTTGTTTGCATTTTCAAATAATATGTTTTCAAATTTTTGTAACAAATTATTGGGGTTGCTGAAATGTAAACTTCCCTGGATACAATAAAGAGCAGGACAGAGCTACTAATGTTAGCCTGCAATGATATATTTGTAGTATCAGAGAATTAGGGAAACACTACACAGTGAATGTGGTCCTTCTGAACAGGGCTATGACCCTACAAACTAATGTGGGTGATGATGTGTTCTTCGCCTTGAAAGCAACTGTCAGCAAGCATATACTAATGATTACTGCCTACATTCAAGCAGGTAAACACCGTATGCAGTGCTATGATAGCACTACAAATTTGATATGACATACAGAAAAATGCTGTTTAGAGGAGGGGTTTAGTGACCCAAAAGCTGAATACCTTTGCTGAACTCAGAGCTGGTGAACTAGGATATGGGGTGCTGGAGGCTGAGTCCAGGTTTTCTGTAGAGGAGAATGTTGCCTGTTCATGCTTTAGCAGGGAAGGGAGGCTAGAGGCACTGCAAATAGGGTTCACACCAACCTCTAAATCTGGCAACACAACACAGAAAGTCAAAACAAAAAAATTACAAATTCTAGAAAGCAAAAAGGTGATTGCACCATGAAGAAAAACATTGGAGATACAGTGAAGAAATAAAAGTGAAAGGTAACTGAGTGCTGGAAAGACATTCCCAAATTTCCAAGTGAAAACATGCAAGAATTCATCAATACTGAGTACTGACAACCCAGTCAGGTTTGGGGAAAAATGTTAAAAAATCCCAAGTTAGAACCAGAAGAGAGAATGTGTAGTTATGACACTGAAAAATCAAAACTCAAGGTAAGAGACCATGTCACAGTTGCGTCTGTTCACTCCTCATGCAAAGAAACTATCCACATTTGAGATTAGTGACCACTCAGCAGACAGACATGCAGTCTGTCCAGAGGCCGTCTACCTGTGCTACTGCTCTCTTCCCTATCGTTCTCACTCTTGCCACTGGTTTCGTAACCCAGGTCCTGAAAATCCACCTGCACGCCTTTGTCATCCTGCTCCAGAGCTGGCATTGGAGGTAATATATGGTGGATTAGGAAGAAATCATTTAACGTGGACAAAATACTCTCTCCTTTACTCTGTTTCTGATTAATTAGGATTAATGAAAAGGTTTAATTTCACACAAACATATCATTTGCAGATTTACAAAATGAATCCAAATTTAAATTTTTTAAGCAAGTACCTTCAGCATATGTTATCTTACCTTTTTGTACAGTTTCAGTGGAAGGTGCCTTAGTAAGAGCAGTGGCCAGTTTCTCCTCCAAGTTTTTACATGCTCTCTTCTTCTCCCTCAGTGCTTTATGGAGAGTTTCTAGTTGTGCTTGCACATTTGGAGGTAACGCCTTTCCATCCTGCACTGTCCTGTGAGCCTCACTCTCCTCTCTATGGCCCCTCTCCTCTTGTAGGGAAACCTGCAGTTCAGAAATTCTCTGAGAGCAATCACTGAAGACCTTGTGGAGGAGACAGAGATTTTCATGGAGATCTTGGTGATGATGTCCCTTTGTTCCAGCTGAAGTGGTGGACTGACTGCTGTTGGATTTAGTGGATGGCTGAGTGGGTCCTCTCAATTCCTCTCTCTCTTGCAGGGCTGCCTGAAGTCTGTCTAAATTCATCTGCAGGTCAGAGCTGATCTGTGATGATCCATCAGAAGGTAAGGAGCTGGTGTTTGAACAGTGTGCTGCCAAAGAGGCAATGGCAGACTCTGCTGCATTAACGAGATTCATCAGAACTGTCATCATCTCCTGATTCAATCTAGTGCTATCAGAGCTTCTTCTTGCCCTTTGGTGTGTATTTGACTCCTTTTCTGCTGCTACCAGCCTTGAACATTTATCATCTTGGCCCACACTGTCGCTGTTATAGTCCTGTTGTGCAGCAGCATCTGCAGCTCTTAGTTTTTCCTGCAATTCTGCATTAACCCTATTCTGCTCGCAAAGTGCCTCCTGCAAAGAGTCTGCATGTTGTTGCAACTCCTGCATAGAGTTCTCTGTATTTCCAAAAACAATCCTTGACCTCTCTCTGTTTGAGGGTGCATTCACTTGCTGTAAGATGTTCTCAATCTTTAAGCAGAGGTCACTGATCTCTGGACTCTTTGCTTTGCTGTCAGAGGAGGAAATGGCTTGCTCTGCCGAGTTCAGAAGTTCTATAAGTTGGCTGTTGAATTCATCCTTCTCCTGTAGGGCTATTTGTAGCTCCATGCATCTGCTGTGGAGGGCAGCATCTAACCCCACTGAGCCAGAGGCTGTGGCAAAACTGGCGTGCAATCCAAATCCTCCTTGGCTTTCCAGACTGCAAGCAGTCAGGTATGCAATAGTGGATTTTGCAGCCTGTAAGGCCTGCACATAACGGTGATTAAGCAGTTCGTTATCTTGAAGCTGAGTATGGAGCTCTTCAAGCTGCTCACTGAGCTTACTGATCAGGGCCTCCTTCTCCTGGCACTCCTGGTGGAGAAGCTCCAACTGGTTGAAAAGAGCATCAGTCTGAGCATGATCCAACGTGTGTCCAGCTTCAGAGCCCTTGTCCGACCCTACTGGACTGCTGCTACCATGTGTATATCTAAGTGTGGAAAAGGGGGAAGTGTTTTGGTAAAGTAATTTGGGGGAGTCACAGTCTACATGCTGGTCAGAATAGACATCATCCGAGTGAAGGTGCTCAGGTGCATTAGTTTGTAAATGGTCACAGGTAAGAGACTGCCTGCTGCTGCCCGCTTCCGCTCTCATCCTCACAGGGACAGGGAGGCGAGATTTACCAGCCTAAAACAAATAAATACAACAGATTTAAAGAAGTTAGACATTGTGCGGGGAGCAATGTGGTGTGTTCTTCTATTAATATCATGGTACAAAACTTACCCCATGTCTTGCAACATGAAGTTTTGTGCTCTTGATCTGTGAGTGGCCTTGGGGTTGTGGACTTTCCATCCCCTCTGTGACAATTAATTCAGTGGTAACAGGGGTCTCCCCTTCTAACACCTCATTACACTTCTTCTCTCTCTTCTCCTTCAACAGCTTGATGGCCTTGGAGTTATCTTTTGTCTCAGGCTTCAGTGTCTCCATACACTGTTTCAAATCAGCCTGTCCATCACTGCTGTTCCCTGAGGCATCAGTGCTCTCTTTTTCTTTACACTCAGTAGATTTTTGTTCTTTCAGGAGACCTCGCAGCTCCACATTCTCTGATTTAAGTCTGAGCAGCTGCTCTCTGCAAAAGGGAAATAACGGCTGGATTATTGTCTCTTACAGTGGAAAATCAGGAGCAGAATCCAGACACCACTGAAGACAAGACCCACCTAAAGTGCAAGACTGATGTAGCCCCCCAGTCAGTCAGCAGGGATTTAAGTGCTAGTATATCTGTGTTGTTGTCCCTACAATCTCCCTCTCCAGTGTCCCAGGCGTTATTGTCAGACTGAGTGTGCTCTCTGCTCTGGCCAAGGCCACTGTCCATATTCCCATCATCCAACAGCTTTCCAGACAGCAGCTAAAGGGGAGTAGTTTTGAATTGTTCTTAAAGTTACATCAGAAATGCACATTCTCATAATATTTGCATTGAAATCTGTCTTTAAACTTTCAAGAGTTTATTTTGATAGATTATCATCAGTTTCATACCTGTCCTAGTGTGATGTCTGTCTGGCTCTCTCTGTCCTGAGCAGAGGGGTGTGTCTTGTTACTGTGAGCCAAAGGCTGTGTCTCGTGCATCTTTCCTAGCTGCTAGAGTAATGGGATGGGAGGCGAGTATGACACACATGGCTCGGTAAAAAAAAAAACATAACGAGGGAACAGAATCCATAAAACACTGCACAGCAACAGCAGAATGGCACGATGTGTCTAATGTGGCATGGCAAAGACAGAGCATTTCATGGGACACAGAGATAAAAAACAGGGACTGATTAGGAAAGGTGACAGAAAGAAAAAGAGGGTTTCTCCTACTACAGATGAGAAACACATTTGTTAGAGAAACAAGACATATAGCTCCACAGAGTAGAGGGACATTAGTTATAGGCTAGACAGAGCAGAAGATAAGATGTAGGTTTAAACATTAGAAAGAAGTTAAAAAGGTGGATGTTAGGACAATGACTCAGACATGATTCTTTGTGTATTTGCTAACTGTGTACATGCTTTGCATACACTTGCTGATAAATGACAGAAAAGCGTGTTTACTTTTAAATGTATTAAATAAACTTCAAGTACAACTTCCTCCTTTTGTAGCTGTTTTTTGTGGCCTCTAACCTGTTTCCAAGGGCTACTATTGGCCATTTCTTCATCCTCCTTGTGGTAAATGGCATGTCCTGATTTCTCCAATAGTAACAGTCGGCTCTGCAGCTCATTGTTTAAAGTCTGCAGTCTACTGACGCAATCCTGCAGCTCCAATACCTAAAGTCCAGATGCACACATTTTCATCCTTTTGAATATTTCTCTTCCTGCATTTGATTGTTTCATTCCAGCAAACAGTTCGAAAAGGATTGTACCTTCTGTTTCAGCTCTTGTGGAGAGAGTAAAGACAAGCTATCATCATGGCCCTCTCCCACACAGATACTCATGTAGGAAGTTTGATCACCAATAAAACTCAAAGTGTCACCTGAAATACACACAAAGATATTAAGACTCACAGGTAACAAAAGAACTCCCGTTTACCAATACTTGTTGCAGGACGCATTGGAATATAAAAATATGTTGATTTTTTTTCTGCTCTTACCACCATCATTGGCCCCACCAACTCCTCCACCACGGTTCTGGATGGCTCCTAAGCGAGCCTGCAGAGAGGCATTCCACCGCTGTGCATCTTCAAGCTGATGCCTCATGCTCTCCAGTTCTTTAGGATCAATGAGGTCCTTACCTAAACAGGTACACACAAGGACACTCACTGCCATGTCTCTGGGTGACAAGAATAAGTTAAGTTACAGTGCATTTAATGTGTAATGTGTGGTTAAGTCAAAATGTTGCTTTAAATGAACATTTGTTTTTCTACTTCATAGCAACATATGTAAACATGCATAAACTAGTCAAAAAGCACAGACTTTATCAAAGACTAAATACGGCTCTAAAGGAAAATAATTGACAAAATTAAAATAACATATAATGTAGTTTAATGTAATTTTATGACTATGTATCTGAAACATCTAATTCTGCTCATGAAGATTGTTATAAATTTAAAAAAAAAAAAACATCTTACGATAGCTCTGTGCGTAATGAAAGTAAAACTACACTGCTACTAATTACATAACAAATTCCCAGTAGTGTGAATTATGTAAGCTAACAGTTAAATTCAATAAGTGAAAAAAGCTGCAGTGTCTAAAGTGAGTTTATGATCTACCTCCAAAGAAAACCATGCATTGAAAAAAAAATCCATATAATAAGAATGATTATTATTTACACTAAGTGTTTTTTTTGTTTGTTTGTTTTTTTACATATACCATATATACACATACAAACATTGGGAAATTACGATTACGTAACCAGAAAAAGAAACGTGGCTCAATGGTAAACAGCAGTAAGTACCGTAGTGTGGCTGTGTGAACGTGAGCTGTGGGCCTGTTACTTACAGCTGACCTATTTATACACCTGGCTCTCTTGACGCAGGGGATGAGCATGCATAAGTGAGCACATGCATGCATGTTAACACACAATGAAGTAATTACGATTAGACAGCTCCCTGAGTGTACAGTGACACTACTGATCAGTCTCAAGGCTGTGTCCTGATGTCACAATTCATCCAAAGCACTAACTGCTAAATTACATTCACTGAGAGATAAACTGTGTTATTATGGCCACTCTATTGCTGTATTAACAAGCTTCAGTACTGTTCTTAAAGTTGTTATATAAGGACATGCTTATATAGTTGAACCTCTAATTCATGTGACAGATGTTTAGTTGGGTTGGATTATTAATGAGAAGGACATTGGATGATGATGATGATGCAGTCAACAGACAACCAAACCTTTTAATGGGACAGTTATAACAAACAGACATGTTAAAAGTGAGAGGCAGAGAGGAAGACAGGCCAACAGTAGCCTTTATTCACCCTTTAAATAAAGGACAGACAAAGTAAGAAACTAAGAAATGTAAGTGGGAAACTGTGACATTTAAAAGAGTGACAAAAAAACAAAAACAAAAAAAACAAACAGGTGTGGACAAAAACAGGCAGATGAAAAGGTGATGATGGAATGAACAGTAAACAGAAAGTACACAAAACTGAGTGACAGGACCAGGTGTACATGCATAATAGCGTGACAGATGAAGAGGGGATGTGAGACTGTCAGCAGGAAATGTTGGAGCAAACACACGACCAAAAAAAAAATATATATATATATGTTTGTGCATATCGTGTGTGTGTGTGTGTGTGTGTGTGTGTATATATATATATATATATGTATATGTATATGTATACATACATAGATAGGTAGATTTGTAGATATCTTTTAACAACTTAAGGACTAAGGACATGACCTTTCCTTTTTTCTCTATTTTCTTTCTTTCACTTCTCATTATCATCTACCGACCCATGTTTTTGCACTGCACCTTCTCTGAGTTTGGCTCTGTTTATTTCTCTCTGCAAGTCGTCCCTCAGCTCCTCATTAGTTTTGACGCTGTCCTCTAGCTGCTGCCTCAGAAGTTGCACTGCTGTCAGTTCCAGCTGAAGAGCATGGAGACGCTGGGCACTGCCGAACACACACGCACATACTGACAGTGAGGTTTCTTCATAAATAAAGTTAACCCAATGAAAGTTTGTTTGACCATTGTCCCTACCTGTCCTGCTCCTTTACAGTTCTAACCAGGCTGGAGTAGAGCTGTTGTTCAGCTCTCAGGGCTTTATTTAGAGCATCATGTTCCTGTTGCAAAGCTATTAGGTTGGGCAAAGCCTTAAAGGAGACAGGAAATAACAGGGAAATTATCTTAGTGTTAAAAGATTAAATGTAAAATATGTTATTTTCTGGTATTCTGTTCATCAGAAATGTAGGTAAAGCTTTCAGTTTACTTCTTGCTGGCTGTCTCCACCAATCATAGTACTCTCTCTTTGTGGAAGCCCAGGTAGTGATCTGTCCATGCCAGAACCAATGACTTGTTCCTGGATATGACCAGCCTGACTGTCCCCTCTCTGACTGAGGCGCTGGTGAAGAACCTGCTCAGAGACAAACAAAACCCAAGAACTGCTGGAGGAGAGGTCATACAGTGTATAAGCTCCATTTTTAAAGCTGCTGTGTGTTTCATTGTGTCACTTTAGGTCTGTGAATAGAGCAATCCTTACACTAATAATCTCATCTTTAGTCTTCAGAGTAGCAACCAGTGACTCAATATTAGCAGCCTGACCTTCACTGCGACCCTCCAGCTCAGATAACAGTGACTGTAGCTCTGCCAATGAAATCTGGATCGAGAAAACAATGTAAGCCATAGCAAAAAAACACACATGTTGGGAACAGTGACCAGACAGTAGACATAATTAAATGCTTACCACCAACATACCTTCAGTTCATTCTCTCTTTTCAGTGCTTTGTTCAGTGCCTCCGTTTTCTGTGCTAGCTCCTTCTTCAAGATGACGACTGTCTTCTTATTCAGTGGAACATTCTCCACATTATCCTCATTGTTTCTCCTGGACAGCTCAGCTTCAGAGCAAACAACAGAATCAAATGTAAAGCCAACCTATTTCTCACTTAATCCATAACTTAATCCATTAACATCCAGTGAGTGGGTTTAAAGGTCTCACCTTCATTCTCATCCAACTTCTCCTGCATGATCTGGATAGTTTGTCTGAGCTCCAGTACATGATCCGTCTCCTCCTTCTGCCTCATCTCTGCCAGAAACCTGTCTCTCTCCTGACCACGCTGCAAAAGCTTCTGCAGAATGACAAGGATAACATGTTAGCACACTGATGTACAAATGATACCTTACATTTCGTCAAAATAAGGTACCAAAGTCAAAGTCGAAGAATATGTGAAGCAGGGACAAAGAAGTATGGGTTATTCTCTTTAGGAGGTTTGAATTCCTGTCTTTGTTAAACTTATAAGTCAAGCACATTTCACAGCTGATTGACTGTTGTATCCAAGAGGAACATACATTGATGAGGCTGTCTTTTTCAGCAAGCAGAGCTCTGAGCTCAGCAGTCTCTAGATAACCCTCTTGGGCTGTTGTGGAGCTTTGCTTCTCAGCAGTGGCAATCTGCTGCTGCCTCTCAGAAAGCTGCTTCTTTAGTTCCTGAATCTCTTGAGTACGCTCAGACAACATGCGGTTGTGATGCTCTGCAGATTCCTACAGATAGAAAAAAAAAACAGATTAAAGTAAAGAGAGGTAGAGTGGGCACATTTAGAAGTTAAAGATGTATGTCATCTGTTTGTTTTCCTAATTAAATGGCGACCTTGAGAAGCTGATCCTTGCTGCTAATTGTAGCTAACAGCCCTTCCACAGCACTCTCATTGTCTGCAACCAGCCTTTCCCTGGCCTTCACAGCTTCAGCCAGCATAGCTTCTGTGACCTTTAACCTCTGGCCCATCTGTTCAGCAAGGTCACGTGCATGAGTCTGTGACTGGCTTAGCATTGATTCTGCCATTTCCTACAGACACACATTCATAGAGGAAGGTCAAAAACTACCCCAGACAAATATCTATAAATAGTGTCTGTATACAGACCAGGTTGCAATTGTGAAAACATGCTATGACCATCACTGGATATACAACAGTGGGTGTGAAGGTGTCACTTAACCTCCATGTCCTTTGTCTTGCCCTCCAGGGATAACTGTAGCTGGTTGATGATGGAGTCCTTCTCCCTCAGTGATCTGTTTAGGTTATCTTCAACATCTTGTTTGGCTCTCTGAAGGTTTTTGAGAGTATTTGCAAGATGCTGCAGCTCTGCATCCTTCTCCTTGATCAGACTGTCAAAACTCTGAAAAGAAAACAATTGGCAGACAGATGCATCAAACTGAAGTTCAACCTCCCAAAAGCACTTTCTTTACTGGTTACAAAGAGAAAGGAAACATTTCCGGCCCCAGTTTCTAATATTTATCCTCCATCAACAGCAGTGACAGCTACTCACATTGATGGTTTCCTCATTGTGAGAAAGCAAGTTATTGAGCCTTTCCAGATCTCTTTCCTTCTCCCTTAGAGACAGTTGCAGCTGGTGTATCTCATTGTCCTTCTCCTCAATGGCAGCAAACTTCTCATCCAGTGCTTGCTGTGCAAGAGCAAACACACCAGTGTCACATTCAAATTCTAATTGCTGTGGTGAAATGAGTGCAGAGAAGAAATGCAAACCTCCAGAGCCTTCTCCTTTTCTTTCAGCCTTTGCCGCAGCTTAGAAAGCATATTATCATTTCCTCCTGGGCTTTTGCTTTGCTCAAATTCTCTGACCATGTTTTTGTACTCCTGATAACACAGACGAATATGGTAAATATGTTAAATGTCAATTTTTATGAACAAAATACACACAAGATTGAATCTTTTGGCCTAGAATATGCCTATATTGTGTATGTTCCTGGTTTTGTGTTACCTGTAGCTGCTGCTCTTTGTCAGCTAGGGTGGACGTAAGACGCTGGATTGTGACTTCATGTGCTTGCAGTTTTCTTTTGGTTTGATCCAGCAGCTCCTGGTACTGCTGTTCCAATGTACTTTCCCTTTCCCCAATCTCACCACTCAGCTTCTTCAGTTGATTGTTCAGATCCTAAAAGGGGCAATGGTAATACTCTCACACAAAAGCCAATATTTGAATGATGACAGTAAAGAGTGCTGAGATGACAATGTCTGATGGCTTAGTTTATTCAGAAAAATTCACCAGACACCACGTTTTCTGCTGTCTTACATTCAGGGCTTTGTCTCCTTTCTTCTTCTGTTGTTGCAGATCCTCCAGATCTAACTCTAGCTGGTCCTTTGCTTGCTGCATATCAGAGAGCTCCTGCTCCTTCCTGTCCAGAGCTCGCTGTAGTTTTTGGGCTTCAAGCAGCTTGGCATGGTGTTCTCCCTGGAGCTGGGCCAGCTCTGTTTGCTTTGCCATTAATAGGTTTTGGTGCTCCTCTACTCCCTGAGGGACATATGTAAGAAATATTGACTTTCAGAGACTGCAATTTGTATTTGCCATTGAGATGAATATAAAACACACAAACATGTTTCTCTTACATTCTAGAGTTTCTAACAACACAATAAAATCTTTGAACATACAGAAACAAACATAGAGCAAAGAGTTAAAATTAACATTATCATACAGGGTCAGGGTTTGGCTCTTTACAAAAGATGCCACAGGTCTGTCATGGCACATTAGAACTTGCCTGGTATTTCTGCAGTTGGGCTTTATGTGCTGCCTCTCTAGCCTTGGCCAAAGCATCATCCCTGTCTTCAATCTCATGACACAATTCTGCAATCTTTGCAATACACAGAGAAAGATAGACTGGTTTTCTAAGAATACTGCATAAAGGAAACTAGTGAGACAAGCAAAAAATGATCATAATTCAAAGCAATAATTAGGATCCACATATTACCACATCTAAAATGTGTTAACAATAGCATTAAACACACCTCTTTTTCCTTTTCTCTGAGGATCTGAGTAAGCCCCTGGATTGTTTTGTCTCTCTTCAGGGCATTTTTCTTCTCTGTGTTGAGCTCATTCTCCTTCTCCTCCAATTTCCCTGACAAGGTCTGTTTATATGAAGAAGAGATTTTATTAACAAAGCTCTTAATCTAATCAGAAATATTAAAGTAAAACATCTTTGTGTACCTTGTTCTGTGTCTGGGTATCTTCCAGTGTTTTTCCCAGGTTCTCAATGGTGCTTTTTGTCTGTGTGAGCTCTTCAGATAGCTGCTGACTGTAAGAGTCTAACTGATTCATCTCACTCTTCTTTTCAGCAAATGCGGACAACATAGGAAACAGTAAAAGGAAAACATATTTTAATAGCTACAATGTTAAAAAGCGAAGCTGGCTGCCTGGCTGGGATTACTGAAAAGTACTACCTCAACTATGACAGGGATATATTCATCATCAAATTCCTCTGTAAGATCAGGCAGGGACTTCCATTCTGCTCCTTTCTGAATGTGCTTAGCTCGGAGACTAAGAGGGCCAGTGCTTAACCTCTTCAGTACAGGGATGCGGCTCCCAGCAGGGGCAGAGACTCGCTGCTTGGAGATGCAGCGCAGGAGTTGGATCAGGTCAGAGATCAAAGCAGCCTGACCTGAAAAGCTGCGGGGCTGTGCTCTGGACATAACCTTTCCTCCTGCGTCACCAGTCACATGACATCTGGCAACCCGCAACTTGGGCTCCCTGAGTTTTAGTTTCAATGGAGGGTTGGAAGGGATGTCAGAGGAAAAGTCTAGATTCAGGGACTGCAGGGATGTAGAGCGACCTTTAAATCCAGGTTTAGGTAGTATGCCCTTACGCTGGACCAGGTCAAGGTACATGCTCTGCGAACGGTGGCGCGTACCACGGAGACCAAAGCTCTTCATAGAACCATCAAACCCTACACCTGATCCAAGTTTCCTAAGGCCTGAGCGCACTGGGAAGAGCCCTCGACTAACAATTCGATCCAGACTCACACACCTTCTCATGCGATTCTCTGCGTGACCACTCCCACTTTCTCTCAACTCCTGCCCTTCAGAGGCCAGCTGACACACAGCCTCATCATCAGGACTGACTACCCCAGGAGACCTGAGTGGGGTCTTGCAGCTAGTACTCTCCCCATCACTCTTGTCCAAGCTTGGGTTATTTTTGTTATAGATGTGTACAATGCACTGGATCAGGTGTTCTTTCTCTGCCTGTAGCCTCTGTATCTGAATGATGTGTTCATCCTGTAGCTGGCTAATGTGTACGTCACACTGTACCACCTTCTCCAACTGAAATACGCATTTCCCACAGAGAAACTCTCCTCGACCATCACGAGTTACCTCACAGCCCAGTACATGTGAAAGGATGACTTTCAGTTTTCTCTTTGCTGATGAGCTGAAGATCCAACGACACTGGTTTCCTATCAGACGAACACCGCATATACGACATGGGTCCCTCATGGCACTTCAGAACTTTCAGGTTCAACGGGTTAAAACGAGTCCAAAGAGCTACTCATTAACACAAACTATCCAGGGAGCTAATGGTCGTCAGCCTGCCAGCCGTGGAAGACTCGTCTATCATTTTTTCTGACTGCCAACTCGCAGAGAAGCACAGAGGAGAATGACTGAGTGCAGAGCACTATAAGCCCTAAGCCTTTAATAATCCCTGCTCCCTCCTCTATTCCACTCTCCCTCCGCACATTCAATCTGATTAAATCCTCTAGGACTGCTGCAGTGATCTGTGTTACGACCAGTGCCACACTGTATCTAGAAAGCCAACTCCAAAATTCCATAATATAAAATGGTATTAAGGTCAACGCTATACAGGTGTGTCTTAACGGGATGTGGACAAGAAAGTTATAGTTTCTCTTATAGAGTGCATCCTGGCTGGCAGCTCAGTTAAAAATCCGCTTTAAGATTAGAAGAGGTGTTTCTGGCAGCCGCTGCTGTCATTCCATTACACCTCTAACACTGACAAGCAACCTGAAGGCTTGTCATGCCATAGAAGTAGAACTGGTCAACATATTTTCTCCAGTCTTTCAAAATATGTGTCACATCTTTTGATTACCCACATCTAACACACTGAGAGGTTACATTTTTTCTTTCAGTAAAGAAGGAAGACCATAAATAACTCTCAGAGGAACTGCATCCAGACACACAGTAATCCAGTCTTAACACTACGACCTGGGCCCATATGTCAAGAGGTGAGAAGGAGCCATGGACACTGTGCAACTGTTTTCTGCTGTGAATGTTAACAAGAGAGTACTTTCACCAACAGACCATAATGCTTTTGCTACCACTTTTTTCATCATCACTACATGATGGCCATTCAAACTTTCTGAAGTTAAACTAGAACTATAACATATTTTTGATATTTAAGTACTATACATCAAACATTAAAATACATCATACAGGGTGTAACTGAAATCATTCTGACTCCCTTCTTCCCCACATGCTGTAATACTAATGATGTAAGCTTACTATTGTGAAATCAATGTTGGAAAACCTATGAAAGCCACAACATCACCAAAACAAAGTGAGTATAAAATGACAAAAAAGAAAGAACATAGAACACACCAAAGTACTGAGGGACAACAGAGTGTCACAGACAATGTTCCAATATTCCCTTCTCTGTTGTGTATTTTACGATCTGTGACTGAAGAATGACTTGGCAAATGAATGTACAGTTAAATGAATCAGCCTATGGTTTGAGGCACAGCTGTTATTTTAAACAGAATAGGAAAGAATGATATATTTATATAGCAATCTCCCAGTGGGCAAAACAAAAATATGGAATGTCAACAACATAGACTGGTGGAAAGCAGCACTGAAAGCAGAGTCTAAGCAGTGAGGAAATCCCCACAACACCAACCTGTTGGTCTGGTTGTGCTTTGGCCTTCTCTCTATGTAGTTCATCCCTCAGTGCCTGGGAAACAGACAGTCAAAGTAAAGTCAAATGTCTTTCTATACTACATGTACAGCTGCATGTAAGATGTCAAAATAAAGTGGCAATAAATGTAATTGCAATAATGCAATAAATCTCAGAAAATATGTACTTAAAACATGGTAACAACATAAAATGATGCTTCATACCTCAAGTTCTTGATCTTTCTTGGTGATGAGATCTGAAAGCTGTTTAACACAGTCAGCTGATGGCGCATCTGTTGTTTGGTCAGAGTTGTTCCTCTGATGGATTACAGCTTCCTGGTTCTTTAAAGTGATCTTTAGCTGCTCAATGATACTGGAGTGCACAAAAAAAAACATTAAGTCTTCATATAAAAAAAAAAACATGAACATGTCTGTGCTGATCTGGTGTCCCTACTTGTCTTTCTCCTGCAGGGCCTGCTGCAGGTCAAGGACTGGGCTGGGGACAGGTACAGAGGTGAAGGTGCTTGGTTGACCAAGGGTCAAGAGCTGCTTCTCCATGTTAATATTCTTACGCTTCTCCTGCTCAGCAATGGCTGCCATCTTCTCAACCTCTTCCTCAGCTGTTCGAAGACACTGACATTTGCAAAAACACCAAATGAGAAACTAATACCTATACTGATCAGGACTGTACAACCCTGCATAATATTGTACAGGGCTGCACATATGATAACTAGACTCTGTATCAGAAAAACTTGAACACATTTTCGACAATGCATTACTGGGGATGAAAAAGAAAATTACAGCTGTTAGGGAGCATAGTAAACGATTATATTAATTGTGGCAAGTGACTTCTTAGGCTGAACTTTACCTGCTCTAAGTCAGCAATTCTCTTGTTGAATGCATCTCGAAGTGCATCCATTTCTCTCTGAGCTTGCTCTCTCACACGCTGGGGTTCTCCTGATTCTCGACCAGCCAGACTCTCCAGCGCTTTCCTGAAAATCATTCAGCATAGAGATTAGTTTAGTGCTGTTATGGACTTTCACAAGTGAGCTCCGATAAGATCTTCCTGTCAGCAAAGATCTTGTTTTTTCTGAATTCTTAAAATGAAAGATTTTGACACATTAGGACTGAATAATGGCATATACTTACGATGCAGACACTAATAGCTCCTGTTTCTCTGCCAGCTCCCTCTTCATAGACTCCAATTCTACCTTCAGCTCAATGTTCTATGAACAGACAATACTCAGTCCACAAATTGTAAAATGGTAGAAACAGATATGAAATCACCACAAACTAGAGATTCTTAGAGATGAAGCCATCTGAAATATGCAGTAATATAATCAAATTAATAAAGCTCAAGGTTTATCCTGGAGCAGGTACATAAAAATATCATCTAACAAGACTTCTGAAAGTCACTGAAAAAAAGAGAGGATGTAAAACACAAGGGCCCAAATGAGTCTAGGAGATTCCAATGTGCTTACGAAAAAGCAAAAACAATGAAAAGGCAAGAGTGGCTGTTTTAAGACCATGAAAGTAGGATTTTGATGAACAAAACCCAGCTGTTATTGTGGCTGCAGTTAATTCTCTCTATATTAGTCCTGGTAGGAAACACTGAGTCACATGCAACACAAAGCACTGAGGGGCAAAATAAATGCATGGCAACAACAGGCTTATGCATATTTTTGCATACTGTAGTAAAAGAAAAACACACCGTTTTAAATATGTCCTCAGTGGAGTCATCACATTTCTGCTGCATGCGCTCTTCCATGAAATAAATGCGCAACTTCAGGTTAAAGTTCTCCTTCTTTAGAGCTGTAATTTGCTGCAGATGGAGATAATAATTATATTTTAATACAGAGGAAAATAACAATATAGACAGTATGTATGTTTGTTTGTTCTTCAAATGAGGCTTCCATTCTTGTATGTGTGTGTGTGTGAAGTAGACTGCATCATTGTGCTCCAGGCTCAGAACAGCATACATCTGGTTATGGGGGTTGGGCAGACTCAAAGCAAGGAGGTAGGAGTCTAGACCCCTCTGTAAACCTCTAATCACACAACTAGCCAGACAGCGCAAGCCAAAGATTTGAGAATACATTCCACTCAAATGCTGAAATATAGGCTTCAGCCCATCTCAGTCCCCCTACACACATCACTAAATCTCCATAAATGGTCTGGCTTGGTTTTAGTCTGTATGAGGATCAGGTTTAAACAATCTTAAAACTCTGGTATTTGTGGTGGGGTACAGTTGGCTACATACTTCCTAATTGCAGGCTTGTCGTTTAAATATAATAATAATCAGTACTATTAAGATGGAACAATAAGAGGAAATTACCATTATGAAATTATTTGTTACATATAAAATACACACTTTATACAAATCACTTACATTCTCATAGTCCTTCATGGTGAGAGCTTTGATAGGGGACATTGTGTCAGGGAAGGATGGAGCTGTAGAACAACCAGAAATGACAACATTTTTATTAACCTGAGTTACAACTATGACAGTCATTTCATACAAGAAATGTTTATTTCTTCAGCATTCAGGAATTAGCCAGAGTACTTCTTTTAGGATGATAAAAGAGAAAGCAGTCATGTTTTTGACAGTAGAGTCATCAGAGTTGAGACAGCATCTTGAGAGCTACCCCATTTAGACCAGCTGAAAGCAGCCAACTGCTGCTCATGGAGCACACATCAACAACACACTGCACAACACTAACTCCTGATTCACAGTTTGGCTGCTTGGCAAAAAGTTCCAGCTGAATTCTCTTAATTTCATCTATGCTTCTCTCGCTTGTATCTTTCCATTGTGTCTTTGCCGCTGCATAAGATGCGAGCTATTTTTAATATGAACAAATAACAACAGACCCCTTTACATTTTTTAAACTGTGAGCATTTTGTTTGATCAACTCCTCAGTGCTCTCTAAAAACTATGCAAACATGACAATTTATGCATGATCAAAAACATAGGTCGCCACTTCTGAACTGCAAATTCTTCATACTGGTCAGCTGACATATACACCAATAAATACATCTACATTAAGGTACTAGCCTAGTTTTAATGATCATATAATCGATGTTCTGTTAATGGCTAGCTAGCGAATGAAATACATTATTAATCAGGGTATTTCATCAGACAGACTTAAAAATCATCCAGAAATCCAATATTGCTATAAAGCAATCCTGCTCACTGACTAGCATCACTGCCCACAAAGACCTAATATGCATATATATCTAAAGGAAAAGAAAAATATGCCGTTTTTTTCTTACATTTACAGATTTGTTAACGACAAATGTACATTTTAGTTGAAAATCAAATCATAAGCCTACTGCAGATGTCAGCTGTGTCTTAGTGTATCAGTCCACACTACTGATTTGACAAAGTCACAGATCCTGACCTATAAATTAGTTGCTTACTGGCTTGTGTATATTGGACTAGCCTTTAGTATATTGTTCGCACACAGCAAAAGAATGAGTGTGAATCAGAGCTCAGATCGGCTAACTGAGATCATTCAGCCAATCCCTTATCAGGTCTACAGAGACAAAACTGTGGGAGATCACAGTAATGATTCAGCAGCAATATTAATTAATACACAAGGGACACTCACACCTGAGCAAGATAAAGAAGGAGAACAAAAGAAAGTCTTCCCATACCTGTCATGCTGTCTGTGGAATATTCTCCAGCATCTACAGAGTCTGGCAGTCTGCAGCTGGGGACAAAATCGTTTTGTTAGTGCTGAAGACTTGTCACTGAGACTATTTGAAATAGGGGTGACAGTTACATTTCCATGACATACAACAAACACAATTCACATTTATATAAATAATCTCTATCCCAACTCACTCTATACATGTATAGCGATTATTATAGTTTTCACAAAACACAAATACATGGTGTTTACACATTACTCACGCTGGCCAGTTCCACTGAGCCCTAAGGATGCTCCAAAAATAGCTTAAGTATGACTCTCTCCTTCATTTACATGTACTCTGGCAGAGCTGTGCAGTGTGTGTGTGTATGCGACCATGTGCCAGTGGCAGCCTAGCTCTCAAGTTCAGACAGACAGGAGGAGAGCAAACCAGCGGACGAAGAAGGCTTTCATTGGTGGACAAGTAGACTACTGTGGCTCTGATGAGCTTAGCATCACATAGTGATGGCACAGTTTGTCACTCACACAGTACAATGCACCAAACAAAAGCAACACACATCTGGATCACACTGACACTAAAGGAAGCAAAGCTGCTTTGCCACGACACAAATGTATGACTTGTATATTTAGTTATGCAGTTTATTAAGCTTTAATGCAAAATTCTCCTAAAAAAATTTGCATTCAGAGGGTAATTATATGCACTCTTTAGGTCCAAGCTCTCGTTAAGACCTGACCTTTATGTCTAATAATATATTGTCCAGCATTGAATAACTTCCTCCCATGCTACCTCTGATAGTGGAAACAAAACAGCTCTTCTACTTCTGTGGTATATTTCTCAGCAAAGATTAGTAGTTCCATAATGATTTGTTTATGTCATGTAAACATATGAAGATGGCTTATACTTTTTACAGACATAACTACACTACTAAATGTTGTAAACTACATAGAATTAAGAATTAATACTAGCTGGTGTATGTGCAAATGACATTTCGTCATGCAATTATTACTATTCAAGAATAAAAAATGTCACAGTAACATCACTATTTAATGTTTTGCATTTTAATAGAAAAAAAAAACAGACAAGACTTTAAACCCATTTTCAAGCAACTCTGGGAACTCTGAACGTCCCTGCTAGATTCACACTTCATTTCTATCTTCCATAGTCTCAGACTGAACATGTAAACCATGAGGGCACTGCTCTGACCTCATCCTTGTTTTACTTTCACACCCAGCACACTATAAAGGTAACCCCACTGAAGAAAATAACATACACAGACAACTGAAAATATCTGACTTCAACAAAACTGAATCACAGGAGATGTAATCAGGCTTCTGGCAATGATAAACCATAAAAAAGAGCCTTTAGTTTAACTGATCCAACATTCCCTGTGATACAAGATGAAACAATAAAAGATGAAAGCCAGGATATTAATCCTCTGCAAAAACGTGTTGACGATTATTGCATCACTGAGGTTTCACATGCCAAGCAACCCCTTCCTGCATCAATGGAGAGGAAACACTCTACACTACATGAGCATGATAGAAGTAAAACCATCAGACATAAACCTGTGAAATACCTTTGATAGAAACTACCTCTCTGATAGATGACAGTGAAACACCTGTCTGACCTGATGGTCAGTAACAGTGACACAGTTGGGTCAGTGCTGCAGTTGTAGTAACCCTGCAGCACACAGTGGAAACTGTTTAAGAATCTGTAAACAGTGACTTCCTCTTTTTCTCACTGTGTTCAGCTGCTAGCGGGGAACATAAAAGCACTCCACAACAATATTACTTATAAGTTAGTTAATAAAAAACAATAACTTAAACGATTGGCAGTATGTGAAGCCATATTTTTTTTAACTAAATGTCTAAAGTGAATCAGGTTTCAGAATTACCGAATAAGTAATTTACACCACACATATCAGCTAACAATCTTGGATTACTGAAGCACGCTTACCACCTGGATGACTGCTTTTACATAGAACAGCTGGGCCAGGTCATTTGAAAGGACACAAACCAAGGATACTACAAATTTAAATACCAGGACACTATAACTAAGGTGTTCAAAGGCGTATGAAGAGCTACAGACTAGCTATATTCAGCAAATACTACCCAACAACGCTCAAAAAACGCACGGGTTCACCTACCACAATCACGCTCTTCTCTCGTGTCATGGAGAGCAAGCAGGAAAAAAGCATAACAAATATTGCATGTTAACTCTACAGTTTGTACAAAGTGCAGGGAGGTGCCGCTGCTGTAACGTGAACCCCGCTGAAAAACTGGCTCAGATGATTTCCGCTTTCTTTCACTCTGTGACAAGTCAACGAGCCGACCTACCAATCGCGGTGATATCACATCCAATGATCCGACTATGATTTATAACGGTACGACCAGTGCCAAACTATGCATGGCAGGCGTTCATTAAAGTCGTTAATGTAACGTTTCTGTTGCATTTTTGTGTATTAGTGAAGGGTAACCTTAGTCCATCTTTGGTTTTGTTCCCAAATCTTCATTACATTTGATCTGTGTTGTTATTGGGGGAAAACGTGCAGCAGAAAAAAAACTAAGGTTATTCACTCAAGCTATTGTATTTCTGTAAACCTAATTTAGCTACTCGGTTTGATTAAAGTACTTTATTCAAAAGCAGACATACATTTGCGCATTGGTACGGGTATGGTCATATAATATTATGTTTTAGATTGTCAAACAAACGGATTTACTCTAACATTACACATAACGTCAAGTGCACCGTTGTGTCTGTAGCTAACTAACGTTAAGCTAACGTTACATACTAACTTTTCCCTTTTCCACCTAGATTAACATTATTTAGCTAGGTCTTCTCTGAAAAAAACGACATTACAGATATATGTTACTATATATTAATGTTAGATGTCAAACGTATGGTCAGTCAAATGCCAAACACCTAACCAAAAACAGAAAGGCTAATTTTAACCTCTCGTGAGACATAGCGTTATAAAACTACGTTATATTTTACAAGAAGCATTGTGGCTAAATTAACTATTGGTAGTACTCCTAAAGTAGCTTAGTTACAAATGGCATAGCAACTTCAGTGTTTCTGTGTTGTTTCTGTGTTGTTCCAGTTAGTAGTCACGGCCCAAGCAGCGAGTAATAGCGTTAGTTGCTTGGTAGTTAGCAACATGCTAACGCTAGCTCACTAGCTATCGTTGGTAGTTTTACCTTCCGTTGATGTCAACGGGAAGCGTCAGGTCGTCCCCCACGACGGAATCCATAATATTGGTTTGTTTATTTTGTGTTCCCACCAGAATAATACAACATTTTACCGTCCAGACGCGGTGTAAACTCCAAAAAGCGGGATGGAATTCAAACCAGTCCAGGCTACCGCCATTACAATTTTGTAGACGTCACCATTGTGAACGTTGGAAACTAGTGCTGCCTTCAAGGTGTGTAGGAAATATTTGAATTTCGGTTGAAACACTAGAATGATTAATGTGAGGATGTAAGTTGTTAGAAAACCGAACTCTGTGCTATTATCATTTTAAATAAAATACTATATTTATTTTCTAATAAAAAACTGAAAACAAAACTGAAGCAGTGTGAGAAATAATTTGTGTTTTACAGATTCATGAAGATTTTAACAAGTCTCTTCTGCTGCAACATGACTTGTATGTTTGTGGTGATGAATACATGATGGGTGTGTTGCATGGTGGCGCCGCGTAATTAACATCTGAAATGGGTTAATTATAGCATTTGGTATAAGTACAGTCTACAATAATGACTTAGTCTGAGAATTTTATTACCCAAAATTCAGAAACGGGCCAAAATATCTAGCCTATAACTTTCATGGCTCCACTACTCATGAAATCAATCTATCAACTCTAGCGACATCATGTGGTATACCTGTTCATCGTCTCTGGAGTAAGTATTTTATTGCAAAAGGAGAGAAGTGGTGTGATGGTGGTGTAAAAAGCGCATCGCCTTCTCTTACAGTTGGGCCTTTGTATAATGTGTAACTGCAGATTTGTTAGGAAATTTATACCAACAAAGTGCAATGTAAACAGTGGTGGCCGTGTCATGAAGGGCTCTGTACTAGTTTCCTCACCCTGGACATGTCCCTATTAAATTGTATATATTGTAGTGTTATTCCAGACAGGACAATAGATGCAGTCAGCAGAGGTCCAAATTTTTGTCACAGAAACTCCAAACAGGTTTAACTGGCCATGGTCTGAGCACATTATCATTCCCCCACGAGGCAGTGCTCTTCTTTACTCCACTTCTTTTGTCTTTATGAAGTTTACAGGGACATGACTTTCTCCTGTTGTCTCTATGTTTCTGATGTGACTGTTTTGATTAATTGGCTTAAGAATTTTCTGTTACCTTGTGGAAAAAGTTAGGTCTGTCTGCAGTCACACAGTCCAGCAATGTTAAAATTAGGTGTTGGATAGCATATATGTTTAGAAACACCTGTGCCCTTTAGGTTCCCTTTACAGGCCAAATTTCCAGCAAGCAAGCGTGAAATGATTTAAAACATATGCAACTGTTAATTGTACCTTTAGATACATATTAGGCTTCAAAAGTACTTTGCAGTAAACATCTGATGAAGTGTCAAAATAAATGTTTACTAAATTATTTCATACATCAGGTATTAAATTCCCTTTCTTTGTGGCAATTCCAGGCATCCAAATAGATGTAGAATAACAATCCACACACAAATTGAAAGTATTTATTGAACAAATGGACAATGAATAAAGAGTAGACAGATAAAAGGTGTAGGCACCAAAAATGGTCTTGTTGGATGTATTTGGCTGATATTTCCAAACAGGTTTCATAAAGGCAATAGAAAATATTTGTTCCAAGTCATGTGTAAAAATGTGAGGTATTCTTAGCTCGTTTTAACGTCTACACCAGATTTACAAAAAGAAGAAACTATTTTCACATATTTGCATAATTCCTAAAAAAGTTATAGAATAGCACAGAATCTTGGTACAGTACATGGTTGATTATCAGAGGAAAAACAACATCAGGCAAAATAACAAAAATTAAAAAAATAAAAGATAATTAACATTGCAATAAATTTGTTCTCTGGAGTCCCAAATTTACACATAAAAAAATCTATAAACTCCAAGACCAGTTGGGCAAACTGATAGAAAAAGCTGTCAGAAAGAGTAGTATCACTTTAACCAATAGAAATCTGCTCAGTCGCCAACCACGTTAATATTAAATAACATTAAATTAGCAAGAGGGGATCCACTGTATACAGCAAGGTTTGAACAATTATACACATTTGTGTTCAGCTACAATAAAGAAATGAATCAAAACTATCTCCACTAGTTGTGTTGCTAAAATTATTACATACAGCTGTGAGGGGGGGGGGGGGGGTGGGGGGTGTTTTATTGAAAAATTTTTCCCCTAGAATACGCCTCTCTGTAAATTGCAATAAACAACAGAAGATTGACTATTAGGGAACTATATAGTTTTGGATGAAATACTGTCATTATAGTGCATTATGGAAGCCAGGGCAATATATTATATGGCCTTTTTTACTCATCTAAGAAAAGCATGCACTATAAACATCAAACTATTTTATCAAAGTGGTGTAATTGTAGCACTATGGTTAGCACCTTAGATCATTTACTTAGCACCCTGCATTACAGAGAGATGATGGGATTAAAGATGGGGTTTTTCTTGGTTCCTGGACCTGCTCTCCTCTCTACTGTGGCTCAGTTCTCCTCTAAGGATTGCCAATACCTGTATGTCTGCCATATATTGGGTAGAAGAAGAGATTATTGGCGTATTATTACCATGTAGTAATACCCCCCTATCTTATATCATAATAAAATGATAATTCATTTAGGTAAGCAAGGAAACATGTAAGCCTGATTTCACACTCCACAGTTGAAGAGAAATTAATAAAACAGTACTGAGAACTAGAGCACCATATACCTCGATATGTTCCTACTCTGACCACCAATCTCCACAACCACATTTATTCTCCCTAATCATCAGTGGCATCCAGTTCAATAATGCATGAATGATAAGTATAGCGATTAGTATTTAATGCACAGACTTTGTCCACTTGGACGGTTTGAGCGCATTAGTTTGTGGCTTCAGCTGTAATTTACGGAGAGCTGAACTGGTACTGGATTTTTCCCACATTAGGGAAGAACCTGAAAACCTTGATCTCCCTGTGGTCCACGAGTAAATATAGATGTGAATTCTGTTACTTTTAAGTGAATGAGCCTGCCTTGGTAAGAAAATCACAAGGAGATGAGCACCAAAGGCAAATAAAATGACACCTCTAAAAATCCTTCCAAATATGGTTAAAATATCAAATTATCTTCTCTTTCTCTATTGCACTTGAAGATTATTTCTTTACATAAGATACACATGTATAAAAGTTAATAATATGCATACATATATGTACATTTAATTGATCCCAATTACTTTAATTTCTCTCTTCTGACAAAATTTTATTGGCATTCCCAAAAAAGTACACAGACTGTATACAGTTACAAAAATAAGTTACAAAATAAGTTACGCTGATTGACTTGGCCTTGGTCTCCCTTCACTCGGTAATGTTCTAGAGAGATTATGTGGCATAGAGACATTTTTTTTCCCAAGTGGGCACACATGTGGAGATCCTTCTTGAAGAGCTTGAGGATACTTTTGCCATATTGAGAAGCTATTAGTGCACAAACTCCCCTGCTCTTCCTCAGCTCTTCTCTGTCCCCCCAGCTCCCCATGCTTCTTCACTCTGTGTCTGCAGTCCAATGGGAGTTTGGCAGAGTGAAGCAGGATCTGGTTGGAGCAGGGGAGATGGGGGGGCTTGTTCTCGCTTGAGCAGTGTTCAGCCATGGATTGGAGAAGACTGCTCCAATGTCCATGCCTACATGAAGGTGACTTCTAGAGGTGATGATCCATCCCTCTATGCTCAGCGCTCACAGGAAGCAGACAGGACTTACTTCCAGGTGGTAATGTGAGCCAGGAGCAGTGTTTGGGAGGTTGTAGATGTCAACTACAGGAAGCAGGGTTGGGTCCAGGGAGTGGAACACAAAATGAGTCTGGTGCCAGCGTCCATCCTTTACCTAAAACCCAAATACAAAAGACAGTCCAAAACATGAATGGGACAAGCTGAGCAGGCCAACTTTTAAATTTTGATGTTAAAGGGCACAAAGTCAGATGACAACATATTGGTCCTACCCAGCAGGAATCTTCTAACACTTCTGGCTCAAGCTCTCCTCCTGTTTCAAACACCTCCCCACTCCAGGCCTTGAATCTTACAGATCCCTGAGCAGCTGGTTGATCCTCAGCTGACCTCCAGACTGAGATGTTCAGGCAGTGAATGATGATGTGTTGCTCGGCCTCAGAGCTCAGCAAATGCAGGAAATTCATCTGGACACGACCTACACTGACTGTTGGCTGATCAGTCAAGCACAAAAGGACCTGATGGTTAATGATGTTTGCTTGTGTGCGTAATATTTATTAATCTCCAAATCTTGTGATTTTGTAGACCTTTGTGTGTTTGATACCTTGGATACTGTTATTGGTTTCAGGCATGTCTGTCCATCTCCAGTAAAGTTGCAGGACACTTCTATCATATCTGACGAGAAGCCCATGTTGGGGTCAATCCAATAAGTGCCTAAAAAATGAAAAGTAATTTGAGATCTTTGGCCTATGTAAACATAAAATTACATTCTCTAATACAACACACACGCCCTCACCATCTTTTAGCTTCTGTTCACAGCTGTGCAGGTCCCTGCAGATGCGGGCAGGGTTGTCCCGAGTGCCCAGTGGGTTCTTCAGGCTCTGGATCAGGTTACTGAGGTAGTGGAGGGTCCTAAAGATCTCTGCACCCTGGTCCAGCATCGGCAGGTCCATCACTGGCTTATTCTGAAAGATAGAAAGAAACGTCAATGCAGTTTTCAGCAAGTTAAAAGACAAAATAATACAGAGATATAGTGACGTCATACATCACTAACCTCAGTCCTGAGTGACATGTGTGAATCCACAAACAGAAGACCATCTTCTTTCTGCAACAAAATAATAAACTCTTACTGTCTTATTTCATCAATACCATCATATTGTTCTTGAGAATACATTAGCATGCACAGCATATATAAACTACTTTAAGCCTTATTGAATGTAATGAAATCAGAAAACATAACATGTCTTACAAAGGATGGAGGGACAACTGGAGGACCCTAAAGGGAAGAAAAACAATTATTCATAAAATGAACGATGCAACTCAAATATGACATTATATGTGTTTACCATTTGCCTAAACATTTAAAGATAAAAAACTTACTGGAGGTCCAGGGGGACCACGAGGTCCAGGAGATCCCTAATAAAGAAGGGAAACAAAAATGTTGTTGGGCTCACATACTGTAAATCAAATATCTACATTAAAATACTAATGACTCATAAATAAAAAAAACAATGCTATACAAACATACCCTTGGTCCTTGGAGTCCCTGTTCAGAGAGATAAGACGGTCATCAAATCAACTTGCACACAGTACACAATGTAAACAAAGTGTAATAAACTGAAATGCACAGATGTGCTAAGAGATCAAGAAGACTCACAGTCTCTCCACGATTGCCCTTCTCTCCTCTAGGACCCTGTAAAGAGATGTACACAGTTACTAAGCTGGAAGAACAACTGCTGAGGAAAATGTTAAGGTTCATATTTGTATAATACATACTGCACTTCCAGTGGGACCAATAATTCCCACAGGGCCAGCTAATCCTCCTCTGCCCTGATGGAGTAAAACAGGAGCAAAACAATTAAATAGAGTTTCCAGTGGATTTCATCAACATAACTGAGATCATTAGTTTGCTTACCATTATGCCATTTGGCCCCTTTGGCCCCCGTATGCCTTTTGGTCCAAAGTCTCCTGGAGGCCCCTGAAAGCAGCAGCGATAAATATGTATTCACACTAGACTCCGTACACCTTGTTAAAATTGGAATTCCTTGTGTCAGTTTTTCAAAATGTTCTTTCCTACAGCAGCTCCCATCTCTAAGTATATCTACATCTCATTATGGAACATCTGACAACACTAAATATTTCCATAGTGAAGACAATGTTTCCAGCAATCTGTCCTAACAGGTTTTGGCTTTAAGCCCTGAGTGGTGATTTCAGTAAAATACAATCAATCTTTATCACGAGACAGCCGAGACAGACACAGGATAAACGCATGTGTCACATAGCAATAGTGTTTAAAACTAATGTTAAAACTCCTGATCATGGGACTGTTCCAGAAGGGATCATAAGGAACAGATTGTAGGCAGGAAGTGAGGAGAACCTATGTTGACTTGCTTCAAAGTATTTGTCAATTGAATCTGGTGATGAGACAGCACCACCTGAGATCCGTGTTTCCTTACTGAATACTGACAGATTTGCTATATATATATTATATATAGTAAAATAGACTTTCCACATAGATTGACATACTGTATGTGCAACTGTTTATGCGTGTAGTTTAATCATTTTGTATTGTCTGATTTACAATGAATGGGCCATATTTAATAAGATGTATGTGACCCAAGCCCTATAGCTGTTGGGAAATCATGTTAAGTGTGAAATATGTGATGCTGTTTGGTGCTGAACATACCTTTGGTCCAAAGATTCCCAGAATCCCTGGAAAACCTTGTTCCCCAGTATCACCCTGTATAAGAATTTAAGAATCAGAAACACAGCGCCTTCAAAAAGACATCATATTTTAAAAATGACTGGCTGCTCACAGGTTGTCCTTTAGGTCCTTGGTCTCCCTGTGGCCCTGGCAGCCCCATTCCACCTTTAAAGCCTGTTTTCCCTGGAGGTCCGCTCTGGCCTCGAAGACCCTGCTCACCCTGAAAGAATGATCAAGTCACTGAGTGAAGATCACTCATGGGCATTCATCTAAAACTCAAAGCAGTACTAGTACTAGTGTACTAGTGTACTAGTGTATCTCTTGCACAACAGCACATTATATCCATTTGTAGTACTTTTTAGGTGTTCTGATGTGAATAGCATTCCCCTTACCTTTGGTCCAATGGACCCCTGATCTCCCGGAAGTCCAGGTACACCAGTTTTGCCACGTGAGCCAGTTTTGCCAGGAAGACCAGCCTCTCCATCATCACCATGTTCTCCCTAGATACATATCAAGAAAATAATATAAGGCTGACACTTCCCTTAAACAAAACAGCATTTTTGTCTTTATATAGGATTTAAAGTAGAGCGTTAGTACTAGCTTGTTATAGTACAAGATACACTTCATTAAATAGAAAGTCACAATTACTTTCAAGGTTTCAAGGGGAAAAAACATTCACTGTTTGATTACCCTAATTGTTTGACCCACCACAGGCAAGTCTTTAAACTTAGCAAATTTGTTGTTTTGTCCAACAGATTTTCTTTGTGTTATTGGGATGTTTTTGTATTTCTCACCGGCATGCCTTTAACCCCATCCTTCCCTGGGACTCCATCCACCCCTGGAACACCCTCCTGCCCTTCTCGGCCTACAACACCTCTGGGCCCAGGAAGACCAACCCCACCCTGAGGAGAAGAAATAGTAAGAAATCTAGACCAAGTGTGAGAGTTAATGCCTTTCATCTGTCTTTACTTAAGTAAATTACTCTACTCTACTTTACTCTATTATTCTAGTTACAAACTTTTTTAAAAATACTGAGATATGAAAAATATTTGTCAGTTGTAATGAAATTTTGTAAATTTGTGCAGTAGGTGTGGATGTATAGAAAATTTAGGATTTTACCTCAGGTCCTCTGGTTCCTTTTTGTCCTGTCTGTCCCTTTTTGCCTTTCTGACCCTTAATGATGAGAACAAAGTGCATTAATGGTAAAATTGATTATTATTATTTTCCTAAATCATTGTCACTGACAACAACACTCTACCAGGTGCAGAACTTCTAAAACCTGCTGTATACTACCAAGTAACAGAAGAAATACTAGACCAGCATTGCTGTTACAGCAGCTCTCAAGCCAGAAGTAACAAATACAATACTTCTATATTATAACATTACTTCAGATAGATTACTGACTTCTGCACTAGATGCTTTTGTTGTGAAACTAATGTAATACACGATTACAGACAGCAAACACATGAATTTGTTTAGTTTGACATGCTTACTTGAGCTCCTTTAGCCCCTTTGGGTCCTTGCTGCCCTCGAGGTCCAGGGTGGCCCTGAAATTGCCAGGTATGTTAATGAGAGCAGATAAAGGCAAGCTGTGTGAGCATGGCTGCTGTTTGTTTGTGTAAACAGAACTGTGTATAGACACTCACAGGTTGTCCAGGAGCTCCAGGTCTGCCTCTTTCCCCATCTACACCAACCTGACCCTGAGAAATAGCAACAGAATATTTCCCTATTAATCACGGCCACTGAGTTTAAGATAATGTGGGATGATGGTATGTACTTACTTTGTACCCTGGGTCTCCTGGTTCACCTCGCTCTCCTCTGTCACCTGGAGGACCCTTGTAAATATAAAAGAAAAAGAGTGAACAGCAACATCATAAAAGACAAACAGTAGAAGGAGGGAAAAAAGTAAGTCAGGCTTGACTTACTATGTCGCCTGGTGGACCAGGAGGACCTTCTACTTTCCCGTCATCCCCATGCTCGCCCTGCAGATAAAGATCAGAACAGTGAAAATTCAGTACACTGAATCTAGCTTTTGTTGCATGCTGTTTACTTGATGTTATCTTACTTTTAGTTTTGCTCACATGACTCAAAATGATGTTGCAGCAAAAAAACCAACAACATCCACATGCTTGTGTAATTAGGTGTCTCTGTAATTTAAAACCCATAATGCATTAACAGTGTTGTCTTGAAAAAAGGTGCTGAGGTATCAACCAAAACAAGGATAATCAGTAAAAGCCACCTACAGAGAGAGGTGCATTTTGGGATACTTGTTTTTTTATAGGTCACTGAAAACACTTGATCTTACTGATCCACTCTTAGGTGATTTGTTGCCAATCCAAATTTTCTAAAGTCACAGTGTCTGACTGATGCTGGGATATACTGAGAGGACAGGATCTGACATAAGATAAGGAAGAATAATTAGAGACCAGTGTTACACAGAAAGTGAACGAGGTGTACCTTTTCACCTTTTGGTCCTGGAGGCCCCATGGGACCCTGTGATCCCTGATGCCCCTGCATAGACAATACAAGAAATACAAGAAATTATATAAAATGTCTACACCAAATGTTTATAACCGTACCATAAAATGTCTATATAATGTTTAATGTTCATACACTGGCAGACGCATATGTATAACAGGGTATCTTACCTCATAACCTGCAAGACCAGGTTCCCCCTGTTCACCCATTCGACCAGGAGCCCCCTAAAGGGCACAGATGTTGTGTCGTCAGGCACATCAGGTATTATTTAATGTGTTTAAAGATATTACTTAAAATGCTTGTGATTTAACAGTGATTGATAAATATCTATATAGTTACTGTTTACCACATGTCCAATAGTTCCTCTGGACCCCTTAGGACCAATAAATCCTGTTGGCCCTGTCTTCCCCATTGGGCCAGTCTCCCCAAGGTGGCCCTGATGACCTTTAGCACCCTTGAAATACACAAAGCATATATTAGAACAGCTGATTACATTGCATCTGTATCATTGTGTGTAAATATTTTGGTGTAACAGGAGGATTAAAGTGACGTCAAAAACAATTTGACGTTAATACCTTTGACCCTGGTTTGCCTCTTTCCCCAATTTTGCCAGGTTTCCCTTCTGGACCCTACAGAGAGAAAACAAGATTGAGAAACAATTGAAGTCGAGGGAGTCCATGAGAGTCATGCTACAAAATCTGTGTGTATAATTTTTGCAGAGAGACTGGTGCTTTACTCTGACTCCAGTAAGTCCAGGAATTCCAGGTGGGCCCTCCTTTCCCTTTAATCCAGTTTCACCTTTTTCTCCTTTGTCACCCTCCTGGCCCATGTCACCTTTTTCACCCTGAGCATGAACACAAGACAAACACTCTTCAATATTTAATACATATATGTATGTCAATCATCTAAAAAGCAGGTTAGAGCTATCTCTAACTTTAGTTTGGAGGTGTTGTCGATATAGCCTAATAAAACAGCACTGTAGAAAAAAAAATCCACCTTGGCTCCATCTGGACCAGCTGGACTAGCTTCTCCCTCGAGGCCTGGCTCTCCCTGTACACATGCACACAAATACACACAGGTTAATAAAATGAACAGTAGCTCTACTTATTAAACATAGGTGATAGTTTATTTGTCAATAAACATACTCGCGGTCCTATAAGTCCCTGCTCTCCGATGTTCCCAGCGGGTCCAATGGCTCCCTGTAACAAACCCAAAGATTAAACTTTGATGTAAAAGTATAAAATAAACACGGCAATAAAAATAAAACCTATACATCGAGGTAAAATCCTCAACAATATATTGTTTCACCTTTTCTCCTGGCTCGCCTTGCAGTCCTGGTTCCCCAACCTTGCCTGGAGGACCCTTATATACAAATAGAAATTAAAGAGAGGACTGATTTTAGAAATGAATTGTTGATGACTCTAATAGCTAATGACTCTTTGGCATTAGATATCACAGTATGTTAGGGGTGAGCTTCAGTATGTAGTGTCATGACAAAAAGAACATGTAACATGGGTTAATTAGTTTAATTGGACAGATCAGTCAGTCAGAGAGCATGATTGATTTACTGGGATAGAGTAAACAACTGATTTCACATATTTTACCATATAGCATTCAATACTCCTTGTGAGTATGGACAGATGAACACCAGTGGCCTTATCTATGAGAAATATGCATGCATACAGTATGTGTGTGTGTTTGCAAAGTCTTTCACCTTGTGACCAATTTCTCCTAATTGTCCCACAGTCCCTGGTGGCCCAGGTGGTCCCTACAGATAACAACACAAATATGTGAGTGATAATCAGGATTGAAAATAAGAAAAATCTAAGGATGTGGATTAATCCACATCAGATATCATTTAATGAGAACTGTAAATATGACCTCTGGCTAGTTGGTAAAGGATGAGCCAATAGAAAAGAAGTCAATAAACCATCTATACACAGTTTTTCCCTGAATGTGTCTCTATGCATCAAATCATATATACATCATGATTGACTTGCATCTAGTCCAAACAATAGTAATAATACAAATGAGGTCACTCATGTAGTCTCCAATTCATATTGCTTGATATGAACTTAAAGCAGCTGTGCAGCACAAGAGATGAGAAAATGGATACTGATTAGGAGGGAAGAAGATTATTTTAACAATATGATGTGTATGTAATGAGGCAGCCATACTGGCTCTACTTTCCCCTCACACCTCCTGTTTGACTAGACATTTATGTTTTATGTCATAGAAAACAGGAGAATATCAGCCTGTGGTTCATTCATAGCAATAAAAACAAAACAAACTGGGTCCCTGTCACTATTATTGGTGAGCTAAAATCACAATGCAATGTGACATGTTTTCTATCACTTCCCTTCTCTGCTCATAAAATAAAATCACTAGCAATTTTGTAAAGCAAGAGTTTCATCCATTATGGCATTAATCACGTCTATTTTCCTTGAAAGCTGATCAGTTCAGCACTGCTGAACAGTGACGGATGAGACAATTTGACACAAATATCTGGCTGCTCTAGAGGAAATGTTTAATACAGTCAAATATATTCTTAATAATCACTAAAATACGTCTCGTAAATGACCTCCTGACTGTGATATTTTGGAGCTAACAGGCCTGGGCAGAGAAACTGGCTATTTGTTGCCAAAGAGATTCCAATAAAACCAGCAAGTATGTTTAAGGAAAAGGGAAGAGACTGCAAGTGAGAAAACAGAATTCAGGCAAGAGGGGAACAGGATGAAATAGCTGAGGATCTTAAGACATATCAGGGGAGGTGTAAAGCTGCAGAAAGGATGTGGAAACCAAATCATTAAAGATGGGGAGAGAGTTAGAGGATCATACCGGCTCGCCCACTATTCCCTTGTCCCCTGGAGGTCCTGAGGGTCCTTGGATACCCTGGAGACAGAGGGGTCAGTAATTCTCTTTTGCAGAATTAATGCCATATACAGTTCATAGAAAGTATTTCATAGACTCCAACACACATTACTGCTTAAATAATATAACACAATAATGTACACTGTGCATGCAACATAAGGTACAGAATATAAATGTTATTGTTTGGTGCTGCATCTTAGTCTCTTCAGCAGTATACAAGTAAATGTACAGGTATGAATATTATTTCTATATATGAGCAGAGTGAACTCACAGGAAAACCTTTAGGCCCGGTTTCCCCTGACTCTCCAATCTTCCCCTGGAAGGACACGATAAAAAGAAGATGTAAGAGGATAAGCTCCTATTGGGGTTCATTAGCACAAGAAAAGTGCTTTAACTCATTTAGTGGTGTGCCCTTTTCATATATAATATTATTATGTCATGTAAATAAACATTTAACTATTTTATAGCACAACACTAAGAAAGCAAAAATAGTTGTGATCGTTTGGCCACTAGACTTGAACTAGACATTGGGTGCATTTGAACTTGCCTACAAGGCTATGATATAGTAGGCAAAAATGTGTATACAAGACAAGAGGTATATCAGAATTATTAGTATGATAAAATATACAGTTGATTAGAGAATGTCAGTAATTTATATATTTATTCAGATTCATTTCCTGAAATGTAGCTAATGTTTGGACTTTAGGAAGCTAAACCTATGTAAAATCTACATAAATCAAAATCATGTGTTAAGGCTAACACTGGTGGGAAAGAGATAATGTAATGTGGGACAAGATATTGTCTCATGTCCACACATTCATAAGGCCTGGGAATGAGATAGTAAATAAATGTATCACTGTAATGGACAGTGGCTCATGTGACATCTAAGTGTATATATATATATATCTATGTTATGTGTGAAGTCCTGCTTATTAGATGTTGGAAGGCATGCAGTGCCTATTGCATTTTCATTTTTGTAGTAGACGGTGTTGGACGCACTCACTAACTTCCACTGAGCAACGGCAAGTGGCAGATTTTACATTATATTTTGGCATAACATATCTTTAATATATCTTGGTTTAGGTCTTTCCTTCATTGTTTAGTATTGGCTCTTAATATGAGTCATTGGCCCCTACTACCACGATTTTCAGTAATGGTAAATGATCAAATACAAAGTGGAGCTCAGTTTCAGAAGAGGATGTCAGCCTGAGTAAATATTCTCAAATCTCAGCAATGAGCCATGAAACAATTTGTACTCCACTGTCATGTATGTAAATCTGGCCCGCAGTCTGCAGAAAGCTCCCAAGGACAGTTCTCTTCCCCATAGCAATATACTGTTTCAGATGTTGGGCCTCACACTGCTGGTAACATGTAGGTCTTCTAAATCATGCTGATGCCTAGCCTCTCCAGGGGAACATGAGTACCAAAAAAAATATATGAGAGGAAGGAGAGGAAAAGTATAAAAGTACCCCAGTGCTTTACCTGTGGTCCAGGGAAACCTATTTTTCCTGGAGGACCATCGGGCCCCTGCAGAGTGAGGGATGACAGAAAGCTCTGTGTTGAGACATGTCAGTTTACTGTATATTTATGTCCTTCTAAGTGGATGGAGAAGATGTGTAGCTTACTATTTTTGATCTACAGGAATAATTCCCTCTGAAAATGTGATTCTATGTATGCTGGAAGAAATGTTTTTGCAATTATATGTTATTTTATAGTCTTTACTCTTGTGTCTGAGCAGCTTAACAATGTGAATGTTTCTACTTTTATGCATCAACAAGAAAAGGTCCAATAAATGAACACAATCAAAATCATAGTTTTACCTTCTTGCCCTCTAACCCCATCTCTCCTGTTGGACCGTCAGGCCCAATCGCTCCCTGAAACACAAGATAGCTGTCACTTCACCAACAGAGGTCAGTGTAACACAGCCAGACAGCCACAACAAAATGTAAACAAACAGTACTGTATAGTATGACAGTGATAATACCCCCATGCCAGGGGCAATGTGGAGGCTACAGTGCCTTTGAGGATAAATAGGGACTGATGTTATTTAGTGTGTGTGTAAATGTGAATATGTGTGTGTGTGTGCTTAGAAGAACAATGTCAAAAGTGTTACAGGTCACAAATGGCAGTGAAAGCTATTTCTCCATTGTATGCATGGTTTTAATACTACAATCAGTCTGGAGACATGCAGGTACATGTTATTTACACTTGCACTTTACACATAGTGTCAGAACAGTCTGATGGTTTACTTTTCTGTGTGCAACTATCAAACAGTCATCAATGTAAAGTCCTTAAAGGCCTGCTAGTCCAGTGAGCAGTGGTAATAAATGGAGCCAGACAGTGGACCAGTACAGTCTATCTGCTCTACACCCGCACCCAGACAGATTTCTCATCTATACTGGGGAACATCCTCACTCTGTGACACTGAAAAGCTCTTCTATAGCTGATAATGTTTGATGATTACAACAGTAATGATTAACAAGTGGTAAACTCCTCCATCTTTAACTTCCATCATTATTTTCAGGGGAAAAGCAAGTATAACAAGATGCAGCCACACAGGCAGCCTTGTTGTGTTAGTGGTAGTTGACTGGCCACAGTGGGGGTCTAGCCTGTGGAGAATGCCGCTTGCTAAAGTGCCGTAAGCCTATTATACATAGAGCTGGATGAGCAATGCTCATTAACATTCCTGTCTGGGGTACTCGCTACCCACTGGTTATGTTTACGTAGCCTGATTAGCCGATGTGTAGGGTAAATATTTGGCCCTATCAGGCCATGGAAACAATTGAATATTATGCTTCAAAGTGAATTAATTACACTCAGCTACATTCATTTGTAACATAACTGCCTGAATGTTTTCAAACAAAGGCAGAAAAGGAACAGCATGTGCACGAAGTCAAAACAATCAAAAACATCTATTTAAAGGTATTTAGTCTAATGGTATCATCTCCTGCAGTTTTTATTTCTCCTCTCTAAGTCCACAATCTTTCATGTTAGAACAAAGCCAAGTGCCATGACGACGTAAGATCTGTAAAAGTGTCTAATTTTACCCAAAGATGTGTTTTTCTGACTGGTCTGGGACATGGATGACACCATTTCTAACATGGAGCATTAGGAAAAATGCCCTCATTCCTTTTGCTTCATCAAGAGACATAAAATAGATTGTTGTTTTGCATTGCAATACATGAAGAACTGCAAATCCAGAAGCTGCTGCACTGCTTTTGAGGCAAGGCGTGTGTGTGCGTGTTTGTGTGTGTGTGTGTGTGTGTGTTCAGGGAGAGGGGATGAGACATGAGTGTGCGTCTGTGGTTACACACATGCATGTCTGTGAGACAACCACCTCTCTGTCTTCCAGTCTGCTACACTCAGGTTTCTAAGCTTGGACTATATAACATAAGTCATGAGACAGCAGACAGATTTACTGGCAGTGGCTGCTGACATTAGTATTAATTGATAACACAGCTTGAGACATGAGAGTGTGTCGAGGCCAACCACAGAGAGCCCATCTCCCATAGCTGCCTCAGATGAAGTTCAGTGCTATTTTGTCCCACTTTCCAGCTGCACATTGGACGGTAGTTTAAAAAAATGTCTTTTAAAAGCTTTTGAAAAAGATCAGTGAGGCGATATAAACACCACAAGAGGGAAAATAAATTAAAGACAGAAAGAATTACTCAGCAACATCAGTCGTACTGTGTCATGTATCACCGTGACAGTTACAACTACCATGATTTACATCTTCATTGATTATTGTCATTACTTCTTAACTAAATCATCTTAAATCCACTTTGAATTGTGAATTTGAGGATGTGTTCGCTGCATGATTTTCTGGAGGTCAGACTTTAGGACAATCACTTATCAGGTCACTAACATGCTAATGCATGATAGATGCATTAGCATCTATCATATTTTTTATTTGTAAGGAACAATGTGCAATATTAAGCATTCATTTGTCACAATTTGATATATTGTACTAGGGTTAGCTGAAAACTAAGTTTATTCAATTTTCATGACAGCTGAAAGTGCAACATACAGTGATTTAGCGTTTTTGGTCTGATATAAAAACATCTGTCCACTGGATGGCCTCAGATATCGAATGTCTAAATCATGTTTTTACTACTGTGATGTAATGCAAAATGAACTTGTTCGCTAAATCTATCTGCAACGACTTTCAGAATAGCCACAAAAGTCACTTTTTCCATGACAAATGTCATTTAGCTAAACTGATGGTGGAGCCTTCTTATAACTGTAGTAGTCATTGTTCCATTTATAGGAAATGTTAAAAAATGAGCAGTTTGTTTTACATCACTGGAGCTCCTCCAGCTGTAGTACTGTAATCAGCACTAACTTCTGAAAAGGATGAAACAGACTGAGGCTTTGACTCTGAACATGAGAATGTGTTATGCAAGCTCCCATTCCCATTAAACACGCATGACATCAGTTCAGAGGCTGTTCCATATCACTTCATTATATTCACCCTCTTAGGTTTTTCCAACAGCTCAACAACAGCAGTAACACATGGCTTCTATAAACACATATTAGAGCATACACCAAATCAGCACAGTGATGTGTATCTGCACTTTTGCCAAGTTTAGGATCTGTTATTAAGGTTGAGAACTTTGATAAATGCACTGCAGACCACCAGTTAGCACCTTAGCTACAAAAACAAGAAGTGAGAGACTTCAAACTTACCCGTAAGCCTTTGGGTCCTCTGGTACCGGCTGGCCCGGTCGCTCCAGGGGGCCCCTGATGAACAAAGGAAAGAGAGGGATAAAGCGGAAGAGAGAGGGGCAAAGGAAAAAAGGTTTACACTGACAGATCACAGAGCTCTCTGCTTGTTGACCCTGAGGGGCAGCCTGACCTCGGGAAAACACTATGGGGTTTGTTGTGAGATCTGTCACTCGCACAATTAAAGGGCCTGCTCTGGAATCCTGTCCTGCTGCACCCCAGAGCCCCATATTTATGTTTGTTTTGGTGGCTCTGTGGCTCCTGCCTTCAACGCCAAGGACAGAACAGGAGGAAAAGGGGGAGACAGGGACAGCTTTTAATTGGTTATAGGTGTTGGGCTTTTGACTGACAGGTTCAGCAGGAGACTGCCAGCTCTCATAATGCTCAGAGAAACCTTTACTGCAGACTGTGCATTAAAGTTTCCTCTCACACAGCCAGACTTGGTACTAATAAGCCCCAGACAAAATTTAGATATAGTCCCTGTGGTTGAAGACCATACAGCTCATTGGTTATTGAGTATCACCTGCAAAATATAACGAATGATGACTTACAGGTCTTCCTTGTAGTCCTGTAGGTCCAGTCTGCCCTGGTGTCCCTGGATGACCCTATCACATATACACAGACACATGACACATACATTACAACTGACACACAAGAGGGTATTGTACAAATGCTTACACAATTACAGAAGGGTCCTGGGAACATAATGAGATAAATGAATAACATTCTATTTAAGTTTTTATTGTGAAGATGTTAAAGACACCAACTCCTCAGAAATCTGTATTCTGAAAAGTTTAAATTTGTTTGATAAAATAAACTGGATTTACAACCGCACACATGCCTACATGGACACTAGCGTAGGTACATACATCTGCAGAAAAGCTCACTGGAAAGCACATTTAATGTAGTTACAAGAGACAATGTGGGGAGAAAACCAGAGAGCCAGAGAGGATGGATATTTATCTGAAACAATACTGCTTTTGGCTGCTTTTTATCGCTTCTCACTGGACCTCATTTTTGGCCATTTGTAAAGCCATAACGATAAAATGGGCAGGCAACTCAGATTAGCTGAGTAGAATAGAGCCTCTCCATCATGCAAACCTATAGCACAGAAGGCAGTATGGGCTCTCTGTTAATAGCTACACTATAAGTGTCTGCTCATCACTGCTGTTCAGTTTCTATCATGTGCGCTTTTCCAGAAGGTCTGTTTCTGTTTATTCATCTGAGAGAATGGGCCAATAGAGATTTCTAATAAATGTGTGTGGGTTTGGTTAAACATATTCGATCATCCACATCAGACAAAGACACAACATGACAGAGAAGCCTCTTGTTCTGTTTAAAAGAGCAGGATAAGTGTGTGTCTAAAGAAGCCCAGGACCTTTAGGGGCACTTAGGGGCCCAACAGGCTGAAGACAAACAATAGATCGATATCTGTAAATTTATCATCCTCCTTCCTCTATTTACTCCTATGAGCAAATCCTAATAGCATTGGTGTTTTAGAATTAGAAGTCAGCACTTCTTAAGGTCATTAAATATCATCCACTAGCAGAATGATTAGAAGGAAACTATTTTGTCCTTTGTTTAAACCAATGTTTGGCTTTTTCCAGCTGAAGGCCTTCTGCCAAGTGCCAAACCACGGCTTAGAAAACATGGTCCTAAGTTATCTATGGAGGGTGTTCTCCTCTTTTTTTTTGGAGCATTATCATAGTCACATACATCAATATATTCCCCTGGGAATTACTGACACAGTTTAGTTTAAGATGGAAATTTTCCTAATGACATTTCCCCCCATCAAATTGAATATAATCGTATATTTTGACGTTTTTAATTTTCACTTGTCTCAAACCAAAATCATGCGGTCTTCTTCATAGTATCTTACCGTTGACCCCTTTTCTCCAGGTGGTCCAGGAAGGCCCATCTCCCCTCTGTCCCCCTGACAACACATAAACACAACATTCAGTCTTCACCTTTTAAAGACTTGTAACAGCTCATATTAAGTTTACAAGGACAGAGCAATGTTTCTTCACCTTCTCGCCTGCCAGTCCTGCCTCTCCCACAGGTCCAACGAAACCCACCAAGCCCTGAAACACAGAGGTCAGTGGACTGATGAATGGATCGATGTTTGCCTATATGGTTTGGAAAAGTGTAATTACACTGTACAGGAAGTGGCTATATGAGAATTTCTTACTCTTTCTCCCATGGGTCCAACATTTCCTGTGACACCGAGTTCACCCTGCATACACAAATATATTACTAGTCATTTGTTTACAAAATAATTTCAGTATGTTTTATAGTTTGGGGAAAAAAAAACTGTGAGTAGTTTTTTTTTTTTACCTTAACTCCCTCTAATCCAACTTTCCCAGGAAATCCTTCTCTGCCCATTCTCCCCTGAAAAATAGCAATGCATAAAATGATAAACAGTGAATAACATCTTCAACTGCCAGTTAATGCATCATTACCATTCATGACAGTTTCTCAGGGAACATAAAGGATCTGTTTCCTATGAAAGTTTGTAGAGAGCATTTGGAAGTCGTCTGCAGATGTTGCAGCCCCCAGTGTATGCCACTGAAATATGCAATGGTGTGTACAGGTAATGCTGACAGTACATTTTGTCAGGCTGTGAACAGACAGTTGGGGGGGGGGGGGGGTCTAAGTGCTTTTTTACCAGCAATAACTCCAGGTCAGAAATGTGTAAGCCAAACTCCTAAAGACCGAGTGACTCAACAATTCCAACATTTTATTCCAGAAATTCAGACTGTACCGGCTAATAGTATATTTCACTTAAAAACACACAGCAAACATACAGATTTTAGCTGTAACATGACAAGATGAGCTGTCAGAATTTATGATGTCTTTACCATCTGATTTTAATTTATGTCTGAAAAAAAGATCAACTGAGAAGGTTTATGTGGGAACTGCTATAAAAGAAAGAATGGGGTAAAAATAGAGTGTAATTCTGAGCAGAGCAGTGTAAAAGACAGCTGTTTGTGGGGCCAGATGAGGTGGAGGAGTAGGCCGACCCCTGACACATGACCAGAGATCAATAACCTCTCCTGAAGGAGTCATACACCACTTTCCCTCATATGGAGGAGAGAAGGGGTAGAAGAATGAGAAGAGAGTGGGTGGGTGACAGTGGGGAGTGTGGAGGGGGGTCAGAGTGAAAGAAGGGTCAGGATGATTGGGAGAAGGAATTAGATCAAAGAAGAAGAACAGGCAGCATCTAGGATGGTGGATACATTTTAAAATGTCAGGTGACTAGAATTGAAAACATCTATAGTTGTAAACATTTAATAAAGCATTTGGGAAATCAAGTCAACACATTTCTACAGTGGTCCATTAACATCTTCTAGCACTTTAGGGCTGCTGTAAATCTCAGCACCAATAAACATGGTGGCACTTATCACCCCCTGGTGGACAAGGTCAGCGATTGCATGCAGTTGTTCACTGCAAAGCATCCAAAGACGAGGCACAGCAACCTCAATAAAACTACAGCCCAACATAGCTCAAGCTTTTCTGAGGCAAACCACAGAAAATCCATAATAATGACCTGCTTTTTTGGCTCACATAAGTTTCATATTAACTCGCATTGAGATACAACAAACTCTGGGATGCATCATTTAAGAATATCAGTTAACTTATGGAGGTGTTTGTTTAATAACTTACCTCGAGTCCTGTTGGCCCCGGTGGTCCGATTGCCCCCTCATCTCCCTGGAAACAGATGATGTTGATGTTAGCACTAATTATATTAGGGGACATAAGCACACCTTGTGGCATACAACATTTAATGGCTTTTGGGCACTTTGGGATCATTTTGACTTGGGCGGTGTCTGACGGGCTTACCTCCAAGCCAGGCAAACCTCTTGGCCCTGGTAAACCTCTGACCCCTGGTTTTCCCTGTATGGGTAAAGTGAAGTTAATACTAATGTGTAAATGTGACATTTACACTTACACTGCTAGAAACAGTAGCGGCAGGGAAAGGCAGGGAAGGCAATACTGTCGGCCATGAAACTTTGCTTTAACAGCAGTTTTTTGTTGTTTTTAGCAAAAAAGCTAAAGCTTTAAGGAGCCGCTACTGCAGCTGAAGACAATTATTCTTTTTCTGTTTCATGGTTTGAGTCATACACCAGACAATAGAGATGGCGTTTTACTCACCTTTGGTCCTTCAGGGCCGTTTTCCCCTGGTGGTCCCATGTGACCAGGGAAACCCTGAAATGATCAATTAAAAAAATTGTAATTTATACAATCTATTTGAAATAACCACTAACACATTCAATGGAGCCATAAACACAAACCTCAGGGCCTGGCGGTCCAGGTGCTCCATCAGGGCCTTTCTCTCCTTGCTTGCCCTGTAAAAAATAAAAAAAATGAACACAGGAGGAATGTCCTTAAGCAATAAGAGACAGTCAGTACCACTCACATCTCATTCCATTCATTATATGGCTAATGCCAGGAGCTGGCTGCTTTGGTTTAGCTCAAATACTGGAGACGGGGAAACAGGTAACCTGGATCTGTGTGAAGGTAACAAAAGCCACCTTCTAACATCTCTAAGGCTCATTACCATGTTACATAGCACAATAAAGTTTACAGTAAAGTATTGAATAGATGGCCAGTAATGACAAAACATGACCTACAACAAAACTACAAGTATGTACAAGACGTAATGTGCTGGTAGGGGGATTTGTTACCTTTGGACATAGATGGGCTAACTGCTAATCAGCTGCTGGCTATAAGCTTATGGATCAAACAGATATATAAGTGTTCTCAATCCGCTCATCTAACACTTGGCACGAAAAAGCAAATAAGCACCCTAATCCTTTGGATGGAAAGCATTACATCTACATTGTAGCATTTTTGTGTAATCCTGGTCACTAAAGCCAAAGCTAACCTGTGGTCCTGGTTTCCCTCGGATACCTGGTAACCCTGGTGGTCCCTGGATGCCCTGCCCAATACAAACAACACACATCAAAACTAAGACAGTTGTACAGCATTCAAAAGCAAAAACCTGTTTTCTTTTCAAGGGAAGCAGACATTAGACATGCATGACTCTGCTCAGTACTTGTTATCTCTTGGGAACAATATCTTCTATGGTGCCAAAAGGGTTTAGATTTTGCTTACACACACAGACAAATGAGGAGGGTTTACATAAGAATTTCCATAAGCTGGACAGCACACATCTGGATAAGTCATTTTACAAAGACACAATTCTGCAACAAAGGCTGAGTAACTCTAGATGTGTGTGTGTGTTGGAAAAAGCATGGAGGGCAAGGGCTGATGAATGGAAAAGATGCAGGTTAGAGGATGTGTGAGCATTTATAACATGCACATATGTGTTGGACTGGTGATTTACCCTGTCTCCTTTGTACCCAATCTCCCCTTGTTCTCCTGGAATCCCAGTTTCACCCTGATGGAGAAAGGAAAAGACAGATGCAGAAAAAAGATGGATGAGGTACAGACAGAAGGAAAGAGAAATTAGGGATTAGGGATATGGTAACTTTCTATTTGGTCAGTCACATTCAGCTATTTCAACACACAATATTAATTACCAGTCAGTACGCTGTAAACATTCACATGCAGTAAATCTAGGTCACTGCATTAGCCAATTTCTTCATGTAGTGTCAATCTGCCATAGAAAGGCACTGATAGTGATTACTCCACACTATGCTATAACATACTTTTTGAACTAGGGCAAATCACTAACACTGATTCTGTCATTTGCAAATCTGTAGGTCATTTAAACTTTTATCTTCACCAGGCTCACTGACTCTAATGTATATTTTCCTGCTATTAACAAAAGAAATATTAACCAACTCCAAGTAATACAGACTGCATTAAGAGCTTAGTGCCTGCCTTATCTGTGATTATATCAAATTGTCCAAACATTTCTTGAAATAAATTACATAACCTTTAAAGCAGCTTCCAATGCTCACCAATAAAAGTTAAACAGGGTTTTCCTTCTAAATAATTTGGCTTTCTGTGGACTTATCTTTGCCTTTTATAAATAATAGTTTCAATATTATCCATAGTTTTTATCATACTTAAAGCTTATTATTTGTGTCAATATTTTGCTTTTTGTTTTACTTTGTTTTTTTACTTCAAGTTACATGTGAGGATTGATGATAGCTCTGTATGGTAAAATAAAGTAATAACCCAAAAAAACCTGCTTAAACCTGCTGAGTTGGTGCTTTAATGTGGTAGCCATTACCCTGAATGTGGTAAAGCACCGGATCTGAAGATCAAAAACATGTAACTGTCTAAATACTTATGATCTGAACTGTAAGTATATACAATCTTCAGAAGTGTGTACTGATGGGAGCTAGTGAAAGCATGCTCTATGACTACAGGTTGGATAGAGGTGACTACAGTAGGAATCAAAGGAGTACATATCCATCACATGCTTCTCAAACACAGGCCAATAACAGGAATATTCAGATCACCTTATCACCTTTCAGTCCGGGTTCTCCTGGATTTCCGGGCACCCCCTGGAACAAACACCGACAGATAGGTTAGAGAGGGACCCAACAAAACCAAACATCCCCTGCATACACCTTCACAGGGGTAGAGTTTTGTCTGCTGCTACTTCTTAATGGCATCAATTAGGTAAATCATCCAAGCTCTGCTCAGTCCAAACAAAACAACACAAGACGAGAGAGTGAAGGTCACAGTTTCCAACTGTGTGTCTGTGTGAGTACCTTCAGTCCATTAGGTCCTGGAGGGCCCATCTCTCCCACAGGCCCCATATCACCCTGACACAAGAAGAGGCAATAAGAAACATATTTGTATTCAAAGACATCACATGCATAAAGTTAAGATGAACACGTGGCTCAGACGTCCATATTTTACTTAACAAATACAGAGTACACTTCCATCAATGTTGGCATTCATTACTGTAAATACCATAATATCTTCATTGTGTTGCTTCTGGAATATTCAGATGGCTGTCATGTTGCACATAACACAAACAGTGAATAGTAATATACAACCATTTTGGGAAGGTAAGGAATACATTTGCAGTCAGAAGCCAAGACTGTACTGTAACAAATAAACGCATGAGGTCACATCTGTTCCATCGCTGGAAAAGCAGCCAACACTGAGCTTCATGGCCCAGCGCAGAAGAACAACAGAACAGGATTTCAGTAGTAAAGGTATGGGTGTACTGTACTTTATTAAAGCAGCTGGATAAAGATGTGACTGGATTAGCTGCTCTCTGTCAGTGGGTGAAAAGAAGAGAGTCTATAATGTGGTCATGTTCATGAAATTGCTTGTGAAATGTGCCCCAGAAGTATCACAGGCTGCAGTGATTATCATTTTCTGGAATTCTACTCGCAAAGACCTACAGGGTGGCCTTTGCTCAGTGCATTAAATATTTGTCCCTTTGTGATGTGTGACAGAGGGTGTTATTGTAGTACACACAGCAAAAATATCCCTCACAACAAGGGTGGCTGGGAAGTTTCTTCTTATTTAGCTGAGCAAATCTAATGTAGTATAACAAGAATAAAAACTTTCTCCAGGGTTCAGCAGAAATGATCTGTCCCCAAACAACAGTGTCTGTTTGTTGACTCCACATGTGCAGATCTGTACAGGGAGCATTGTCACTTTCTGCCACTATTAACTGCACCATGTGTTTCCTCATTTCCTTCAATGGGACTGCTGCTTTTTGTGTGTGTGTTTGTTCTATTTCCTGACTTGTTTAGTTAGAGTAGTTGTCTTTGCTAACACTTTCTCTACTTAAACATTGTGCTGGCAATGCTCAGGCCTGCAGTCCCCAGAGAAGAGTGTTTGTATATTTATATCTTTAAAATGTAGCTCAGTGCTGCTGGTGTGTAATGTACATTATACTGTTGGGCCTGATGCATGCAGAGGACACAGAGCTCAGAGCAGAGCTGTAATCAGACAGTCCTCCAATTACAGGCCTGCTGCCACCACCAGCGGCCTAGAATAGACCAGGAGGAGCAGCAGTGATTGTGAAGACGGACCACGACAAGAGAAACCAGGGAAACATTATAATCAGACACAATTATGTGGCTGTCGGGGTGGGCAGGCATGGAGGGCAAGGTGATGGGTGGGCAAGGGGGGTGGGGTGTTACTGTTCAAAAATAGGTAACAAGAAAAAGTTTTAAGAAGAAAACAGAATGCCTTGTAGTGGTTTGTGTGACCGATCAAGCAGTGGATCACTGTCATGTTTAGATGTAAGTAAACAATAATCTTTCTATTCTGGATTCCAAAGATGATCTATTTCATGATGATCTATTACTTTTATATGTATTTGTATGTTTACACTGATAAACAACATATGGAGAGCGGTTACTTTAAGTGTAAATGATAATCGCAGCTATGTGAAATTCTCTTTTACCAATTAAACAGCCTTACTCTGTTTACCTTTAACACACTGTTTACACCTGTGTATTTATGGAATATGTGTTTAATGTGAGAAGAGCACATAGAGTACACATTGAAACATGCAAACTGCTACTCACAGTGAGTCCAGGAACTCCATTTGGACCAGGGGCTCCCATCTCACCCTACACAGAGAGGAGAGTAAGTGGGATGAATGGAGAGGGAGAAGGAGCAGGTTTCTGGGGTTACTGACTCTTTTTTAAGCAAACATGCTCAGAAGAGTGGCTCAGTGTTCAACACAACTTATGAGAGGGGGCTGTGTGCATGTGTGTGTGAGCCCATCCCACTGTGGCTTTTTCAAATCTGCAGGTCAGTTCACCCTCACAAAATGAAAGAGTGATATACAGACAGAATTTTGTACAGACATTCATGGTCCCCAGGGGATGTACCCTAATGACCCTAATGACATGATGAATTGTTTTATAATATCCTGACTATTCATTTACCATCATTGCTGGTTTACGACCACATACCTGAAAAAACTAATGGCATTGCCATCGGTCTCACCTATACTGTGTTTGGTGCTGTACTAGACAAATTTTAACATGCTAAATATAGACAATAACCATAATAAATATGAAACTTGCTAAACATCAGCATGTTAGCATTGTAATTTCATTCTGATGTTAGCATTTAGCTCAAAACATCACTAAGCTTTCACTGAGTACAGCCTCATAATGTCACAGGCTTGGCTAAAGTCTTGTTTTTCAAAACAAACAATAAACAATAAACCTCTTTTTCCACATATTGATTTAATAAAAAAACAAACACACTGCTATGAACCTCTTAGATGTCTGTGCTCTTATGTTTTGCAGTTTTGAAGTACTGATCTGGTAGAAATATGAATATAAGAATATTATCTTGGATTTCATGTGACCTTGCAGATTATTCCAACTATACACTACTATTTGACGCATTATTCACACTCAGAAGGATGAGGCCTGACTTTCAGGAAAAAGAAACACAGGAAAAGAGAATTTATTGGGAGTTGAGTTGGCTGATGTACAACACTGTACCATCGGAAAAGTCAGGGACGTGTGAGCAAAGTGTTTCTTCAAACATGAAGGTGCTTCATGTGTTTCTGAGATTCTTAAAGAGCAGTGTGCTGACGGGTTTATGTTTCAGTTTAGAGCTTTTTACTCTGACTGATGAAGTGCTACACTTGATGAATGATAGTGAATATGCCAAAATAGCATTTAATGTTAAGAGAAATAATTTGATGTCTTCCATTAGTGTGGATCGGTCATTAAATTGTAGCGGCGAAAAGAAAAGGTTGGATTTAAAAGCACAGTCTTCATATTGCATGTATTGAAAAGAAGTGCCAAAATAAAATTATCTGCTACAGAGGAAGGGATGGTGGGACATTTAATACAGCAGTAAAGCCTGTCCAGAGTGAAAAACTGCTTGACTGCCAGGTGATTTACCCAGCAACCCTTTCCAAAATGTCACAGCACTAAAACACCAGGGGACTTCTCTCCTATCACGTGTGCATGTGGACTGTTAGATGTTTGTGACTGCGTGTGAGTAACAGTGTGTGTGACATACTGGCTCTCCATCTGGTCCAGGTGGTCCCATCTCCCCGAAGTCCCCTGGAAACCCCTGAGGACAGAGAGAGGAACTTTTATGTTCAGCTGCACATCAAGAGCTACAATCAAACCCAGACATTCATCTCAAAAGTATTCAAGTGATGGATTGTTATTATCGAATTCATTCTACAGTAAGTGCATTAACTGTCTAAAAACTACCACTATAATAAAAAAAATCACATTCCTTGATTATGGAGTTAAAGAATATCATTGTAAAATTAACCAAATAGGCCTTTCATTGAAAGAGAGTGTGTTAGTGTTGGGCTCTTTTAGCGTCACTAAGGGAAATACAAGCTTCCAGAGCAAATCTGCAAAAATACAGCTGACTGCAACACAACCAACACTACTGCTACTGTAATTGCACTCTGTAATAGCTAACCCATTAGTATCACAGTCAGATATGGCATTAAACATAATGTAATCTGAAATATGTACAAAATAAGAGCATAATGGCATCATTAGAAGCATTAAATCTATCAGCTGTAGGGTGTGGGCTACCAACTGTTCTACTTAAACTAAACATTTTTTTAAGTGCAAAAAAGGAGACCAGCAGTTAAGTAATTATTCTGTCGATTTAACAGTAAATGGGAAGCTAATTTGAGCTGTGCTAACAGTTGGTGGTGCTGTAAAGAGAGACTACACTGCAGAGAACACGAGGGCCAATCATCCAGGAACACTCATAATGGCTGGGTTCAGCTGCTCCGGCCTCTATGTGCTGTTTCAAAATTACTATGGATACCTCCAGAAAATGTCACTTATTTGGGTAAGACATATTCAGCATGTATATTTATTTAAATTTCTAACTCGCCCTTGAAATAGACTCTGCTGACTAAGTGCAACTCTTTGTGTTTGAGTTTGTAGTCTGGGATAATTTTGACACTATTCAAACAACAATAAATCCTTGTGACTGATGGTATGTAAATATTTCTTCTATCTACTGGGGTCAATGAAGCAATCATAACTGCACTAAACACTTTAATTATACAATGTCAGAAAAAGCTCTTTTCTGTTCCTACTATGCCTCTGCAGCAGGTTTGGTAACCCCCTCCCACCCACAATGTATCACAGTGGGGTCAATGCTATGCATAAAACTGCACTAAGAAATTGTGCACAATGGGGGAAATACAAGTGCAACAGAAATCAATGAAGCATGACAGTGACCCAAAGGATGAGTCATACAGCTGTCACTGCTGCCGTGCAAACTAAGGACAAATGTGGGAAAAGCTGCTTTGCCAAGTACAGCATTTAAAAAAAAGCCTTTAAGAAGAGTCATATGAGCTTTTAGTGTATTTCTGCCTGTACATGATGTCAGACAACCCTGTTTTTCAGCTTCAGTATCAAAAATGATCCGACAACAGCAGCACACACACTCAGATACTGCCATTTATGTGAAGGAACTGCAGCTGATGAGCCTGACAAAGACTAACAAAGCCAAACCACAAACACTTATATGAAAAAAAGTTCAGTTGAAATGTAGAAGTGTCGGTGAAGCACTTCGGAAACTTTCTATGCTCTCCACTGTTTTGGATACAGTATATGTATTCCCTCATTAGTCTTTGCTGGATGGCGCACTGCGTGTGTGTGCGTTTCCTCGACAGAATACATGTGCTGGGATTATCGCCATTAAAATGTCTGGCTCCAGTCCTGTTCTTTCTTCTCTGAATGATCTCGCAGGGATCATCTTTAGTGTACTAGCTGTCCATTTTCCATTCAGGAGCATGAACTCAGATGACAATGATGATGATATGTGCAGTTTCCAGTTACGTTTACAGGTCAGTTATAAAGGCCTGTAGCAGTTTTGAAATCATTAAAATTACAGGGCTCCTCTGAATCGCCTTGTGAGTCTAACGCAGGCCTGTCTGAGTGGGGAGCACACACACACACACACACACACACACACACACACACACACACAATCGCACATGAGGAATTTGCATCCACATCCACTTGCTAAACATTTGCCTATTTACAGAATAAACTGCAGTTCTCAAAGCATCGTACTAAACAGACACTGGCCTGCATGAGTTTGGATGTTTTGGTCTATGATTGCATTATTTACCAAAAGCCAATAGGAAACAGCTGCAGAATGATCTCAGCAGTGAGTTTCACAGCTACACGGTCATACTGACACACGCTGTCAAACTGACTTTGAACACAAACTGCCACACACACAACAGAACCGATGGCTTCTTCCAAATGGCTTGGCTCCATACTGGGGGGACCAAAAGCCCTTTTCCAACAGAATCCTTTCTTGTTGCATCCAAAACCCCCAACATACGACTGGTAGGACTCCACAGCGTTCAGGCAATAGTTAACCCTTCCAACAGCCATGGAAATACTGAGCTGACTTGATCAGTGACGTAAGTGCGGACCTCATATTTGTAGGTGTTGGAAAGCTCCGAATGTGACCCGTATGAAACAGAAAACTTCTTTGTAATGCTGATTGCCTGATTTTAGTGGGGTTTTGAGCATGGAGCCATGTAATAATGATTTAAATGCATTGAAAAGTCATTGTTACCAGCTGATACATTCATGATCAACAACCTCCAGCACATTTCATCACACATTGAAATGATTATCTGTAAAGTATGTTGAGACAAAACTTTACCGGCCTACCCATCTTGCCCCTCTTCCCTGGTTCACCGGGAATGCCCTGAAATTCAAAATAGGAGACAGACAGAGCAGTGACAGAATAGCAAATATAGCAGAGAGAGGAAAAGAAAAGAGAAACATTGAGATTATCTAAAAACACATCAACACCAAAAACTCTCTTGGGTATAAATGATTGAAAACATCAATTTAAAAAGCCATACAGTAGTGGTACGCCTGATACCTGATGAGATGAGATTTTTCTTCCTATTATGAAGGCCCAATACTTCCATCTCATACATATACAATACTGGTCAAATGTTTGGAATCACCTCCATTTTTCCAACCCAATTTCTTCATTTTATATTGACTGCAAGTCCAGCTTAACCCTAAATGCGACAGATGCCAAAATTTAATCTCCAATTGTTTTCTTGAGTTATGCTCTCCTTTCGGAGTACATTGAGATATTACTTTAAACTACATACATTTTTATTACAAATGGAAAACTGAGGTGATCCCAAACACCTCACCTCACACCTCTACACCTTGGTCGTGTAGAGTATGTGCTAATCTAACAGCAGCTAGTTTCTTAAAAGACAGCCAAACACTGTTTGTTGTGTGCAGCTAAAGCACGAGCCATCTCTCTGACTGGCTGGCGAGCGTTGGAGGGGTACTGATTACAGCTTTCCCTGTCACTGATGCAACCCCCTGGAACTTGTCATAAGTAGGCTAATCACTCCATGTTTTAGAGGCTGTACAGAAGGAGGAGGCTTCGATGAGTTCAGGCAGTTCAAAGGTTCTAAGAGGGGGCTTTTATCATGTGAGTCATCAGCACTCCCACACAGCTTTATACAGCAGCATCTTGGACAGCTGGGTACTTTCCCCCCGCATTATAACAACAACAGGACAGCTGAATGAAATAGCAGAGTGTTATGTTGTTATTTCACAGGACAATTACCTAGGTTAAGTTAATCAAGTCACTTTTTTGCAATCACAACTATGAGAAATATACTTTTTATAAGAACTCACTCGTTCGCCGTCAGGCCCAGGCAGGCCAAAAAGCCCTGGGATTCCAATGAAACCCTGCAGGAACAAAGGAAAAGAGAGAGGAGGAATATGGAATATGAGTAGCTGGACACCAATAAAGGAGTAGGAAGAACAGCGCATGGCTCTAGAGCAGAGTTTCAGGGGCTGATGGTCCGCCATGAATAGGGTGGGCTGCCATGAAGAACCAAACCATGAGGCAAGTGTATATGCCCATGGACTGCATGGTGCTGGCTTCCACGATGTAGTCCAAGGGCACATACCCTCACACCAGGGATCTCTGAAGATAGCCAGGACATCACACCGGGCCGTCGGTACAGAGGGAGACAAACACAACCACCACAACAGTTGAACACCAGAGGAACAGCTTAGATGCCAGTCACAAGCAAGCATTAATTGAACAGGTTTATATGGACACAATATAGAGTATGCTTCACAAGAGAGTGCAGAGTGGATGTAGAAAGGTGGCTCAGTGAGAAAGAGAGGTCTAGAATGCCTCCTTAAGACAGCAGGGCCTCATACAGAGCTTAAACAGGAAATTCCAGCCAGTGGGGGCAGGGGAAGCTTTGGAGCAGCCAAGGGGAGCTGATAGAGAACCTTTATTGGAACGCAACATAAAAAAATCGCTATTTGTGTCTGTGACTGTGTGTTTGTTTGTGTACCTAAGGGGTGTGTCTTAGTATGTAGAAGCTTATCAACAGTTAGTTTTTCAGTAAATGTCTGTATACAGTAATACAAAGTTTACATTACAAGTAAAGGCATACTATTAATAGTGGCTCACATTGCATGAGTAAGTGTGTATGAATGTGTTTATGTGGGCTGTGGATGCAAGCATTCACACATGCATGCCCTTGCATGTTGTTGCATGTGGGCGCACATACATGCTCTCATGCAACAACAGGTTTAAAAGACAAAATAGCATTTAACATTATCTACAGTCTCTCTCTGTAAATATATTCGGAAGTTCCTGATGTGTCAGTGATGCCGACAGCCTTGTTTTAAACATATTCACTGGTCCTATTCACATATTCACAGCAGCAAGAGTAGTACTTTAGATTGATAAAATCAAACTTGAGCAGAGGTGAAGAAACTTGAGAAGAGTGCAATTAACTTACTCGAACGCCTTTAGGCCCCACTGGTCCTATAGGGCCTGGTAAACCCTGAAAAACATAGAGAAAAAGTGATTTTCAGCTCCTGAGCTCTTTCACAAATCTATATTTGAAATGATGTTTGCCAAATTACACAATGAATGTGTGCAATTTTGTAATATGATGGCATTTAGGCAAGGATTTTGACTTGACTTGACTTATATTGTTAAAATAACATGATATTATTGACTCACAAGTCAAAATGTAAAGTTCAAATGAATGAAAATATATTTTTATGATACAAAGACACCAGTTAGTTCACACTGAGGGGATAGAGACAGTAACAGGTATTTCTGTTTAATGCAGTCTTGTGATTGTCTCGGACAGCTTTTATCTTTTAAAACATTTCAGGTATTTTGTGCAGTATGTCCTCAAATATTTCTAAAAGTCAGTTAATCAACATAACCCAATATCTGGCCCTGAGTACAACTGTACCAGTCACAGCAGAGGATTTACTGCACCTGCCTGCCAGGATAACCTTTGGCACCTGGGCTTCCGACTGGACCTTGCTCTCCCTGAATGAGAGAGAGAGAGAGATGGGGGCGAGGATAAGGGGGAGAGAAGAGACAGAGGTGAGGGGGGTGGGTGATCAAAACTACAGTAACACAAACACACAGGCTGGCCATGTTGCACAGTAGCAGACAGTTTCAAAGAGAGAAGCAGGGCAGAGGGGATGGACTGCAGCAAAATGAAAGGATGAATAAATTTAAGTTGAAGAAAAGGGGACTTTGTGTTGAGAATATGTGCACAGATAGCTGATACACCAGAGCTGCCATTTGAGTTTGTTTCTGCTATGGAAATTGTGCATTGTTTTACTAGAATTAGGACTCAGACAGATAGAGATGTATGCAGTAGCAGTAGATACAGTATATCTCCGGCTGCATTCAATAATTATGACACAGTACATATCAATATTGTGATAGAAATTGTGATTGTGATAGAAATACTATATAAGTTTTACCAATATCACCAGTGGTGAAATAAGGTAGATTTACCTCAAATAAGTACCTAAGTACATAATTACATTTACCCCTCTGCATATTGCCCATTCTTCGTCGGCATTTCTGTTGCACACCAGTACTCATGGTTACTGCCAAATGTTTGTTCTTCTTTTCTTACATACTGTTTAGATTTGCCAAGTGTACACCCTAAAGCAGATAATTAGGAATTTGGTTTGTGTGTGTGCATAAGACACACACACTCTCTCTCTCTCTCTCTCTCTCTCTCTCTCACACACACACACACACACACACACACACACACACAAAAGCAGGCTCTGTCCAAAATTTGAAGCGCACAAGTGTTCATGTAAAACTTCCTTTGACACACTCTGGACGTGCAGCCATGCGCACTGCTTGCCATTCCGTCTCTTGGATAAATATAGTGAATAATGCAGCCAGTTAAAACCCAGGAAGAACTTGGCTGAGCGAAGTTTGGACTTTTAACTGGCCAGCAAGAAGGAGCCCTGAGCACGGCCCATATGGTATTACAGTAACAAAGATCATCAACACTTTATGCACACCAGCTGGCCTTTGCTCGCAAGAGCTGGAGAGTCTGCAATGCCAAACAGTTGTGCTTATTACTCAGTCACCGGTGCTGTCATGATTCAGACTCAAAGCAGCAAGCTCTGTGGGAAAGAGGGGGGCGTTCGAGGATGAACATGACGGTGAGAGAGAAAAAGTACTCCTGTGTACTCCTGTGATGATGTGTAGCATGGGAACTCTATGCACTGTTAACATTACCCCTGAGAATGGGGACTGTGCGACACTGAGGAGGATGTTCCACTCTGCTTCTATGACTAAGGTCCTTCCTTAACACCAGTAGTAGTATGACACAGCCTGACTGAAAATAGTTCTGAACACAAGGCTGGATGATCCATGCTTAAAATAGTCTGGCTGGTCCAAAAAGCCAGAGTCATGTCTCCTCCCACTTGTAGCAGCAAGTAAGAGTTCATAAAACTGATTTCTGCATTTTACAGTAAGATGAGCATATAGAGAAGAAAGAAACTACAAGAACAATGTACTTCATTTGTTAGAGTCATATAGTTTCAGTGCAAAATGCTACAGGAGACAGACAGAACATCGAATGTCCAGAGAAAGAAGGTCATACAAAGCCGCGGAGTAATGGTGAGTAATGAGTGTGTCACTGTTGGCCTAGTTGGCTTGTGCCTCTTTCTCTTCTCTCTATTTTCTCTCTCTTTGGCATCACTTTCTGATATCCTGAAGAGCATCGCTAGAGCACAGTGCTTTGGCCAGATGTCTGTCCTCACTAGTGCTTCATAACAGGCTAATCTAATCTGGCTGTGCTGCAGGCATGAATTGTGCACGTACACAAACACACACATACACCCAGCCTGAGAAATAATGTGACCTGGGGATGCATGATGACTGAGCTTTTAAAGAATTAGATGAGATGTGAGAATGTGATGGAAAATCATCATAAAAAATGGCCCTGGTGGTTGTTACCACAGGCAAAACGATGATACTAATGAAGCTACAGGTAACAGGGAGTACAACAGGCTGTAACATCTATGAGTAAGAAACTAAGAGCTGATAGGAATTTTGAAATTAATGTGAAGAAAAACAAAAAATATTATAGAAAATTATTACATACTCTTGGCATGAGCTGAAAGTTTTAGGAATGTTGGACGTCATCGTGTGTGTGTGTGTGTGTGCCAGTACAAGTGTGCAGAATAACAGAAGCATGGGTCAACAAAACTTTGAGAGCATCAAAGCCATATAAAAGACAGATATGAAATGGGAAATTATACTTACAGTTTCTCCAGGGAGGCCAGGTGGACCAGGATAACCTTTCTGTCCCTAAACAAACATGAGACATGGGAAACAAGTTAAAGCATAATATAATGGAGAATTTAGAGAAAACACACAATTTCTGATGGAGTTCATGGGTGAGGAAAAAATCCGACAAACATGGGAGAATTTCTCTTCTGGTGCAGAGACAAGTGGAAAGTAAAATATGCATGGTAATGCTGACAGCACAGACAGACAAGTTCAGTGCCATATGCAAGGAATCAATCTGCCCTCCTGTCAGGGAATCAGACTTTCCATTGGCCATGTTCACAGAGATGGTGGGGGAGGCCATGCCAGGATCATGACATGCTGAGCATATAAATGCCTTCCTGTTTGAGTCAGATAGCAGGTCCTTTCCTCTGCCTCCAGAGCAGACAGCAACACTGAAGACAGCCTGACATAGCGTGTTCTACATTTCTGCTGACACCAGCAACACATATCCCCCGCAAAGAGCAGAAAAAAACAAAATCAAAAGGTGGGAAGACATGGCTGTCCAAACCACAGTTTGTTAGAGTGACAGAAAAAGAGACTGGGAAGGAAAGAGCGGGGAAAAAACAAAATAAAAACAGAAGGGCAAAGAAATGAAAGACTCCTGTTGTCCCATTTTCCTAAACCACAGCTCCACAAGTACCAAGCCAAGACTCCAGAGTTCCTGTAAACCATCCTCTAGCAGAGTCATCTGACTGCAGCAGGGTAAGAGGACACAGCTTCCCGCCACTCATGTTACGCAATCACTCTCACTGGTCTACACCTTCATACCAGCAACTGCCTTCACCAGCGTTATACGTCACATTCAGTACTTTCATATGTGTCAACTGTGTGTTTGTGTCTGTAATTAAATTCTATAAACATCTGTACATTTCAGTTAACTGTGAAACACTGGCCCAACTTTTAAATATCATACTGCATCTCTCCAGGAAATATCCAAGCACTCTTTTAAAGTTACCTCACTCCAACTGTTGCACATAATCAAAAGACCACTAGGAGGAGTCACTTGGAGCTGGGATGAAAACACATGAGTAATAGGAATAAAACAAACAGAGGTATCCTCAGGTGCTGACAGACCACTGCTGCAACACAAGCAGAAATATGTGTGTGTTTTCCATATTTTTGTGAAAGCCCCATTGGTAACCAGTGATGTGGACGGACCAGGGACGGATGCGCTTGGAGACAAAATATTGCCTGTGACTCGCCTGAAAATTTCCATTTGTAAATTGAAACTGTTGAGCTGTGTTATCAGTGTCCAAATCGGAACATCCCCCGTTTATATGAATATCTGCTCTTTTTAAGGTTGATTCCTGCTTTCTATCCACTTTTAGATTGAGCATATCTTTTCAGGAAGTGTGCCTTGCTTGTGCAAACACATGTGCATAGAAATATACATACATATTCACACAGACCCAATACATGCACATGTTACTACAGCCCATACTTACAGCACAAACATGTCCAGCAGCTTCTGTTCCCAGCCACACACACGCTGTGGGTACTGGGTATTAAACACAGCCTCCCAACCTCAGCTTGACCATCTCAGATTCTTATCTCATTATACGTTCGCTAATGAGTGCGGCCATTCCCACCGGTTTGCCTGTGTTTACAATGCCACTTGTTTAATGAGCATGTGTGTTCAATCAGATTAACCCGCCCTGATGCTTTTCATTTACAACAGCTCTCCCGTAGCACTGGGTAAGCCTCCCCCCAACACACACACATCCTACACCAAACAAAAAAGACCAAAAGAAACACTATGCAAACAAATTAAAATACACATTGTATCTACCAATGAGATATTATTCCCCCGACTCCTTACCAGCCACTTTGTGGATATTGAGCACAGGCCTATTAACAACTATGCACACTACAAAGGATGAATATGTGTCTTTCACTGCATGTCTACTGTACTGGTAGCAGGAAAATACCAATCACCTCATTAATCTTTGCTTTCATCTTTCCACATCTCTTTGCAAAATTGCTATGCGGCATGGAGCCATGACTGCACTAAGCAGTTAACTGGCTCCAAGTATGTGTTGTTGTATGTGCAGCAGAACATCAATCCTCCATGTGGATGTTTGGCAGAGACAGAAAACAAACAGCTACATAAACTTAACCTGGACAGTTTGGTCGAAGTGTATCCTGTGGAAAAACACCCTTCATCTCATCCCTGTCTGAATTTCGACAATTTCAGCAGCATGTTTGCTGGCAGGCAGTATTACTGAACTACCAGCACAGTGGAAAACAGAGCAATAATTTTGTAATTCTTGTGAAATGCGCAAAAAAAAATTGTGGCTGATTTGAATTCTCCTGTAATTATCATGCTATGATGATACATGAGCATGTGGATTTGTTAGTTTGAATGGTGGGTAGGAGCTAGACAGAGAGTTTGGTTTGGAACAGGTCTTGAGGAGCTTCAGACAGATTAATGTTATACAAGAAACCGTCTTGCATAAATGAAGAAAACCAGTATGAATAATAATCTGTCTAGCCTCAGCAGAGAAGGTGCAATATATCATTCTACTTTGCATTCAGAAAATGTTCTCATTTGACGAACTATGGTTTGGATTTAGTTTGATAGGAAAAATTTCTGTCGGAAATCTAAAATACAGTAGGGGGCAATATCAACTAGACTATCCACTATGAGGATTCATTGTGGTATATTTACATGCAGAAAAAACATTGATTTAGTTTTATACATATATTATAACTTGTTTTTTATTTTGCTCTCCCTTTTAAAGTCCTTTTCTAGGTACTTGTGTGTCCAACATACTTGGCCAGTAAAGCTGATTATAAGTGACCTACTGTAGCGTCAACTTTAAAATTTCATTCTTTTACTAAAAGATTTTGCTACATTTGAATCTGATTAAATTTGTTGAAAATGAGAAATACTGTACAATCGTCTCTATGGAAAGAAACATTCAGCGGCTACAGTGGTGATATCAGTAGAGTGGGGAGGCTGTTGATTTGTCTAAAAATGATCTCTAACTACATGGACATCAGTTTCTCACTGAATGGTAGACAAATGTGTGCTCTTCTTAACAGTATAACTATGTACTCATACTCATCACTCTCTAACATATTTTTCCAGACGGAAAGCTCCTCAGGTGCATTGACGATTTGACAGTCAACATGTGTATGACAAATAACTTTATGCACATGGATTCAGCTTCATTACTTTAAAAGAAAGTTAAACATTTACTCTAGCATATCCTAGCGTAATACAGCCAGCACCAGTGATTATTGTTAGTTTTTCAAAATAAGATGAAGACTCCAGTTTGATGTCAGAAGTATACCCACTATAACCTACTGTACAGTACTGACCAATAATAGTGTATATCTACCAAAAACAGAATGTGTATTCAAAATCCTGCAGAGTTTCCGTGCTAAGAGATAGCATGTCTTGGCTTTCAGGGACAAAAGCAGAGGTAGGAGAGACAAAGAAAAGACAGACAAAAACTGAGAAGAGACAGATTGACCAGCAGTGGGAATAGACAGAAAACAGGATGGAAGCAATAAGGTAGGGCGTGTGGACTGAAATGTGACCTTGTAGTTGTGGTTTGGCCCAGTGTGTGCGTCCCCTCTCCCTGACCCTACCTACCATACTGAAAAGCCATTCAGACTCTGCTTAGAAGAACAAATGTTGTACAGAGTGGAACATGCTTGGCTTGTCTGGTGGCGTAAAATCACACTCTCCTATCACATGTTCAAAGCACCACTGCTTTCTCCATTAAAGTTTTCCATGGAAAACCAGAAGCCAAATTCCAGAATTCCCTGTTGAAGTGTCAGGATAGCATTGATTTAGAAGCCTGTATGTATGCATGTGTGTGTGTCTGTGTGTATTTGGGTGTGTGTGTGAGAACAACAGACGTAAAGCTGCTCGTGTCCAGTTTTTCCTAAACCACAGCTAGTGAGCCAAGCATGCGAGACGGAGCAAGTCAAACAACCAGAGAGGTACAAAGAGGAAGAAACAGCACATGGGGGTTTCAGGGTGGCCCGCCACTGAAATGTAATTGCAATTAAAGTCATCGCTGCTTGTCAACATTGTGCTGATGCTGCACCAGGTCTCAGTCTCAGCGGCGAGACCTGCTTTAGAACAGGAAGCGCCTGAGACATCCCACCTGACTAGACCAAAGGGAACAGAACGGAACGGAGCCTGTTTCGAGAGACAGTCTGCCTACTGCACTACACTTCGGACACTGAGTCACGGCTCGGTCACAGTATTGCAATGTGAGGGCATGTTAGTGCAGCTGAGAACTCTAAGAAGTTATTGTACTGTACATTGCTTCACACAGGATGAGACAGGGTTAAGTCTCTGCATCGTGTACAGAAAGGACGCTGACTCTGTGTGGTTAATTTAACAAGTTTCCTCTGCAGTCATCATGTCTGTGGTTCATTGACCAACACCTGAGGCATGCTCTCATGATGTCAGTGTGTGTTGATGAAGCTGCTATGGCAACAGCTTCCCAGACACGAGTGTCTGATAGACTCCTAATGTGCAGCTATAATCGACTCTTTGGCTTTATTAAGACGGTTGACCAAATATAGAGACTGTGGGCCTGTTTATGTACTTTCTGTCTTTGTCTCTCATCCCTCTCAGGGTTATATAAGAGGTGCTCTCTCACCTGAAGGTCCAATTGTTATTGTGTAACTTTCAAACCAGTGCCAACACTCATTTAGTTGGAAAGAAATCTGTGAATGTTTTCCAGCAGCTTTAAATGTTCCATTCCGACTGAAAGTGTATGAGAAACACAGAGACATACAAATGGACTTAAAGACACACACAAGGCGAGAAAAGCAGATCTTAACAAAAGCCATATGTTCAGCTTGAGGCAGTTGTCCAACTAGAGTGTGACACACTGTTACAGAGCACTGTGGATATGACTGAATACATGCAGAGGCACTTTACACCACTGCTGAAATGTATACAATCTACCCACTATATTCAATTACTGAACCCATTCTTATACTGTCTGAGATATGTGCATGTCTCAGCTCTGTGTGAAACACAGTGTGACTGAAATCAGTTTATGAGATCTTCTTCTTCTGCCACCATGAGACGTGTGTTTACATCTGAGTTTGGGAAAAGTTGAACCAGAGTATTTTAGCTCAGACCTAGACAGCAGACAAGATACAGTGATTGCTTCCTGTATTGTGCATTTTTTGTCAGACGACAACACCCCCCCCATTGACATCACCTGCCATGTCCAAATGTGGTAATTCAAACAGATTTCAAACTGGATGTTTTTTTAGACCTCATATATTAATAATATATATTCATGTTTATGTTGGTCATCTATGTGGTTTTATGTATTTCTGTTTTTCTGGTAGATTGTTAATTAGGCAGCAAGCTAACAAGCTAACTACAATAAGTGACACGTACTGTTTGTTTCTGTTTTTTGACATTGCCACTCAACAAATTGTCCACATACTTCATATCAATTACGCAGAAAAGCGTGCACACGATAGTTATCGCAGACATACACAAAACCTAAATGTTCCTCTTGGATTTTAAACATATTGAATTCTTTTTCTGCTCTCTGAGCGTGTAAGTACATGGTCTCGATCCTCTCAAAAACCTCCCCCTTCATCCTTCATGACAACGTTCCTGCCAACATTAAGACCCCTCTGTGCAGGATCCAGCAAACACAGATGGAAGAAATGGTGAACACATCAAAAAAAGAAGAGAGAAATAAAGATGGAGAGAGTTAGGGAGGGGAGACAAGGACACATCTCGACAATAGCGAATGGGATACTTACTACATACTGTTTCCTAAACAATTAATGTTTTCAGATGTGTATCGGATGCTCAACTCAGAATATCAACTCAATGTCAACTGAAGATGTGAGACGTTTTGAAGGGATCGTAGCTTTTCAGTCTTACCTTCCGACCTTCTTGGCCACTCAGTCCAACAGGGCCAATAATCCCCAAGTCTCCCTGGAACATACAGCAGAAATGTTAAAAGGCACAAATGTAAGAATGTCTAGTTGCATAAATAACAATCATAAATATACTACAGGTTTGCCAGACAGGACGTTGTTCCAAACTAATGTAGCATGTAAGAAAATAATGGATAAAATACCTTTTCTCCTTTAGGTGCTGGTCCAGGTGAGTTGCCAGGGTCTCCTTTTCTCCCCTGACAAGAAAAAACACAAAGGGGGACTTTGTACACGTGAAAATTACTCCACTATACCTCAGTGATTTCAATCTTTAAAAGTATTGGACTAACAGTCACATTAACTAAGAAATTTCACTTACCAGCACCTTCATTCGGACTAGGGAAAAGGTTAAGGCTACAAAAGCCTGTTTCTATAAACATCTATAAACTAGATGAGATTGTTACAACTGATGAAAAACAAGAGGACTGATCATGTGACTGATAATTTCATATAGAAGAACTGGCACGGCACAGAAGCTTTTGTTTGCCACAATGCATTCTTTGAGCTCAGTGCCTCTCCAGTCACACACCAAGCTTCAATTTCAGCAGGTAACAATAACGAGGCTTCAGGACATCAAAGCTAAGGACTGGAAATTACACTGAGAGCCGACTCCCACTCCTGCTATTTACAACCATGTTTCATTTCTTAACGATGAAAGACTAAAAACTGCAGTGCACACTAAGACATCAAACAGAAATCATTCTCTTAACACATCTGCCAGGTAGAAGGTCCCTGTTCCGCACCAGTCTACCTACAATGTACACTCAGTACATTCAGTGTTCATTCACTCAGACGGGGTTTTAACTCTTTGCCTTTTTCCACGTAATTGATTTTCCTCTGGTGCTCTTGGATTTGGCTTTGGATTTAACATGATTTTATCTACCAATTCATTATTATTGTTTCATTTATACAAATTGTTTGAGGTTAGATATTCATTTAACGGGGAAACTTTAGCGAAATAGGCTCACTTAGCTTTGAATAAATAGTGGAAACAGGGAAAAAACTAAATCCAATACTAGCAAAGTCTTTTTCAAAATCCAATTAGAAGCACTTCAGTAATGTAAATTTACGTCACTGAGCGGATGTAGTGATGGAGTCACTGCTCCTAGGGAAGGGGATGTCTGGCACGTAACACATAAAACCACAAAGTGTCATTTTTATGCTTGTTTATTTTTTTTTGTATTAAATAAATGCAATTTAATGTGTTAATTAGCAAGTTTTAGAACTGCTGGTAGTAAAATTTTATTACTTTACCAGATGCAGGCAAGCTCTTTCCAGTGTTTATGCTAAACTAAGCTACTGCTACTGTAGCTTCAGATTAACCATACAGACATGCAACTGGTATCAATTTCCTCATCTGCTTCTTGGCAAGAAAGCATAAAAAGTGTGTTTTGCCAAAATGTCAAACTATTTCTATAACCAACAGGCCACTGGATGCCCAAAGGAACTTTCCTTTATTAAAAATGGAAACAGTTGATTGTGGAAGAACTTTAACATACAGCTTACCGCCTAAAAGGCATAGGCAACAGATAATCATAGAAATATTTACATAAGAACGGGAAGGTTTGGAATTCAAGTGAGGAATTTGAACAGAGAAGGAGAAGGAATAATATAAATCAGCGAGGCAACAACAAACACAGTCCCTTTGGGTGATCAGGGAAGGTCAGGGCTGTGGGGTGGGTGGTGTGTCCACAGCTGTCATTTATGTAAGGCACTTTTAAACTGCACTTTAAATACAGGTAGGTGAAGGGTGTTTGCTAAGGCATGCATCAGTCCAGACAAACGGACGAGGAATTTGTCTCAGGCACGGTCCCCAGCACTCACATATTAAAAATAGATTTATTTGGCATTTGACTTTGTGACTTGTCTTTCACTCCCTAAAGCACCTTGACTTTCCAGGTGTCGAACTACCCTCTGCCCAGGTTGCAATGGAAGCAGACTGACTTACAGAACATAAGGCTTGGAATAAGCAGATCTCCATGATTCTGAAAACTGTTAAATAACTTAAAATATAAATGAGGAATCCTTACATTGACCCTTAAAACACATGCTGTGTGATAGATCTCCTCAGTATTAAGTTCCAGATGTCACTGCAATGAATTTAGATGGCTCTGTCCCTTCAGCCATAAAGCACAAATATATGATGGATTCCAGCTGATATAGAAAAACTAAAAAAGTTACACATCTTATATCACTGTCATTCAATAAAATCAGCAGTAGAGTCTGGTACATTATTATGTGGTGGTTTTATGTGGGATAAATCAACATGGCTACTGAGCAGTTGGCTAAATAATAAAGCCTCATATGTGATCATGAGTTAGTGGGTTAGATACCTTGAGTCCAGGCGGACCAGGTCGGCCAGGGTTTCCATGGGGACCAGGAGCGCCCTGTGGAAAAACCAGAAAAAAGAAAACATAATCAAAAAGTAATCAGGAAATTTCGATCAATCTTTTCAATCTTTATACTGATACTACAGAAGGCCTAGGTAGGTGGGGGCTGGGGGATACAGAGTGTCTGGAGAACCTCAGCCTTCATGCTACTTTAATCAGTTTTCCTATACATGAAGTGTACATATGTGTGAGTTACGTGGTGAGACATTCGGGGTTGGTGATGGGGGTAGAACTTATGGAAAATGGGGCTCTGTGAAGTTACTTCACCATATGGATGTGGTTTTCCTGAAGCCTGTTGCTTCACACACCACAGCCTCCCAACTCCACACACACACGTTTGCCAAGCACCTTAATGAGCAATGCAGATTGTCCTGTATCATAACAATTTAAATTCCTTTGCTGGTGTGTGTTTCTGTCTGCAGTGCAACACAAGTGCGTCTGAAAGCAAACAGTGAGATCTACAGTAGCAGCGTACTGGTAATGTGAACCATCTCACCCAGTCCAGCAGCCCCCGTGGGAAGGTTCAGGAGAACACCTTTGGAAGCCATAGAATAAATCAACACTAATTTTTCTTTGGTTTGAACAGCTGCTGTCAGACAGAAGCACAGGGGGTGTTGTTGTGTCTCCACAACCCATCTATCTGTCTGTCTACTTTCTCTTGCTCAAAGTGACTTTTTCTCTGACCTCTACATGGTGTGGCAACCCTGCGCCCCTACGCATTGGGTCAAGGGTCAAGAGAGTCAGAGAGGGTGGAAAAAGAGCCTTAAGGGCCGGGTCAGTCAGTTTCACTGAGGTGAGTCACAACAAATCAGGAAGTCATTATGTTAGTGATCGGTTCTGCAGCATCTACGGACATCCAGACAGGCAGCTCTCTATTATTGCACAGAGAAAAACGAAGTAATCTTTGGGCTTGGTTCTACAGCTCAACAAAAAAGCCCTCTGAGCAAAGTTTAAAAACAGACATACTGGTCGGGTGCAGACATGACAACACTGTGTTTTGCTGTAACTGCTCTTCCTGTCAAAGGGCGCTTTGAAGACAGTCATGTCTGATTTACTTGAGACAGAGCTTCTCATGAATGAACAGGCCATTACTAAGCGTGTGTTAACATGTTATTTTCTCTTGAATCACAGAACACCCAGGATTACAAAGCAGACTGTACATTTTGATAAGGTCAGAAACTCAAAAAATCTAATCTGTTTTTAACTTGTGTTTACACATAAGATATTTTCATTCCAAGTATTTTCACATTTTAAAGTTCTCCTCTCTTTTCCTCCCACACTTGCTTTCCCTTTCATTTTCAGTTTGTATGCAGCTGGTATTTTCTTAGGATCTGCTATGTGCAGACAATGTTAAGGGGCACTGTTGTGCCCTAAATAAGCTTAAACAAACTAGACATGTTTCAATTACATGCTTCAAAATTAACCCTGTGGTTTACCAAAGCCTGGGCATTACACTGGTAGGCACGGGCTGGCACCAGCATTTGGTTCGGTGCTTTTGCCTCCATGGCCTGTTCCTTTCTCTCAGAACAGGTGTCTAATTAGAGAAGACCAGGGTGGGGTGCACACAAGCTGAGGGCTATCAAATGAAAAACCACCAACCTCTGAACAGCAAAGGAGGGCGTTACTGTGGCTCCTGTGGTAATAATACTTCCAGCTCTGTGCAATTCATGCCACTCCTAAGTAGAGAGCAAAATCTATACATACACATGATAGCTCCTAATGTTTCATCTTATGGGGATATGTGTGCTGAGGTATACAAATATCTGTGCTTAAATAAAAACACCACATGTGCAACTTAGAGCCAAGACATCCTGATAATCTAGTCCTGGATCTTAAATCCGAATGCGATACAGCTCACCCAAGTATACATTCCCATAGAGAACATTTTAGACAAGCCCATTTAATGGACTATGCTTTAGACCTATTCTGACTTTCAACAAAGCTTGTAAAGACAGTTTAAATGTATGTACAGTCATAAAAATATCATGCACAGGCATTAAAGATAAAAGCCATTCTGAATGATGCTGTGAGCTGAAGGGGGTAATATCTGATTAACTAACATCAGATCAAGAGTGCATGCGAAACCACTGGCTGGCTGCATAAATACAATAAAATGAGCACACATGCACCATATAAACACTTCCCCGGAGGATGCTGGAAAATATTTGTTAAATCATGCTTTGCCATCACTGAGTGAAAAAACAGAAGGCGCAGCCAATTGCCACATAACTTACAGCAAAACTATGGAATAACAGAAATGTCCAGAATGAATAAATTAGATAAATTTATACATCAACCATATGTTTTTAGAGGCTTTTAACTACATCATACAGCAACAAGTATATGAGAAGTGAAGGTGTTTAAGTATTTGTAGCAGTAACAATAATGGCTCATAATGTCCATTACAAATTTGATGGAAACCTAGAGCTAACTTTATGCCAAACATTTCAAATCTGGTATTAAAAAATGTATTAAAGTGCCCAAAGGGGGATTGTAAAATATTGAACTAGAGCATAGTCTGTGCTTTACACTGTCTTGAAGTCTATTACAACAATGTTCCAGAGGACACGTCCATATACACAGTTTACACTAGGGATTAGACAGGCCCTTAAAAAAGCTGATCTGTCACCTGGTGTTACCAAAACACACTGGCATAGCAGAGATCAACACCTTCAAGTTCAAACATTCAGTTTTCTGAGTTTCTATATGAAATGTCCATCTGGGATCTGAATTAGCTTTATGTCGGGGAATTTCATTTAGTGACAAAAAAGCATGAAAAAAGATGGCTATCTAATTTTTTAAATTTTACTCAGACAAAGACCCTTTTACCCAGCAGGCTCCAGACAAATATATGCAGTCAGTTCTCAGATAGATATGGGCCTGTGTACCCACGATGCATCCCCCCACACGTTTCCTCACACCCTACTACCACCGTCGCCATTATACACCGACAAACAGACTCAAAGGAGCTTGCCCTGACTATTCACTGACAGTAAGCTAAGGCTTCTGATCATACAACGGTTGTCATAGTGATGGCGTCTCACACTCACATGTGTGGGATCAGAGGTCAAGGTTCATGGGTGGTGCTTGGCGGGATCAATGGTGCTCTGTGTGTCATCATACAGACAGTAATCCGAGGCTGCAGAAGGTCATGCAAGAAACTGTGAGCAGCTCTGTCTTTAGCAAAAAGCTGAGTGGAATTTAGGTTTTCACATAGAAGGAGGTGGGTACGATCACATTATGCAAGGCCATCTGTAAGCATGCAGCCTCATAAGCAAACTGCAGTCTAAATTCAGATGTGGCTATGATTATTTCCATGATCAACAAGCGAATGTCTTTTTCCAAATTGAAACCACACTCCTATTTGGCTAAGAAAAATAGCGGATAATGTGTAGATGCACATGTGCATGGCAGTAGCAATTAATCTTGATAAATGAAAAAAGTTTACAGAAAGTTTTCATGTTTCTTTATATAGGCAAGACCCCTGTTAAGGAGGCATCAAAACCAATGGCCTTTACCAGTGCTTTTTTAGGGAAGAGTCTTGTTTTCATTGTTTGCACTTTGCAAACCCACCACTTCCACTGACAATGCCACAGGCCGTTCAACAGCTGCTTTGCTGTGGCTGTCAAAGGCCACTTCTAAGCCACCAGGATGTAAATCAGTATGAGGTGAGTGGTCAATACAAACTGTTGATGAATGGGGTTTGACACAGACATAGAGCTTTAACCAAAGACATGCTAGAGTTGATATTTTATGTCCAAAGCTGTCCAGACTCCAACCAATGCTGGGAAGATCATGTTGCAGTGCATAGTGTTTGAACCATTTTATTGTAACTGATTTTTCTATTAATATGCAGGGAATTTACCAATACTCTTCATTATATTGATTTATTGCTTGCTAGTCCTGAATAGAGAAATTGTTCCTAAAATATTGAAGTTAAATATGGGGCATATTTAAAAAAAGCTGCTGTTTGGTAACACAAAAATAGTTCCATGTGGAATCATACTTACGTAATACTTGGCTTTACCAATTCACACAGCACTGTGCTTACATTTCTAAGGCCAGTTAAAGTTGTATTCAAGGTACGTTGGGTCTGGATTATAAAATATGCACCAAGTGGAACTGATGCTGTGGAACGACTACTATATGCGGGAAGGCAGGTGCTGCTGTGACTGAAGCAGCTTTACTTAGGCAGAGACAAAAACCTCCTTATACATTTACAGTGATCAGCAGTTAGTTTTAGTTTTAGAGCCTCACAAGAAACAGACAAAAAGACACAAGCACATGGATCCACATACAAACAGTACAGTACATATGCACAGTATAGACATGAACCAAAAGTGTCATTTAGATTAGTTCAGGTTCTTTCAAGTTCTTTGTCGAGTAATTAACAAGAAATTGAAGGCATATCTGAGTCTACAGAAGCATCTACAGAAGCGACTTGGTGAGGCTGTACTGGTGAAGCAGATTTTGTTGTCAGGGAAATGCCAAGATTCATCTTCAGGGCATCAGGGACAGCTCTACCAAATTTCATGGTAATCTATCCAATAGATATCAGGATACATCAGTCTGACTGAAAGAAGAACCAAGAATGAGACTATATCTATTTATCTGCCTCAGAGAATGAGGCTTTTCATTAGAACAGGATCCTATGAAGTGTTGGTTCAGCCTTCTGCAACAGCTCAGTGAAGAGAAGAAAGTCCAGTGGAGCCATGTGTTCTCTGTCTGTTTACAGTGCTTTTATTAGGCATCCTGTGGCATAGGCAGCCTTTTGAAAGGCCGTCTTTATAGGAGCTTTCCTGTTTATGCTTAGGGGTGGGAGGTCAGCGCTCGCAGCCCAGTGCTGAATATGGTCAATCTGCTTGCATAGGAAAACTTTGTGTGTGAGAGATTGTGTGTAACTGTCAGCTGGGTGATGGGAGGGATTTAAAATGATGTGAGAGCTTGGCTTGGCAAGTTATTATTGTAACTGCAGAAAATGGTCCAGGACGTTGCCTCCTAGGCTTTAACACACGGATACAGTCCTCTCTGTCCCGTTTGTTTGTCTGTATGTCTTTCTGAGTCACTTCTCTGCCAAAGGGGTTATTACTGACTGTTTGTGTTTGAGCTTTTGGTCAACATGTGCGTCAGCAGCAGTAGCAAAATACACGCACACAGAGAGATAGCCACAATAAACTGTAGTAAAGACTTTCATTAACATGGTTGCACTTCTAGAGGAAAGAAATAGAAGTACATTTGGTTGGAAGTGTTTGAGGGCAAGCGAGGAGACTTACCCGAGGACCCCTCTTGCCTGGCAGGCCTGGCTTTCCTGGAGGTCCTGGTAGTCCCTGTAGACAGAGAGCATTCAGTCAGGATTGCATATTTACATACACCATCCAGATGACCTCATTAAATATCTAACCAATAAAAACCAAGACTCCTTTCCATAGACAGGATGCATGATTGCTGCAGGGTAAAAAGTGATCCTTTTTCCTTCTAAGGTAATTCCATCTCCAGGTGAGGAGAGGTCAACCTTATCCACCAGGAAGTTCTGACAGTGTGTGGCAAGAGACTGTAGAAACACTAGAAACAACAGGCAATTTCCTCTGCCACCCAATGCCCCTGAGTGCTCGTTCGTTTTCTTTTAATCAAAAGACGTGAGGAAAAACAGAGCCCTCATGGCTGCTGTGGCTAACAACAACTTCCCTACACGGCTCTGAATCCTCATATAAATGAATGTTAAAGCCTCTATATTGCAATTTAAAATGTTCTGTTCACTGCAAAATGCATGTATAGGTCCTATTAAGTGGCCACAATTTTCACAAAGCTATGAACTGAGAGATAGCATCTTCAAAACAACAGCTAACCTCTCATACAAACACTAATCTGAGTTTAAAGAGACTGTAGCTGTTACTTGTGTGACTGGCTACAGTCTGCTCCACATTGCTCTGTTGATTGTAACTGGTGCCCCAACATCTCTTCTAGGATGACCTCCAATGTTGAGACCACCCCAGTTGTTACAGGTGGTGTGCTCTGTGGTGGCCTAAGGACCCATCAACATCAACACACATCCTGTCCATCTTCACACTTCTTCTTCGGCCCTCCTGCATTGTACTTTTTTGTTTATTCCTACTGTCTTTTCCCCTTTGCACCTGTCTTTACCAATCTTTCTCAGAGAACTGTTCCACAGAGAGGTCTCTAGCAGTCTCACGAAAAAAAAAAGAAAAAGTTACTGTCATGAAAATCTAACATCAGTAAGCATTTTCCACTCACATTTCAAACAAAGTCTGATGGCAAAGACTGTTTTCAGTTATGAGATTTAGACTTACTGGCTGCGCCTACGAGGGAGTTATGGAATGATTTGTGTTGAATCTGAATTATGCTCTAGGTTTTGCTGTGGTTTATGAAAGAAATTGTTTCAAAATTTAAAAAATATTACTTTTATATGCGCAAGCTATGCTATGCTTTTATTGACATAATTTGAAATTACACAGCATAAACATGTTCTAATTCTGGAAACTTTTAGGTACTCAGAGAACTTACATTCATCTGAATACACAGGTCGACATATGCAGGAAATTTTCAAACATTCACTTTGGTTTAAGAGAAGCTTTAACTCTCAGCCAGCACAGCTTCAACTTAAAACCCCAGTTCTCACTTTTAGGAGTCATATAAACATTTTGAACATATAAATCACATTCAGGTGAACAGATCTCAAAGGAAGTCACATTTAAAGAAGCAGTGAGGAGCCAGAGGTGCTTCAGAAGGGGAACTGTGCCTCCTACACTGCTATCCTTCAGTGGAATACTCTGTAAGGCTTTAGGTATCAAGCATGATCAATGATGACGCTAGTGCTGGAACCTTAGTCAATTTAATGCTTTTCATAGGCTTCTGACTGTTTATTTGTAAAAGACAACTGTATGTGTGTGTGTGTGTGTGTGTGTGTGTAAGACTGTGCTGTGAGAAGAAATGAGAAACCAAGTATACACAGAGCATGTGTGTTTATGACATCCAAACTATGTTTCCAAGGAAGCGTGACTGGGTTAATAAGGGATCTCCTTGGGCAGTACATGGAAACACAGAAAATGGGATACACACAGATATACCCACACACACACACACACACACACACACAAGCATGCACATCCACGATAAATAATATAACTTGTTAAACATATTCTGCCCTGTATTAGGACTGCACTGAAGTCAGGACTCAAACTATGCATACCGTCAGGCTCTAACTAGACCACATCCTACAGTTTCTGTTCTGATGGTTTTGTATAGTAGGCTATTTAGGCACAGTTTGGTGTTGAAAGCATTGCTATACCTTTTGATTGATATACCTTAGCAATTATTCAGCATAACATGACAAACTAAATGTGGTAGACAGTTCCTGAGTAAATGACCTTAAAACTTCTCTAATCATCCTTCTTTCTGTGTCTTTTCCCTGATAGATTACAACACATTATATTGAGACTGCAGGTTGTTTTTCTAAATGGCAGTACTTTGGTTCACTGTAATCGCAGTCACGTCTAGTGTGGACATCAGCACAGAGGTTAAATACCCACACCTAGACGCAACAAACTCTGAAATCTCCAGTGATAGAATTACAGACTACTCCACACACAAATCTGAGTATAGTTTCTGTTTTCAGTTTTCACACAAATAAAATCATCTATGACCAGAGAGTATGATCTCAAATCAGCCAATATGCTACTGAGATTCACCCTGATGTTGAGTGTGAACTGAAATCTATAGAAAGTTTGAAAGTAGACATGCTTGCCTCAGTGTTCCTACTTCCTGTGATATACTATAGGCCTGCCCCACCTTTGTGTCTGTATTTGGAAGCTGAATGATGGTGTTTACTGACTACTTTGACCCATGACCTAGCATGTGACCTCCACTAGCCCTCTATGACAGAGGAATCTGGTGCAGAGGTGACAAGGCGTCAGACCTGACACCCACCCTGGAAGTTTCTGTGCACAGGAGAAGAACGGAGAAAGAAAATGATGGAGATACTGCCACACACCTCTGTGGCCTTACCTTACATCCATAATGTATGCAGTGGTAGCTAACTCTTAATCCAAATTAGTGCGTAAACACATATATGCAAATGTTGTAAATCTACTTAATTGCTTTTTGTCTGGCTCACACACACAAGCACTAACAAAACAACACAACAGAACAGAGGTTCTTACCAGTGGGCCTGCTGCCCCTTTTAGTCCTTTAGGTCCAGCCAACAGAGAGAACTGTGTAGGTGGCACCTCCCAGCTCTGGAAGCCATCAGTAGCAGGTGGTGTTACTGTGCTGTAGGAAGGCCTGGTAGGTTGCGGGGTAACTGGGGCCTTGGTTGTTTTAGTTTGCTTTGTTGGCTTGGTGGTCTGTTTGGAGACTGGCTTAGGGGATTTAGCTGTTGTTGCTTTGGAGATTGTTGATTTTGAGGGATACACTTTGGATACCGTTGGTTTAGATGGAACAACCTTGACAGAGTTTGTTTTGGGTTTGGACAGAGTGACTTTAGATGTTGTAACATTAGGCTTGGTAGATGTTTTCTTGACTGTGGCAGGTTGTGGTGTCTTTGGAATTGCATCTTGGTCTGATAAGGCAGAGTCAGGCTTTGTCTTGGAGAGTTTGGTGCTTGAAGTAGCTGAAATAGCAGTTTTTTTCTTGTCTATTCCTACAGTTGACTTTTTGGGGCTGTTTTGGGGAGTGGGCTTTGGGGAACTAGGTTTGGGGGCTTTCTGAAATGAAGCTTTAGAAGTGGATGGCTTTGGAGTTGGTGGTTTTGTAGGGGGTATTCTTGTCCTGAGTGGTGTTGTGACAGTTTCAGTTTTGGTCTTGGGAGGTGGGGAGGCCAAACCAAGCTGGACTGTGACTGGCATCACAGTGCCTAGCAGGGGTGTAAAACTTGTCCCAGGACTGGGCTTTATTGTTTGGGCAGGGGCTACATATCTGACAGCGGAGGCAGCTGCTGCAACACTCCTGGCAAGACTCAACGCCGTGGTCTTCCTGGACGTTTCTGGGCTACCACGTTTAGGGGTAGCAGCGGTACCTGTGATGTTTGTTTCTCGTGGTAGAATTGGCAGCAAGGGAGAAAGATTAGGCCTGTATGTGTCAGCTTCCCTGCACTGTTTCTTAATGTACCTGCAGAAGTTGTGAGCTGCCTGTGCAGAAGGCACCAAGTCAAATTGGCAGATGGCTCCTTCAAATTGTGGGGAGGCTTGCTGCTGGCTTGTCCGCCCCAACAGGAAGGAACCCTGAAGCTCTGGAGCCAGGCCTTCCTCACTGACCCACCCAAAGTCCGCATGAACACTTTGCTCTCCGCAGGAGGCATATAGAGTCACTCTCTGTCCATTAATTCCCACCGCAAGCCGGTGCCACTGACCATCATGGGGCTCATAGGGCAGTGCCACTGAGGTGTTTGGTCCTGTGTGAAGGACCAGATTTCCCGGAACAAGCTGCAGACCAAGAAGAAGCTTCTTGCGGCCTGAGATCAGGGTGAAGAGGAATGCACTGTTGACGCGGTGTGATCGTACACTCACGATCAGTGCCAAGTTGGGCCAGACGGCTGCCGGGAAGACTGAGCGCATTGGAGCCTCGATTTGCGCGCGCTGGTTGAGGATGATCCCTGATCTGAATGGAATGACCCCTGCTGGTACAGAGCGAGATGGCTCTCCCGTAAGCCCCAGCTTTTGGAGGATGTCCACATCTGGATAGAAGGGAGAAACAGGTGTTAAAAAGTTGCAAATGATTATAACAGGAAAATGACTGGAAAATATATTTTCAGATCTATATTAAGTCTAAAGACATTATCCTTCGGATTACCTGTCTTGTTTAGAGGTGATCATTCATTTCCTATTTACATGTTCTGTAACCTCAGTATACAGAAATAACATTTTCTGTCATGTACAAACTGTAAATATAGAATCAGGAACATGGTAATTCTTCTACAGGCCTAAATGCTAATGGATGGTTTCAGATTGAGAAAATACATCCCTGTTTGCACAGACACAGTTGAGCAATGGGTTTCAATTGATCACCCAGATTGATTAGATATTGTATGTGTGTGTCATCCCTAAACACTCATCACACAATTATTACCAGTCTTGCTGATGTAACACCCAGAAACATGGACATGTGAGCAACAATTACACACACACACATTTACAGTTAGGAGATATGGATGAAAGCAATCATGCTGAGGGAAACTATTTACCATCTTAAAGTGATTAAAAAGACATTCTGGACACATTGTCAGAGCTTCTTCTTGAAATAAGTGAAGCTCAGCAGAAATATTTTAGATATCTTTGCCAGTGGCGTCTGGACTGACTACACTGGCTTTTGAGCCAATTTTCCACTAACAAAATGAAACCAATCTATGTTGTGCTATTACACAGGACAGGCATAGCAGCACCATGTCCATATGTCATGTCAGACTGATCTTTCAGCCAACACAGAAAAGACATCCACAAAAAACTGACTGCAAACTGCGGCCTGGAGAGATGGGAAAAAGTAAAAATAGTTTAGGTATCTAGTGCAGCTTTAGACCAGTTGAAATGACTATGTACAGGGCCAGACAGACATAAAACTAGGCTGGTGGTGTGGGAGTGTGGAGTGACCTTGGCTGTGTGGTTCATGCTTTTTAAGTCGGTAGATGCTGCAGAGGTTCTGTGGTGGTTTTGTGTCAAAAGTCATGGTAAGCAGCCTTATGCTTCTCTCCAACAGGGCAAGCTGTGGCATCATTTTGCCTCTAGTGAAGCATAAAACAGTCTTAAGCATACGCACAACAAATGGCCTCAGCATGTTTATTGCTGTGCAGGCCTACAAATTCTTAAAGGAGCTGCTCACACCAAGATGTAAGCCCAATGTGGCCACATGTAAACAGCTCCAAGGAGTAACAAAAATCAGTCAGATTTTCCAAACCAAACCAAAGCACTGTGGTTCAAAATGTATGGTCTTTACCTAATTTTTGCTTTCCTGTCTTTGGTGAATTGGGTTTGCTCTAGGAAAGTGGTATGCTATCAGGTTATTCTTTTGGAGGTTTTGTGAATCCGATCAACCTTCAATGATTTTTGTGTGACACTGAGCATAGATTTATATATTTATATCTTTATATCTTATATCTTTATATCTTCACTCCATCAACATTTTCTTTACAGGGACTCAAAGCACCAATAACTAGCACAGTCATCCCTGAGCTCATGTGAAACATGGAGCAGTAACCGACTATTGTTCACCCTGTCCTGATGGAAACATGATGGCTGGTACAGTTAAGAGTGAGGGGGCTTGGTTACGCCAAAATACCAAGCTAGTCCTCTCTTTGTATACATCAAGAGTAAGACAATTGGATACTGTGCAAAACTAAGTATGACATGTTTGTGAATTGTGAGGCAAACATTGTCAGAGTCCTAAATTAATTAACAAATTTGAGTGCTTGTGTTATATGCTGCTGGAAATGCTTCACTGATAACAAGGCATGGTCTCTTTGTTTTAAGACCATGAGGGATTAATGAACCTAAGCACATCGGCAGCATCAGAAAGCCTCCTGCTTTCCCTTCTCCCCTCTGTCCTCCTCAGCAACAGAGTCAGTGTGGACACTGAGAACACAACCACAGTAACCACAAGTCTGTACAGCATCTCTCTGACTGGAGGCAGCACACAGTTTCCAACCTTTCATCCAACTTTGACTCTCTGTTCACTGTTTCAGTCTCAGTGGTCCCAGGACTTCTCCATTTGACCCGTGATCTAAGACTTAAGCTCATCAAGCTTTGCTGTCTATGGGCTCATTCTGACTTGTGGTTACTGGGCATTGTCTAATAGAGACGTGCACAGAAACCCTGTTTGTGAAAAGACAAAAATGTGGCCTTGCAATGTTAATGAGATGACAGAAAATGGGAAAGATGAAGGGAAAGACAAATCAGAGGTCCTAACAATTGCTGTAATGTTTTAGAAAGAGTTCATGTACAGTACATCACATGTAATGTGACTAAAAAGGCCAAATCTGTCCAGTCTAGAATCACTAAAGTATTACTAATGTTGAGTTTTAAAAGGTTTTGAATTTGATTTGATACTGTACTCACATCTAAAACAAGTTTTCAGCATTGTGGAAAGTGGTCCAAATGTGGGCATGCCTCTGAGACAGACATTTCTTTGTGGTCTGTCCATGTACTGTATAGGGCTGTAAGACTTTCCTTCCCTCAAAACATTAGGGCTTTATAAAACAGTTTGAGAGAACAAGATCTACAGGGGTATAGTGTATACTGTTCCTCTCTGTGTGGTCTGTTCTGCAGGAAAGGACAAGGGGACTTGGCAGTGAAGCAGGGGGGTGCATTACATGTACTGCATCTGCTCCTTGCATAGATCCCTGTCCTGTATTTAAATACAGTACCAATTGCACTATTACTGGGGCAACTATTAACCATGTGTTTTTAGGTATGAAATATGCTGTATGGATGTGAACACACATACATACTTGCGTTTAACACATGGCCGGATTTCATATCCCTGCTCTGTGCCAAGTCACTCAAGTAGGGCACAGAGAAAGTCCAAGGCTCTTCACTCTGAAATGTTATTCCTTGTAGAGCATCAGATCACTGATTCATTCAAACACATTTTCTTTGCTTGGTCTATGCTCACCTACTATAAACCAGTAATGAGGTTTCTTAATAAAAAACAACTATAAAAATATAGTGAAGTATAACATGCAACAAATGTTGCTGGACAGAATCAAACCAGGGACAATGCAGTGGTATAGTATACAACTTAATTACTGGGCCCAGTTTAAATTGGACTTTTTTATTATTAAATTTATGCCATTGCAGTTCTGTAATGAACCATAACAGAAAGCTTTTTCAGTTTGTGCTCCAAAAGGGCAAGCGTTTGGTCAGAACTGAGCCATCTACCTGCCAGGAGTCCTGGGAGTGATAATGTAGAAGGAGCTTTTTCCCCCATAAAATGCAGCTTGGCACTGGCCTTGTGTGCGATACCCCTTGTTCAAAGTGGTGGTGGCAGTGTGGAGAGCAGAGCTACTGCTTCAGAAATGGCACAGAAAAAGAAAGGATCAACCTCAGCTCACCAGAGGATAGATAATTCTGTCCAGTTGGTTATGAGAGCATCTCTGTGAGCAGTGCAATTCAAAGAGTCGATCCTAAAACCAGTTCAATTGTCATAAAAATAGCCCAGTTTTCCTTTTCCATTCGGTAATGGGATTTTTGGACCACTTTGTCTGAAGTGGGGTGCAGGGTAATTGTAAGATGTCTTCACCTAAGATAATAAATGTAAGCTTTTACATGGCTTATCACTGAGCTTTGACTTTATAGGACTGAATAAGAGGTTTCAGCCTTGAACCGATTAACTCAGACATTTTGTTTTGAATTTTGCATCACCATGTGTTGGGCCTATTCAACTCTGTGCCTTGTCAGTCTCAATCATTATAAGCGGAAAAGAGAAGGGGCCAGTTCACTGGACTGTGCAGCTTTCCATCAGAGGAAATCACCAAATGATACAAGAAATTGCCCAAATGATTACAAGCATCCCAAAACAGATTTTCCCTGTGGAGTATTTGCAGCATCAGGCAACAATGGTAATACAGGCTGAGCTGCAAGCTGCATGTCACTCAGTTTTGTTGGAGAGACAAAAGTGAGCAGATACTTTACTTTTTTTTTTTAGTATAAAAAGTTGATTACAGGCTGTTTACATTGATTAGACAGCAGAGGGGCTTAGAAATAATAACTACTTTGTTAAAAAGGAACTTGGGCAGTTGTTATTGTGGATTTGTCTGGAACAGTGACCCTTACCTCTTGTCTAGTCAATGTTGTAAATCAGAGAAGGGAGGCAGGAGCGTTTGGAGAGTAATTTTTCTCTGTATTGGCTAGCTTTAAATCTATGATCTGATCAGTCCCTCAATCACTCGGCTTACTCAATACGTTGTCACGACAAGACCTGGCCCAGTTCTCATAGCAGTGTGTTTATGCACTTGGGCAATGACCAAACAGTCGAAGAATATCTCAGAAATCCCCCCCGAGTTTAATACTTTTTCCACTAGTCAGTCCTTGGGAAAGAGGTGGGAAAATAATGTGACTGAAAAAAGGTGAGCCGAAGGTGAGTCTTACCTTCAGAGTGTACTTGTGTAAGTCCCAGGTAACAAGTACAGTATAAAACGGTACAGAGCAATAGGGCTCTCCTGGGGAAAAGAAGAGCGGATGTTAGAACAGGCAGCAGTCACACAGCATTGAATCATTCAAGTACTAAAAAATATTTGGTACCATTTCTTTCATAAAGCTTTTTAGAAGCTGTAACAAATGGCTTTAATACATCCTTTAAAAAATAATCAGCAAAAATGAGCTTAAAGTGTTGATCAGGTTTTTCTAAATGGGTTTTTGTGGAGGTGATCAAACAGACCTAAACGTCAAAGGCCTTTTTCGCTACCTCACAGCACTAACACTGTCCTTATTAAAGCTTGTAACAGATTATATTTATATATTTATTAGGCTTTAATAAAACCATTGGTGGGTGGCACCAGTAATGTGAAGTATGCTTTAATGAAGATAGAACTGCTATGAGTCTTAACAGGCTGCAAAAACATGACTGAGGCTAAAAAAACAAAACAAAAAACAGCTGTTTTAAATATCATAAACTATATTTATGTGTAATCACATCAATTCACTCTCACTTCACACCAAAACACGGATTAGAGTAAAACCATATGCTTTACTATTGAGCTACTGATACTAATAACAAATGGGAACAGGATTCTGCAAAATCAATCAGAGCACCTCGCTTCAAAACACACACAGCTCAAGCTAGGCTTTGTAAGGCAGAAATACTATACTAAACCTATCCATCAAACGTCCTCCCCCAAACCAACATATGTACACACACACACAGACACACACAGACACACACAGACACACACAGACACACACAGACACACACAGACACACACACACACACAAAATAAAATGTAATAGTCTATCTCGACAGCCTCACCACATCCAGGTGTGCTGCAGAGCTAAAAGGAGAATGCCTGGAAGTGTGTGCAGGGCTCAGTGGGGGGGCTGTGCTCTGGTGACAGGCAGGGGAGCCACTGTTTACCACTGGAGGTCATGCACACACACATGGTCACACACACATTGGAGGAGGAAATGTGTATAGCAGCTGTGGCTGGAGAGCCACAGGGAAGCAGGCAGATGGGGGTGTGGGCCAAGGGCTCCAAATCCATAACTATTGCATAAACATGTTTGCATTTATGTCAACAAAAACTGGAATAAAGACGTCTCTAAGAAATATGACTCCAAACAACCTATGGCTGCTCACCCCACTGGTCTGAATGATTATAATCAGGGTGTGTGTGGGGTACATATCTAATAGTATGTGTATGATAGTGTGTGTTTGTGGAGACTCCAGCTCCTGGTTGCTAATAAAGCTTGATCACAATCAACCCCTGTGGTTTTTCAGGATGTGTGTGTGTTTGTGTGAGCCAATGTGTATCTCTCAGCCATCCAGCTGGCTCCAGTCTTAGTCAGTTTCTTATCAGCTGAGGAGAGATCTGCTTTCTGAAAATGAGTCATGAATGCTGAGAATTTTTACTGCAGCAAAAATGGGTCTCATTTTGCCCCTCGGGCTGTTTACATCTGTGAAACTGGACCACATTTACTGGGAAACAGCCTTGTTTTCTTTGGCTTTTAACTTTAAAATTTCTCAGTAGCTTGTTTAGATTGTCAGGGTGCTTTTGACAGGTTAAGCTCTTTCGTCTACGGAGCATTTGAACATGGTTTGACTGAGGTGGATTTGTATGCAGTGGATATTTAAATCAGCTTGTCTGACATTTGTACACTGAGCTGTGGTTTTCATGCTGTAACAGTGAGCTATGACAATACTCCCTGAGGGAAATTGCGGCTAAGCTGACTGGACAAAATGTGCGCCAGTTTGAACAGCACCAACTCCTACGTCATCCATTAAACCAGACAGTCTAACCTATATGTTGTATTGTGATCCCCTGCAGTCACATTTCAAAGACAGGAGGGGGAAGAAAACAGCTCTGTACTGCTGATGCTATCTTTCTCCTCACTGAACCTCAGCTGATTTTAACTGTGCACATGCATCTCATTTGCTTTCAAACAGCTGAGAAGTAATCGAGGCATGGTGAGCGGACTGGCCACCAAAGCAGTTTGACCGAGCAATAAAATGCTTTAGTGAGTGAGAGAAACTGGGTGTTTGTTGAAATGTTTTCAAAATGAAATTCATGCACTCTCAGATTCAGTCTCAGATTCAGTCTCAGATTCAGTCTCAGATTCAGTCTCAGTCTTTCTCTGTTAGACTTCTTTTTGAAACCATCATTACAATAACATGATTTTGGCATCAACGTCTTTACATCTTTGTCTGAATCTTGACTGGATTACTTATGTCTGAACTCTGATTCTAACCTCTTGACTCACAAAACCACCACCGCCGCCACCACCTCCTCCCTTACACACACTCAAACAGCAGCCTGTGTACAGTCCAGCAACCAGTCAAAGGCTGAGAAAAAGCTGCTCAGGAGCCAGTTCCTTTTTTTCCACAGGTTTTACAACTACTCAGTGATTCCCTGGAAGGATTTCCCAAAGGTGATCCTGCCCCTTGAGTACACACACACACATTGGAAAATTCCTATGGATGAGCTGACACTGAGGAGGAGAGTGGTACAGGCATCTCATAAGTTTGGAAGTATACTGGCACAGCATTCCCATCATCTGCTTTCCTTCTGTCCAGTAATGTCTCATTTTTTTCTTCATGACTAATTTTCTCTTATCTAATTTCCCAATTAGTATTATGCCTAAGAGCAGATGAACATGTAAATGAGTCATGTTTTTGGTTTACTAGAGACTGAAATAATTTATACAAGTTACATGTCTGTGTGCCTATATATTACTAATATACACCGTATTAAAAATGTAACTGTATAGTTGTTTTTTCAGTCTACAAATGCCAAAATATACCGTCACATGGAATAACTGCATGTGACAAGCCAGGAGTGAGACACAAAGAGCGACATCATGTGGACATGTGCTGAATGATGCTCTGTGCAGCTGACACCGCGCAGGTACACGGTGTTTAATATACCACACCTTACACCTTCAGTGAATGATGTAATTATATTACTGTTGTATCGCGGCTGAATGATCTCTTAAGGTTTACTTTCTACAGACGTCACAATGTCAAATGAACAGGTGTGTTAAATAAAGCTCATCCCATTTAGTCAAAGGTGTTTCAGAAAAAGGATGAGGAAGTGCTAAAGTCTACCCTTCCTCTCCTTCCTCTCCTTCCTCTCCTATCTCTCCTACCCTTCCTACCTTACACTGTCTCGCCACTGGCCCGTCATCTAAACCAGATGTTCGCGACGCAATAAAACCAAACATCAAGTTAAAAACTGTGGCATGAATGAATGGATGTCTGGTGGCTACATGTCCTTCAATGAAAAAGACAACACTGCAGTCGAGTCAAAACGAAAGTCCATATATTTCAGTGTGTTTTTCACTGTGTGTGAAAACCTGCGCTGTCAACACTTACAGAACATCTGCATTTTAAATCACACTAGTTAAACTCCTGCCTCCTGTGCCACATCTTTTCTTCAGTACATTCATGACTAGTTAACAAGCCAAACGCATTGTCTTTTAATTTCTCATCCAACTTTTAAAATCCTCTTTAATGCTGGTGCATCTGGCTGTGGACCCTGAATGCAAAGTGAAAACATGGACAACATCCTAACAAAACCCAGAACAGGCTCCAGTGATGCTGATCAACGTCTCATTAAACTTTATAGCTCTGAATAATTGCCTGTTTTGTTTGCTCCATCAGATGTCAGGGTAGTAAACTCTGTATGCCAAAGTACATGGATACTAAATGTAAACTGCTTCCAACTGAACCTGGTCCTGATGTTTGCTTTTTTTTTTTTTTTTACAGTTTAATTAAAATATTCAAATAAAATTGGGGAAACAAACATTTGGACAAATTTAGCGAAGTTATGGTAAATGCCATAGTCCACTAATGCCAAATGATGACAAATGACAGCCATGGTCTGTACAGACCAACACACAGACTCGATGTCCCCGGTGGACACCTTTCCTGCATGGGCAGCTGGACCACAGCCAGCCGGCACAGCACAGGTACGCACATGGAGACATCCAGCTCCTTAGGTCCGTGCAGCGCAGATGTTCATCCTCTCATCAGAGCACACAGAAGCAATAAACAAGGAGAAAGAAAGGTTACTTACTTTGTGTCTAAATGAGAGGTTCTGCAAGCTCTCCTTCGGGTGCCTAAATTCATTTGTATTCATTTGTCCTGGCAGTCAAAACCCTGATCCGTTAATCACAGCGTGACTCCTTTGTAAGGGGCGCAGAAGACACCGGTCACCGTTTCACACATTTGACAAGCTTGAGATGAAGTTCCAGAGGGTAAAACTCATGTTGAATTGCCTGTCAAGCCCGACATAAATTCCTTCTGGCAGGCTGGTTTGACAGAGAGTTTTCCTGTGCGATTGTGTGTCGATATTCCCCTGTGTTTCATTCATTTATGCCGATCCAGATAGAGGGACGCGCAGCCGGAGAGTAAGCTGGGTTCTTTGGAGGGGGTTACGGAGTCAGGAGCGTTGGACTGGTCCCTTTCCTTTTTAAATAGGTTTTCTGTGGGTAAAGCGATGGCAAACGCACCGCATAGCCAGGTGTCAAGTTACAAACCCAGCGGTTGCATCGAGCAACTACACGCCTTCTCCATAGGAGCGGGTGGCCACACGGATCCTGCCCAGAGCCCCAGGCACCGGGGGACCCCATGAATGACCCACGGTGACATGCTGGGCAGCGCTTCACAGACGGAAAGGAGCAAGCACAAATACCAAAGGCTGCTGGAGATTCTCTCTTGTAGTTGTCCAGCTTGTTGTCCTTCAGTGTTTGAGTGCAAAATATCTATGAGCGCTATGAGTCATTCAAAGCATTTCTTTGGATTTTATATGTGAGATCCAGGAAAAGAGAGATTTTACTGTAAATGTGTCTCATCAGCCCCTGGAGTGAAAATGTTGAAACACTATGAGGGGAGTTTTAGTATAGATGGGAGTAACCCCCCCCCCAACGCAGGGATTACACATAATGTTTAGGATCTTGGTATCAGTCATTGTCTGGACTGATACCTTTTGTCTTACACATAGTGTAGCAGTAATGTTGTTTCCACTTGGTGAAAACATTTTGAACCAGGTCCTACAGATATTTTGCTACATTCCTCCATGAGAGACATCAGTGTTTAGTTGCCCATTCTGCTGGGGAAGTGTAAATGGAAACATGAAGAAGGAGCAGCATCTGGATCAGCTCTCATTATCTTAAGAGGGGTCATGGCCTAGCGCAGGATGAGGCCTACCAAAGAGCTCCGCACAGCCAAAGAGCCGATAATTACCACCTGACAGAGCCAGACATCACCACCTGTTTGAGATATTTCATGAACATTTACGTTTAACAGGGTGATAAGACATTTCATGTTTCTTTCAGAACTGAGACTAAGCACCATTTCTTCAGCTTAAAGTGTTTCTGTCCACAGCCAGATCTGAGCTTTTCATGGCTGTGAACAACAAAAACCAAATTCCACTCATCTCCCTTCACCTTTCCAGATGGAAATATCAAAACCTGGTCAAATCAAAACCAACATTTTCTGCATTGTTGGATAAAACGAGTGATAATGACAACTTTTGTGTTGTTTGTGTTTTGTTTTTGTAACCTGGATGAACAACCTGACAGCGCAAATGAATGAAGTGTAGGAGTACCTCCCACATCAGCTAAACTGATTGTATTGAGAATCATACACTTACAGCACTGGGCATCAGCCCATATTCTCTTCAATCATTTCTTAAATGGGGGGAAAAAAACATTTTCAGTAATCAGGTTTAAATTGTAATTAAGTCAATCTGAAGTAAATCATGGATAATTTCTGAAATATTAGGATCTTATCAGCTAAACACCACCTACTTCACTAAATCTGAATGAATAGAACTAAACACTCTGAATTAGTGCTACAGCAAACAGCTTGTTCAGATGAATGCTCCACACAACAAACAACCGGCTGAGGAGGCTATGGAGTAAGGATGTTAGTGACATGGGTCCATTAGCGCTGTCCCTTTGTGCAAACTGTCCAGACTCCTTGAGCAGTAAGAGGTCCCCTACAATGATGCTCTGTTAGGGTGGGGCCGACTGCGTGTGTCAGCTACGGCAATCTTTCCGCATTTCAACCAAGCCTGTTGGTCAGCCAGCCCCAGGGGTGGGTGCTAATGGACACAAGTCATTAACATCTTCTTTACAGTCCCTTTTACAGACACTGACCCTTATGTTCCAGTGCTGGGTGCCACCCGACCCTACCATGTACTTCCAATGAGCCACAGCGACTCTGCCCCCCTCTTCCAAATTACAAACCCTGCGCATGCAAGCGCGCTCACTGCCACCCCTTAAAGCTGCTTAATTATGGTCATTGGCACCATGTCTGAAAGCTCCCTTTATCCCCCCCACGCTCCAGAAATAGGCCCTGCTAAAGCACACAGGCAGCCCAGATCAAACACTCCCCCATAGGGAAGGGGTCATTACTGGTACACAGGGCGGACACAGCCCAATGGGTGCTGAGCCACGCCTTGAGCCCAAATTGCAGCCTGGGTCTAAGTGAGGACACAAGACTTTTCTTTGATGCGCAGCAAGAGTAACAGCAACACAGGCTGTTTGCATATCAGTGTTTACAGTGAGCTGTGTAGTGTACATACACATAAACAACCACTACAGTGTTGTACAGACTGAAATCTAAGAAAGTTGGGCACTGGGCTCAGTTGGGTGTTCACATGTTTCTCATGGTTTGTTTGTCACCACTGTTTTACATAAGTAGCATGTTCTGAATTGTTTCCACATGACTGAGCTTTTTAATAGGAAAATGATGTTTTAGTATGAAAAGTCAGCAAAAAAATACAGTGGTTGCATTAAACTTATGTAACATAGACTGTCATTTTATTTAAAAAAAAAAAGCAATGAAAAGATGCAAATTAACTAACTTAAAAAGTGGTGATATCACTCAACAAATAAATAGGTGGTAAAGACAGTCACCTCTGTGTAGGTGTGTTATAACGCTGGGCAGTGGCAGAGGTTATGGAGGTGGTGGCGGTGAACCAGACTGTGCTGTCTCTCTCAGCTCCTCTGCACACAAGAGGTCCGTTCATTCAAGGAATGCGTGCGTGTGTCAATGCACATGCGCATGTTTGTATATGTGGAGTGTCTCTGTGGTTTGTGTTTTTCCTTTACAGGTGATTCTGTCCAGTTGTTTGTGTTCCCTGGTCCTGTCTCCTTCCTGTGTAAGGATTACTTGGTGGAGAGTGGTCAAACAAGCTCCTGTCTGCTGTGATTTCTGGAACTCTCAGTTCAATTTGACCAGCTTTCTCTTTCTGTTTCTCTTTGTCTTTTCCCTTTTCTCAGTCTCTGGTTTGTCTTCTTTGCTTTTGTCTGCTAAATCCTCTTCATTTTTCTCTCTTTTCCTCCGCTGTGCCTTCCCTCTCTCTCTCTCTGTCATTCTTTCACCACAAGCATTTCCAGTGCTGGCACACCAGAGTAGACAGCCACCCTGCAAACAGTGCCACAACCATAATGAGCATGTTGAGTTCTCATAATAACCAGAATAACCTGCTGGGGGAGACAAGCTCTTTTGGGGCAGAATCACAGACCTGGGTACCCTGGATTGAAAGTGTCAACACTAAACACCACACATAGCTACACTTGATGAAGTGTGAAATATGGAGTTAAGTCCCCCCACTATGTGCTGTTTTTAGATTGTTCACTGCAGTATTTCCTTACTATGTTGTTAGAATGTACTAAAATGATGCACATTTACTGTGATCATAAGACAGGGGTTTTCACCCTACTTGGGTTAGAATATGAAAATTACTGGAATGAAGGGGGAGGCCAGAAAAAGGAGAGTGTTATGTACTTTTTCTTTCTGCTTAAGGAGGGTAGTCTACATTTTTTGCAGAAACCTGTAATTGAACTTTACCTTGTCCGGAGAGAACAGCATTTTTTTTCATTATCCTGCTGCAGCTTCCACCTTCCCTTTAATCTGCATCTTAACAGAAAGCAGAAGTACAACTGAGTTAATCGTAAAGTAAGTGTAGTGTCACAAACGTGCAAATATTCCATACAAAGTGACAGTAATAACCCTAAAAATAAAGAATGGCTGCAGTATTTGGTAAACGGACTGCATCATTTTGTTATGTTTGTCATAGTGCTCGCAATTTCTAATTTAACATCTGTTGTGTATTTTGACAGCTGTGTGGAAATTTTCAGTGCATTACCATATAACTGAGTGAGTTCTGTGATAGCACTCAATTTCCTTCAGGAACTGCAGCTTAGTGTGGTATATAAAATTGGAGTCCATCATCTTAAACTTAACAGTTTGTTTGGCCACTTGGGGGCAGCAGAAACAAGTTGTGAGAACAACTGACATCATCTTTTAAGGTGATATGGTGGACTCATTAGTAAACCATTGTTTATTTACACATCGAGCAGTTCTGGACCAACATTCGCTCTCCTTTCAATTCTGCTTTGGTCTCCACCAGATCCTGAGAGAAACCTCCATTATGTTCACCTGCGAATCACCAACTGTGCTGTTTAGTGCTGGGGCAGGTATTGTAAAAGAGTTTTAGAGCATTTTTTGCTTAAAGAGCTGCCTGCCACAGCTGAAAACTACATTATGGGAACAGTGAGCAAAAAGAATAATAATAATAATAATATAAAGCACCATAAAACTAAAGCGAGTTTCACTTTTTCTGTTTGTAAAAGGGTTGATTAAAAGAAAAAATATGAAAAAAACTGGGGAGGGTTTTCAAAAAAGTAAAACATAATGTTTAACTTCTCTACTCACCCTGATACTTTCTGTACAATTCATTACACCTTTTTTTTATGAAAAAAACATGGCAGGTAAGGCTCTAGCCTTAAAAGAAATATCCTGCAATATGTAAAAGAGGAGCAGAAGGATCTAGGGCAGTATAGCTCTTGCAGCTTATCATTGCTGACACATTTGTTTTGGCAGCCAGAGACAGTACTGACACAGGACCAACTTGGCAGTATCAGAACAGCAAAGCACACTAGGAAGTCAGTCCACATCTAATCGCAGAAGACGTATACTATACAGGTACTGTGAGTGTGTGCACAGGTATGCAGAGTCTTAGATGTGAGAGAGAAATTGGCTGGATCAGGTGCTGTGAAATTCCACCTTTCAAGCTCCTCCCTCCACAAACAGTAGATCCTGACAGCATGTACAGTAGGCAAAATGTAATGTAAGTTAAGTTCCAGGAAATGTCTTATTCAATTTACAGTGTAATGAAATCCCATCCCAGTGTGCAATTCATCTCCTGGTTAGGTTGAACTTCAATTTCTGATTCAGGACTAATCATTTGTCAAACAAAAATATAATTCATTCTTATTCTGGACCCAAGACTCTGGATTGAATTTAGATTGGGCCACCAGAGACCAGTAGCCTAAGTGGAAACAGCAGGGCAGAGTGAAACCTGCTCTCTCTGGCAAAAAATCAGTGTCCAGATTCCAGTGATGCCTTCTGTAAAAGGACTTCATTATGCTCTCAAAATATGGACTAGACAAATATTTGGCTTGGTCATTATGATGCTGTATCCACTCCCCCCATGGGTGCAGGTCCTACACCAGGCTCAGTGTTTTCTGCATCCCAGAGATGGCTCACCCTACCCCCCATCAGCCTCTCTGTCTCCTTCCTCACACAAGCCTTTTTTTTTTTTTTTAAAACAAATCACTGCTTTATTAAAAGAACAGATACAGAGACATGGAATGATATTGCTGGCTATAGGGGATGATAAAGGAGTAAAGGCTATGCATTTGAATATTAGAGAAGACACATATTGCATGTTAAGAGAGGATTTTGAGGACGAGCGCCCTTCACCTTTTGAATTACCCTGTGGCTCCTCTGTCACTAGCACTCTGAATAATTCTGATGTGGTCAGGAAGTGTCAGTTCCTCAGATCCCCAGATCCCCAGACCCCTTCAAACAGATGGTCTTTCATTTGGATTTGTATGTCTCTGCTACTGCTTGACTGCTCCCCTCATTCCCACCTCCACACACACACGCACGCACACACACACACACACACACACACACACACACACACACACACACACACACACACACACACACACACACACACACACACACACACACACATCACTATCCCAGATTCCAACAATGACAAGCTGGAGCTTGAACTTATTCCCCTTGACAAGGAGGGATGTCCCTCATAATATATAACTTCCTCTATAGGTATTACTGTAGATACTGTAGATTTTAAAGGAATAGTTTGAAATTTTTTGCCATGAATTAAGCCTGACCATTACTGCCCCCAGCTGAGAAACTGTCCAACAAATATCCCGTCAAACACTGTACCTTTGCCTTGCAGGTTTTCAACCCCCTGCTAAATCACTTTTCACTAGAAAATGAATACATTAATATTTTTCTATATACAATATTTTAATTTGCAACAATAACACTTTAAATTAATTACTATTAAGTAACATGAGTTTTACACCACAAAACACTTGTAAGAAAATGAAAAATGGAACATACCCTGAGAAGTATATAACCCCTTTCACTTTGGCTAGCTTTAATTAGATACTATATATGTTTGCACTGACAATCACACACATTTCCAGTGAGTGAAGGTTTGTTACAAACTTCAATTCACTTATCATAAATGTACTGTAAATATACCATAAAGCCCAATGCTACCCCATTAAGAAACACTGTGATGAAACTGAACACTATCACTGTGGTTGACCTGATTTTTATCTAAGAAAAAAAAGACTGAAATCAAACTTGATATTCACATGATTATGAGATACCTATTAACCATCCTCATAACACAAATTAAAGTTTACAGTTTAACAGCTTGTTAATAGCAGGGAATTCATATATTCCACGTAAGCATCAACCATCCACATCTTCCTTTAGCTGTCCACTACACCTGTATCAGTGTCATCACAATTTAGCTCCTCCCACTAAACACAGTGGACAAGGTTTTAGTCAAAATGTGAATGAATGCAGCTGCATGGGACTAAAATGGCACTAATGAAAACTAAAGAAAATACCTTTTTTATTACTAAAACCAGAGAAAACTAAATGTTAAGTAAAACCTATACATATTTTTATTAAAGACTAAATTTAAAATTAAATAATAATCATGTGCTAAAAATAACATAGAAGGAACAAAAATATTTCATTCCCACAAGGTATTAAAGTGTGGTCATGAGATTGCTAATTGGAAGGAATCACGGCAGTGTCTCATGGCCACGCATGAATGATGTGAGAATAGCAGCTAATACAACAACAACAAACAACCTGCCTCAACCTTCTTTGTGAGAACACTGAGCAATTTTAACTTGTGGTTTCTATGCCATGAAATTCACCCTTGCCTGAATAACAGCTGGTAAACCCTGGTAAATGCTGCTGTTTGTGTGCATACTACATTAGCATAAGTATGTTTGCATGCAATCAGTGTATGCAAAAACTGTGTGTGCATATGAACATGTACTGCTTAGCTGTTCTGTAAAGCAAAACCGGCCCAGGCCAGCAGCTGTGCGTGGGAATAACAGTCAGATGGTTCTGATAGTGGGACATTATCTGACTCCCTGTGGCCACAGTGACTACAGGAAATTGGAGGATTTTAGACACAAGTAATGGGGCCTTGTTTTGAACCTATGTCCTTCCTCTTCCTCACAGTGACACAAGCCATCATCAATAGTACGGCCAAACTGAATAATTCTTCTTATTAAAGAGACCCTGACTTGGAGCCTGAAATTCTTACGCAGCAGAATGTGGCTTACTGTATCTGTATGTAGCCTGAAGCAGTAGGGTTTCCATCTATTCCATAGGTTTTCTGCATTTATCAAACTGGAGGCAAAACCTAGGAGGAAAAGCAAGAGATTGAACTGGTTTAGGATCCATTCATCCAGGTTAAAGCCTCCCAGTGGGCAAGTCATGAGGCTTTTACGTGCCACAGAGCTATCCTAGGTGGGTAGCAGGGCTTATTTGAGGAGCTGCACTTGTGCTCAGCTTATCCTGCCTAGTGGAGTATGTAAGCAGTGTCTATGTAGAAGATTGGCAGAGCTCTGACTGTGCTGCCAGTCTTAGCCCCATTTGCCCCTGTTTCCTGCTCTTTCATCTAACCTGCTGCTTGACTTTTACTATTTCTGTGACCCTTCCTCTAATATGGCACAGGAGAAGGCCAAGTTTGGAGGGGAGGGAGGAAAAGCTTATCCTTTCTTTATATTCACCAAACCTCTCTCTGCAAAAGCCCTCAGGACTATATAATAAACATTTCATTTCCTCTGGCAAGCAATAGGAAGGCTTATGTGATGTAAAAGAGCAGAAACAGCAACTGAAAACTGCTTGTCATTCTGTGTTTCTCAGACCAGGTTCATTCAGAGCTGGATCACTTTATGAAGAGGATTTTCATTTTAAAAGGGGCATTTGTTTATTGACGGATAGAAATACTTTTGTTTTAGATAGGGCAAATAGAAAAGGAAATGTTTTATTCAACTATATAGAGCCAAGGGAGGCTGTATTATAGGTCAGGTCATCATTGCAAATAAAATACTCTTCAAAAGAAGTGAAAGGGATTACTGCACGTTGATGGTGCCAGTAAGTAATTGATTAAAGCTGTAAAAAATTCATATCTCTTCAGCTTTTTATGTTGCAATTTCAGTTAAATAAATGTAATAACACAATAGCAAAATAATTAGTCAGTAATATATACTAAATATATACTGTGCCAAATGTTTAATGTAATAATTTGTAGTACAACAGTCATTTTTGACATTTGCCCTTAAATACACTTTCCAAAGAACTTTTCAAACCTTTTCACTATTATTAAATATTATTTTAAATTACAGATTGTGTGATAGATGTGATTTTTTTTGGAAACTGTACGTGAATGTGGACTACCATCCAGAGCCAAGCCACATTTCCCATAATGGTGGGAGTAAAGACCACACTGATTTTTGAATCTGTCCTTTTAGAAGAAAACTCTGGAGAACTTTGATGTACTTGGTGAGAGAAACCTTGCTCTGTGCTTTTCCCCCATTCGTCTTCCATCATCTTGACACCAAGATCCTCCCTCCATAAACATGCCTCTAGTTGAACTTAATGATCCCAAATTGTAACTTTGAAGAATATACTGTATATAAAAATAACAAGAAATTTTTCCCATAAAAATCAAAGCTCTGTGGATGACAGTAATTGAGTCAAAAAACAAAAAAATAGGGGAAAACATGGAACGAGGGCACCATGTCAACTATGGTGACTTTTACTTGGGTGCAATTTTCCAACAGTTGTGTGGCATGTTTGTGGCCTGTGAAGCGAGCGTGGTGCAGGGGAGACGTAACCAAAGTGGGTGTTCCAAGTAAATGTGAAACAAGGTGAGATGTCAGTGTAAGGTGAAAATTAAGTCAACATAGAAAAAAGACCATCTGTGCTTACATGAACATCATTCAGTCAAAAATATAACAGTGCTTTAATAAAGTAGACACACCAGGACCCTTCAGCGTCTCCTCCTCCTTCTGTCAGACTGCCTATTATTCTACCAGATTGTTACACCCAGCACACATTCCATTTCCTCCCTAGCCAAAATAAATACTAGTAATGATAATACTTAGGTTTGTGTATATCCTGTGTATATCTACAGGGTATTTAGGTATAAGAAACAGACATCTTCCATGCTGCTACTTAACCATCACACAATATATGGGGGGGACTGTAATGTTTCCATTGGACTGTATGCTTATTTTCTTCTGGACAAATAAGTACCCACTGCTGCACTCAACCTTTAATTCTTACAGTTTCTAATCTGAGATCTGAACCTTGCACTTAGCTCTGTTCTGGCCTCCTTTCTAGAGTCTGATTGTTGAGTTATGAAGTCCCTATGTCATGTTTTAAGCTAAGCTAGCAGCGCCTAAGGATGGCAGTGCTGCAGACACCAGACAGGAGACAGTCACGCATTCCAGATCACGTGCGCTCAGGACTGGTGTGATTTCTCCTCCAGCACCATCATCAAGTCGACATTTTTGGATCAGAGTGATGTTTCTCAACAAAAATAGGGTGTACTTAGCACTTAACACAGATATTCATGTTTCATCGACGATCAGTGATACTGACCTCGGTAATGTCCTGACTTTCTATTTTTTCACCTTAGAGTGAAATGTCATAAAGACTCAAGGTGAAACCTGTGAAACCTGCTACACAAACTCTTAGTTCCAAACAGGATAAATTCTTGCATTTCTTCTAATGGCGTCATCAGATTGTAATTTCAGTTTGTAAATACCTGCAGTGATATTCCCATCAGCCTCAGTTGTACTTTGTGTTTATTCTTAACTGCAAATGTTTACATGCTAACATCATAAACTAAACATGGCAAACATGGAAAATAGTAGCTGCTTAACGTCAGCATGGTAGAATGATATAAACATTTGCCTATGAGTACAGTCTCAGAGTGCCAGCATGGCTGTAGACTTTCTCAGAACCAAACTTGTACTCAATGACTTCTCATTTTCTTTTTATTTAGTGCCATTGTTTGTCTATCCTAAGATTAGTTTTTTGTATTTGAATTGTAAAATAAGAGTATTTCCTTCTCCCAGTGCAAAGCTTATAAAAGTGAGAACATATAAATGATAATGATGTAGCAGAAACTGATGTTTAAGATGCATAAAATCATTGAGAACATTGAGAAACTACTCTCTGGATATGGAGAGGAAGCCCAGCAAAATGTGCCCACGGGGACATCGGTGAGTTTAGGGCTACTGCACTGGAGGATGACAAAACTGTTTAGATAATTAAAAGCACCATAATAACTTTTTTTGTTATTCCAATAGCACCTACTCCAAATATTTCACCATACCATGCCCAGTAACCAAACACATAATGTCAGGAGTCAGACCATTTTAGTTCCAGCTGAAAACATTATAATAGAATATACACAAAGGCCGTTTGTATATGTCTGCAGTCATCAGCTTAAAATCAGCATAATTTCCTCCGTGTAAAACACGTCTTGAATGGTTTTATGACTCAATAAGTGTTAGAATGTGGAAATTATAATTTTTAAAACTCAACATTTAAAACAGCTCAGACAAGAGTAGTATGCCGTTAAAAGATTTAGGAAATGATTACAACACAGCATGAATAACTGCCTCTCATGGGTATAAAAAACATGCTTGTTCCATAACATCACTGTAACTGTAACTGCTTTTACTGCACATAACCACTGACTTGACTCACATTGTCTTCATTGTGAGTTTCTGCTGGTTTCCACTTTCTCATCCAATGGATGACACATGCACAGACTTATGCTGTCCCCATAATGGGCAGGGTCAATCTGAATGAGACCATTCTAATGTATTTGGAGTGTACACACCAAGCTTCTGATTTTGCCATTTATGTTTTTACTGCCTTATTGTTTTATTGAGTACTACAGAGTTGAACAGCATGGCCATATTTTTAGGTCCCACAAATCTCATAAAATCAAAGGATTTCTGACGTTTTCCTACATGTGGAGTATGGAATTTTCTATTTTTAGGGAAACTCATAAATTAGAGGATTAATTCTTAGACTTAGGTGACAATACAATACTATATAGATGTGTTAGGAACAAACACATTTCAGGAGAATTGTAATACAGACTAACACTGTGGGCATGATAAGCCAAGGTAACGTGGCTTATAACAGGATAGGGCATAAGTTACCATCGTGCCAGACCATGTAATCCCAAAATGCTATCCTGTGACTCACATTTTTGGAAATGAAAATCTATCATTTTCCAAACTTCCAGCTGAACAGATAAGGTTAAATCTATAGTCCTCCTGTCTGGAACAACTGCTTCAGTTTTTAGATCCATTCTTCAAGTTGACATTTCTGGCTTTTAGTGAAATGTCAACTATTGAATGGATTACCATGAAATTTGTTGCAGGCTTTCAGGTTCCTAGATGTTGTAGCCAAATGAATTTTGTGATCCCCTGACTTCTCCTGCAGGCCCATCACAGGATCAGTTTGTGACCAAATACCTCCAAAATTATTGATATTCAGAGCCTCAGTTTAGTCCTAATCAGCAGCGTTTATTCTTCTGTTCTTGTAGGTGCACAACTATGCAGTAAGCTAGAAGCTCAGGTTTTTCAAAATGCAAAAAATATATATATATTTATTATAATAAGTTTAAAAACGTATCGTTTTTGAGGGAAAGTAACAGTAGACGATTATTTAGCAAGAAAACGTCTGCATCTACATGACATCATGCAATAATCATCTTTCTTATCAGCATCTGACTTCACATAATAATAAAAGTCAAACTTGTTGTTCAACATTTTTGTCTCCCAGGATATCCCAGTCTGCTTGGAGATGTTTACCCACCTGACCACAGACACACGTCTTTAACCTCTAGGATATTTTAAGACATGACATCAGCTCCCACTGTAATCCTCTCTGCACTATCTACAGTTAAGAAGTGAATCAGCCTTTATGTTAAACAGAGTCTCCACTAGTGACAGATGGTATGATTCACTTCCAATCAGTTTCTCAGTGCTCTTGCCTCACTTTATTTAGGACTGGACCTCTACTGTACACAGAGCAGAGCCATGTTAATCTGTGGCTCTGGTACACGTGACTGACTGTAACTGGACCGACTTATACTTATTTTGAATACAGTCTCTATGTGCCTCTGTTATTTCTGGGAGGGAGGGAACCAAAAGGAAGACAGTCTATTGCAATGCCATTTGCAGTGGCAGTCAGCGGACGTTGACCCTCTTATAGCACAGGAGGCTGTGAAACACTTAGAGCTCCTTGCGTGTTCAAGTAAACACCCTCTTTTAGTCTGGAGCCCCTCCAAGGGTCAATACACTGTTACATCACAAAAGCTGGATTCATGGTTAGTGGCTCCAAGGCCTGAAGGCTGAGAAGGGAATAGTGCTGCATTGCTTCTGCTCTTTGTCATCTTGGTATCTCTTCACATCATTTTTCTTGTCCCTTTAATCTCTCACTTGCTTTCTTTCTAATTAAATGCATTTTCTTTCATTTGATAATGTTCCCCCCTTTGACCCATAGTAATTTTGTTGAAGCATGTTCACTCTTTCCTTTCTGTCTCTTCATTTTTAGCCTTTTCCCTGTTTCTTTCTGTCTTCTATTTTTTCTGGACCTAGGTAAATGAAGGCTCTGAGATGGATTCTGATGACTGTGGCCCCTGGCTGCCCACACCACAACATAAAATGCACAAACTCTTGGGTAGAGGTGGAAGTGTAGGAGAAATAAGATTTATTTTTTGTTGACCAACAAACCAGCAGCATCATGGCCAGACTTCTCATATAGTATTTAGAAACCTGCTTTGAATGTGCCAGAATCTTCACTGAATTACACTGAATTAATCAGGATATAAGTAATAACATCCATCCATCCATTATCTCTACCCACTTACTCCTATTTAGGGTCATGGGGATCTGCTGGAGTCTATCCCAGCTTTTTTCAGGTGAAAGGCAGGAGTACACCCTGGACAGGTCGTCCTTTGGCAAACATCACACTGCAAATATACACGTCAAGCTCAACACCAATGGGTCTGCAGCAGAACAATGCTACCTCTGGTGGTTGCATGTGCACAATGCATGCTGCAGAGTCAGCTGCTCCATTCACTCACCGTTGAAATATTAGAAAAAGCTAACAGAACACAGTGAAATATTACAATATTTATCAACATTATTCAGGATGCAAATAAAACAAGTAAAACTGACACAACAAGAAACAACTAAATAAATGCAATCCCATAATCCTAATGTACATGGAAAGGGCTTGTTACTGAAAGTCTAATAGTCAAGAGAGAGAGAGAGAAAATTAGTAGCTAGCTACAGTCTACTATATTTTTCTTTGAGCATATACAATAATTAACTTTATATATGTTTGCAAACCCAATGCTTAGTGAGCACCAGCTGTGTATTTTTGGTGCCAGCAACCAGGCGGAGGCCGCTGTCATTCCCAACAGGGATTCAGACGTATGCAGCCTTGTCTCATATGAAGCCTCCTGGCTTAAACCACCACACTTGTCCCAGTAAACCAAACCTTAATGACAGGCTTGTCTAAAGCTGGAGTCTGTAAAAATGCTTCAGGGCACTTCTATTTGTCTACATCTATTTCTTATATCTTCTGTTCTGTAGTGTCCCGTGCGTTTGCTTCCGGTTAAAAAAAAAAAATTATTTCAGCTAAAAAAAAACAACAAAAAAACAAACTGCCACCCACACATGCATTCTGCTGCTTCCAGCAACTGAAATAGAGGATAAGTGTGCAATTTATAAATTTTGATTTCACTCCTTCCTTTTCTTAGAGGAAGGCAGGATGCAAGCTCAACTGAAATCCTAGTCCCAGTGGGCCCCCGTTTTCCCCTCTTTTTTCAAGGCCTATTTTGAATGGAGCCTTTCTACAAAACTCATTAATATCATAGTACAGTCACACCTATATTCACCAGCCGAACCTCCTGCAGAAATCCAAACAGGTCAGAAAAAGACAGATGGACTTTTGAGAATTTCCCGTGTTTGCCTCCAGCTAGAACAGCAGGCCTGTGTAGAAGCAGGGCTCTGCCTTATGAAGGGCACTCACTAATGCATCACTGAGACTCATTTCACAGAAAACATCCATCAAAAGACTTCATTTAACGAGAGATGAAAGGTGAGCCCTTTAACTCCTTCCTCTCCCCTATGCCTGACCTGTTGACATTCTCATGTGTTTACGCTCCAATGCATTAACATGGAAAGCTGCTTCTGTATTCACATAATTAGTGACAGTCTGTCCTCATATGATCTACATGATGAAAAAAATGGTTCAAAAGCTCAGGGTAGTCCTCACTGTATGATCAGGTGCTCACATGTACTGTAGGAAACAATTAAAGTAATCTTGAGCAAGATGCCGGACCTCGTCTGTATCAAATTCTTGAGTTATTTTGCATTATTTATTTATTATTTATTTGGTCAACTGCATACAGTATAAAGCAAGTCACAAATCACCACTGCTTGAAGTAGGAACACAGTCAAATTTTGTATTTCTTCCTTTACAGACAGTACACTTAAATTAAAGATAACACTGTGTTATTCACATTTTCAGCAATGAAGAGACTGTGATTAGTTTCCATATATAAAAAAATATTTTGAAATACTGCATTTTTTAATGGCAGTCTTGTAATTATCCAGGGCTAGACAAACATCATTTTCATTTTTTATTTCCTCTACATGGTGTTGCAGCTAACAAGACGCCATATGGAAATATTTTGGCCCAGCAAAATCAAAGGATGTCGCTTAGAGACTGAGAACAGAAACAGAACAATCATCACTGTCAGTGGTTGGACACAAGTGGTGTGAAATGAAAGCTGTTTCACTGAAATGAATACATATCCAATATATTCATAAAATCTACTGTGTTTTACTTAAAAGGGTGGAGTCCTCCCTGCCATTAAAATGCTATATTCAGGATGCTTCAGGGTTACAAGGAATGCAAGTGAGAGCATCTGGTACATCCAAACTGTATGCATAATATAAACTGCAAACATGCATCAAAGGAAGTAGACCCCTAATACTGCTCATGAAATTCTGTTGTTGATTCAATAAATATTTCTAAAGCTGCAAAAAAAAAAAAAAAAATAGCAGAGGGATGTGAAACTAAATGGATTTATCCAGGCTACCTTGAAAACTCAAAATGCCATTTTGGCACAGTACATTCTAAACTCTAAGATTTCTGTTTTTTAATGGATTGCAAAACTACACTCACATCACGTTATACACCCAGGTACAAACAGCATCTATTTGCTTTGAGCCAACTGCTAAAAACAGCATGCTAATATACACCAAACCATGACCACCATCTCACTTTACCATGTCTCTCTCTCTCACTCACACACACACACACACACACACACACACACACACACACACACACACACACACACACACACACAGGGAGTCATAAGAACCTGCATGTAGTCCTGGAACATGTCCCTAATTTTAGCTGACAGTTGGTGGATGAAACCACAGAGATCTTAGTGGTTTCTCTCTGTCTGTCTTTTTCTCATTACCCTCCCCACCACACACACACAACACATTTACACAGTTCTGCCAAAGTGACACTCCATATGTCAACTATGCCATCCTATCTGATAGCCTTTGTTTGTGTCCCACAATTCCACTCGTCTTCTTGCATCAACTATTTTTGTCTCATGTAGTTTTCAGCAGTTTTCCCATGTTTCTTCAACACATTATTGCACATTATTGGCAAGCTTGTGATTAGTGTGAGGGCACAAAGACTGTATTGAGAATGAGATGGCTCTTTCCAGTGCTTATAAAACCTAGCGTGAAATTTTCCACTTGACTATATTTTTAAGACCCTGCAGTGGCACCCCTAACCATGCCAGCTGGACTGCCTCGTGGAATAAAATTGTTTTAGATGTTGATGAAGAAAAAATACCTGACATCAACTGGGAAAAATTGTGAATTCGCAATAAAATTCTTCCTAGAGAAGAATATGTGTCTATATGAACAAGAACCTGTTTTCTAGTACAGTAGGGACTTGTGACAATATGCGTCTGAGCGTGCAGAAGACTGTGAGACAGATGTGAAAGTCAAATGCATCTTTAAAATAAGAAGGTTAGCGAGATACAATAATCCCTAAACTGGCACCTGATCCAACAGACAGAATAATTTGATACTAGAATAAGGCTTGAATAACTGAGCACACAGTCAGAGCTATCATTACAGAACAGTTGCTTTTTTTTCCTCAGAACGAGACAATGGACATTTTTTCACAAACTGTTACCATCCACTGGAAGTTCCTTCAAATAAAAACGAAGTTTAAAGGAATCTCAGTAAAAGAAAATTACAAACACAAGATAACATTCTGGCAGGAAGACCAATAAAAGGTATAATAAGATCCCCTATTAGACAGAGATAAAAGACAACAGTAAAACCTGCTGACCAGCTGAATCTCAGTACAATGAAGCCTTTGCCTGCAGTGCTCGCAGTGGAAAAGCAGTTTGTCTCATATCAGGCTGGTTAAAAGTCCTTTCTGAAACAAAACTCTATTCAGGTCAGATTAAGATCACATTCTGAGGGAGGACAATGGGGCCACTGATTTGGTGCCAGTAGAAATAGAGAAGATTGCTTCAATGACGTTAACTTGAGGTACACTTTCTTCCAAACCAACCAGACCAAAGTATTAGAGACACTTAATGTAAATCCTCAGGCATTTTGGTAACATGATTGTAAAGAGTGGTAAAGATCCAATTCCACTAATCCTATCAGCTAACGACTGTGTGAAAAATGTGTGTTCTGATGGTGAGTTCAGTGAGAATATTGACTCCATTCTCACGTTTGTCTATTAAGCAACAGCTGAAAATGTAGCGAATTAGCTGGAGACAAGAAATTGTCCTACACCAGTAAAACGATGAATTGTCATTCTTACATTTAGGTTTTTAACTGCAGTTTTCATTTTCCACTGTTTCCAGCAGAAAATCTAAACAGCTGCTGGCTGTAGCATTATGTTAGACACGTAAACAGAGAACAGTACCAGTTCCATCTTCTAGTACTCCTTGGGTGATGACAAATAAAGCAGGTCTCACAAAATGTGTGACTTTTGCTTCTCTTCCCTCAGTTTCTCATTCACCCACTTCTTCCGTCAGGATTTACAGCCAAAAGCAGATGCCATGCTGTGGGAAGCAACATCGTGCTTGTTGGTAAGCAGTATAAGAGTGGAATGAGATTGTAATTCTTCACTTGTGGCACTTCTTAAGTGTGGAGGTGACCACCCTGTCACATAGTCAACAATTTATAACTTGTTGAGGTAGCAGCAACCACAGGAACTGCTGAGAACTACAAAACTATAAAAATAAAGTTGTAGAATACATTTAGTCCCTATAGTCATACAAAAATAGCAGTATAAATCTGTGGTCAGTGTACTGTTGGATCTCTAAACCTCTGAGCTGCCACAAGTGTTAGGTTAAGTTTGATACAGATTTGCATATGAGCTTACAGACAACAAGTACAGTTCTGGGACAGTGATAGCCCATCAGTTTGTGTGGAGCTGCTGAGGGGGAAGCGGTAATAAGATGTATTGCATGATGAAGTGGTTTTACTGGGAAACCTAGCTTTATAATTACTATTATTACAGGTCAAGCCTTCCTGTAAAACACTTACACACATTTATACTTTTTTAGTTTTTACCCTTTCCTATCCAGTTTGTCTGTTCTGATTATACAACAGTTGTCTTGTTCTACTCGAACAAGAATTTTATTTATAGTGGCAACACAGTACAATGGGAACAGATGTCACAAAGAACCTCCCAAAGCTAAATGACCTTTCATACTTTTCTTGCATGCATTTGTATACAACTCCTATTGTATGGTGTATTTATATAACTAGTACACACCACAGGTGCAATAACCTTTATCTTCATGTTATATACAAATGAATTAAATTAATGTTAATAATTATTTTTATTTTATATGTGATGCTTTTGCTCAGTGTAGCAGCTATATGTTAAATGTTTGGTGTTGATGTAATTTTGGTTGGTTAGTAGTCACAGTGATATTATTACTAGATCTTTCTTTATAAATACAATTATCAATTATAATAATTAATTATGTATTATTATAACTCTGTGTATGATTAATTTTAGAGTTATTATTTTTCTTTCTGTGGCTCATGACAATATCAACTTGTCTTCATGTACACTTTTTAAAATGTATATACTTTTCAATGTAATAGACAACACAATCTAAAAACTGTTAGACTGTTAGAAAAGAGGTGAAGAAAAACCTTGGAGTGGAGAACACTGGAGCATTAGAGTTTTAAGCAGGTATCTCCATCATCTGGCAGTGAGCATATGAGACATATGAGGCAAAGGTTCTCCACAACCACACCAGAGCCCATCAATAAATACATACAAGCCTCTAATAACATGTGATCAGATATAGTCCATTGCAGACTGAGTCTCCACCCAGCAGTGCTCCTGACAGCAGTGACTGGGTTCTCTTTGATAAATCACATAGTGCCTCAGTACATTGACAGGCTCAGCCCACTGGAGGACTACTGGTAGCACCAGAAGCATTTACTGAAAGATTTCATCATTTTAAACGGGCTGCCCACAGACGTTCAAACCTTAGCATGGTCCAAAAAAAAAAAAGAGGCGACCATATGCATGAAATAGGGAAACTAGATGAAAGTGATGCTGGTGCATTTGTGAACATGACAGAGCCAGAAATCCCTCATAATATATGGGAGGCACATATTACACATTTTAAGGCAGATTCTAATATTTTACAGCCATGCTAGTTGCATCACTCTATGGATGGTAAAATATAATAACATTTTTTACAAATATTCATTGTGCTGAGTAAAAATTCCAACTTCTATATTGACTGTTCCTTCTATTTTAAATAAATGTCTAACCACTGACTTGATTACTAATAAAACATTATTTAGTGGGTAAAGTTCTGCTGGAGTAACTTGCACAAATGACATTTTAAAATCCTGCACTTGGAGTATGGTTTGTTCAGCCCTATCTTGCTATGACTATGTGACCTCAGTGTACAGATTTCTCCTGTACAGCAAGAGATCCAGGATAACCTTTCAGTAGAAGGGAAGTTTATCTTCATGAATGTTATTGTCATCACAAATAAACACAAAACTTTAACTGTTAATTGAAATATTTAATACTATGAGGCGTGTTCAGCTGTACTGTTCACCCTTAGACCTGTTACATAGAACAATGCAATAAAGTCCTTTATGTTTCATGCACTTAATTCCATCCAGGTGTAGTAGTTTTGAGTATTTCTTCTGAATGAACAGCCAAAAGCTATTGAACGCATAATTAAAACACAAGAAGTCAAAGTAACTGCAGAAACTCCTGGCTTGGCAAAGTTATGAAAACCTCAACGGAAAGATTATGAGTTTACAAAAAGGGAAAGGAGAAAAACCACTGCTGTCGTCAAAAAGAGGGCTTGTACTTTGAGGTTACTTCTTCTACGTAAACCAACGTGGGCTGGAGGGCCACATGAATACCAAACCTCTGCTGCAAACAGAAAACTCACGAGAATCTATAATCTATGTCATTTATAAAAGACACATGCATGCAGACCAAGTTAAATTATTTCGTTAAAAATTATTTGATTGAATTTTTTTTTGGATTGGTTGAGACATTAGCTCCCCCTAACCCTCTCCTCACATCAGTGGCCATGGCAGTGGCCCAGACTTCTTTCATCAGTGTAAACAGTCTAAATAAAACTGTGTTTCTCTGGTGTGATGGGTCCTCCTCTGCAGAGATGTGTCTCTGAGGGGAGGCATTCATTAGAGAGCCGCACCACCCACATGCAGTTTACCGACCCCTCAACCTCACAGTGAACATCTCTGCAGGCTATGTTATGCACGTATGTGTGCAAGCATTGAAGTGTACATGTGGTTTTGGTTGGTCTGATGGCTTTCCCGCCCTGCAGACCCTGTTTCCACTTTCTTTGGAAAGTACTAGCAAACCTTGACAGAGCTTTTCAGGCAGTATGTTATGTTGATGACTCTGTATAAAAAATAACTGTACTCACAAATGCTTTGGCATTTTTTTCAATTGCACAGTAGCAAGAATACAAAGTGTAGACATAAGGCCTCAATTTAGATCTTGCTATGGGCTTATTGGAATAGTGTGAAATAAGCTTCTTTGCTTTCTTGCCCAGAGTTAGACAAGAATAGTCACTCTGTTTACAGCTGCTCTTTAAAAAACTAAACTAGGCTGTCTCCTGTAGTTGTAGCTGTAGTTCTACATTTAAACGACAGATAGAAGTGTGGTATGCATCTTCTTGTCAAACCCTCAACTAAGTGAGTGAGTGTATTACTACTTCCTTAAGATGCTTCCCTAGTGGTTTGTTTCCCCTATTAACAGTCCAACACCAGCACAAAAGCCTGAAACCTATAAGAATATAAATGTCATATTCTTTTCAACATGGTGTCCAGTTAAAACCTCTTGCTATTTAGGTACTTCATAGGAAATTGCAGTAAAACTTGTATAGTAGTGATTATACTGTAAACTGACACCACTGTAAAACTAAAGCATCATGGGATCAGTTTTCTTAGGAGCAGACAGACAGAGAGACCAGGTAGAGAAGTGAGGGGCCAGGGATCAGGTGATGCTAAGGCCATGGATGGAAGGTGTTGATGCTAATTAATCCAGATTAATCCTGGAGAGCGATCTGGGTTCAAACTGATGGTATGCCAGTCAAATGTTGCTATGACCAGTCCCTAGAGTGATTATAGACATGCTGTGATGTTTTTCTTTGAAAACCTTGGCCTGATCCAGGGAGACAGACACCCAGGGAAACCTTTGCAGACACAATGGAACCTGGCCAAGGTGGAGTAAAGTGTTGCAGTGAGAACCACTGGCAGAGAATCAGCAGAGAAAAATGTTGCAGAAAACCCACACATTTGTTTGGTCAGCTTGTGGTGCTGGGACAGAGGCCAAATGTAGAATTTAGGGAGAGAAGCAGTAGTTTTAGCAGCATTTAGAGGTCATAAAATCACTGGAAATCTAAAATGGAAGTGAGACAGACTCATTTTCTCCATGACCAACTGTTGTGCAAAACAGCAAACAGTGATAATGCAAATCTCTACTCTAAGACAAACACACATATTTATGTTAATTTCTAAAGGGCTGAAAGCATTAATGATGGTTCTGGTAACTATTCTCCACTATGTACTACTGATTACTCACAGGGTCATATCTTCAAGTAAACTTTAATTAGAGGAAATGTATTGCATTTCCAAATAAATATCCAAAAAAGGAATGAAAGATTTATAAAAAGCCAGACTCGCTAAACAAAAACTGTACTGAAACAAATATACAGTATGTGACTTGGGTCAGGGCTTGTGAGTTCCTATAAGTCATATTGGGCACTAGGTGTCCTCATTTACCAGGTTTATTCACTGAATTATATCTCATCCTAGAATTGAGGCATCATGTAATATAATGTTTTGAAAGTTTTGGTAAGTCCATCAGATAAACGTCTCAAACTCAGGTTTAGGTCATTATGATAAATATTTTAGTTTCTTTAATGTATGTTTTTCAAGACTATTTTAATTTGAAGTGCCCATAAATGTCTTATGTAAATGTCTAAATTCCTATTGCACAACACTATTGTCTCCTCCACACCAAATGTTCACCCACACAGGAAATAACACCTAAGGTCTAATCAGGTAATTATTTTGCCTGATTAGACCTCTTTTTAGGAGTGTGTGGGCAGATCAAGACTCATGTATCTCCCTGACTCACCTAGGTGCCATTTTGCAGGGCCAAGACAACACGTTTAGAAGCTTTTAAACCACAGCTTGACTTGTCAAAGCAGGAGGAGGATATATGTAATTAATACCATTACAGATCCTGCATCTAATCTTTTCTCTATTGTTTCAGATCCAGCTCTGGTACAGAGGCAACTAATTCAAAGGAGCTACCTTTAATGTAATTAGTTTGATTGGCGCATGGCTTGAAATGACAAATGAAAAGGTCTATGAAAAAAGGGCTTTTAATAGTACCTGAAGTCCTCAGACCTTACATAACAGACATTTTGATGGGCACAGAGAGAACAGTACAATCTCTTCAGCTACAACATCGGTGAGTCAGAATGCACAACTCCAGGAACCTGAGAAAAGCAATTAAACAGAATTCAGCTTTGTGTAATTGTGTTATTTACACTGGTGCTTGGAAATAACCATAACTTAACTTTATACTGGGACAACCTGAGGACAAATTCACCAAATGAACTATTTCTGTTCTGGAGCTCAAGTCCTATTAGCAATCACTTGTAGTTACAAGAAATCTGGCCCTGTGGGTACATGTTCCAGGTGGAAAGTTTCTTTCTCATAACAGTGATCAGAGATTTTTACACAAAGACTTTTAATCTAACATGAATCTGTCAGCCAGACCGACTGGCAAATGCTAACACAAGTTGGAGTGACTCAGTGGCACACAAGTTTACAAGGACAATAAATTCATTTACACACTGAGTTAAGTTATACACACTGTCAATTAACCATGTGATTCAGTTTGCTCCACGGAGCTGAAGAAGGAGAGTTTGTCCAGGTATGTGAGAGCCTTGCAGGTCACCAGGCCATAGTAGGTCTGTAACAGTGAACATCTTCGGCCCTCCTGTCCCAGGTCTGCCCACACTGTTTCTAGTTCATGGCTCTTCATTCCCGCTGAGCTGAACAGATAGCGGTAACAGCAGACGTTGTAGCGGATATGTTTATCTCCTGAAAATCTGGCGCTGTGGGTTGGTGCTACACCTGCCTTTTGGGCACACAGGCCCACAAAAACATCAGCTGGTACAGGTGCACGGACTGCTGAAGATGCCACATACACTTTTCGGACCACATCCTGTGACAGAACATAAGCCGTTCCATCACAGTATTCAGGAAGATACTTGTCAGGGTAAAGAGTTGGGGGCAGGTAGCCAGGACTGTTGGGGTCTCGATTAGGGGAGTCTCTCTGGATTACCCTACCAAGATAAAGGTCTTCAGGGTGCCTGTGCAGGCCAAGCAGGTAGCCTCCGATGGCAGGGAGGTTGACAAACACAGAATCCTTGGTCAGCAGGACAAAGCGTGCCAGAGGACAGAAGGTGATTACCCAGCGGAGAGCCAGCACTGTTCTTTCTGTTGGGCTGCGGAGTGACAAGCCAGCCACAGCGTGACCTTGGACCATGTCCCCGTAGTGATCAGACTCTCTCATGAGGGCCTCTTGTGCAGCAGATGTCTGAGTTGATCCTAAGAAGAACAGTAACCGCACCGGGAAGCCTTGGATGAGTGTCAGGTTGGCCCATGTTCTCCTGACTGTATCTCTTTGGGTGATATTAGCTGGTGAGCTAAAGACTAGAGTGAGGAGGAATAGGTCCGAATTTCTGCATGCATGAGGATTAGTGATGGGGTAGGCCTGGGACACGTTCTCCCTGGCATTGCTCAGGTCTAGTTTCCTTGCTTTCTCCCTTACATTAACAACAGAGCCATCAGTGTAGATCCCAGGCGTGGGCTGCAGGAGGTACTCCTCGACAAAGTCAGCCCCGAACAACAAGGCATGGAAGAGTAACACGTTGAAAAATAGGAAACACCACTGATGGGTACGCAGCTTGCACAAAGAGCACTGGAGCAGTAAGAAAGTGTATGAATTACCATAAAGATAACCAATCAAATTAAAATGAAATATTTATGCTGCAAAGAATTAACACTGTACCTGCATGACATCTGTTTTACCAGCTCTGAAGTTTCTGTGTATGAGCTGCAGGCGACCAGAAGCCTTCCCCTGTGCACAGTTCTACAATACCAGCTAACACACACAGTTTCCACTTTCTTGAAACTCTAGCAGCATGTAACCGTGCACCCCGACCTCGAGTCACATGCCTCATGTAACATTAATGACCTCTAGAAGGAACCATTGCATTTTACCTTAAGACCATTAAAGATGCCTTCCAGACATGTATTAAGACATATAAAAAGCTTAGCCTTTAATATTAATGTCAGGTTTGCATATAATTTGCCTGAGTAGGCCTAATGTCCTGTCCTTACTTCACAGTCGGTTGTTCATAAAACCTCCTTTTTAAAATATAGGCCTATTTTATCTGCAGCTGGTTTAATATTTCATCTTTTGGTTTTGATTTGAAACAAACTGGTTTAGTTTGTAAACTGCCTCCCACTTCCCCCAGCAGGTGGCGGTAATGCGCCATAACGTCGGAAAAACATTTTGGAGAAGAAGCTGAATAAGTCACGTTGGGCGGATACGTTTGTCGGTAGCTGGGTTTTCTCACACACTGACAGATATGGCTGCTTCAATTGAGAGTTTACTGGAGGAAATCTCCGGTGCCGAGGATCCGACTGAGGAGCTGCAGAGCCTAAAAACAGCGCTGTTATCGATCCCCCTGAGCGCTTTGACAGACTCAGTGCGCGGACAGCGCCTGGATGTGATATTCTCTCTGTTACACTCAAATCAGAGGTTGGTTTGATACAACACACCTTGTTTACAAACTGTTGGTGTCTGTCTGACACTGTGTAATAAATAATGTAGAGCAGGGAAAGTTGTGTGTCCTGTGCTGACTACAGTGCTACAGGAATATAATGTTAGATATATCACATCAGTTTATTATTGGATTCAGGCACTTTGGACACTGCAGATGGCGAAAACACAAAGTCACCATGGATGTAAACACTCATATTAAATTAACAACAGCACAGTTACTATTTATTTTCAACTCCTGGCTACTGGAATATAGAAGCACCCAATAATAGTATGTCACTTTGTTTTAGTGAACGATGCCTGGTCATATTTCCTATAATCGAGATCTGCAGGTGACAGCACAACAGTACAAAATCCAAACTGTAACATCACATAAAAAAATAATCCAACCTAATGGGAATCTGGAAACAAAAGAAACGTTCAGTATTTTTGCCTAAAAAGTGTCTCAAAGTCATTAATCAATTATCAAAACTGCCATTTTCTTTCAAATTGACTCATTGATTACTTGACCACCTGCTCAGGCTCTCGGGTCAACCTGGGCTGTGAGGAATTCTAATGGGCTTTTTAATTAACATTTTATGCAGGCCAAGTGATTAGTTAACGAAGAATATAATGGTGGATTAATCAACAATGCCAATAATTGTTAGTTGTAGCTGTAAAACAGATGCATGGCAGGTTTAAAGTTGGTACTAAGAGCTGTGTTCACAGGGAGCAGGTTCAGCTATGTGTGGACATCCTTGAACGCATCTTAATGGCCCTCAGCCCTGAGTACCTGGCCCAGAACTACAGAGTGGAGCTTCAGGGGGGCCTGACCCACCCTAATGAAAGTGTTAAGATACTGGCACTGACACAGGTAGGATGCACACACACGTACACACATAAAAAGTCACACATAAAACTTTGACCAAATCAGGTGGTCCTGTTTTTTTTCCTGTCAGATTAGTAGAATGGTGGAGAACCCTGGTGCTGTCACTGAAATCCTGAACCACCATGACATTCTTCGAGCTGTGATCCATTGCATTCGAGAAGAAAAGATGGCTGTGGCAAAACAGGTGATGACTAAAGCAATAAAATAACCTACATAAGACTCGAATAAATACACAGTTTGCACAATAACTGTTTTGTTTCTTAGGCCATTCAGTCCCTGTCTAAACTGAGTCACTCCAAGCCTGGGTTAGACAAATTGTTCCAGAGCGACCTGCTGACAGTTATGAAGGAGGTGATGGCTACGAGTGACATTGTCAGATACAGAATATATGAGGTGTGTTCAAATGTGCATCACTTTGTTTGATTTTATGGCTAATAAGAACAAGAAATCATGTCATAATGTGGGCAACATATTTCAAATGACTTTTAATTGACAATGAGCTTTTGTCTTTGCATATAAGTGCAGTTCAAACACTCATTCTTCGTTTATGTTAATTATTTTAATTATGTTAATGTTAATTATTCCTCTAGAAGCAGCTGGGTTATCTGATGTAAAAGATGTGACCAGTATTTATTGACTGTTTTTGTCGTTTTTCATGTCATACTGCTGAAATTTCAATATGTCTTATGTATATGCTTAAACACACACAAAAGAGCAAACCCGTTGTTCTTGGTGTACACAGCTGGTGGTGGAGATCTCATCTGTATCCCCCATTTCCCTCGGTTACTGTGCCAACAGCAGCCTCATTTCTCAGCTGCTGAGTGAACTGACAGGAGATGATGTATTGATTAGGTAATAAGACAAGTCATACATACACATATGCACAGACAGCCATGGTGTGTGGAAATATATAATGTAGGTTTATTTGCCTTTTGAATGCTATTCTCCTGTTTCCACAGGGTAAGATTGTAATCTTTGTATTTACTCTAATACCATGATAGAGATTTGTGTTTTTATCTGTTCTACCAGGGCAACAGCCACTGAGATGGTGACCACACTCGCCCACAGTCAGCATGGACGACAGTATTTGGCACAGCAGGGAATCATGGACAAGATCTCCAACATGATCAGAGGTGCTGAGACAGACCCCTTCTCCTCCCTCTACCTGCCTGGTGAGTCTCTTTAGAAAACTGCTGTAATTCCTTCTGCTACACTCAGCTGAGTCCACACCTGGTTCCCTTACAGCTTGTATCTCTCTCAGCCTCATGTTTAAATGAGTATAACAGGGATAAGATATGCAGTGTTACTTATTAACAAGAACAAGGGCAAAGAATCTCAATTAACCCAAGTATCTGTCCTTAAAGCAGAACCAAATGAGACAATATGGTGCTTGTTTGGGTGAACTGACTTTGTGAACTGGTTTTAAGTCTCCAGTAATCGTCATAACAAACTTTATCTGGAATTTCAGACTCAGTGAAAACATATTAAAATTCAAGTGCAATTATTGCTCCTGTAGGTTTGGTGAAGTTCTTTGGAAACCTGGCCATTATGGACAGCCCACAGCAAGTTTGTGAAACTTACCCCGCATTCCAGAATAAAGTCTTTGAGATGGCTCTGGACCCGGACCCTGTGATGATCGGTGTGGCTCTCGACACTTTGGGATTACTCGGATCTAACGTGGAGGGAAAGCAGGTCCTGCAGAAAACAGGTTAGTTTGTTATTTATCTGTATATTTTTTTTTTTTATCTGTATATTTTTACTTGTGATCCCAGGTCACTCTTAGAATTGTTGTATTTTCTGTAATTCTAGCTGATGTCTTGTGATTGTTTTGTTTGTGTTTTCAGGAGAAAACTTTAAGGCTGTGCTGCTAAGAATGAGCCAACTTGCCAGCTCTGGAGCGACTGAGCTCAGAGTCCGCAGCTTGGACGCAATTTCTCAACTTCTCACTCTACAGGTAATGCGTGTACAAATAAAAGATTTATGGTAATGTACGTTCCTTATTGTTTTTATTTGTCATGTTTGGCTAAAAAGTGGATCAGTGTTTTAATCTGTAATGCTTAATTTCAGCCGGAGCAGCAGACAGAAGACCTTTTGGCCTTGACAGAGTCCTGGTTCCATCTTTTGTCTAACCAGCCCATGGACATGATTCGCACCATCAGCACCCAGCCATTCCCAGAGCTGCATTGTGGGGCTCTGGGGATATTTACTGTGAGTGCTGAGATATTTCTGACTACCATTATTTCCTTCATGTGTTAGCTTTTGATAGCATGTAAAAAGAAAGACAAGACTGAAATGTTAAAAGATGTTGCCTTGGTTTTTCTGTGTGTTTTGTTCAATGATACCAAACATAAAACCTTCATCACTGCTCTGGTAATATTTCTGTCTTCATCCTTGTGGATGTTCCAGGCCATTGCTACTCAGCCGTGGGGTCAGAAGTTAATGATCAACAATCCTGGTTTCATGGAGTTCATTTTGGATCGATCAACCGGTCAGACAAAGGAGGCCAAAGATGCTAAATATGAACTCGTGGGGTCACTGGTGTGCTCATCGACAGCAGCAGAGATACTAGGCAGTCAGCATTATCTTCGTCTCAAGACTTATCTCAGAGAAGGACCTTACTATGTTTCAGCTGTGGCCTCAGTCAGCACAGAAGGAGCAGACTGATTCAGAAAAACTCAGAAATGCTTAAGTATTAAGTAAGTGCATGAATAATCACACCATGGGTTAACATATTGAACCATACATACAGAAAGTAATTCTCTGATAATTAAAACAAATCCACAAAGCCATCAGATGTGGTGGCACAGCTGCACTAGAAGAGTCACCTTGATAAGGTGATGGATAACAAGTGTCTATGACAACAGGTATACAGACTCCACATGATATGTTAACCTGTGTTTAGTGTATGTGACCTTACCAAGTACTTAAGCAATAATTAAAGAGCCTCATAATATTAAAAATAGAGACACATACACATTATTGTATACAGTATCTTTCAAATCAGACTGGAGTAAACCAAAACCTGATCATCCCTCTGCTCTTCAAATCCTTCAGACACTAATTTGAGTTTGCTGGGTCAAAGATATTTTTTGTGTACAAAAGATTTTTTTTTTTTTATTAAATAAGATTCATTCCATTAACAACTTTTCTGTGTTTACTTTTCATACTGTGTGAAGTGTTGCAAAATAATCTGACAACCAGATTGTTAAATAAACAATAATTTTTATGTCATTAACACTGTAGTCTCAGTATCTTACAATAATAAATGGACCCTGACCATTGGGACCATTGGAAGCTCATGTAAGGGCAAGAATAACAACCCTAACCCCAAAACCAAATTTCTCTGTATAAGCAGGTTTATATTAAAGCATGAAGAAGAAAGATCAATGTGAGGTAGATTCACTAAGGTTTCCAGCATTTATCTGAACAGAAAAATAAACACTAACCTAGAATCTACATTAATGGATCTTTTAAAAAAAAAGTTTGCTGAGACACTGGTCGTTAAAGTTGGAGATATGAGGATTGAAAATCTATAGTCGTCCACTAGAGGGCGACAGTTCACACCTCTGCTCCCCTAAAACACACATTTACATCTACTATTAGCAGAGTTTGCAAACAGCGGTACAAATAAACAGCGAGCCCTCGAGTCCAAAACAACGTTTTAGGAAGCGGTTTCACAAGGTGGCGACTCAAAGACCGTCAAGTTATTCTTTGGACACATGCAAAAACAGCAGCTACAGCACTGGAGCACTATCAGTTCATTTAGCTGACACATAAAGTATGATCCCCGCTGGAACAACCAATGACCAAATGACAAACCACCAAGTTAATGAGCGCTAAAACACAGTCGGCTAATAAATAATAATAATACTAAAACTAACTCACCGGTCATGAAGTGATTCAGCTCCGTAGCTGCATTTCAAGTGGCTTGTGGATGAACTTGCTTGGCCTCGATGTAGCTAACTGGTTGGTAAATTCACATCTTTAGGGTCAACAGCTTCTGTCTCAATCACCCTCTGGGTATTGGAGTCTTTTCCTCCTGTTTTTTCCTTTACCTGCCTCAGCTAACATCGGAACCTTTGGCTTGTTAGCCGGGAACGCAGCCATAGGAACGGCCGTGAACGAGCCTTGATGTGGCCTTCTCTGATTGGTTAGAAGGGCGAGCCTCACTCTCTCTCTCAAACAATACCAGGGGATCCCTCGATCCATCCATCATCTATACCCGCTTATTCCTATTTAGGGTCACAAGGATCTGCTGGAGTCTATCCCAGCTCTGGACAGGTCCCCAGTCCATCACAGGGCCACATAGAGACAAACAATCTCACACACTCACACTCACTCCTATGGGCAATTTAGAGTCACCAATCAACCTGACATACATGTTTTTGGACTGTGGGAGGAAACCAGAGTACCTGGAGAAAACCCACGCAAGCACAGGGAGAACATGTAAACTCCACACAGGAAGGCTCCTACTGGGTTTCAAACAGTAAACTTTTAGCTGTGAGGCAACATTGCTGACCACCAAACCACCATGCTGCCCCAATAGCTAGGGATGTTTCCACTAAAGGAAAATATGCAGCACACAGTTGCATATAGCTCTAATTAGAATGAAAAGTTTTTTTTTTAATGTGAATGTGAATGTGAAAACTTAATCTGAAAAGTAACTAGTAACTACAGCTGTTAAATAAATGAAATCAAGTGGAAATAATAATATAGAATTATTATCACATCAAACACAATGTAAGGAGCAAATCTACTCAAAAAGTAACATTACAAGTTATATTTGATGTATTTCTTTGCTAATTTTCTGTTTGGCTTCTGTATGGCAGTTTTACCATTCAAGCTGGACTCCGATGTGGACTGGGTAGGCTCCCAGACACCAGATGAAGAGAGTTGTGGCATAGAGGAAGGTCTGACCTCTGGCTGAATATAGCAGCAATGCTTATATAAGCTTTTGAACAGGTAAGCCAGTGTCTTTGTTATAAATGCTGACAATGGTACAGACACTGATGCTTACCCTGCTCCCTGTCACGTCACAACAGCAATACGCACATTTACAACTTTGAGTGTATCCTGCACGAATGAACAGTTTTATGTGTTAGCAAAGTATCACATTAGGATCAATTACATTTTTTCAATTGCTTTTTCAATCTGCTTCAATTCGTAGCCCTCAATCTGACTCCTACACATTCTCAATGTATCTCTACATGGATCTTTAGGAACATATTCATTTTTGATGTTTTACCTTGAAGCTACTGAGAAAACACTGCTTTTCTTCATAGTGAATAATCCTGGTGGACTCATCTCACAGTTGTGAGTTTTTTTTTCTCCAGCAGTAAAAAAATCTTCCCACTCCAGTCAGAACGACTGACTCAAACCCAAACATCCATTATGAGCTTAAAACTCCTCACCAACCCCATGTCACTGTCCCTCAGTGAGTCATATCACCTCTCCCACGTCTCCTCTGTACTTGAGCCAGTTTGCGTCATCTAATAAACAAAGAAATAAATAATAAATTTAAAAAAGACATTCAGTCAGTCAATCTTGTCTACTTATACTTTATATTCCTTTCCTCTCCTGGCACTTCTCAGAGTGTAGTAGAAGTCATTTGGCTTTCCTCCCTTCTCATCTTTGCTAATTTTCATCACTAATGTTCAGAGTTAAATGGAAAACTGACTTATGTTTTGCATTATATTATATTTACCAATTTCAGGATGTGCTGTAATCATCCTTTCTGGTATTACACTAAAATATGAACTGTAATTATCTCTTATCCCTGGAGTGGTATATTAAAATTGTGCTTCTGGCCTCTGTGCTTTCTCCTATATCTATCAGAGTGTGTGAGGCTCCCAGTGGATTGCCTCTGTGTGAAAGTGGGTTAATCTGCTGCTTGAGCTCAACATTGTACCTTGAGCTAGAATCCTGCACAACTGAAAATATCTATGTTGTGCAAAGTCTAAATGGTGGAAAGAAACTAATTGCATCTACTTGAGTAGTGTACTTATGGACTCCCAATTGATATTTACATTTCAGGTTACGTTATACCTCTATTTCACTACCTTTACTTGTCAGCTCACTGCTTTTCAGATTCAGAGGTTACATAAAAAACATATAAAATGCATAATTAAACATTAAACCAGTGGTTCCCCACATGTTTTGCTTGTGATCTCTTACAGAAAAACAGTGTGTTGTCTATTGTTCATATTTCCGACGTCTGACTTGTTAATAATTCCACCAAAAGAAAGATTTTTCCATCTGAATTTCAATGCCCAAAGAGGTCATATTCTGTATGTCAGAAAACAGAAATAATTAAAGAATAAATATAACAACTAATTTGTGTTGCAGAACCTTGTTCTTTATTCTTCTCTACTGCACTATAAATCATTATAGGAGGGGCCCTGACCACCAGGCTGTGAACATTGGACTAATGTATATAAAGTTGTTAAAGTTAGATGCTTATTACATTATGCATTAAGTATCAGGCAATTATGTTTTACCAGCTTAATAATGCCATAAGTCATATCAGCCACAAGGGCTGTTTTTCTGCAGAATAATTACTTTTACTCTTGGTACCTTAAGTATATTATAGTGATAGTATTTTTTTTTTTATTTTAGCAGGATTTTTAATACATCTATTTTACTTGCAATGGGGTATTTTACATTTTAGTATTTCTAATTTTACTTAAATAAATTATAGGAACACCACTTGTACAATGTTATCCAATTGTGCTGTGATAAATACATTTTTGAAGTAGGTAATACAGTGGTGTGAAAAAATGTTGGCCCCCTTCCTGATTTCTTATTTTTTTTGCATGTTTGTCACACTTTGTTTCAGATCAAACAAATTTAAATATTAGTCAAACAGAGTAAACACATCATGCAGTTTTTAAATGAAGGTTTTTATTATTAAGGGAAAACAAAATCCAAAACTACGTGGCCCTGTGTGAAAAAGTGTTTGCCCACTAAATTTGTTTGATCTGAAACATGAAAGTGTGACAAACATGCAAAAAAAAAAAAAAGAAATCAGGAAGGGGGCCAACACTTTTTCACACCACTGTATGTTTCATTGTCACAGCATTGGTTTAACTCTATGGTCATTTTTTGTGTCTGAGCCCTATTAATCATATGGTTCTACTTATTAGTTTGAAAAGGTTTCTATTACTTTTCCTAAATGTCAGTGTTCTTTCTTTTACCTTATGAGCTGCAGATACTGGTGCCTCCAGCAGATGGTGCTAATCTCTCTCTTCTCATCAAGAGTTGGGTGATAATTCAACAGTTATGTCATTAGGTGTACCCGCTACCTCAGGAAGGAAAGCTGTCATCACTGCTATGTTGGCTGCTGCAGACCTGTGCTCTGCATCTCCCACAGTATTTCCCCTTCTCACGCTGCCAGACTCATTTCCTCCTGCCAGAGAAAGGATTTCATTTGCATCCTTCAGTGCGTCTGTTTGAAGAGAGTTGTCACTTTGTTCGAAGCCTCTTATCTGCGTAGACTGACTGAAACTCTTCCATACCTTCAAGATGCACCTGAAAAGGTGAGGGGGGCACTGACACAGGGACAGATAAGCGAACGCGCCTTTCTCTGCGGGACTCCGCTCCTTTTTGACAGATCACCCTCCGATGCAATTAACCCAGGAAGACCACTTTGTCAAGAGGGACTCAACGCCGACCACCGCCGCTCTCCAGTCCGACGGCAGCGCCGGATCTCCGGCCAAAATGTGCAGTGAATGTTACGTGAATCAGTCATTTGTGAACGATGATGGGACCGTGAACGACCACAGGCCACGGTAAGAGAGAACAGCAACAGACAGGAGCAAGTTATATTATAGGAAAACTTCAGGCGTCATTTAGTCAGATTAGTCATGAATAAGTTAGTGCTTCTGGTTATAAGGTCTCTCATTCTCAAAGTTATCAATTAAATGGTCACTGATAGGATTTGTAGACCAGTACACAGTAAACTGTAGTTTTATTGGTGTTTTTTTTTTTAATTTTGGCAAAGGCTCATCCATCCATCCATGCACATCTACTCCTGTCACCACCTCTGTGTGCTCAGCTGTCATTGGCTCAGCTGTGTTACAGCCTAGATATTATCTACTCTAAACATAAATAAGCACATCGAATCATGTTCTAATGTTGGGCTCTGCATCTGTGTCTTTTTTGTTTGTTAGTTTGATTAAAAAAAAAAAGACATGCAGTTGTGTTGAATGGCATCCATAAAAAGTCCATAATCGCCAACCATTAAACCCCTCACTTAATGTTTTCTGTTTTCTTGGTTAGCATGCTTGGATGCCTCAAATGATCCATAAGTGCCAGTGAGTTTTATGAGCTCTGAATGGTGCTCTTTGCCATGGGGGTTTGTTTGGTTTAGTCTAGATGGATGGATTTCACAAAACCACATGGGAAATATACTCTTCATGTATTATGCAATAACTTTGACAAGTGTAATGGAGAACTATAGCAAAGCAACAGACGCTGTGATGGAGAGAAGAGGTGGAGAGGGAGGATGAAAGTAGGAAAGAGACATTTGGGACGTTTCGACACTTGCTGTTTTTGGATGTATCATAGATTGTGTCTTCTTCAGTGATAAGTTTGGAAGGACTGAAGACATGGCATCAAACCACTTACAGTACACTATATTTAAGTCATAAAATACATCTCATCTCCCCTGTGGTGAGTTCAGTTTAATCAAAGAATGCATTCTTCCAACCAGCAAGTGATGATTTAACAAATCTTTATTGAAGGGAGCGTAGTCTGATATCAAAACTGTGTAAAATATTAAAGTATGAATCAATGCATTCCCATAACTCTGAGGTTTCTGATTCATCTTATTTCAAGCGACTGACATCTTCACTCACCTCCCGTAGTCAAAGGTAACATCCCACTGTACTGTAATCTTCCCTTGCATGTTACTCAGACTCCTAGGCTGTGATTGAATGTGATGATTCACCTTCTGCAGGCTTTCAGAGAAACATTACAGTAAAGACTGTGCTCCTGATCCAGCTAATACAGCAAATCTCACAGATCAAGATTAATCAGAGTGCAGTGTATGATTATTGCACAGGATCAAGCAGAGTGATTGTATTTGTTGAAACCAGTGGTGGAAGAACAGAGCTTTTACTTGAGTAAATCAAAAATATTTAATTATATAAAACTCCTGAATTAACAATTACAAGTGTTATCAGCAAAATGAAAGTATCAAAGATAAATGTATTGATTGTGCAAAAACTGGCCAAAAAATAAATTATTAAGCTATAATTTGTGTTAATAGGTTAACAGTGATGCACCATAACATAAGCAGTGTTTCATGTAGGTTAGTACAGTGGTTCCCAGCGTAGCGGTGGTGTCCTCTCCAAAAGACTACAATATAAATCTGAGAATTTATAGGTTGAGAAGTTCACATACAGAAATTTTTCCTAATTTAGCATCTAAATCTATAAAATACTTATAATGGATTATATTGTGAAATATTTCTGTTCGAAAACAGTGCAGTGGGGACCGCTGGTGGTGTAGCAGTAGTGCACCTGTCCATATACGCAGGGGACGGCGGTTCGAATCCCGAGCTGGTCGTCATATAACCTGCTTCCCTCGCTCTCTCCCCTCATTTCCTGTCTCTCACCACTGTTCTATCAAATAAAGGCAAAAAACTGCCCCCCCCCCCCCCAAAAAAAACCAGTGCAGTAGAAGTATAGAAGCATACAATGAAGGTAAAGTACAAGTACCTTAAAATGGTTCATACAGTCCGGGGGTAATAAAGCAGCTAATATGCATCATGTTTTAGATGAACATATGTTGGTCTGGCTCTGCTTTTTATTGTCTGTCTGATGTTAGGGTGCTGTTTGAACAGCTCCAATTACAGGGCAAGCTGCAAACACGCAGGTGAAGAGGTTAATAACAAGAGTAGTCAGGAAAGCACTGGATAGAGAATTTTCTGGGCTTGGATGAAATGGTCTTCCTCTCAGTTTGTGACTGTATCTTTCTTCTTTCCTATTTTCTCTAATCTCTACATGTCTGCATTTCAGTATCAGTCCATCACTTGCACTCTTCCACTCAATGTTTTCCTTCCTTGCCACCTCACCTCCTCTCCCTGTGTTTCTTGTTCCTTTTCAGCATTGCCTTTTCTTCAGTCTCCCTTCGATTTGCACTTCTCCTCTTTTTCCACCTTTCATTTCCCTTCTGCTTCTTTATTTTTCTCCTCTCCCTCCTCCAGCTCTTCTCCAGCACCACTCCAGATCAACAGCAACAGCAGCGGGGTTATCTTAGACATCTCCACCCTTAAGATGGAGCAGGTGGAGAGTGAGGTACCTCCACTGCCGCCCCGCTTCCGCTTCAGAGACCTGCTGCTCGGGGACCAGAGCTTCCAGAACGATGACAGGTAGGCAGCAGCATGGACATGAAGCGAAACGGTGAATCACATCAAGCAGGTTGAGTAGTGCTGTAGAAACATACCAAATTTGATTGATCAGATATTAACAAAATGACGTTAATACTTTAAACCTGAATCCACTAATGTTTAGGTAATTTTTTAGACAAACTTCGCTGCTTCCAACAGGAAAGGGAATAATTCTGGGTGTCTTCACCTTAAATAATAAAGTAAATTGAATGACTCGGAGTTTATGACTGTAGGTTGAAGACATTTGAAGATGTCTCCTAGGACTTAGAAAAAAAACATGATGAGCATTTTTTCCTCCTATTTGTAGAGCAAAGCAATGAATCAAGTTAAACCTGCACATGAAGCTGTATTTAAGATGCTATTTGCAGCCAAAACAAAGGGATTTTGAAATGACAATATTATCTATGCACAAACAGACCACATTAGGCTAGTAGCACGTCAAGCAAACATCTATCATTGTCATCCAACTTCATTTTGAGTAGCAGCAACTCTTGCTCTTTTCATGCCTGTTGCTCTATATTATGAGGCTTTTTAGACACTTTCCTCTGGCATATGAAAAAACATTATTTTGACCAGTGGCACATGTTATTCGATGTCATTGAAGCAGTTAGTCATCTCATGTTGCTTTCACCTGTCAAAATGCCTGGCTGTTTTTTTGTTTTTTTTTTGTTTTTTTTACAGTAGACATACTTCTAAATGGCATTCAAACCCACTTGACACCTCTTTTGTGGCAGTGTTGTTGATGCATCGGGGTTATTGTGAATGAAGTGTTTACCTTGTCTACCACCTGCAGTCTTAGCACACGCAAGTGCAGTTTGAAGAGTTCTCTAACCATATAATATAGTGGAAGTGGTGTTTGTGTTTTGGATTTTGGCTTAAAAGAGGAAGTGAAGGCAGCACTCAGGGTGCTGTCCATGGTGCTGAAAGGGATGGGACGTTTCTGAAGTACTGCGTAAAGTAAGCATGTGGGTACATTTTTCTATGCATCTATTTAAAGCTTGACAAGGTTTGACAGAAAACACATTTTTCAGCAACAACACTGTGACTTAAAGAGAGCTCTCACCATCGGCCTCAGTGTTATAAGTCTTTCCTCACCTGTACTTTCTCTTCTTTTACTGTTCTGTGCTCCTGCTGCTGCCTCTGAGCTGTATAGACAAGATCAGTAGCAGTGTTGAGTTTATCTGAGATCTGCTCCATTTGTTCTGTGTGACAGTTGGGATTTAGATAGCATCTGCTTCTTAGGTCTAAAACAAAGAGTCAAAAAACAACTTGAAGATAAGTTTGTGGTGTTTTCAAATGCGCTGATTTTCAGTTATTACATAAGTTTTGAAGAATTCAGAGCAGTCAGTTGTGCATTCACTTTTTGTTTTTCCTCAAGATATTTATTCAGAACACAATATACAGCACTGCCACTCTCAGAGAGTGATCACATAATTTGACTACGATGATGTTTGTAATGTTTGACATATCTATTTGACAAGGATAAACAACAAGCTCTGCCAGTGGTTTCATTCAGAGGTGACCTTTTCCCAGCTGTCCTTGCTGCATCCTCTGTTTTGTCTTTGATAAAGCTGCCTATGTTTTCAGCTCCTATTTAAACGGTTATCATTTTTCTGTTTTCTCCCTGAAAATGAACTCGTCACCTGTCCCCTGTAGATAGTGTTGCCGTTCGGGTTAGATTTTTAGTGGTCAGCCTCCAGCCCTGTGCTTGGCAGTTGCCTGTGAACTCCCAAATGTCACTGGTCACATCTGCCCAGGGATCATCCATCACGCAAAGGTTTCTTTCTCAAAGGCGGACAGGCATGAGAAGAAACACACAAAACCATATACACAATATTGACAAAATATCAGCCTGAATTGAAGTGCTGTAGTCTTTCTCTCAGGCCCACAAACTCTTTTTTTTTTTCATTTTATTCACTTATCTGTTTTTCTGCCTCTGAAAAGTCTGAAATTCCAGTTCTTTAATTTATCACATCTATTATACATTGTGTCCATTTCAATTGGGCTTCATTATTCCCACATAAATGACATAAATGTCTTTGCTGGATGGATTTTACAGGCAGGAGTTATGGTGTAAGTGTCTTCACATTCAACATGGAAAAGCCACATTGAGTGACTGCACAGTGTGGGCGAAGGGGGTTCAAGTGGAATAGCCTCTTCCAGTGTTTTCAAAAGCACTGACTCATAGACAAGGTCACTTCTAATTTACTACTTCAGACTCTTCAAATTTAGAGAAGACAAGAAGGTGGGGGTAGGAGCACTGCTCTTAACTTTGTTATCTGCATTTTCTACACAAAATTAAAAAAAAAACACGAGCATCTTTCTTTCTGTTCTTGTCCTTTCATTTATGATGCAAAAACCTTCACATCAACAGAGCACAGAGAGCTGCGAGTCCTGATCTCGACAGAGGAACAAAACAGAGAAGCAGAAAGACAGACAGCACACGCCTTTGAGCTTTGTAGACTTTAAGTCATGAGACCTCAGATGACACATTTGAATTGTTTCTAAAAAAACAGTTAATACTGAAATGCTGTGAGTCTGCTGCTGCCTGTGTGTATCTGCAGTGGTTCCATGTGATCATTCCTCCACTATGTCACAGGGAATGTTTACAGCTTTGTCAGGAGCTGCAGAGCTGCTGGAGAGGACCATGTTGCAGCAGCATCAGTTAGGGTTATTCCTGTCATAGCAACGTTGCTGTGGCAACAGGCCCGCGCACCGGAGAGAGAGAGGGAGAAAAGAGAGATTGTATAGATTTCTAAAAATATTCCGAAAAACACTTGATTACTCAAAATAAATGATTACTCAAACGCTGCTTTGTCTCTGATTTCTTATTTTTAAAGCATCTTCTTCTGCTCAGCGTTTGGATCTTATTTTCTTCCAAAGCACAAAAAGAATTCGTCTTTCGACACAGTGCTGTGTTATTTTAGAGCTGCGGGGAGGCGCGTTGGTCAAGGTGCTTATAGTCTACTGTAGGAATTAACTGACTGCACGACGCAGCCACAGGTGTCCTGCACAATGGATCCGAAGATAGTCATCCCGACCTGGGTCAGTCCGTCCGTGAGCACTTGGAGGCCGGAGCCTTTTGGTAGTGATGCCGGGCAGAGGTAGGGGCCACAGGGGGCAGAGACTTTAAGTTTATCTGTGCGCATGGGGTCCTCAGTGGAGGCGAGGCGCTGAATGGCGCACCCAGCTGAGAAGTTTCTGTTATTATTTTTCTATTTTTCAACCAAACCAAATGACAGTTTTTCAATACATGCTCCGCTGAACGATGAGGACGCAAAACAACGTGCCCTGGCTCTGACCAGTTTGAGAAGCGCGCCCAAAATCTGCTGATATGCACAAAATGCCTGCGTGTCTTTTTATTTATAGAAACTAGAACCTGAAAGTCATGCATGTACTAAATTTATGTGCTGCAATATAAAGAAGAACCGCAGCTAATACTGTAAAAAAAAATCGATTCATATTTTTCTCAGTCTGCTAATCCTTTGGTTCATAAAGTGTCAGTGAACAGTAACATTTTCCACTGCGACCAAAGGTCCAAGACCAAAATATGTTAAATTGACTATAAAAGCAGCAAATATTGACATTTAGGAAGTCACAGATTTTAGGCATTTACTTAAGAAATGAGTTCAAATTAATTTTTAAAATTTAGTGTCTGATAACTTCTAATCCAGGTCGAATATAAAGTTTTTTCCCTGTAAGTGGGCTAGACAAGATCTGCATTGGGGAATAATGGGACAGTATTTTCCCTGTGTAGATTAATCATTTGGGCTACAGGTCACAAAAAGGTGATCACTACTTCTTAAAGTCCAAACTTAGGTCTTCCACTTCGTTTTTTCTTTTAAACCTAAAGTCCAAAGTCTAAATTTACCATCACATGAAACTTTGAAAACCAGCAAATATTCACTTTGTAGAAGTTATGTCCATTTTTAGCACGTTTCCACAGGAAAGGAATTCAAAATGATCTTTTTGTTTATGGTTTTGCAGCATATTCTAAATGATTTGTAACTGTTTTCATTGCAGTGTTGAACACGTGTATTTTACATGATCAGGGTTTATTTACAACAGGTCTTTGTGTTGTTGAGGAACACATCCAGGTGAACTGATTGGATAAAAGTGAAGCTTTAAAATGATGGTACATGCAGAACTTGCTCAACAGCAATTAGTTGTTTTAATACATCTAATTACTCCCAGAGCTGCCCGTCTTATTGCCTGAATCTCTGATGTGACACTGCAGTATGACTAATACTAGAGCACTTCAGCTTGTAATTGTGTGCTCACCGGGAGCTGATTAAGGGTCATTATTTGCACCATTATATGTGAGTGTGTGTGTGTGTGTGTGTGTGTGTAGGAGTGTGGGGGGTCGAGACACAGAGCAGTCTGTAGGACCCTTGAATGTGACAGACTTTGTCAGGAGATTTTTTTCTTCTCCGTTTCATCTTTGAAGCCTTTTTTCACTCTTTGGTGCAGTTTTGTAGTCGTGAAGACTTGAAATAGCTGTTGCAGTGTGATGTCTGTGTATCCAACAGCCCACACAGCCTTTTCCTTCACGTGAAGCCAAAACTTGGGATTACTGCAGCAGCACGGCCCCAAAAGCTTTCAAACTTTCTCAGATTCTTTTGAACTACCCTTTTAAAGTTTTCCTGTCGGCATTCTCTTCTGAAAGGATGATGCAGTACTGCTGTAAAGATTTTCCTTGTGTTGCCAAGCTACCTGCAATAATTTGCACTTATTCTTTCTCTCTTTGTTTGCACAGTTAACCTCATTTTATTCAATTTGGAAAAACTGCTTGTATAAGTGATGTTTTTGTTTTTTTCTCCCTTCTGTATTTACTACTTCACATTTCAGAATATTTGTCAGTTTCAATAATAATAAGTATTTGATTTTTTTTTGTATGTATAATTACATCGTGGGTTCTAAATAATATCTGTAACATTTTGCCTTTTATTTTTAGTTCTCTGTAATCCATAGAGCTGCAACTGTTCTTTGACTCTTTTGGTTTAGGCTGCATATCCTACAGTAACCCCAGTCTTGAAATTGGGAATAACATCAGAGACAGATAATTACCCAACAAACCACAGGCAGATGATTAGAAAAACAACATTATGAGTTTTCCCCACAGTGCAAAATTTGATCTGTGTTGCTCTTTGTGTTTGTGCTGCTGATACCTCCTTCTCTTTCCTCTTAGGGTGCAAGTAGAGTTCTATGTGAATGAAAACACTTTCAAAGAGCGTCTAAAGCTTTTCTTCATCAAAAACCAAAGATCAAGTAAGTGGATGGTGCTGGACCTTTTCTCACCTTTTTAAACTGACTGTTGCATAACTGAAAACATCCATTAAAGGATGACAAAGTACAAGCAATTATCACAATTGTGGACCTAATGATACCCTATATGGAAGCAATTTTCTTGCATAGCAACCACAGATTTAAAGAAATCTACCACTGTGCTGCATCTACTATAAATCTACACACACATGTAAGAGCATATACACACTGTTGTTGTTTATAAGTCAGAATAATTCCCATTTCTGCTGCACTATTGTGTGTAGTGAGTATCTGATTGGAAAATGGACCCCTCTCTTACCTGTAGGCCTTAGGATTCGTGTGTTCAACTTCTCGCTGAAGCTGCTCACCTGCCTGCTGTACATCATCAGAGTGGTGACAGACAACCCCGGTCAGGGGGCCAACGGCAGCCAGAGCGCAGAACAGCAGAATGCTCCCAGTGGCAACAACAAATGGTCTGTTTACACTGAGGGAAAAGTGAAAAGTCAAATTGTATTTCTGGATGTACAGACAGGTATATGTGTGATGACTGAGTGCTTCTTGTGTCATTTTTTTAACTGTAAGGAAATGTGTGGCTCAACAGTGTTTATCAAATTTGAAACATACTGGTTTTTAAAGTACCAGTTTATAAGTACTGGATAAATAAGACCTGAGAAGTGAGTCAAGTAGAGCTTTGTAAGTCAGGGTGAGTATTATGAAATCAGCTCCAGCGTGTATGGACAAACAGCGGAGAGGAGGGATTTGAGGAAACTTGCAGCAGCAGTTTTAGGTTGTGTTTTGACTGGGACAGGCCAGAAAGAAGAAAATTACAATTACAAGCTGAAAAGATGATTGGCTCAATCAAAATCTCAGTATCAGACGAAGACAGAAATGGTAAAAGCCTCACTTTATTATGGAGGTGGTGATAATTATCTTGACAGCAAACTTACTGTGGGATCCAAATGACTTTTAGTTGTTTTTAGCCATCAAGCAACATCTTGACATAAATGTATGTCTTTGACTAGTCTAATAATATCAATTTCATTTTTTTTCTCTCCTTAACACTGAAAGTTAAAAGACATCTAGTGTTTGACTTCAGACGGGTAAACATCAATACATCTATTAACGGTTCGTTCTGGCTCATTTTGTTCTCTTCCTGTAGCATCGACTGCCAGTGGAACGGATCAGTACAGGACAAAGAAATTAACTGGTAAGCTGATGTGAAGGTGTGTTTCCCATTCATTTAAGTTAGGAATACATTGTCCTGCATATTTATTCTGTGAGGATGAGGATATAAAACTTAAAAGTTTTGCTGTTGTCTGACAGGGAGTTGATCTTCTGGGTGGATAGAAAGGTTCCTGTCTGGGCCATTCAAGTGAGTCACGATGGAATATATATGCAGAGAACAATAAGAGTTCATTTCAACACACTTTTATAGAGTGAAGTATAAGAGATGACAAAGATCAGTTCTGAAATGGCTGTTATGTTGTAAATCATTTTAGGTGATTGTGGCCATCATTAGTTTCCTGGAGACTATGTTGCTGATGTATCTCAGCTACAAGGTAAAACGCACACACACAATACAGACTTCAAGCATATCAGAATGATTAATGCAGCCTGTGCAATTAGTCACATACAGTCTGAGAGATTGACAATCAATAAGTGGTGTAATTATTCTAAGTCATTTGTCACAGCTACATTAAGGATAGAGAGTAATTACAGGATCTGGTTGAGGTGAAGTATTAAGTGCTGGTGGAAAGTGACAGACTACAGTAAAGACATGTACAATGTCTGCAGTGACTCACTGTCTATTACCTGCTCACAGCATGTTGTTCATTTTAGGGGAACATTTGGGAGCAGATATTCCAGGTGTCCTTTCTTTTGGAGATGATAAACACAGTTCCCTTCATCATTACGGTAAAACATGTACTATGACACCACTCATTTTCTCTTCCTAGCTCTGTGTTTTAGTGTTACTGCTGCTGTAGCAGAATGTCTTTCACATGCCTCTGTTTTTGAACCATACCTACACTTTCTAATTATAAATCTTTACCTGCTGGGAAATGTTTATGGTAAAATAATTAAACTGTTGTCCATCTTTCCACACCCACCTTAATAAACACAGAAAGATAACATATACACACACACTGTATATCTAGTTTATAGGTAGCTAATGTTTGGTGTTAAAATGTCAAATACTACAATAATACTGCTGTGCATCAAGCTGCAAAGCAGGTTTCCCCATTGGTGTGACTGATGTTAAAGAAACATTTGACTGTGGCTCTAACCGAACCATCTTTACTCAGATCTTCTGGCCCTCGATAAGGAACATCTTTATTCCAGTGTTTCTCAACTGCTGGCTGGCCAAATGTGCTCTGGAGAACATGATTGTGAGTCAGAAGCTTTTACTTAGTCGTTTCTGTTAATTACTTATGATCAATCATCACTTTAATGGTGTTGTTCAAGGAAGATGATCAGGGTTTCTCTATTTCAAGGCAGCTGATATTTTACAATCAACAATGCAAATAGTGAAAATCTGTTTTTTAACCACAGGACTACTCTTACATAGTCCAGTAAAAAATGATGGCTGGTAGCAGTGATTATAACTGATGCAGGATAAATGCCGGATGTACTACATTAGTGCAAAAACTCATATTAGAGATGATCACTGTAAACAGACAGAGTTTCACTCCTGACAATATCTATAAATACAGAATTTATTGAGCATCAGAACAGCACAGGATCTTGAGAAAGGTCTCTGTCTATTTACTGAAATGTTCCACTCATTACATTTAGGGCCACCAAAACAACTTTCATATTAAACTACTCATAAGCTCTAGATCGTTTTGGTGGGTTTCTACCTTAGTGCTGTTGCGTGCATCCCACTGACATTGCTCAGAAATCCATACATACATGGCTTTTTCCATCCGCACGCCTGCTGCTAGTGACAGCGGCACATCCTCCTTCTGCTTTGGTTCTGCTCTGATTGTTTGCACACTGGTGGGCCTCCACTGGGGAATTATTTGAAACCCATTGTGCATTTTATTAGGTTCTGTAGTTCCTGCTGTTATAGTGCAGCACAATAACATCCTGAAGAGTAGAATCATTTGCAATAAACAGCCAAACTAATCATATGAATGACTCCTGGTATTAGTGATTGAAGCACACATTTAAGAGACACAAATGTAATGTTTTTACTGAATATGGGTATTATATATATCATTATGTTCTCAGATTGTAACAGTTTGTTATGCATTATGGTGTAGAATGATGTCCACAGGGCGATACAGAGGACCAACTCAGCCATGTTCAACCAGGTCCTCATTCTCATCTGCACCTTACTCTGCCTGGTCTTTACTGGGTGAGGCTGCTTCTTCAAGGATTTTAAAGCTATGTATTATTTTATTCTGTCATTAAATGTAAACAACTCAATTTTTGTTTGTATGCTTGGTCTTTCTAACCTGTTCAAAACAGCACATGTGGTATCCAACATCTGGAGCGAGCAGGCAAAAACCTTTCCCTCTTCAATTCCTTCTACTTCTGCATCGTCACCTTTTCCACCGTGGGCTTTGGAGACGTCACCCCTCGCATATGGCCCTCCCAGCTGCTGGTAGTCATCATGATCTGCGTGGCCCTGGTGGTGCTGCCTCTGCAGGTAGAAAGACACTGACATAATCTTAGACAACTTTTAAATGTTTCTTTGTGAGTCAGTCTTGCTCAGCTTGTTGTGTGTCAGTTTGAGGAGCTAATCTACCTGTGGATGGAGAGACAAAAGTCTGGAGGGAATTACAGCCGCCACAGAGCACAGACAGAGAAACATGTGGTGCTGTGTGTGAGTGCACTGAAGATAGACCTGCTCATGGATTTTCTCAATGAATTCTACGCCCATCCAAGACTGCAGGTACCAAACAATACAAAACATACTTTTAAGTGTGTCTGCATGAACTAATTGTGTCATGAGACTTCAGCAACACAATGACTGAAACTAATGTGACTCCTATATGCTCTTAAAGGATTACTATGTGGTGATCCTGTGCCCAACTGAAATGGATCTCCAGGTGCGGCGAGTTCTGCAGATCCCTCTGTGGTCGCAAAGAGTCATTTATCTGCAAGGATCAGTTCTGAAAGACCAGGACCTGCTGAGAGCAAAGTAAGTGACAGATCTGATGATCTCTGAGCTCAGAGGTGGATGACTTTGATTATCTATTTCTCAAATTTTGTTTGGGTCTGATTGGGGCACTACACCTAAATGTTTGTACATCAGACCCTAAGCTGAGTTAGCCATCTTCTTTTAAAACAGAAACAATGCAAAATGCTGCTTTTGCAGTGGCTCTGTACATGATATTTTCTATCTCAAAACAGACATATTTTTAAAATGTTACTCTTTCACATCTGCAGCAAAGACGCTTATTTTTCTGTTTATCTGTTTGGTAGTGTAAGGGCTTGAACTCTTGAATGTGAGACAGAAATGTAGCTGAATGAAACCAGCATGGACACTGATGAGCAACATAAGGATTAGCATGTGTCGCTGAAGTGATGCAGCACATGATGATGTGCTGTGTGACTGGAAGAAACTTTTCTTTATCACACAAATCTTCCAGAGAAATTACACTGATTTGTTTAATTAGACTAATTGTCATAATTAGCAGTGAAACAAATCACCTAGTTTTGATTGTATCTCCATGATCTGTTTGACTGCTAAAAAGATGATTGCTGTTAGCAATTGGCCTGAACAGCATCATTTCTGAGGAGAGGTGGGTGTGTCATGTGTAGTTAGGTCCATGATGTTGATGATGCGTCGTGATGGTTTTCAGCAAATAAACACAACCTCCCAAATTCCTTGTATCACTGGCCTGAATGTGCACTGTGCACATTCACCAACTGCACAGCTTTGTCTCAGATCAAACTCTCTGTTTTATAGTTTGCATTCTGGGATAATTGGCACAAACTACGAAGCCCCCATCACAACGATGTGAGTCTCTATTGTCCATCCCTTTTTCAATAGCACTCAGATTCTTTCATTCCTTTCTTAGAAGACTTGTCAGAACTATTGTGTGTCCTCGTACTCAGACAACATTATAATTATTCATTCAAGATATACCCATTTCTTCTGAGGCACAGACTTTAAATGGAGCACTTTCTCTGAGCAAAGTGAAAATGATCTGCCTCATATTCTTCTGATCTTTTTGAGTCATGAAAGTTTTATGAATGAAAATCATAACACTGGTGAAATAATGTGTAGTTTGGAAAAACAAGGGTGTGTACGAGGCAGGGAAGGCTCCAACAAAAAGATGCTGCATTATGGGAAATGTAGTATCCAGACTCTGTTGGACCTAAGCTATACTAGTAACAAAAAGTCAAAAAGTTCAATCCGACCTTTCATATAAAAAAATATCTACATGGTGAGTCCCCTGACTTTATGTAGGTGCAATACTGAAACAACCAAAAGCAAAAAGATGTAAAAGAGCTCAGTACAATAACACAATAGTCCTGTGCAACAGTTTTGCCATAAGGTTGGGAATGATTTACGCCGAAGTAAACATTACTTTGATGAAAATGGGTTATATAACTTCACTGTATACATTTAGCGGGGTTTTGATAGAGCAATTAGAATTAGAGGACTGGGTGTGTGTCGAGCTTACATCCTGCATCTGGCAGTGTTTCAAATCCTCCCACGCTTGTTTTGCATACTGCTCTCTCCTGGCTGTGTTAATCATATGCAAGAACAGTTTCACATCCACTGCACATATACAGTACAGAGCAATCAGGTTGATCTTTCTGTGTTTGTTTATATGCAACATATAACTGAAAACCACTCTATCTGTTATCTCCTCTGGTCAAATGCCAATTCAGTTGACTTGTTTATGTCAGGGTTTGTGATTTTCTTTCTACTGTTTTGTAACTGAGTAATTTGCTTATGTTTGTCATGTATTTTGATACTGTTCTATTATTTGTCAACTGTGTGTTGCTGCTGCAGAATGGATGACGCGGAGGCCTGTTTCATTCTAAGCAGTCGGAACGAGGTGGATCGCATGGCTGCTGTAAGAAGGACAACGATTAATAAACACTCTGCTATTACTCTTTATCTGTTATGAATTTTCATTAGTTTGTTTACAGAAAGCCCAGTCCATTAATGCTGTCACTCATAAAGGCAATAACTAATTAACTGAAAGACCTTAATTAGAAAAGAGACAAATGCATTATCTTTGACTGTTTCCCCTCAGGACCATCAGACCATCCTGAGAGCCTGGGCAGTAAAGGACTTTGCTCCAAACTGCCCCCTTTATGTCCAGATACTCAAACCTGAAAACAAGTTCCATGTTAAATTTGCAGGTGAGAGCCTCTAAAATTTCCGTGAAATGTTGCATTCCCATCACTGCTCTCAGGTTAACAAATAGCTGGTGAACACAGTGAAGCACTTACTGAGCTAGATATTTTCCTCAGGAGTTGGCAGAGAGTGAATTTGAGGCCAATATTCAAAGTTTTTGCTAAGTGGCCAGAAATGTGAGATCAAATGGATACCAAAGGTGATAATAGGTCAGTATTGTGTTCAAAGGAGATCCTGCTGCACCCAATGTGTAAATATGACACTAGAGTTTGGAGGTGATGTGTGCAGCAACTTTGTTGAACTCCAGAAAGTTACTGCAACTAAGCTGCTGATCACCAAGAAATAGTTACAATGTGCAGTTCCCCACAAAACCAATAATAGTTGTGTTATAACCTGATAATCTCAAACTGGTCCTGAAAATGTTATTTTTCCATTTATAAAGCAACTAACAGATAATAATATAAACTTCCACTTCTGACCAACTCATTTTTTTACTCTTTTCAGATCATGTTGTGTGTGAGGAAGAGTTCAAGTACGCCATGTTGGCACTCAACTGTGTTTGTCCCGCCACCTCCACCTTGGTTACGCTCCTTGTACACACCTCCCGTGGACAGTCAGTCATCTTACATAACCTCCTCAGGCTTTTTCAAATTCCCCTCAGTGTGATTACAAAAGTTCTTTTTTTTTTTTTTTTTTTGCCTTATTCACATTTCCTGGTGTGGGTATATAGTTTCCATACAACTGGCACACAGAGGTGAATAAGCCTGAATAAAGAAAAGAGTCCAAGTTCATTGTGAAACTCTGTGGGAATTAAAGCGAGAACAGACTGCACCTAAATCGATTTTTCTAGGATGTGTTTAGTGTAAAACAGTGTGAAAAGCTCTCTGGTGGAAAATGATTTTTCACAGCATGTTAATGGATCACTGTTAAAAGCTGCTGTCAATGTTTGAGTTACAGGGGATTCAATGGGCTTTAGCTCTAACTGTGGTCCTGACAACTCTTTAGAAAGTAAAACTGTATTTTTATTACACAAAGGCACACAGGCTTTGAGACTGCACACATTAGCCACACGTGTGTCATATATGGATGTGAATTACAGTTGCCTAACTAAGGAGATATGTTCACTTGTGCACTTGCATGTATTTGCATTGCATGTGTGGGTGTGTTTGAGTGCACAAGAGGAATTTAGATACATGCAGCTCATCACTTGTGCTCAGTAGAAAATCAGTTTCTAAGAGAATAGGAGAAATTGATGATTATGAGCGTATTGTTACAGAAATACAAGTGTGAAATGTAATTCATAAGTCATTTTATGGGGATTTTAATAAGTACAAAAAAGCAAGTAAACTGCTGCCTTGGGGTTATTCTCAGCATCTCTTGTACCCCATTAAACTCTATCAAAGTGCTTGAGCAATTATTGTAACTACCGGAAGTCATTACAAAGGGCATATTGGAGCCAAGTCGACTGATAGATGGCTGCTAACACCAGAGAACCCAGGAGAGCCAACACGACCTAGAGTCTGGAGGGCTGTGGGGAGAGGCGAAGAAGAGTTTTCCTGCTGTGAACAATGATAATGTCTGATCTTCAACAGAAGGTCCTTTTGGTCCTTCAGGTGTATTAGTGCATTATAAGTTTTACTGTCTTTTCTCTGAATGAATGCAGGGAAGGACAACAGTCTCCAGAGCAGTGGCAGAGGATGTACGGATGTTGCTCTGGCAATGAGGTCTACCACATTCGACTGAGTGACAGCAAGTTCTTTGGAGAGTATAACGGCAAAAGCTTCACCTATGCCTCCTTTCATGCTCACAAGAAGTGAGTTGACACATAAGCTAAAGTTGTCGTTTGACCCGAGGTCATCAAGCCCAGCGACTGTGCTGTGCTAGTCTTCTGTCTCATTCTAGTTTAATTTCCTCAGGTATGTGCTAACAACAGGTATCTGACATGCAGGTATGGCGTGTGTCTGATCGGTATAAAGAGAGAGGACAACAAGAGCATCCTGCTGAACCCTGGGCCTCGCCACATCATGGCCGCCACAGACACCTGCTACTACATCAACATCACCAAGGAGGAGAACTCAGCCTTCATCTTCAATCAGGAGGAGAGGAAGGGCCGTCCTGCCGGGGGGATCTACGACGGACCCTCACAACTTCCTGTGCACAGCATCATTGCTAGCATGGGTGAGACAGGAACTAGTTTACTATAACGCTCTTTTTGGTGAAAGAGGTCTGAGGGATACGGATGAATTTGTTTAGATTTGAAGCTCAAGTGAATATATTTTACAGGTACTGTTGCCATGGATCTTCAGAATACCAGTCCACCTGATGCCTCAGGTGGTAAACTGGTCCCACCTACAGTGAACGGGACTGGAGGCCGTCGGCCAAGCATCGCTCCAGTTCAGGAACTTGCTGACTCCTCCTTGATCCTGCCATGTGACCTCCTCAGTGACCAGTCAGAAGATGACTCTGTCTTTACAGATGAGAAAGGCCACTCGTCCACTGAGTAAGGTTTCTGTTTCACAGTGTACAGAAATATCCATTCCTTATAAACCTAACCACAAGGAAGCAGACAAAATATCACAGGCCAGAACAAAAAAAAAAAAAGAAAAAAAAAAAAAAAAAAAAAAAAAAAAATCAGTTTCAAATCATTCAATTCAAAATACTTTACTTGTCTGCCAAGGGGCAATTTAAGGCAAGTGAGTTTGCAAACAAAAGCACACACAGACAACTCACCCACACAGAGAAAAACAATCCAAAACTACAAATGTACAAATGTTGGAGCTGGAAAACCAGAATTAAGGTGCACAATTAGGAACACACCATGTTAGCAAGCAGAAGTCAAGGTGCAGGAGCATTTCTCAGTCCCTACACAAACTGACCATTTATTGTACTATGTCTGTTTGCAAGGCTAATGGATTCCACAATAAAACCAAACCTCCTGTTTGTTTTACATGCTAAAGTGCACTCCTGATGGCATTAGCTGAAAGTGGTCATGGAGGACAATCCTGATGATCGTATTTTCGAGGGCTTCTTCAGTATTAAACTATGCTAGAAATGTCTCTCTTGTGCCGACATTTTAGAGGTTTATTATTATATTATTTTTGTCCTTTTGACAAAGGGAAGGAAACAGCAAAGCAAGTTTACACAGGGAGGTACAGACACACCTGAGCCTTTTTCACAGTCACATCTATATTTTATGAGCTCTATATACATTTAACCGTCAGTGCTAAACTGTCTTCCTCAAGTGGAAGAGGTATACAGAAGTTACCCGACTTAAATCTTAAGTGTTTTTGGTTATGGTATTGTAGATTCACTGGAGTAGAGAAATCTGAATCCTTAACTCACCGCTGCTGCTATTTTCACATTTTTTTAATTCAACATATATTCCAATATTTTGAACCCAATTTTTTTTCTTTACCCTTCTGCAACCTCCCATAATTCCCAAAATGCAAAATATTTTTTTTACCTGCTTCTTTAAATACTACTTGCACAGTTTTGATGCAATGGTGGCTAATTTCCAAGGTAACATGAATAAATTAGTGAAATCTGCATATTCCTTCTAAGACAGGAAAATGTGGTCATTTTCTCCAGTATATTTTACATGACATGTGTCATTAATGATTTTTGGGTTTGTTGCCAGGTATGTGAAAGGTTATCCCCCTAACTCGCCATACATTGGGAGCTCGCCCACCTTGTGCCATCTGCTTGCTGAAAAAGCCCCGTTTTGCTGCCTACGACTGGACCAGGTGGGCAGTTGCTGTTCTTCCAAATTAGTCACTCAAATTACTTACTGCCACCATCGATCCCTACGTTCCTTCCCTTCTCTTTCTGTCCATCACTTGATAACAACAAACCTGTCTGTTGTTTTTGTTGTTCCCTCTGCAGGGTTGCCGGCACAACAGTTTTGAGGATGCGAAGGCGTATGGTTTTAAAAACAAGCTGATCATTGTGTCTGCTGAGACTGCGGGGAACGGTCTATACAACTTTATAGTGCCTCTCAGAGCTTATTATAGACCCAGGAAAGAACTCAATCCTATTGTCTTGCTCCTAGATAACCCGTACGTACATGTTAACACACACACACACACACACGTAACAGACATTGTTTTTTTTCTTTCCATTTCACCATTTCACAGTATGAAACATTATTTAGGCTAAAAGCTCATGTCAACCCAGCACTTAGGACAGGGCTGTGGAGGTGGGACTCCATTGTCAGTCCTGATGTGAGGTTAGTGCTGCTGCTCACAGTGACGGTGTCTTTTGAACAACAAAGAAAAATAAAAAAATGCTGCTCTCTGTAGCTCCAGACAGTCACCATGGCAACTTGCTGTGCCTTGAACCTGAAATATATATATATTGCTACAAGGGAGAAAAAGATGGAAAAAATGATTTCTTTGGAGAACACTGAGCAGGCTTTCATTGACAGCCCTGATGTGTCCCTTTTCAGCCCCCACATGTGAGCGCTCAGGACTCTCATAGAAACATGCACACAAACAATAAACTCTCCCTCATGCAGCTTTCTCTCCCTCTCTTCCTTTCACTGTCACACACAAATACAAACACCCACACACTTGGATACGCAATTCAGGCACTTACGACAGCCTTGGGTCTCTAGTCAGCAGGACTGGGCAGATGCATAAAGTAGTGTTCTGTCAGGGGGGGTGATGGAGGACAGGCAGTAATAAAGTGACTAAATCTCTCCCAGTGTGCTCGGCAACAGATGGACTCATCTCTGAGCCTGAGGAGACACTAACCAGGGAGCTGAACTACCACAGAGACTCCTGAGGGCCTGATAGTTACTGTTGCATATCATCACATATTAAGCACGCACATCCCTAAAGCAGCCATAAAGTAGTTCCTGTATATTTTATGTGAACACTGCTGAAAAGGCAACTTTTGACCCCAATAAATCCCTGAAGCCCTTTAAAATTGATTTTATTTAATATTTTGGATGCAAGTGCTGTAATTTTTTCAAAACTGACAGTGAATTTTACTATTAAGCAATGCTTCAGTTATATGATGTACTCTTTTCATGTTGTTAGTTGTTTATTTCTGTTAAATGTGTCAACCATTTGACACAAATTTGGCCCATGAGATACAGCTTTTTCCTCCAAACATTAAAAACAAAATAACATCTTCTGATCAGGCATAAAAAAAATAAATAAATACATAAAACATATTGACATCATTTTCTTACCGAGCAATGTTTCAAATAAACCATAAGCAGAGGAAAGAAATTTGCAGGTTTTGTCCAACTAACTTAAATGTGAATAAGCAACTCAGCCTCGTGTTTACTTTTTCAATCTTACCAAACAATATATTGTGTTTGTGTAAAAAAAAATAAAGAAGTGAAGAAAAATAAAATATAATTAAACTAATTTTGAGTATCATACACATTTCCTACAGGCCAGACAACCATTTTCTTGAAGCCATCTGCTGTTTCCCTATGGTCTACTACATGGCAGGGACCATAGACAAGTAATTAAAATGTTATTATACATTACACTCATTTTCTCAATAAAATAAAGTTGAAGAGGAGTTTGCACCTGTTTTGGATTTAACTGGACTTGCAGCATGTTATGGGCTAATTGGAGTCTGCTGTTCACTGTTTATGTTTCAGTCTGGACAGCCTGCTGCAGTGTGGCATTATCTACGCCGATAATTTGGTTGTTGTGGATAAAGAGAGTACAATGAGTGCAGAAGAGGACTACATGGCTGATGCCAAAACCATTGTCAATGTACAGACAATGTTCAGGTAATTCATCAGATTTTATCAATACTTATGACATGGTCTTTAATTCAATAACAGTTTATCATGAAATCACTGAACATAGATGAGTACTACTATGATTTTGGCAACATATTAGATCATATATTATGGTTCTTTTTCCTTTTTCCCCCATCGTGTTCTCTCTTGTTTCAGGTTGTTTCCCAGTCTCAGTATCATCACAGAGCTCACTCATCCATCCAACATGAGATTCATGCAGTTCAGAGCAAAGGACTGCTATTCACTGGCTCTCTCCAAGCTGGAGAAGGTGAGACATGCCAAGAGCACCTATGGTGAATTGTCTCATGTGACTTCTGAACATAAACTATGAGGAGATGTTATTTCTATCTAAAGTTACAAACTTAAATGTTGCTGTGCTTTGTGCCTGTCCTGGCTCTCCCTCACAGAAAGAGCGCGATAAAGGCTCCAACCTGGCCTTCATGTTTCGCCTGCCCTTCGCTGCAGGCAGGGTGTTCAGTATTAGCATGCTGGACACCCTGCTCTATCAGGTTGGTACATGCTGTTGTGGCAAAAACCGTTGGATGAGCAATAAAGAGAGTGCAGACAGATTGTCTTTTTCTGAATATATTTCTTGCAAGAAAGGAGCAAACCAGAATAGAACGCAGTCAATCAGAGTCTTCCCCAGTTGCTCAGCTCCTATTAGGCTGAGGCCTCTATTTATATAGACATGCAAGTAAATGCAAATAATCATTCACATAATCAGATAATTAAGTCTGTACTTCCCTATTGTTCTACAAAGTGATTCCCTAATAAGGCTATATTCTAAAACTCTATATTCTCATTCGACAGTTAACCCTCCATCCTGGGCGTGCTCTGTTATACTTGTCCCTTCCTCACACCTAGTGTCCTAAGAAACCTTTCTCCCAGATACTCCTCACCAACATCCTTGAGAACACTGTGTCCCTTAGTGTCAGACTATACTGGGTCAAGAAGAACATAAACATCAGATATGATTATGAAAAACACATGAACCTTAGTGAACTCTGTGAATCAACCTGTAAATGAAAACCTGTGAAACCTGAAAAACCAAGACTACAGTAAGAAACAATAAAAATAATCAGTAAGAATAATCAATCATTGAAAATCATTTTTCCATTACAATACATACAGCTAAACTCCTCTCAGACTCCTCAGATGACTTCTCAGTACCAGATAAACTGTACTGCCTGAAGAAACAGAGCAGCCTTACTATCATGAAGCAAAAGTGCCCTCTTGTGTTCAGTCACTGATAGAAACCTGTCCAGATGAGTCTTTATGTCCACTGACCTTTATCTAAAATATATAAAGTTATTGTATAAATACCTTTCTCTGTGGTTCCATGTCAGTCTTTTGTGAAGGACTACATGATCCTCATTGCAAGGCTGCTGCTGGGACTGGACACCACTCCAGGATCAGGGTACCTCTGTGCTGTAAGTTAAATAGAAGAAAGAAGTGATTTGAAAGACTACTCTTACTCTTCAAAGAGCACACACAATCCCCTCTCGTTCCAGATGAAAGTAACCGAGGAGGATTTGTGGATTAGCACTTATGGCAGACTGTTCCAGAAACTCTGCTCCTCTAGTGCAGAAATTCCCATTGGGATCTATCGGACAGAATCCCACATTTTCTCTACTTCTGAGGTGAGAGCTCAAAAAGGATGTTGTAAGGTGTCTTAAACTAAATATTCATCTGTATGTATAAGCTTGTAATTTTTGCTCTGCAGCAGAGTAAATAATATATTGGAATATGTAACAAGAATGAATGCAAAAGTCAGCATGCTATAATATGCTGAGTTTAGCAGGTTTACCATGGTCATCACTGTAAGGAGCACACTAACAGATATTATACAGATATTTGGTCCTACAGTAAGTACTGGAAAAATGGATTTTTGATATGTTCATAGTGTGACATGGAAAAACTACAATTCATCCTATTGGGACTGTATGAATGTCTGTACAAAATTTCATGGCAGTCTGTCCGGTAGTGATGACACATTCCAGTGTGGCTGAAGACCTAACTCAATGTCTCCATGCTCCAGTCGCAGGTGTCAGTCAGTGCTGACGACTGCGAGGACACCAAGGACAGGGGTGATGAGTCTCGCAACAATGACCAATCAGATCACCCCCTGCTGAGGAAGAAGAGCATGCAATGGGCACGGCGTCTCAGTAAGAAAAGTGTGAGGTGGCAGGGGGTGAACCGGGACTCCAGCAAGGACCACGCTCAGCGCATCGCCCAGCAGCGCCTCAACCTGTACCGACGCTCTGAGAGGGAGGAGCTGTCTGAACTGGTCCGCAACCGCATGAGGCACCTGGGCCTGCCCACCTCAGGATATGGTGAGTTTGGACACTTAAACTGGGAAAGCAAACTGACCAGTGTTTTCCTTTCCTCTTTGCTTCTGTTTAACAGTTTGCCTGTTGTTTTTCATCTGACTGCTTATTGTAGAAGACTTAACAAATTTGACAGCAAGTGATGTCATGAACAGAGTCAATCTGGGCTACCTACAAGGTAAGCACTGAAGCTGTGATCCTTCTGCATGTACAGCAGGAATTAGATCATAACATCATCTTGCAGATGTGGCTGGTCCAGTTACTGATTGTGTTTCTGTTTCAGATGAACAGAACGATCATCAGAACACCCTGTCCTACGTCCTGATTAACCCTTCTCCTGACACCAGGCTGGAGCTCAATGACATTGTGTAAGTATTGCTCCAACTGTTAGTGTTTTGTTTTGTGTACTGTAATGGTAATCTGCTGAAACCGGAGTCAGTCTCACCTGTTTTGTAATACACAGAAGTCCAAATCCACCTACTACATTACATGCATTGTTTGCCTGCACAGCTAATTACTGTTACTGTTTATTTCTCAGCTTTCTCAAACCTGTCGTATTTTGTGAGTGTTCTTGCATTTAAGTGATAATCAAAGCAGACAGTCAGACGCGAAAAGAAAATCACAATGAATTTAATTAAAAATCTCTAAATAAATAATGAAATGATGTCAAATATTTTAGCAAAGTGAGGACCCAAATGCAGGCTAAACACAGAGGAACAGGGAGAACAGGCAGGGAAACACACTGGGGGAAAAAAACAGCAAATACCTGACAATGGAAGAAAAGTCCAGAAAACAAGAACTCGATCCAAGTATGGCAAGAGTCTATGAGAGAAAATCCAAGAGACACACAAACACGATACAGACACAACAAAACAAACCAGCAGCTGAAAACAATAACTCAAGCTTGACTAGACAACACAGGAGAAACTAACAAGACACATCTGAAACCAGTCAGACACTGATTACAACCGACAGGAAATCCTCCAAAATAAAAGTCAGCAGAACAGGAAGTGAATGGAATCTCTTTCTCTCTCTCAGGTACTTGATTCGTTCGGACCCTCTGGCTCACGTCCCAGAGGAACCTCCCGTGCACAGCAGCAGCCTGAAAGAGAGACACGAGTCCAGCATAGACACCAGAGAGGACACCCAGCTCTGATCCAGTGCTGATATTTAGTGGTACATTCCATCCTAATCACCCCCTTCAGCTCTCAGGGGGGGTCTGGTTGCGTCCACACAGATCCAGCCTGACAGAGGACAATTTGTGCTATGATGTTCCAGCTCTACAGTCTACCACTGTATTATACGAGTGCCTATGTTTGGCAGATGACATTTGACGTCATCTGTGACATTTTGATCCTCTTTCCATTGACACTGTATGTAAGAACAGTTTATTCATTTCAGTGAAAACTCTCTCAGATAAACAGGCAGGGACATGCTTCTTAAAGAAATATGACTAACTGAAGGTTTGTCCATCAGGCCCATCACACCCACAGTACTGCCCTTATATGACTTAATCTGATTCACCAAACGAAATAATTGAGATCACAGGACAATGTGTACAATCTTTACTGTCTATGAAGCCTCCTCAGTTTCAGAGGGAATTGTACATTTTGTTTGTTCTTTGCGATCGATGGCCCAGGATTTAGCCATCTTTACTTCACTTTTTAAAAGAACCAGAAATGACTTTTCCTGGACCCTAAACATACAGTAAAAATTTACCACCAAGTAACATCAACATTAAACTCAAACATAACCTCCAACACTATGTGACTTAAATAAACTATGTGCATTTAAAACTTTTATTAAAAGCTTTTAAAGCTTATATTTTGTAGCTGAACTCTATAAGTAGTAGTAGTGGTGTAGAGGTATTAGGTAGTAACTTATGTACAATCAGTGGTGGTTACTTAAATGTTCACTGCAGTACATTTGTTAGGTTGGATGAGGTTTTTGCACTACAAGAGCTTAGTTCAACCCTTTAAACAGGTAATGCCATATCTTCAGTGTTGTGCCATTAATTTGTACTATATTAGTAATTTGAAACTGTCACTTATAGCACTGCTCAGTTAAAGAACGTGCAAATGAATTTATCTGTGGTTGTTTGGTTGAGGTATGTATTTCTAAAATGCTACATCCTTGTACACAAGAATGTTTGACTGCAACTCCTTGACTTCATAGATATTTAAATGTTAAAATATTTGTACTTGAGTCTCATTTTATTTTCATTTGCACAATAAAGTGCTATATAATGAAAACATACCGAGACTGGTTTGAGTTGTGTAAAGAAAATGGAGAGCAGCAGAAAACAACAAAAACGGAGAGGCAGGCGGTCAGAGGAAGAACAGGGGTTGTGTGGGGTACTGAACACACACAAAAATGCACCCAGACCACTACAGCTTTAGCAAGAAAACGTAACTAGTCGCATTTTATTATAACTCTTCAAAATAAATAAATGCACAGTATAACACAAATAAATAAGATGCATCTCTGAAAACCTCCTGTAACATAATAAACCTCTAAATAGTGCCTGCTTTTTAGTAAACATAACTTAATGTACATAATGTACAAAAAATACTACTCAAAAATGTACAAAATGCAGCAAATAAATATCAAGTATTGTGCAGTTTCTCCCCACATTGTGCAAGCTGCTGATAATCAGTCATTACAGGGAAATTACTAGTCTCCAGTGCCAGAAGCTACATTAAAAACCCCCACTCACTTAATAAGCAGCAAACAGCTCAGTGGCATAGCTCAGTTCATTTTGGTTCAGCCATATGAGCCGGTCAAGGATCTCAGATGGCTCATATGGGTAGTGAAATATAAGTATGAAGTTAATTCAGTATAATGCACTACTGATGTGGTTTAATACATAAAGTCTCCAGAGCTCTTCCTGTTTGGAGTAAATACTAGTACAGTTTCCCCTCCTGTAAATACATTATTTCTCTTCCACCGTAACAGCAGCTCACAGCCCCGAACTAAAAGAAAACTGGTTTGTTGTTTTGCTCTGTTGTTCTGTTGCATGACAGAAGGTTTAAAGCATAATCAAGAGAGTAAACACATTCAGAGCTGGATGCACAAGTGGTGCATTCAGCTCCTCCCTTCCCTAAGACAAATACTCATACATTTCCCCAAGCACACTAAATAGAAAACAAGACTGGACACTGTCACTCACTAACATCCATTCCATAAAAACGCTTGTTGAAACCTCATAAAAGCACTGACCAGTAGTAGCTACTGGTGAATGAACAGGGGCTCTGAATGTGGAGCCTGGGTTAATCACAGCAATAGGGTTTTTTTTTTTTGCCAAGCTGAAATAGCAAAAGACGCTGTCAAGTGATTGTTTACCACTGCCTGTCTGTAGTTGCACTTAGTAGTATGTGTGCTACTATAAGTAGGTTCATTAGTGTTAGACTCCAGGGTTATTTCTTCTTCACTGCTACATAAGAATCCTTCATCAGTATTGTGTAATAAAAGAAGGATGTACCAACAAATTAAGAAATAAACTTGTGACATGCAGAAAAAATGTTAACACGACCAAAAGAAAAAACTGAGCACATTCACTTGGAGGGTGTTTCATATTCTTGCACTGCCACAGACAGACATCTTCCTCTCCCTCTTTAATGATATGTCACATGATCACATGTGACATATCAATTATCTCCAGAATTATTGGGTCCTGCCCAAATTTAGTAGAACACAAACTGTAAGTGTCCGGTTTTCTTTCCTCCTCGCCTTTCTCACTTCCTCCGTGCACTGCCTGGTCTCTTGACCTGCCAGAGGTGATTGTGGATGGTCAGGGCGTCCACGCTGACCGACACAGTCTTGGCTGGGATGACAGTGAACTGCTTGCGGTCAGAGCTGTATTTGTAAAGCTTGTCAATCATCTTCCGGCTGATAGTGCGTGGGCCTGTGCCTGTGAACTTGGTGATCTCCTCGGTGTCTGGTGAGTAAGAGTAAATGGCACGGAACTGGCACCCACCGTCGCGGAAGAGGATGATCAGGTGATTGGAATCGCACTTTTCCAGCTCCTGTTAAACAGGCACAGTATAAGTTTGCAATATAATGTTAAAGATATATGATATGTTACAAAAACAATCCAATTTCACTATGACAGACACAGTATTCAGGAACAGGCAGAGCTAAACAAATTAATTTCAAGTGATTGCGCTGACCTCAAGAATGACATTCTTCTGGGCCTCGTTAACCTTTCCAGCCAGGCAGCAGTGAGCGATGGCATTGATGATGATTGGTTTGTTGGACTTGGAGCTCGGCTCTTTGAAGAGTTTAGGACCTTTTACAAACAAAATGTAACAAATAGATTGGTAACAAATATATAAATGACATCTCTAAGAACGTTTTGGGAAGAATACTCTGAAATCATTGGCTTGGCACTAAGCACTAAGCTAGTCAGCTGCTGTCTATTGCTTCATAGTGACCATACAGATAATCAAGTGCTATAAATCTGTAAATGTGTATTTCTCAATTTGTTGAACTATTACCTGGAGATTTTTTGCACAAATAATAATGGTGACAATAAACCTTTTCAGATACATATGTAGTCCTGCTCTATGTTTCTGCTCACCACTGTACTCTGTTGAAGTGATGGAAGAGGCTATGGAGCCGCTCTCCCAGTCCCTCTCCATGTTTCTGCTAGATCCCCTGCTCAGCATAGGAAACGACTCCATAGAGCATACTGATCCCGCCCTGGGAGACACACTTACAAGTCAATCAAGTGAATAAAGGCACATGGATACACAAAATGAGAACAGATTACACAACATGGGAGTTCTCACCTCTGTGAATCTGCCCCTCCAGAGATCACACTGTCTGGCTCCGTTGCCAAAGAGAGTGTTGATCCTCGGTGACTGCAGCTCAGATCAGCTGAAATTTACAACAGCGTTAGGTCCCAGTTACTTTACGAAAGTAAACAGCCAATTCCACACAAGCATAAACCTAAATTATGGGTTTTAACTGAGCTCAGCCCTGTGATTAGAATGAAGGACATAAAGCTACAAAGTGCATCAAAGACAATGGAACAAAATGACACATGATAAGCAGCTGGTCTCAAAAGACAGATTGATTAATATTCCAATGAAATGCACAGCTGCCTGCCTGAGGGTTTGGTAACTATTTTTATGGGAAGAGTATATTTCATATCACATCATGCAGAGCATGTTAGATGTTCACCTCCCCTGCAGTCTGCTGCTGAGCCCTGGGCTTTGATCAACATGGACACTTTCAGAGAATTACCTGCACAACACACATGTACACAGTCCCAAGAATGAAAATGAATGTACACAAGTCACCTAAACTAAAATACTCATGCACAACAGCCTCTCAAATGATAAAACAGATGAGCTATTTTAAACAGGAAATTTGAAAACCAACTAGAGCACTAGACAAAAATATATGCTGCCAAAGAACCAAATGTATTCTTACGTGTGGTGGAGCCTTTGGAGAGGCTGTTGGACTCATCACGATGCAGTGATTTATGCCTGTTCCTGCGGGATTTAGTCCGTGGGCGAGGCTTGACCAGACCGTGCTCTTCCATCAGTGCTTGCTGCTTCCTCCGCAGGTATTCCTGCTTAATTAGCTCTCGTCGTGCCTTCTCTTCTTCCTTACGAACCCGCTCCTCTTCTGCCTTTCGTCTTAAAGAAAGGAACAGAGTGCAGAATCTCACTGCTTGACAATATATTTTTGTACATACACACCTTTTCTTTCTTATCATTATAGTGGGTGAACCTGTGTGAAAATGTACCTGGCCTCATCACGTTTGAGCTCACTCTCGGCTTCTTGTTGTTGTTTGCGTAGTCTGGATTCTTCAGCTTTGCGCTGCTGTTTGAGGAGGAAGGCTGCGCGACGTTTTGCCATTTCATCCTCTGCCTTCTCATCATCCTGTAAGATAAATGAGTGATCATCATTCAGTTAAGATCATGATTCTCAGACAGTGCTCTTGAAACAACAAATTGCAAGTTATGCACAGAATCACACGGGAAAATTCAGAGAACCTGAATTTCACCTTAAAGAAGAATCCTAGCACGTTCTTCTGCTCGGCCTCTGCTGTGCCCGCTGTTACATCTGCACTGCCATCCTCCAGTGGATCCTTAAGCTCTGACAGGTCAACCTCAATCAGTTGACCTTTGATCCTGATACTCTCATCTCCAGCAAAAGCCTCTTTTCCTGAGTTGTCAGCTCTGTTCTCCTCCTGTTCTGTTTCCTGTGAGGGAGCTATGGGTGTGCTGGAGATGACTGGTGGGTCCTGTGATTGTGGTTTGTCTGACAAGCGCCCAGGTCCTTCTCCAGTGCCATCATGGACTTTAAAGGTGATGCTTCTATGAACACCTCTCTCTGACCTGGAGCTTTCAACAGTATCTGCTGTGTCCTGGTCAGTGGTATCGTCTGTAGCAGAAGATGTGCTCTCCAGGGATTGACTATTGGACTTTAGTGTGCCATTCTCTTTCTTTTGTTTTTTGTCTGAGGCTTTGCTGCGTTGGCTGGAGCTAAGCTTGGGAGGACGGCGAGCAGGGGCAGAACTGCTGCCACTGATATCCACAAAGTGAACTGCATAAGATTTGGAGTCTGAGGTAGAGGATGTTGTTTGTGCCGTGCTGGTGCTTGTGCCAGGGCCTGATTCTATGGAGTCTGGAGATGAGACCACTGTCTGCTTCATTAGCAGGTCTTGCTGTAAAGAGAGATGCATCATCTGCTGCTGAATGGAACAGATGGCTTCGTTGAGTATATCTATGGAGCGGGAACACTCATTCAAGTCAGGTTCTGCCCCATTATCCTGGGCCAGGGCGTTGAGTTTATTGTCTCTGTTTAGCTGTACTCCCTCTAGTTGACCTGCCTTCGCCTGCACTTTCAAAGCATCAAGACAGGAGTCATCCCTGAACTGGCCCTTTGCTTTACTCCAGTCAGAATCTGTTGGTTCCAAGCCTTCCCGGGAGTGTTTCAGGGGTAAAGGAAGTGTGTCACTCTTCCCTCCACCCTTCTTGACAATGCTTAAGAATGCAGCTTTGCCTAGCTTTAGCCGCTGCCGTGCTGATAAGGTCTCCACCTTCTTCTTCTGATACTCAATAGCACGTCTTTGCTCTTCTAGCTGCATGTGAAGTTGTAGCAGCTCCGAAGGCACCACTGGAGGACTCGCCATCAAATTCTTCCCCAACATTGAACTAGGCTCCTTCCCTAGATACCCAGAGTTATCACTCCTCAGTTGCCAGGGAGGGCAGGGGGTGATTTCAGAGCCATCTGGTGTTGTCTTCTGGGAACTGCTGGTACTTGAGATTCCATCACGGAGGCCAAGTTTAAGGAGCTTTCTCTCTGCAAAGCTGGTCATCTTGATGCTGGCGCTACCTGTAGCGCTGCAGCTGCTCGCCCAGGACATTGTGCTGAGGCAAGGGCTTGAGCATCCACTGTGATCTTCCTTATCATCTCGCTCACTCACCTTCAGGTCTTCTCTAAGCTTGGCCGACTCACCCTCTCCAAATTCACACACCTCTCCCTCCTCCAAGCATTTCCCCCTTCCTCTCTTAACCTCTTCTCTGATCAGTTCCACCTGATCATCCTCCTCATCATCTTCCTCAAGGTCCGCAATGTCAGAGTCAGAGTCGTGGCCTAACTCCAGTGCAGTGGAGAAAGGACTGTGGCTGTCTGGCTCCCCTGACAAATGAAGGAAAAAGCCTTGGGACGGTTTCTTCTCGACCTGAGGGGAGACTTCTGACCCCTCTGTGGGTTGGTGGAGAGAGTTAGGGGCAGATTCTGCAATTGGTATGGGTGTAAATGTACTTCTATTTGACTCAGTCACAGGGGCTTTCCTGTGTGAGGTACCTGGTACATTAGCAGCTGCTTTCCTAGCAGCTACTAGTGGTCGTCTGCAACTCTCACCACTCTCCTCCTCCTTATTCAGGCTAATGCTCTTCTCTTTGGCTGGCTTAGGGACAGCAGGCATCAAAGGCTCCAGATAGTAGCTGTCGGCCTGGTGGTCCAGAGGAGCAGGGCCCATGTCAAAGTGGGGAGAGCGAATATTAGAAACCCTTGATGTGGAGGTTGCACTCTGGATTTCCAGTTCATCCTGCTCCATTTCACTCCCAAGTCGATGTCGAGAAAATGCAGAAGGGTGCATAACAGCAACCAGCTCCTCCTCTGTTTCTTCATCTTCATCTTCTATACACATGTGACTGAGCAGGCTTTGCCCACTGAGTCTGTGCATTTGAGGACCTGACACCAAAATGTGCTTGGGGGTAATGATGTTGGAAGCCAAGCTGTCTTTGCTAATAGAGCGAGCAAGGCTGACACTGTCTGGATCATCCTCCAGGGGAAAATGCAGGGCATAGGGCACCGGCTGAGATAAAGGCCTACACAGGGACAGAGGAGGAAATATGGTTTAAGTGAGCTAGCCAAGTGCTAGCCAAGTATAATGAATCATGCACTCATGCAAGAAACTGGGCCTCATGTAGTCCAGTCACATGGATAGATACTACACTTATACTTAGATGATACTAAAAATCAAATCTTACACATGTGCAGCTGCTTATACACAAGTAATAGTCTAAAGTCAAGTCATTTAGAAGAAGCTTGTGAAGTTAAGTTTTATGAATCTATCTGGAAAGACTTGCATGAACAAGCCTTTGCCAGTCAGTCAAGCTGTAATCGCATTACTCACCTCGGCCTCCTCTCTGGTCTGCCCAGTATCAAACCCTGGTGCTGCCCATCTGCACGAATCACAGAGCCGGATCTATTTCTTAGCTCTGTACAAAGGAATACGATCAATATTACAAAAGGAACTTCTCAACTATACAAAATTAATTTTAATAATTTTCACTTGGGAATGAACTCTAGGTAGAATATATTTTTTATAAGTGGATATTTATATACAGAAAGGTATAAGAACACAAGGAGAGGTAGATCACATTGAAGAACATTTTTCCTGCTCTCTATCTTCCTTTTCCCTTTTCTCTGCTTAAATAAATAATTGAGTAAGTGTCTTTAGGCAGCAAACTCTGAACCGCAGGCTGAGTAAATGTTTTTATAGTACCTGAACTGCTCTCTTCAACCACCCTGTGTTGCTTCTGTCTCAGAGGTAGTAAGGACTGAGATGGACTTAATGAGTTTGGTTTAGTGCTGTAATAGAAAGCCAGAGAGTACTGGGTTAGTGTTAAAATGTTCACTTTTAGCTGTTGAAATGTTACTACATAGACAACGCTTTTCTGAAAAACATTACTCTGATCTATCCAAAAGGTTACAGTACATTAATCAGTAAATCTTGACAGTGAAACTGTGTGGTGCTGTATAATACCTGAGGTCAGGGCTCGGGGGTGTGGTCAAGACATCAGCAGAGTTTGATGATGTCAGGAAACTACGTTTGGTGACGTTGGAGATGGGTACGTGGGTTCGTGAAGCCTTAGGCTGCAGCAGTAGTCTCACTACAAAAATGGCAGAAGACAATATGAACCATTAGCAAAGAACTAGCATAAATGATAAAACCATATCAAAGTAGAGAGTGTGTGTTACCATCTCTGATTTCCTGAAGGTCCCTGGGCTGCACGAAGTCTGGCTTCACACTCTCAAACCACCAGAAAAGTTCAGCGATGAAAACCATCACATTATTCTGCAAGACACAATGATGAAGTTCACTTAGAAAACATGCCAGTGTCACTGGGGTCTGTTTTGTTTACAGTAAGTGTTTGGGGTCTCACCTTCAGTACTGGGGGTGAATACAGCATGTCCTCAGGCTTCAGATAAAAGCATTTGTTCAGGTACTCATTAGAAAACTCTTTCAGCAGCTGGATGTTGTAGACACTGTCTGCTATGGAGGGAACCTCTTTCAGACAGATATCTGCACAGAACAGGACAACTGTCAGCACTGGTTATGCTGTCATTTACATAATATATTTTGAAAATACACTTTACTTTTACATATCTGAAAGAAGACATATAAAGGAGGTATAATGTACAGTATTAATTCATGATTTAATTAATGGAATGAGTGATTGGGTGTTGGTGTCCATCTTCAGTGGATTTAGCAGCCTGTTGTTACTGTACCTTCCAGTCTAATGAGCTCTGGGCAATAGAAATGGATCACAGTCAGCAGAGCCATGCCATCACAGATGTCCTTCAGCAGGTCATCCAACAGAGGGAAGTGCTGAAATGCCCGACCTGACAGGTGATCTCTGCGGTAACGCACCTGCACAGTAACAGAGGGCTCACATTTGCAAAAATACACAAATTTATTTAACCAGAACAGAGTCACATGCTCACTTCTCCCACTCAAATACAATACTTTCAGACTAATTTTTATGGAATATCACTTTCCATATAATTTATTATTCTCTAGTTCTCTTTAATATATATAGTAACTATCTGCAACCAACATCTAGTTTAAGTATTTAATTATAAATATCAAATCAGGTCAGACAGAGCTTTCCAAAGTTTGTTGGCACAGACCTTTCTTGTGGTACGCACATTAACTCTTTGTGTAGCAAGAATTTAATCATTTATAATTGAAATCTGACTGAGGTGAGTTTATGTAGCTGGTGCATGTGATAAATGATTAGGAAAACTGAAAAATGACAAATGGTCAAATAAAAAAACAAAAGGTCATTACCACACGAGAAAACTCCACAGGTTCCAAAATGCAATGGGCCAAGGCATGCAATATATCAGGCTGATGAGGGAAGAGAGAAATGATTGGGAGGAAGTTAATGTAATGAAGAGAGTCATGACTGGATGAGTGGACTTGAGCGTTTCATATATTGAGCTCAGACAGGTTGCTCTATGTTGACAGAAAGTTAGTAGTGCCTGGTAGTTCATTTAGTCTGCAAGATTCAAAAGAGAAGAGAAAGTGTGAATGGTACAGGGGAGGTGGATGTTTTGAGGGAGGGGATGTGATGGATGCAAAAGCTCAGCTGAAAACTGAAGAAATTGCTAAAAGGTTTCATGCAAAGAAAGGGCAAATGAGCAGGGAAGCGTTGGGAGCTTGCTGTTTCTTCTCCTGCCACCACAGGGCAGTGTCATCTTCACTGCAAACATGTCTGGCTTTATGGCTGTCCTATCTCACTTAGAATGATTTTTGATTGGCTCCTCTATGTGCTGTCAGAGTTGACAGTGACACACACACACATCTCAAACACACATACTGGCATACGGTCATACAGGAGATCGCTAGAAGCTGCACTTACAGGTACAAGCTTCCAGTACCATTTGGAGGGAGACTAGTATTCAAGAGGGAGAAAGGGAAAAACAAACAGGAAAAGCAGGACACAGGTCAAGGGTCAGATACAGTGACAAGAAATGCCTACGTGTAAAGAGAATAAGCAAGCGAGGAAAACAACAACAGGCCTATTTTCATCATAACTCCTATGAGTACAATTACATTATTACAATTACATTATTATCACATTATTGCAGATTAGTGTAGCCCCAATACTCATTGTTACATGACTGCAGAAGAATGTGGCTGTTCTAACCAAGTTCAGCCAACAGAGATTTTCAACCTGGGATGCCTCACAGTCTTTTGGATTTCTGAGTTATAGCCGATTCACATAGTAAGATGGAGACATGAGGCGCATAATTTTAGATTCAGCATGACTTTCAGATCTTGAGAATATAACTATCAATAAGCTGCTGTATAAGATCTAATATAGAGAATCATCTCTTTTTCTTCAGTATCAAATTAATCCAGTAATAGTTGCTTGTACATCCACGTGTACACAGCAGAGCTACTAATAACAAATGGTGCCAATTTCACAAAATGTAAACAAGCATAAGTTAAATATAACATTACATGGCAATATTATCTTTCATTTACAGCCCACACTGCTCCCAAATAATGGCAACTTTAGATACAAAACCTTGAGGATTACAATAACCAAAATCAGATTAAGACATAGAATAAAATAGGTGGCAACACTTGAACCCTAAAAAGATGCTTCATGTCTGAAGTTATGATTAGAAGATGATGTAAGAGGGTTATCAGATCATGTTGCATGCAAGATCTGATAACAAACCCACACAGCTGACAAGAGGCATGCATGTAAATTCTCAGAAGGATAGTAGACAAAGACAACATCACAAAAGAAAGGCATAGCTTTTTTTCTGTAGCGGTGAGACAAAGAGAGTGCTCGCTAAGGGAATAAAACAGACACAGGGTGTTACCTTCTGGTGACTGGGTGACTCCAGCAGATGTTGGTTCATTTTCAGCTCTTTTTCTGTGATCTCCCTCAATTTTGTGTTCACCTGAAATCACAAAGACATTATAAGTCAATAAAAAAGAAAAGATTTAGAAATTCTAACATCAAGATCAATGCTTGGTTCTTACCTTGTTGATCCAAAAGATCATCGCATCTTCCAGGTCAAAAGGCAGCACCTTGGAGGCACTGAAGTTTGAAAAGCGCTTAACACTGGATACAACCTTCTCTATGCTAATCATCTCCAGTGTATAGGCCATCATCAGGGCATCAATGAGAAGGATGTGGGAGCTCTGAAAGAACGTGGACTTTGAGTTGTCTTTAAACATAACAACAGAAACATAATTTTGGATTTCTCAGGCACTGGATTAAAATTACATTTCTAGTCCCATATGTTGAACCCTTCCTCCAACCAACCTACGCTGGAAATCTGAATTACCATCATGAGTGCGTTCATAATATCAAAAAAAAAAATATTGCATAAAATATTATACTATCTTATTAATTTTGTGCTTTCCTATTGTGGAAACAAACCTGATTTTAAAAGCATGATATAAGAGATGCTCCATCAGTGAGTTGCCATGGAAACATGGCAGACCTTTTAAAGTGAAATGCAGAGGTATAATGGCAAAGTCATTACCAGCCTACATATGAGGCAATCTCTGTTATTTTATAACTTGCGCTGTATTTATTTCATGCAAACATGTCAACAGGGGGTCAGCCACAGCTGTACAAAAGGAAGTAGTTTTATCTGAAATTGGAAATCAGCCACTGCTTAAATAGTGTGAGAGGAGGTCAGCTTTTAGCTGGGAAGAAAAATCATATATAGTGGCAGTTTGCATCTCTGATAAATGCACCTTAAACTACTGCTCCTCAGCCAGGTTATTGCCTTTGTGTTTTCACACCTGTGAGGTATGAGGAATACCTCTGGAGAATGCACTCACACCAGATGAAAGATGCAGACCTACCTACCTTCATTTTGCTTTATGAATTTTTTAGTAACTCACTCAAAACATTCACATCCCCTAGTGCATTAGTTATTTCAATATTCTTTGCTCACATTTGGCTGTGGAATGCAGTTAGATTAGCTTGTAACCAGACAGTAAGTGTGGGTTGCCAGGTCACTAGGTTATACTACTGCAGAGAATTTATTCCAATTTACATAAAAGTGAAAAAATCCTATATTTGTTTTTAATGATTTTTTGTTGAATATGCTTTTGGCTTCTATAGACAGCAGAATGAGCTGTAAACACCACAGTGATGTATTACTCATTGTTCTTTATTTTGAAGTTGATATGTTGGACTGATCGACGTTACCCACCATTTTTATGGGAGCTGAGCTGAGGTCCAGATCAGAGACGTGTGTGCTGTCAGTCTCCAGGACATAGATGCCTTTCCTGGACAGGGCTTGGATGACAGACTGGTGGTTTTGAAGCAAGGCAGCCTGCTCAGCATGCAGGATGAGCCCACACACCCGGCAGTAGAGATCTCCAGACAGCAGCAGGTGGATGATACGGGGCTTGATGTGTTCCTGCTCATACTGGTCAGTGTAGAATGGGTCTCGCAGGTCTGCAGGTATGTGATCTGGAAATAGGAATGACAACATGGATATATGCATTTTTAAATTACTGTTGACTTGATAAGACACCCAGTGTTAGTCTGAGTCACAAATCACACAATGTATCCACGCTCAAACTAATTTTGTACAGACACGTGTCCTCCAGTGCCTCGCCATGTTACATAACACAGAAGTGCCCAGAACACAGGTTTCAAGGTATTAGACTGTGTAAGAAGACACCAGCACAAGAAGACAGCACTAAGACAAAGTCAGCGGTTAAACAGTGTGCTAGGTAGCAACCCTGAAACTGATTGGTAGGACAGAGGCTTTAAGCCAAAGAGCTAACAGGACTTACAGGTGACACTTAAGCTGATGGTGTTACTGAAACCAGCCCAGTGTTTTCCTGCTCATGGACACAAACATGGGGCAGCTATTTTTATTTGACATGTACACGCTAATCCAGAATTAGCACCTGGAGCACTGATGAAACTTAGCTTCCAGGGCTACATGTAATGTTTTGCAGGTGATTTTTTTTTACCTTTGGACAGAGCTAGGTTTGGTGTTTACCCTTTATTATTCATTATTCTATAATACAATAAATGCCTCACATGCAGCCAGACTGGTATAAACATCCTTTACATTGTGCTGAGATGGTTTTTGCTTCCAGTATACCATTAAAACTGTACTGTATACCATCACACTTAGTTACCCTATTAAATAGGTGCTTTAGGAAGAGTTTAGTTCAAATCATCTGTCACTGTTGGAAAACTGTGACTGTCAAAATCACAAGTTTACAGACCAGATGATAAATGAAATTGCATCTTTGATGATAATAACTGAGGACAAAATTTAAGAAAATAAGAAAAGAGGGTAAATGATGACACACGCATTATTATTTAACCACCCTCAAAGCATTGTCTTAACATTTTGATTCACATTAGCGATCATGCTGACTGAGACAAACAGACAAACTAAAACCTGCTTAACTGGAAAACACACTTATAACCTCTCTCTCTCTCACACTCTCTCACACAGACACACAGCAGGTTCAGATTAGGACTAGAACATGCTGTGAAGACTTCAGCTGTGTCTTTCACAGTAGACAGCTTGCTTGGCATAGTCTGCCTACAGCATCTGTCTCACTCTGCTTCTGTATTTTCCTCCATTTCTGTCTTGATCTGCTTCATTTGTTTCTCTCACCAAAGGCAAATCTTGGAAGCCCTCCTCTAGCCCTTTTCCAAAGACACCCCTCTTTATCCTCTCTCTTCCTCTGCCTCAGCTGTCCCTGAATGCCCCCTCATCTTCCCTAGTTGCCATGGAGATGGTGATGGGCAATGGCAACATAGCCGGAAGTGGGGGCTGGGTTGCTGTCCCATCTCCTCAGAAAGGCCTGCTCAGTGGATCATTTGATGGTTCCTGACATCAGGACCTCTGTGTATGTGTGTGTGTGTGTGTGTAATGAGACGTGGAGGGGGAAGGCAGGAGCTCCTCTCTAATCCTTCTTGCTAATACTCTTTAGATATTTATTATCCACCTGATCCAAGCGTTAAAGCCCACCCTAGTGTGCATGTGAGAAATCAAAAGGTGGGGGTGCAGGGAAAGCCTGTGTTCCTACTCATTCAGACACAAGGTCAGATTGATCAGCAGAGAGCAGACTGACAGTGAGGGCAGGGCTGTGAGACTCTGCAGTGGAGAAACACAACTATTCCCTCCAATAACAAGGCGTTATGGGGAATCCTCCAGAAGACATCATGTTGGGAAAACAATCTCTGAGCTGATGCACCCTGCAGGGAGAGTCTGACCATGCACAAACACTGATAAATGGAACCACTGCGTCACCTTCTTTAGTTTAACAGAGTTTATACTTTATTATTGAACCAGCATTCAGTTATTTCTCATACACCTTATATCCTTGTTTACATCTATCTAATAGAGTCAAACAATTCACTGGTATATATTGTATAGTGGTATGTACAGTATATAGACTATATGCTGGCTGACAAGTCACAAGACTCTGCAGTGCAGTATCAATGAAATGTTTGCAATAAAAACAATGTCTCTCTTACACTGCTCTATGAAATATCCTGTTCAATACATACTGTATCTTGATCACAATTCTGTAATGCACAAAATTAATAGACCCTTATTTGTTAAGTTTACAGACAGCTTGATGTTATATTAACACAAGGGAAAGCTGGAGGCCCTTGTTTCTAGTAGTAACATTCAGAAAATGTGTGGATGTTCCTCTAAAGGACATTAGTAAAACTGTCACGTGTCTAAACAAACAGGCTTTGTTGAATAAAGACACAAGCCTTCAGGTCCAAGCCAATTAAACACTTAATACATGTGACTGACTGTGCAGACTTTCAGATCACACAGTCCTCCTCACACATTGTTGGTAGGTTTGCAGTCTAACCTAATAAGAGTGTTTTGGTATGCCTGACCTCTACACTATCACTGACCAGGGACTGTATCACAGAAAACAAGTACTGGCAATCTGCCCAGGGTGTACCCCGCCTCTCGCCCAGTGTTGGCTTGCACTGTCTCCCAGAGTGTCAAAACATATAATGACTGTCAGATAATATAATATCTGCATTGTCCACTCTGTGTGAAAAAAGAAGTGAGATAATGTATAGATAGTGGAGTTAGTGCTAAATCTTCGTGGCACAGTGACGTCAGGAGGAGCCAATCAGATTAAGGGAAGCAGGGAGCTAAATGGGGGTAAAGGTGATGGTTTGGTGTTTATTATGGGCATCTGATCTCTACCCTGGAATAACACAGCGTTGGGTAACACACAGGTAAAGCTTCAACCAACAAGACAGAAATCACATTAGTTCCAACATTTACATTAAGCTAAAAAATGGTCCAGCTGTTAGGAGATGTACAATACTGGCTTTGGAGAAAGTTACATCTCACATCTAATCAGCATGCTTCATTTTCCGTTTTATGCCATCCTCCACTGCTCCACTGCTGTTTACCTCACATTATAAGAACATTACAAGCCTTGGATCTTGGTTTTGTTTCCATCCTTGAGTCAATAACCTGAGTCATCCTCTGCAACACAGGAGATAGCACTGCAGAGAAGGAAACACTTCAACTATGGCAAGACCGGCTCATAAAAACAGATGTGATGACAAAAGACTTTTCCTTTCCTTAATGTCATACTGATAATAAAATCAGAGATTCACAGGACTATATAAGCAGGACAGCTGACCTCCTGCTCACACTCCCTAGAGTGGAACACAAAAAACCCATTCAAGGAATAATTTCCAGACATTTGCTTACAGCTTGGCAATGTAGAGCAATCATTTTTAATGTTTGAGCAGACCTCGTCAGTGCTGACAAGCCTAGTGACCTGTATATAAAAGACTGATGAAGAGAGGAAGTCTTTGCTCACAAACACGAAGGTTTGGACTGGGTTTCCAGCAGCAGTGGGCCACATCACTTTGAAACAAAGACCACTGCATACACCACATAAAATAAAACATTAACTTTTATGAGAGAAGAACAGATGCAAAGTTTCATTGGGTTAATGGCAGATATTTAAAAAGTGTGGCTGTTGTGAGGGTTGTTATCTACTGGCTTAAATGATCCTCAAAAGTAAAGATCTGGGTTTTGGTCTATAAACGGTCAGAAAATTGTTTTAAAAATTCCCAACCAACAGTCCAAAACCCCAAACAATTCCATTTACTATTACGTGAGACAAAGAAAACCAGCAAATCTTTACATTTAAGAAGAAAATAATGGGCCACTAATGAATACTCTTATATACAGTTCAGGCTCTTCGACAAGGATATATGATATTTTAAATCTGTTGTTATAGTTTAATATGTTAGGTTTCATAAAGGGTGTTGTTTTGTTGTTCTTCAAGACAGCATACTAGAAAAGAAAAAGGTGTTCCTATAACTGTATTCCACAAAAACAATGTATGCTATAACATATGCAGCTGCTGGCACCGTTCAGTTCATGCATAGTAGATGTTTGCTCCAATAAGTGATCACAGAAGCTGCCTTACCTATACCATAGGCCTTCGCAAACAGCCAGCGGAGATTTGCATCTATCTTGGCTCTTGCAGAGTCGTAGAGTTCCAGCGGTACAACCTGCACCTCCATTCCTCCTCCTCCTCCTCCTCCTCCTCCTCCTGCATCATCTACTGCTGCAACTGCTCTCCTCCAGGTGCTGCTCCTCCCAGCACTCACCTCCACATCCATCCTGCATGGAGACACACACAAACCAGTCCCAGTCCCAGTCCCACTCACTGCATTACATCATCGGTGTAAAGAACAACAACCAGGGGCCTGGCTCACTGACAGCACCTGCTCTGGTCATGATATAATACATATAATATAACACTACATAGACTCACCTTGTTTAACCTGCTGCTGCTGCGGGGGTCTCTGCTGTCAGTCAGCAGGATTCATGTGCTATGACCACATGTGTGCACTTTTAATCCCACCCAAACACCATTTATGTCCACAATGTTTCTGCTAATGCTCAGCTGACGGTGTGTTAGGTTGGAGCGGGAGAAAGGCTGCACTTTAAGACATAAATCTGCCCACTCAAAGGGGAATTATCTGCTGAAAATAAAAACATTAGCATCATTTCCAGCTAATGACAGTTGTTTTCTAGTTAGGCCCAGTCGATGCTGGACAGGCTGTCCAATAAAAGACCCGAGATTAAGCAAACAGCGTTTAATTGCCTATTAGATTAGGTATCTTAACCGTGCACACCCCCTAGAAATGTAACGTAACGTTGGTTAATAAATATGACAAAGACTCACCTCTAAGGGCGCATTAGAGAGGGGTGTGTTGTTAAAACGCCGACATGCTGGCCTGGCTTCAGCTCACGGTGAAATAACGGAGGACTCCTCCCTGCCCAGCGAAAACAAATCTCCGGCCTCTCAGGATAAAGCTGCGGCTGATGGTCGTTAATCCAATAATAAAAATCTGATTGGCAACCATCCGGAAGTCTGTTTTCGATGAAATTATTGCTGTCCAAAATCCGTCTGCTTCATTTTGAGGCTGCCATCCCCTGTGGGAGAGGAGCAGCGGCTGTAGGAGCTCGTCTCTATGGGGACGACTGGTCTCTTCCAGGGGCTCGGCTGCAATACAGCGGTCCGCCTGCTGAGGGCGCTGCAGGTCTGGCTCTGTATGATACTGATGCATGGTTACAAATATAAAAGGACTTATTTTTAAAAGGTGTGCCACCCTAACACCTGAAACTCTTAACTAACCTATGTTCCTATTGAAACTAAGATGAACTAACATGTTTGTTTGTTGTATGACTGTGTATTTTATATGCATTATTTATTTTCAAAATTAGACCTACATATAAAATTCAATAAAGGCAGCCATTTTTACAGTGCAATAAGAACAAAATATGATACTTTTTCAATAATTACCAATAATCAATCTTAAATATTTCAGAAGGTGTAAAAAGTGCAAGGTGTTTTGGAAGAAAAAGCCATATTTTCAATGTAAACAAGTATTTTATGATATAAAGGAGATGTATCACTGTGATGGACAGCAGTGGCTCATGAGGCATCTGTGTTTATATCTATGGGCACTGTCACTATCAAGATAACCCCAGGGTTACTGCTAAATCTAACCCCTAAAGCTAACCTTACCATAACCTAACCATGACCTCTAACCCCACCTCCAACCATAAACATAACCATTTAAATCTCCCAGGGTTTTCCCTAATAAATTCACCCATCCATCCATTATCTATACCCACTTATTCCTTAACCAGGGTCTCAGGGACCTGCTGGAGCCTATCCCAGCTCTCTTTGGGTGAAAGGCAGGGGTCCACCCTGGACAGGTCACCAGTCCATCACAGGGCCACATAGAGACAAACAACCTCACACACTCACACTCACTCCTATGGGCAATTTAGAGTCACCAATCAACCTGACATACATGTTTTTGGACTGTGGGAGGAAACCAGAGTACCTGGAGAAAACCCACACAAGCACAGGGAGAACATGCAAACTCCACACAGAAAGGGTCCTTGCTGGGTTTCAATCCAGGAGCCTTCTTGCTGTGAGGCAACCACTCATACACCGTGCTGCCCCTATAACAAATTAATTCATAGCAAATTGTTTCAGGTAGTCGAGAGTTAAATACTTTTTTGCTCCAGTTAAATTTACATATTTAATTTTATAAATTATATTTCCACTATCATAGTATCAGGAAATCACCACTAGAGGGCGACAGGTTCTACGGTGTTGGGGTTTACTGTTCATGTGGTTACAATGTTGCAGTGGATTTTGAGAAACACAGAGGACGTGGCCATACTGTCATGTGTATAATATTGAAAAGGGAACGCCATATTTTAAAGCTTGACAACAGCTTTTATTGAATCGAGACAGATTTTACAACATTTTTAATCAGGAAATACTTTGCAAACTACAACTTTGCATGAACAATGATTTTGAATTACATCTTTTCTTTAAAACATCTTTATCTTTGAATTAGTTTATAAAACATGACATTTAGACATCTTAAACCACACTCCTCTACAGAGTGGAGGTGATGTCATTAAATACACAAAGGTCCAAATTTCTTTCACAAACAATGTTCGCCACCTTGAAGACATTTTTTACACATTGTGTTTCTTAGGAAAAATAAAATTGCCACTGACGCTATTTAAACTGTGGTGAAAATAACATTCCAACGTTCTACAACAGGTCTGCAGTTTAGCACTTTAAACCAGGTTAAACATGGTAACCATAATCACTGATTTAGGATACAATATGAACTTAAGAAACAATCCTTGCATCACAAATGATCACAAATCAATTACTCGGCACCAGCTTAGACCATTATTCTACAAAAACAGCATCAGGATGATTTAGATGCAATTTCCACTTGTTTTAAAAGTGCCTCCCAACAGAGAAGAGATCATTGTTGTGTGCGATAAGGTCCCATCTCTCCAAAGTATTTCTGTTGCTCTCTATCATTTTGAGAGGACAAGGTGACCCTTTATATGTATATATATATATATATATATATATATATATATATATACATACATACATACATACATACATATATATATATATATATATATATATGATCATAATCTAACACAGACTCAGTGATAAGACTTTGTGAAATGTAGTTCAGTAACAAAACCTGTCACTTAAAAAAGACAAAGGAGGTTAAAATATAATTAATTAATACTGAACATTTTAAAATAATCTATAAAAGTTGGAAAAAAATCTGTACAAACATAAGGCAAGGCAAATCCCAAAAATAAAATTTGTGAAGGCCAATGTGGCAAAAGATTAAAATAAATCCAGTGAATACAACAACACAAGACACAAATAAATAGCCAGTGTACAAATTTAGGAGTGTTTTTTTTCACATAACACTCCTTTTAAATGGTTTCTAATCATCTCATAGATAACAAAACAAAAAATAAAAAAGCATAAATATAAAAGCATCTTCTTTATATTTCAGATCAAGAAAAACACATAAATAAATACAAAATTACTAAAACGGTTCTTGTTGTTAGTATAAAAACTGACGATAAAAAAGGATAATCAGTCTTGAGACAGGTTTGCCACTTTTCTTTATGTGTGAACTTTCTGTATTTATTTTCACATAACAGTTTTTTTTTTCCACTTCCCAAGTCTCTACTTAAACTGGTCTGGGATCAGATTCATCTGCGAATGGATACTTGTAGGTGGGCTAGAGATGCCCTCTGACCAGTCAGACATGTTGGAATGTGGGGATGAGCTGGACCACTGGTCAGGGGAACCTGGGGACGGGGTCAGAAAGGGGTGGTCTGGCACCTGTAGCTGGTGGTTAGGTGTATGTTCTATGGGACCAGAATAGCTGTGCTGGGAGGGAGGGGTAAGAAATTGGGTACCAAGGATCTGCGTCTCCTGGGGCATTACAGTGTGGATGGGCATGGAGTGGCCTGAGCCATTGTTTTGCTGCATGTCTGAACCGTTTAGCTCGATGTTTGGGAAGCTCTGGCTGAGGGACTGGCCGGCTGTGGTAGAGTTGGAATTCTGGTGCTGGAGCTGCCGCGAGTGAGCCTGCTGCATCATGTGTGCAGATGAGCCAAGGTGGCTAGTCTGCAGATTCTGGTAGCCCATGATCTGAGACAGAGTGGCAGTGCTGATGCCATGCAGAGGACCCATCATACTGTGGGATATGGGTGGCGCCTGGGTGAAACTTCCTTGCTGCCCTACACCGGGGTGCATCCTAGAGACCCAGTCACACTGGCCTCCTCTGCTTCCCCCTATAGATGTTGCGCCCTGACTGCCTGGGCTGGACACAGGCAGGTGGGAGAGACGGGGTGGGTTTGGGTCAAAAGACATACAGCTAATATCCTTACCCATGCTCATCTGGCCCATATGGGAGTCTCCATTGCCTTGTAGGTGATTTACAGACATGGGTGGGGACTGCTGGAAGGGTGACGTTATGGGAGGAGAAGCCACATCAGACAGATAACCATGGGGTGACTCAAGGGAATCAACCGGAGAGAGGACAGCTGATGTGTCCAGTAAATTATTCTTTCCATCCATTGACTTCTTCTTCTTCATTCTATTATCTTTTCCACCATCCTTTCCTCCTTTTCCACCAGAGCTAAGTTTCCGAACCTTTTTGACAGAAAGGTTGGGCTTAAGGTTGCTAAGGTAATCATTAGGGGAGCAGAGAGGGGGGGAGAGGCTGGAGGTGCTCAGTGGGGTGCTGTGAAGCCCAGGACTCCTAACCACATTGTACTCATCCAGGAGCCGTACAATGTCATGATGCATACGTTCTTGGGCGATATCTCTGGGCAGCTGGTCAAGATGGTCAGTGATCTCACGATTGGCAAAGTGCTCTAGAAGAACTTTAGCTGTTTCATAGCTGCCTTCACGAGCTGCAAGGAAGAGTGGTGTTTCTTCCTAAAACACAAAAAAAAAAAAAAAAAGTTACACTAGCTAACTAACTAGAGTGTCTAATAGTGTAAATAGCTCCATAACAGTCACAAGTCACAGTACTTCACATACCTTGTTGTCTTGCATGTCTTTGTTGGCACCATTTTTCAACAGCACTATGGCAGCTTCCACATTGTTTACAGCCGCGGCCCAGTGAAGAGCAGATTTACCTGCAGAGAGAGTGAAAAGGAAGAGGGTTGATTATCATAATTCAGAACACTGAGGAATTTTTATGTACTGTGGAGATGATGGGTTGATAAAATGTTGGCTACCAGAATCGTCTGTGGCATTAGCATCAGCATGGCAGTTGATAAGCTCTTCCACCATGCCCTCAACCCCCAGTCGGGCAGCCAGAATCAGTGGCGTTGTTCCATCATGCATGCGGGCATCAAGATCAGTAGCACGGTTTCGAATTAAAATCTGTAGGGAATAGAATTATGTAGTTAATGCTTTCAAACGGGTGGAAAATCTTTATCAAAGCTTAAAGGCTAAGGTGTGAAGCTCCCGCAGAGGAAGCAGTTACCTGGAACACTCCCTGTGCATCCGCAGCCACAGCAGCATGAAGTGGTGTGCGGCCCATGTTGTCCTGGACGTTGGCATCAGCGCTGGACTCCAGGAGGCGTTTAGCAGCATCAGAGCGAGCATAACGGGCAGCCAGGTGGAGGGCTGTCTCGCCCGTGCGGTCAGTCTGGTTGTGCAGGTTAGCACCCTGGTAAATGAAGTCAGAAATGATTTCTGCCGAGGGATCTTCTTCCTCTTCACTGTTACCAGTTTCTAGTCCTCCACCACTGCAGGAGGCAATCATCAGGGGAGTAAAACCATCTGAAAGAGGAAGGGAGAGAATTATAATGAGTTCAGAGTCTTGTGTATGTCAGTGTTCACAGGAGATTACACAACCTTTTGAAAGTGAATCATAAACAATGATAAATTATTCTGTAGAAAGAGTTTGTAAGTACACACACCTGGCCCTCTGACATTGACATCCATGCAGTCATTCTCTATCTCTCCCTGCGGAGGGGTAGGAGCGATGGATGCTATACGCAGGTCAGCTGCGTCCAGGTGCTGCTGTGTCCATTTCCTGTGGTCAGTATGGTCACTCAAATCCAACATGGCCTGCTCCTCAAACTTAAAGACACACCAAATGCCACAACATCAGCAGCAGTAGCACACATGAAAATGTTTAATAACAGACAGTTGAACATAGTGTATTCAGCCAAAATGAGACTCATCAAATCATCTTACCCTGAAGCGCCTGCAGTCTGGGTCCTCATCACCCCATTCATTTTGATTGTCATCCATAAGATTGATGTCCGAGTTTTTCATGGGCCTGTTGAAAAGACGAGGCATGTTAGACAACTGAAATTGAACACAAAAGACACACAATACAGTAAACCCCTGTCTATGAAGGCAGAGGAGAATAGCTGCCCTAATATTCCAAAATCTACTCACTTCAATCCAACAGAATCCTCTCCCAGGGGCTCTCTGCGTTTCTTTTTGCTGGGCTCAGACACTTTGAATCCCTCAGGAAACCAGAGTTGGCCATGCTCTCGCCGCCGCTTACGAGACACCAGAACACCGAGGCAGATGAAACCCAAAGCAGCCAAGCCCAGGAAGACTATATACATGGGGTAGAGCTCTGAGCTGGATGTAAGAGGTCTCACACCTGCAAATATAGTTAAAATCACCATGTATTACTTAGGATCTCAATGTGGTGACCACTGAATATGTCTTATTTTACACAGGACTGAATATTAGTTACACACTTGTGACAGCTTCAATATAGGGGACATTGAGATTCCCACTGGAGGCCAGTGCTCCGAGGAAAGCAGCTACATCTTTGGCACTCTGAAAACATTCAGTAGACTGTTGGTAACACTGACGGTTGTCAATCTCCAGGTACACCACAGACCTACAAGAGCAAATTATTGGAAACATTAACAATCATCACTTTTGATTATATTGCTTAAATTTCATGGATATTTTTCATGTTACTTACCCCTTGACTTGAAGAGGGTCCAGCTCTCTACGTTTCCGTGGGCTGACCATGGCAGACACACTCTCCTTCACTTGACCCAGAACATTGGCTGGCATTGAAGCCCACTCAGGCCAGCCATCTGCAGATCGCTTCAGCACATTATGTTTGACCAGGTCCTGTTCATTGCCATAGTAAGGGAAGATCATAGGTTCCCCTTTGGCATCACGGCGGAACACCACATTAGTGTGGAGGACGCTGCTGAGCTCTCTGAGGAAGGCCGACGAACGGTTTTTAAGTTGTTCTGGGGGAATGTGGACCACTAGAACTAAATGCCCATCTGCCAGCTTCTCTGGCATGTTGTTAGCACAGTCCAGACCATCCCATTCACATTCTGCATTGTTGCAGCCCTGGTCACAGTGACCATCAGCATAGTGGTCTTTACAGTACTGGTCATACAGTGGGCTGAAAAAGAGAGTAAATTTGATTAGTATTATGAACTACAAGAATGCAAATTGATGACAAAGGCCCACAAACCCTCAACATTACACTCTCTGATTTCTGTGCTTACTTGCATTGACCTTCTTGTCCCTGGCAATCAAAGCCATCATAAAGACACCCAGGGCTGTTACACTGGCCATCACACTTCCCATCATTGAAGTATCGCCAGCACTGCAGAGCAGCAGAGCAGTTTTGCCACGGATCGTCAAAATTTAGCGAACAGTCTCCTCCATCCCAGCCACAGGCGTGGTTGTTGCAAAGTGAGTCACAGATATGGTTCCCTGCCCACTCGTCACACTGAGGGATCTCACAGCTCACTTCCACTTCTGGAGGTGGGGTAATGTCCCGACCAAAACCTCCAACAAAGGAATAGTCCAAGATGTGGCACAACAGGCCATTGAAATTACTGGGGCAGCTGCACTGAAAGAACGGTGCATCTGGGGTGTTGTGGCATGTTCCTCCGTTGTAACAGGGGTTGGAGATGCAAAGGCTGTCAGTGGGGGTCTGACATTCAGGTCCAGTGAAGGCTGATGGGCACAGGCAGCGTGGGCCTAGATGGCCTGACACACATGTACCTCCATTCCTGCAATTCAGACTCCCGCAGGAGCGAGAATCATACTCGCAAGAAGAGCCAGTGAAGCCCTAGAGAGCCACAGATAAACAGAGGTTATGATCATTGTACTATACCTGAGAAAAAAGGAATAGTAAAAGTATTTTGTAAGAGGCAGTGATCTAAGTAGATCTAAAGCAGAGAGCCATACTCACAGGTGGGCATTTGCAGATGAAGCCATGAGGTGTGTTACTGGCAACAGCGCAAGTCCCTCCATTTCTGCAGGGTCTTCCTTTACAGCCATCAAATACTTTATCACAACGCTGACCTGGGGTACAGAGCAAAATGTTTGGGTCAGATACTCTAGTGAACATTTTGACACCACAGACAATGAATTTTTGTTATGTGGTCCTTGAAGTACATCCATCCATCCATCCATCCATCCATCCATCCATCCAACAGTGCTAACCACTCAGCCACCATGCTGCCCTGAAGTACATCCATACCTGTATACCCAGTGCGGCATTCGCAGCGGTAGCTGTTGGTGAGCTGAATGCAGTTGTAGGATCCTCTGGGATCACAGGGGTCTGATAAACATTCGTTGACATCCCCTTCACAGCGCTCACCCACGTAACCCGGTGGGCACACACACTGGTATCCTCCAATGCGGTCCACACACTTGCCATTGTTGAAGCACTTGGGCTCGTTGGTCAGTGGGTCAGTGGAAGGGTTGCAGTCATCCAAATTAATCTCACAGTGGACACCTATGGGAAACAGAAACATAGTGTGAAGGAATGTTCACATCCTTATTTTTGTGGCCATCTACTCGTTTATTTTGGACAAGGTGTCTATGCAAATTGTGCTATGCAGGCACAAACCTTGTGTTCCTCTGGGACAGGAGCACTTGTATGTGTTTATGAGGTCAATGCAGGTGCCTCCATTCTGGCAGGGCTGAGACTGACATTCATTGATTTCTTTTGAGCAGTTGACACCATGGTAGCCAGGGATACACTGACAGAGAAAAAGATTATATAATGTCAATGAGTTGAATACCTTTGATTAAGACAGTCCAGCACCTCTGCTATCAATATTTGAAGTGCAGCAATATAAAATATTTTTTAAATTTCCTACCTCACAACTGTAGCCGCCCAGATAATCAGTACAGGTGGCACCATTCTGGCAAGGATTGGGTGAGCATTCGTCCACCTGCTCCTGACAGTAACTCCCAGTGTAACCGGCCTGGCAGCGGCAGTAATGAGTGTTTCCAGCATCCAGACACTGGCCTGAGTTCCTGCATAGGTGAGCAACCTCCACACCTAAAACAAATGAGGAAAGTTACAGGGTAGAAATTGCACACAGGACCTCAGATTCAATAAATATGAAACAAACAAAATTTGCTTGCGTCAAATAATAACTTTTGGTGGGCTATCATACCTTGTTGTTTGGCTGCTACTTCACAGGACACACTGGGGATGTCACAATAGATGCCAGTCCATCCAGACTGACACTGGCAGGTGTAAGAGGCTCCCTGCTGCCAGCATGAACCTCCATTTTTACAAGGGGAAGAGTCACACCAGCGCACTAGGTTCTAATTGTGCAACAAAAACAAAAAAATATTTGATAATCACAAAAAATTGGGGCGATAAATGAAATCAACACAGAACCCCACACAATTACCCAGGGAATGACTTCTCCTACCTGACAGTTGACGCCTGTGTAGCCGTGAGGACAGGTGCACTTGTATGTCCCATAACTGTCAAGACAGCTGCCTCCATTGAGGCATGGTTTAGAGTCACACTCGTTGATATCATATTGACAGTAGCTGCCGGTGAATCCAGGTAAACACAAGCAGGTGAATGCGTTAATTCCATCCACACAGGTGCCACCATTAAAGCAAGAGCTGATCAAACACAAGAAAAAAACTAATGTTAAATCATCATTATACACATTAGAGTGATTATTCAGCAGAGTGTGACAGGTAAATGTGCAGTCACAACATTTTGATAAGTTGAGCTACCTGTCAGTGCAGTCGTTGGTATTGATCTCACAGTTGATGCCACTGAAGCCAGGTGGGCAGGTGCAGGTATAGCTGTTGACGCAGTCAGTGCAGTTGGCCCCGTTCCTACAAGGGTTACTCTCACACTCATTTATGTCCTGCTCACATCTGCCACCACGAAACCCAGGAGGGCAGGTACACGTGAAACTGTTTATACCATCATGGCACAGACCACCATTACTGCAGGGATCTGAAACACAGAAAAGAGGATATAAGATTACAATTTTTAGTTGTGATCTTTTCAGTCATAGACCAGATGGGAACTTGTGAAGGTGCACATTAGTTCCTTACTTGGTATGCAGTCATCGATGTCTGTCTCACACTTCTGTCCAGTGTAACCTGGCAGGCACTTGCACTGGTAGCCACCCATAGTGTTTTGGCAAATAGCACCATTGCGGCATGGACTCTTCACACATTCATTGATATCGATCTCACATGTTTGACCTTGAGGTGAAGAAAAGCATAAAGAAAAACGAATGTCATTGTCATTGCGGATGAAGTAATGGGCAGCTACACATGTTACAGATGGTGGTTACCTTGCCATCCTTCAGGGCAACTACAGGAGAAGCTCTGGTAGTCTTCAGATTCTTTACACACTCCACCATTTTTACAGGGTCTGGGGCTGCAGGGAGCCAGCAGGGTCTCACAGGTTTCACCTAGTGGAACGTAAAAGAAGATAATGTTTGCACTACACTGCATCAATTTTAGACTTCTGTAAAATATACAGAAGACCAAATACCATTTTAAATTGCTCTATGTTTCCCTGAAAAGATTTCATTTCGAGTGACATCAAATTTTAAATCCCAGTTTCATCCTAACTTCCTTATCCATTTCCATGACGACTTAGCCAAACAGGAAGGTCCTTCCTGTTTCCTGCTATTGTGTGATCACAGACAGGAAACAGGACGTGGCGGAAGTGGGAATAGAGCTTGGAACAGGCTCCAGAACTCTGGCTTATATTAGCCACTGCATGGCATGTTATTCCAAAACAAACACACTCCCTGTTATCCCTGCAAAGCACACGGACAGATCTTTCCACACAGAGATACCAAAAACAGACATCCCTGTTAGAGGCCATCGGGTGATGTTTTCTAAAGTAACCTTACAGTACAGGAAGGAATAATCCTCCTGTGTGGAAAATTAGAGATTGTCTGTATGATTGTCATTGCAAATACCTGAATCAGCACCTAACTAAGTTAAACATACAGGTAATAGTGAATGAAAAATAAGCAGCTACATTTCATACCAGTGTAAGGCAGCAAACAGTTGCACTTGTATCCAGCCACATCGTCAATGCAGGTGCCCTGGTTGAGACAGGGGTTGGAAGCACACTCGTTGATGTTAGTTTGGCAGTTAGGTCCTGTAGTGGTCAGATTAGAGAACACACTTGGGTTAGATAAAGGCTACCAAGGCACATGCTCACTCTTACTGAGCAAAGAAAGATAGTGGTGAGAGGTCCAAGGGTTAGAACTGACCAGTGAAACCGGCTCTGCATGTACAGTGGTACCCGCTGGTCATGTCCTTGCAGGTTCCCCCGTTCATGCACGGGTTGGACTCGCACTCGTTGTTATTGATGTCACAGTTTGGGCCACTCCATCCAGAGTCACAGGTACATTTGTAGCTTTAATAAAATAAAAAGATGAGTTTTAGTGGTGTTTATTTTTACTTGAGTTCTGTTCATACCACTTTCAAATTGGCTCTGTGCTCACCCATTTATGAGGTCCTGGCATCGGCCATGGATGCAGGGGTTGCTGCCACACTCATCCACCTGAGACAAACAGGTGGCATCATTATAGCCCTCTGGGCAAAGGCAGGTGAAGCCATTAATTCCATCAATGCAAGTGCCACCGTTGTGACAGGGGTTGATTACACAATCATCAATGTTGATGTTACACATGGCTCCTGAAAGACAATAAGATATGATTTTAAGAAATTGCAGCATATATTCATTTTGAAAACTGTGGACAGACTCGGGCCATTATGAAAACCCCACAGCTGGATGCTGTACTCTCTGGTGTGGTATTCTTTGAGCCTTTTTAAGCTGCTAGCTTTGGATTTAGGACAATAGAGAGAGCCAACACTAAAGACTCCCTCTGCATTCAACAGGCAGAAGCTATAGCAGACACAGTGTGTGCCTAGCCTGGCAGCCCCTGGAGGCCCTTTTGCTTCTCTTCCATTGATTGAATGGGGCCCTGTTGAATAGGCAGAAGGAGGGTTTCAGTTGGATCTGAGAGGGGGAAGTATTGCCAGGAGAGGGGGGCTGCAGCTACTCTCCCTAGTCATACACCCACCCCTTACCCAGGGAGAACTAACCTCACCCAGGGCTGTTTACAGGGACAGAAGGCCAGACCTATTTCACACAAGGCCGAGTAACAATTAAACCCCCCTCTGTTCTCCTCCCAGCTACCTCCTTCTCTGCTCTTCATCAATCAGGAGGGGAGGGCCCAACTGCCTGATCTTCACTTACAATAGTCCTCTGTCCTTCTGTGTCTCACTACTGCTATGGTCTCTGCATTCACCCCATCAGCACAAAAAGATGAAGGGGAGGAGCAGGAGGAGAGATGCACAGCAGCCTGCACAGACACACTTGTTTCTCCCTGCTCCCTCTATTAGCTTAATCACATGACCTTCTCTTTTGCACCATGAAAGGAAGGAAGAGTGGTCCATTTTTGGAATAAGACTTTGTCACTAAACTTTTCTTTTCTAGTACTTTACAGGTAGAGAAGTGCCAGAAAAGCAAATGAAATGAAAACTGAGTTATTAGAGGGATTTGTCATGTAGTTACACACTAATAAACATCAGATATGTGATTAAAGGGCAGGTTCTTTTCCTTTTAAAGTATCACCTTACAGACTCTTTCCAGGCTCAACGTCACAGTCTTTTCAAAGGCCAAACAAAGTTAGTGCTTTGTGTGTCTATGTTTGTATCAGGTTGGGGACTGTGTTCCTTTCTCTATTCCCCTATCCCACACAGGCAATCTGACACCATGGTTCTGCAGGAGTGGACTCGCCAGCCACCTGTCCTACCTGCCCCTCTCAAAGCTCAGGGGATCATCCCCTCCACCTGTAAACTCCACCCAGGGCTCACCTGTGTAGCCAGGCTCGCATGCACACTCATAGCCGTTGATTTTGTCAATGCATCTTCCAAAGTCACAGGGTTTGCTTTTACAGTCATCCAGATTCACCTCACAGTTTAAACCTGTAGATTAGAGCACAGGTGAGCAAAAAAAAAGAAAAAAAAAAGAGGAAAACTGACACATTTTAACTGGAAGAATCTGTTAATGTGTCCGTCACAAGTCTGACCTGCAGTGCCCTTAGGGCAGGAACAGATATATGCATTCTCTCTGTCCTGGCAAGTACCGCCATTTTTGCAGGGCTGGCTCAAACACTCATTGATGTTGGTTTCACACAGGCGACCGGTGTAACCAGGGCGGCAGTAGCAGGTGAAGGAGGCCAGGCCATCCTTACAGGTGCCATAATGGCAGGGGTCAGAGTAGCACTCATTGAAATCAGTCTCACAGTGCTGCCCTGTGTAACCTAGACAGGAAAAAAACAAGTATTTTACAACTGCAACTCTTTTTAGGGGAGGAACAAAAGTATTCTATATTTTTCAAAGAAAAAGTAGCCTGGTTTACCTTCAGCACATTCGCAGGTATATTTGTTGGGACCATCTGTACACTTAGCTCCATTCTTGCAGGGGGTGCTGGCACACTCATCTATGTCCACCTGACACAGACTCCCCGAAAAACCTGTAGATGCATTAAACAAGCTACTGAATTAAACTTTTCTTTACATTATGTTTTGATTCTGTAAAGTTTCTCTGAATAATTTCACTTGTGTTGTGTATATCATTGCTACAGTGTATGTAAAAAATCAAACCCAGAAAAACTCATTTGCATTTGAAGTAGAAATGCGGGACACAGAAGACCCTAAAGAATAATTCCACAACATTTGCTCCACTCCAACCCCTCCTCCCTGCTTCTGCTCTTACTGTGCAGCGAAATCTTTCTTTTGAGCCACAACACAATGGCCTCTTGCTTGTTGGCCATAAACCAACCCCCCATCCCCAGTTTTGGCGCTAAGCTCTAACACAAACTCTCATGCCCGCCAAATATGCTAATGTTTCTGTTCTGTCCAGTTCATCTAAAAACAGTTCTGTGGCACAGTTAGAAGTAAATCATTTCTTTTCAATCTGTGAACCATATATGGCATGCTATACTCATTGACAGATAAGTTAATGATCCACTCTTTTTATAGCCTTTTCCCTGCTCTCACTGTCTTACCAAAAAGGAGCTAAAAGAGACCCAGAGAACTGAAGAGCCTATGTCTCTTACATCATCATTTATCACATATATTTTCTCACCTTTGGGACACTCGCAATGAAACGAGTTGATCTTGTCGATGCATTTGCCATTATTGAGACAAGGCTGGCTGGCACACTCGTCTATGTTGATGTGGCAGAACACGCCATCGTATCCTAAAATCACACAAACACTTATATAGTCAAATTATGTTTTTTTTCTCACATTAGTACAGTCCCAGAATTATTGGACCAAACCTTAAAAAATGGTTCAAAATTACAAAGATGCATGCATTTAACTTTCACCTTTCCAATTCTTTACAATATTAACCAATATTCCTACCTGGCATACAGATGCATTGGAACCCTCCAATCTGATCTAGACAGGTGGCATCATTTTGGCAAGGATTGGACATGCATTCATTGACATCCATCTCGCAACGAGGGCCTTCATATCCTTGAAGACACTTACACTGGAAAGAGCCTTTGGTGTTGAGGCAGCGACCACCATGTTCACAAGGATTGGCACCTAAAGGATTTAAAATACAAAACTTGTAAGAAATATTGCATTTCTAAACAAAACTAGAAGAAAGGAACAACTGGCTTCTTAACTTACCAAGGGAGCACTCATCAATGTCCAGGTTGCAGGCTGACCCAGTATAACCTGGGGGACAGGTGCAAATTGCCTTTCCATTGACTGGATTGGTGTCACAGTTGGAGTCTTTTTGACATGGATTGCTGATGCAGGCATCATCAAGGTGGCAGAGCAAACCTGCAAGTACAACACAAAAAACACACTTGTCATCAAATTGTGTCATCACATTTAAGCACTTCAGTGAGGTAATGATCGTGGGAGTCGTACCTGTGCGCCCGTGAGGACACTCGCAGAAGAAGGAAGCTACGCGGTCATGGCAGGTTGCACCTTGATAGCAAGCAGCACTGGCGCAGTCGTCTATGTTCTCGCTGCAGTCGTCACCTGTCCACCCATTTACGCAGACGCAGTGATAGCTGCCGTGAGTGTCATGACATGTCCCTCCATTCTGGCATGCGTTTGGCATCAACTCACACTCATCCACATTTTCTGTGCAGTATTGACCTGTGTGAGTTGGGAAAGAAAAAAGGAGGGTAAGTACATCATGAGGAGAAATTTATAAATGTTTTCTGTGTACATTGTATTTAATTATGTCTATTAGAAAAGTCTATCATTATTTTTTATGCAAAAAGGACACCTGTGTAATGAGGTGGGCACTGGCAGTTGTAGGTGTTCACACCATCTACACACACACCACCATTCTGGCAGTTGTGGCCTGGACAGTCATCAATGTTGTGCTCACAATGCTGCCCCGTGAAGCCTGATGGAAAGAGAGAGAACACAACAAAAAGAGACCAGATGTGAAAAAGTCAAAAGTGACAAAAAGATATAGAAAAGATCTGACAATATTTGCTTTTGGTTAATAATCAGACTTTTTCTTCCGCTCATTATCATCAAGATAAGTGCCCTATACCCCTGTGGCAGATTATTTAATGTCAGTGCAGCTTGTCTCCTCAAACATCAAAGGCCTGAGTGGGTTTTTATGGCCATGATAGTCTGATTAACTATCAACCAGCAACTCTGTAGGTGCTCGTGCAGCTTGGCTATCTAAATGCATTCCAGCACGGACACCCACGAGGGACACACAGCATGGGTTAAACTTTAACATACAACTCTACAATATCTCCCATTCATCTGCATATCCAAATAACTTGCTCTGTGCTGGTCATAAGCAAACAGTCAGACAATAACACAGGCACCTGAGAGCTTAAAGTAATGACCATATATTGAACTTTTTAGAAATATGCTTAGGAGGTTGGAAAATTACATCTCTACATCTGCTATGACTAACATCAGTAACCACAATTACCCAAGATTACCCATAGTTTTACACAACACTGCAACGGCTTTGGGTGCAAATACCATAAAGATGGTAAAAACAAGATATTTTCTGCGTGTGAGACCTCATGAATAGGGTGTGTACATCTATATGTTTATGTCTACGTAAGTATCCCTGATGTTGTGGGGGCTCACTGGTGGTTATCAGAAGGAAACGTCTGTGTGACTGCATCCTGCCAGTGTAGGTTGGCAGAGAGTGAGAGGAGGGGGGCAACCAGAGAATACCCATTCCACCCAATCAGATCTTACTACAACAACAGACTGGTTTTTAGGTCAACTGATGTAATAGGCAAACAAAAGTGCATGCTTTATTGTTGCACTAGCCATATGCAACTCCATACGTCAAGAAAAATGTTAACTCCCATATATATGAGTAGATAAATGTTTGTGTATTACCTGGCAGACAGCTACAGTCAAAGGTGGTATCTCCTTTCTGGATGCAGGTACCTCCATTCTGGCATGGTGAGGGGCTGCATGGCATATACGGGGTCTCACAGTGTTGGCCAGTGTACTCTTGAGGACAGCGGCAGTGGTACGAGCCCACCTCGTTCACACATACTCCACCATTTAGACATGGAGAGGGAATCTGGGCACACTCGTTGACGTCTTGTTTGCAGGTTTGGCCATGAAAGTTGGGTGGGCAGGTGCAAATGTAGGTGGAATCAAAGGCTGAGCACTGACCACCGTTTGCGCATGGATTAGAAGCACATGGATTGGCAAGCTGGCAGGTTTTGCCTTGAAAACAATGCAGCAAAAGAGAATTGTTAGTCATTAAGGTTCATGAAGAAATCAGGCAAAATAGAGTACAATAGGATAGATATTTAACATTCTAGCTACATACCTGACCAGCCAGGTGGGCAGCGGCAGCGGTAGACACTTAGAGTAATGAGATCACATGTTCCTCCATTACGACAGGGGGAGCTCATGCAGGCATGGTTGGTGGGGGTCAGGCATAGCCGATCAGTGAAACCCAGGCGGCAGATACAGCGGAAATCAAATGTGTTGACATGGGAAACAGGGCGGCATTCGCCACTGTTGCGGCAGGGTGAAGGGCTGCATGGGTTTGGGTACTGGCAACGATTACCTACATAGTCACTGGGACACCTGGGAGTAGACAGTGAGAGGGGAGAAGCAGTTATAATTAGAAAACCAGGATCTTTTTTTTTGTAATCATGGGAACGATTATCTAAACAAAAGGGGAATAGGGGAAGGGGGATGAGGGTTGAGGCGAGGAGGGCTAAAAACTTCCCGCCCAGCAAAGTCCCACTGCAGCGGGACAGGGACAGCATGTTGTTCTAGTGTGTCTCTCTGGATTACACTCCCTCAGAACTTTGAAAACACACTCTGCTAGGACAACAGACACTACAAAATAGTCTTGTCGTAACAGCCAGTTCCCATCTACCTTTCAGTCCCATGCTGTCCACACTCATCCCAAATGATTGTAGAGATCAAGGGGACTGTGCCGGCTCTGGATGTCCTATATGAAGCACTGTATTCAGGCCCTAAGCCCCTTAGTGTTTCCCTCCCATCCAGACCAAGGACAGATGCTGCTATTGTCACATAGGTCAGGTTATATGAAGACATATAAACTCAAGACAGAAGCTTAACAAAGATGTCGGCATACTAGCTTGTTATATAATTTAAAAAACAGCCCTATCTGTCTCGTGTGGGAGCATTTAAAGTCAACAAAAAATGTTTATGTTTAAACTGGAGCTTGTGCGACATTGTGTAGTTGTGCATGTGAGTGTTTATATGTAAGGGAGGGCATCTGTTGGCCTCCTAGTATCTCCACAGAGAGCAGGTGCACATGTTAATGAAGGCAGCTGTTGAACAGGACTCCTCCACCCCCCTCCTCCTTCTTTCTCCTCCTCCTCTCCCCTTATCCCACCCCCTACCTCCCTCCCCTCTGTCGCCTTGTCAGATGGGTGCTGACAAGCCAACCTCCCCTATCGGGACATAAAGAACCCATGTGAAGTCAGCTGTTGCAACTTCTGTCTCTTCAACCCACCCTTCACCACCATACTTCTTTTTCTCTTCTGTACCTGTTCTCCTATTCAATTCCCTTCATTTTTATAAAACACGGACCCTTCTTTGCCTGCAGTCCTCTCCATGCCTCTGCTTTCCATCGCTCTGTTTTCTCTCCAGTGTAAAGTTTTTACAGCTCCCTGCAGTTTGCTTTTTACAGCGTTCCCCTTATGTCACACAGGAATGCTGAAAACACTCTTGTTGACTTAGGTGAGACCAAATCAAGAGAGTTTTTAACAAGCTTGTGTGCCCCACAGGGGGCCCAGACAGCTGCAATTAGCAGACAATTGTAAAAGCATTCTGGGGTGGGGGGGCTTTGAAGTTTCCCTGCTTCCCATTTCGGATGCCCATGAAAACACACTGAATTATCAGCAGGGGAAATTACTATTTTAGCAGAAAAGTCTTCAGTTTTGTAAGATAAAATGACACAGAGGTATCACTAATGGTGTGTGTGTGCATGTTTGTGGGCATGTTTGTATACACTCGTGTGCATATCACCCCACACTACCAAACTGTAACAGATCCTCTTTGTCATGAAATCAGTCCTGTTAGATAAAGATCCACCCACATGCTGAAAAGCTAAGCAGCACACATCATGGCAACAGGTCTCTCCCAGCGATGCAATGTCCCCTCAGGCCTGAGCAGATGCTTCCCCGACCTCTGACCCCAAACACTTTTGTGACTGTGGGACAGCCTCTTTGCCTTTACTCCCCTCTCTCCTCTCTCCCTGCTGGGCCCGATCTACCATCTGCCACTCTGGGGGTGACTTTATCCTCTGACACAAAACCAGCCCCACTGTGCAATAGAAATGCCACTGCTCTGGAAAAACTTATGTAAATGACTGAGGGTGGTGTACAGTAATCATTTCTGTATGAGTTTTACATGCTTCGTGTTTCCTTTCAAGGTGTATATGAACATATTCCATGAACACCAGCTTTTCCTTTCTAACACTCAGCTGTCACTATCCCCCTTTTCTTTTTATGTGGACATTTGTTTCTGTCCATTCCTCCTCATTTGTTTTGTCTAGTTAGCTGATGTTCCCTTGGATGTGTCTAATCATTAGCCAAGGTTTGACCCCCACGGTCCACATCTGTTCGGAAGACTGAACAGAATAGCAAAGCATTGCTGGAGAAAATGAGAATGGGTCTGGAAGGCTCTGAGCTGCCACCACAATAAATGATCCACGTTTTACTTGGATCAGTGGGTTTATTATTGAAGTACTGTGTAAATAAAAGATTCTGTAATAGCCTATGGAGGCTATAACCTCTAAAATAGCGTAGGCATGTATAAACTGTATAAACCTTTTCTTCAAAACACAGACCTAAGCCCACTCCATCAAAAAGTACTTAGAAAGCCAATGGAAAGATTAGATTTTTTAAATATTATTGTAAAGATGAATGTAGTTTATAAGTAACATGAGCCATAAGAAAAAAGATCCTTTTGGTAGTTATGTTATTTCTGGTTTTGCTCCCTAAATTGAAGATTTATGATTTATCACTCTCCTCTCTTAGCAGGTGACATCATGGTTGATAAAAGACAACTATTATTTACTGTCATACATGTAATTAAAACATGGATGAAGAACATGCACACAAACCCATTTTAGCACTTTGTCTACTGCCCTATAGTGCAACACTGACCACCCATAAGGGTTAGTGTTTCTACATTTGATACTCTGTCCACTTTGAGGACTCACAGGATCCTGATCACTGCCTGGTCCCAGTGTGTTATTCTGAGGCCACGTTGACACTAAATGTGAAATACTTGACCATATTTTGGATGAAACTGAAAATTAAGCAATGCAATTGCCTCTGTCTAGGGTAACGAATACTGTACTTTTGTTATCACTTCATCCCACCAACCTCATTGGTGGATGTATCAAGGGGCCTCTGGCATCTAGGGAATGGGCCCAACCAGGGGAGTGGCAGCGAGAGCTTAAACCCCAATAAAAGCCCAATACCAGCAGGCACACTTGACCCAGTCATGCACTTGTATCCTGATTCATTTAAGCCTACATGGAGCTGAGCTTCAAAAGAGACATGCCCAGTAATCCTATAGCAGGACAAATGAAGAGCAGCATTCCTTGAGGGAACGTGGAAGATCTTTTTAGTGGTGCAGCGCTCACACTACACCATCTTTTTATCATCAATATGCACCAACAGATAGCTCAGAGAGATCTGGTCATGGACTTCAAACTTTCAGTTAATTTTCCGTCTTGTGTCTATTTCTGTCAAATGCCTTGCAGTATTGGAGACACGAAGCGAGGCTGCTGAAATATTTTCTGCGTTTATAATTAACACTCACCTCAGACCAAAACAGTGTCTATTTCAGCAAAGCAGCACCGACAGTCAGCCACTCATGCACATGATTGGTTGAGGGCAACAACCTTTCAACCTCGCTATGCCCTCATAACTGTCTCACAATTGGAAACTAAATTTGACTCACAAGACACTGTTCATTTACCTGTTTTAAGCTGCCTATAACAATATGATTACAGATCCATGAGAAACAGGAAGCCCCAGACCTTCAGATAACCTCTTACTTCACAGAATCAAAACCGAGTGGTTCCCCATTACAGCGGCTTGTTGTTGTTTCCGTGTGTTGAGTACCACCACAAAGTGAAGTATGGTAAACTACCGAAAATGCATGTGTTTCTTCCTGTATGAACCTACGATCATACCACTTTGTCAATTATGAGTGTGTTTCAGTCACTTTCACATCACACATAATTACATAAATGCATGAATTTGTATATAAATGTATTGTACAGATTTTTTGGTATCAACAAATGGTGAATGAAGAGAATTTTTCTCAACATCCTGAAGGTATTCTCCACAACAAAAGCTAAGCATAATCAGCCCTAGAGAGATAAATATACAGCAACTGAACAAACAGGACACAAGCCTGATGATCTGTGTTGAAAGGATTCAAAGTAAGGGAGGTTTTTTTTTTTTACAACCGAGAACCACAGAAAAACATTCTTTCTCCAGGAAAAGGCAATGCAATACCAATTTTGTCTCAACCATCCATAAGACATGTGATTACCACAGGTTACACCAGGCCTAATCTTGTTCTCTATGCCAACACATGATTTCACTCTGTTCTCACACTCGTGGGAACTGTTCTGAAAGAGGATTTAAATCAATCTTACCATTCAAATTTGTGTCACCATATGCTTCACAGCCCTGCACAAACCACAACATAGCCTGCAACATGACTCACTGGTAACTCTAAGAGCAGCATACGTGGGTTTAAGCATTTTAGCACTTAAACTTTGACCTTCCATTTAAGTACGTGTGACGGGAATGCACATCTTAACTCAGCCCGTATGAATCTGGAACATTGCTTTCTCTCGGCCGTGCAGCCTCTTCTTTCTTCTCAACCAGTGCACAACAGATTAGTTTCCTCATGTGGAATTTCCAAACATGTCAGCAATACAAAGTCATAGTGAATTTGCTAGTCATTGTGGCACATAATTCAAATAGTGATGGTGACAACACGTTACATTATTGTTGAAGGTCTCCTGGTATAGACTCTATGCTCTGACCCAGGAGTACTGACGCTAAACCTCCCAGTGCACCCAATGACTGATGGCTGCTTGGCTTGGCAGGGATGAATGATTAATGAGGGGAAAAGCAAGGAGGAAGAGAGAGTGTGGGCGGGTGAAGTGATGCCCTTATCCTGTCTGTTTTAATTGGACGATGCAGAGATGGAGACCACAATAACAGCTTTGTGGAGGAGAAGGTGGAGGGAGAGCTTCTATGTGCACACGTGCAGAGGACTCTGTGTGTGTGTGTGTGTGTGTGTGTGTGTGTGTGTGTGTGTGTGTGTGTGTGGAGTATGCAAATTAGATATTGTGAATTGCTGGCCCTGGGCTAGTAGCTTGGGCCTTTCAATAGCTCCCCCCTTGTCCCAGCAGACCAAAGAAGCGCCTGCCATGATCACATGCCCTGAAGGTAAACCGGGCCACCCATGAGTTTCTTTGTAGATGGATAAAAATGATGTCACAACTGGAAATCACAAATAAATTCTGAGTAAAAAAAGAAATGTCTCTCTCCCCCTTTTGGAGTGATTGTGAATAAAACCAAAAAACTGGAATCCACTTTCCACCTCATCTTCAATCTTCTTTTACAAGAAAATTCTAGCCTGACTCACACAGTAGACTCAGGTCACATAAAGGGAATGTGTTAGCATATTAAGTGTCATCGATTTACATCAAGCCGTAGCCTAAACAAACAGCACACAATCTGGCTCTCTGCCTTTTCCCACTTGTTTGCCTTAAAATTTCTGAACTTTAGTTCAATTAATCTCACTTGCTCAACATCCAATCCAATTACATTTCACAGCCATCTGGCTTTCTAATGGAGATCACAAGCGGGTAAGGTGGGGGTTGGAGTGGAGATAGAGGTGAGGGGTGGGGTGTATCCATTCAAAAAGCAAGAGACAATCCTTGGGGGGTGGGTGGGGTGGGGAGGTTATGGCAGGGGTTTGGTGTGTGCTTTGGTGTTTGGGGTGGCTGTGGCATGATGGGAAGCCCCACTCAGATTAGTCATGCAGCATTATTCTGACTACAGGACAATGGGTGACGGGCGGCAGGCGAGCCCCAGCTGTCGCCCATGAAAGAACAGAAAAACAAGATTTAGGACTGGACGCGTCCTCTCACTTTACTGGCTGAGGGGTCTTGCATTCATTAACATGCCTACTGATGGGGCAGTGGGCTTTTGTCCAGCTAACCCTCGCTCACCTCTCCAGCACTCTGGAACAGCACTTTCCTTTTATTCCTTCGCTTTTTAAACTCCTTTCTTTCTTAGGGAATGTGTGCAGCCTCACTGTGCAATGCAACTCCTGGAGGGGTACTGGAGCACACCAGCCCAGAAGAAACTCAAGGGCCTCTGGTTGCTGGGCACAGGGCCCGCTCAAAGGCTGGAATGAAAGGGGGAATATGTGGCCCCTTTTCTTTCCAACCAAAAAGCACTTCCAAGTACTGAAATTACACTACAGGCTGCACAAATTCCAAAACACCACAATCAAAAGCAGAAACAACACACACACGCACACACACACACACACACACACACACACATTCATAGGAAATGCAGCTGCTTTGTTATGGTCTGCAGTACAACATCATATGTTGCTGTGTGTTACTTACTTGCATTCTCCATTTCCATTTAAAGTGGCTTCACATTTTCCTCCATTCAGGCATGTTTCAGTGGGTAGGGAGCATTTTAGACCTGTTGAGTGCATGAAAAACGTTAAAACACATCTTTGACCTACTATGAAGGCCATGTGAAATCTGCAGTGTCAAAACAGCTGTTGGCATTAACGAGGTTTAAAAGTGACATTACCGGTGAGAAAATATTAATCAGTGAGATAATAACACATCGTTATTCACAGGAATTCATTTTTTTAATGCACACACACGCTTTCACTGATCATTTAATTGATTGGTTACACAGTTGTCCGTGGGGAATATTGGGAAACCCGTTGTGGACACTGGTGAGCTGCGCGTGGTGCGTGGGTTTTTAGAGCGTACGCGTTTGCGGGGAAAGCGCAGCAGCTGCGGGGCTCAGATGCGGAACAAAAGAAATCAGAGTCCAGCACGAGCCATAAAACCCTCTCCTCGGGCATTGTTTATCGGCAGACGGGAATAACAGCACCTCCTCCGCCCCCTACCCTCTGACAATACTCTCCCACACATGCATACAAAAGGTGCCCCCCCCCCCTCCCCTTCGCGTCACCGGCCCAACACACGCAGCAACTTCCATTATCTCACATGTTAAAGAACAATTTAAAAAAGGACGTTCAACGAGACCTAAGTCCAAAGATTTCCTTTCCACTGACATATAACAGTTAAATCTAATAATATGAGTCTGCGCGATAAAGACAGAAGAATTAGAGCTCAGGTGCACATAGTAAGTTTGTATCAGTCACTAATTGCTTACACTAGTATGGCTCGAATACATGTGCACACAAAACAAAGTTTTTTTTTTCTCAGTCAGCAGCAATAAACGCACCGCAGCTTCGGCTCTTTGCTTTTGAAATAGTTTCATGACCAATAAAAAACAAGGCAATCAAAGTTTTCCGTTTCTGATCTTCAGCTCATACTTAGCTGTTTAAAACAGCCCAGTGCTGAGCGCAGTTATTTTCTAGTCGCCAATTTCTCCACAGGATTGAATAGTTCGAGTTTGTTTCCTGTACGTCGCTCACGCTCTGCAGCCTGTGCTGTGATTCTGTGCAATGATCACTTTTGAGAAAGCTTACCTTGTGAAATGACGATTGCAGGAATCAGAAATATTAGTTTCACAAAGAAACGATACATTCCTCCTCTTCAACTTCACAAATGTCGTCGACTCCCACGCATAGATCCTCAGTTTGCTATAGTCCAGGTGTTGGCTTGAAATAAAAATCCTTTGAAAGGAAAAGTAAATCCAAGAGAGAGGAGAGGAGAGAGAAAAGGTCTCCGAGAGAAATCAGTTAATAGATGTTACCCTGGTGCTTTCTGAGTTCTCAATGAAATCTAGAGTCAACTCTGCAAGTTCCTCCCACTCCTCCTCCTCTTTTGGCCCTCTCCTCCTCCTCTCCTCCTCCTCCTCATAAAGCTGCGTCTCTCCACATGCTGAGGAACAAACGCTCATCTCCTATCTCTCTGTCCGGTGCGGTCTGGTCACTTTATTAGAATAAGTTTGTTTACTCCGCTAATTTTACCTGTACCTCATTATTTATGAATCTACTATATACTATATACATTCTAAAGGAATAAATGACACTGATCTAACAGCTGTGAATACTACAATAATATGATGCCTTAGATTAACCTTCCCTACTTTATAGAAACATGTTATTACACTATGGTGCTGCCACTTTTACTAATGTTTCCTCTATAACTAGATCTAATAAGCTTGAATGCTTCTTCTACCACTGACTGTAACTAAGTACATTTACTTAGATCATTTTTTACAGATAAACCACTCAACAGTATAGAAAAGGCTTAAATCATAAGTGTTGCACTTATATGCAGCAATATCCAATTGCAACTGCAGCAGACTGAACATCTGAACAGTTTCTGTCCTTTTATTTGAGTTTTTTTAAATGCATTGTTGTATTGCTACATTGGACTGCATTGCTTGGACGACCTCTGCCTCCACTGAAAGACTTTAAATACTAAGTAACAGGCAGGGAAGCCAGTCCATTGTCTTCATCTCTAAAGACCACACTCCATTCTTGTGCATGTGATTAGAACATCCCACGCTTTATGTATCCCTCTGAAAATGTGATATTCTAATCTTCAAACCACAAAACTTACTTTCATGAAAAGGGGACACATTACAGTTCCTGTTACAGTTTCATTCTCGCTTCATAACTTGCTGCATGGATCCTTGTTCTGCCAACACGTGACTGCTTGTAATCTTTCTAGTCAAGTCTTGCCAGATCTCTATTATTCATTTTTTTCTCTCTTTCTTGGGGCAAGTGAAACTGTCAGGGAGTAACTGCAAAGTTTCAGCACCTCAGGGCAAAGATTATTTCATTATGAAGCCCACGCACATGCTGGTCCTTCTGTTGGTGTGACTGCCAAATGGACCAAAGCCAAAAGGGGCTAGGTCTCCTGAGGTGTGTGTAGTGTGGGAAACACTAAAGGAAAAAAAGGACTGTGAGCAATCAGCTACAATTTTATTACATAAGAGAAAAAAACAGGTGTTTAGTCTTGAGGGAAGGTATTGGATGTATGAAATAAAAAAGATTTGCACAGGCATGCAGTGTGATAGTAGGAACACACCTGACCCACCGTGAGAAATGTCAAATCTGTCAGGCACACGCTCGGCTCAACTCATGGAATACTGTTAACACATGCCCTCCTGTGTCCTGGCTACACATTGTAAGGCGTGGTTTGGTCTTTAAATCAGAAAGTGCTTATTTTTCAGAAATGCTGGGAGAGTTATGTCTTTTATCTGTCATGAAATCAAACCTTCTGTTTTTGCTTATGAGGCTCTCTCTGTCTCAACATACTTATTTGTTTGGGGGTGAAATTTAAGGCCATGAGAAAATGTTCTGTAATAGATTCACAAGGTTGGAGAGGGGAAGACCCAAAGTTAGGAAAACAAACTCTATCAAAGCTTAATATAGAAACAAAACCCAAAGAAGGTGACGCAAAGTGCAGGAAAACAAAATAATTTCTTTGAGATTAAATATAAATACGACTGCCCTCTGCTGCATGAACCCTGGCGGCTCAGTGCTGCGGAGTCTGAGCTTGCAGGACTCCCTTCCTTCCTTCTCTGGTCAGAGGTTATCAGAAAAAAGTAGCTTTCATTGACAAGGAGTACATGATGTCATCCTACTATCAGACCTCCAAGCCTGACCAGAGCTGGAGATATTATTCTTGGTTCACACCCAACCAGTTGTAACAAAGTCTCAACACAGAGTTGGACTACAAGCAGTCACAGAACAATGTTAGTTACTGTCCAGGAAATATGATTTCCTACTTGCAGTAACAATGCGGAAATGTTGCTTACGATAACTTCCTTTGGTATCCTGTTAAAATGATCTGCAATTCCTATTTATAGAACTTCACATAACACTCCATTAACTTGTATTCTTGTTTGTATCTGCACATATTTTTACTTACACAGTACTGGATAAACTTAACTGAGTGGCTGATCTGACTCCATTAAAGTAAAAATAGAAATTATAAAGATATGATGTACAAAAGAAATCAATCATGTCATTACAGCCAGTAAAACATTCAAATTTGTAAAGGTATTTGTGGTATTATTCTAAATAATGTAGTGAGAGGTTTTATAAATGCACTCCACATGCTTTCTAGAAATAGCTCAAAAAATAAAACCACTTATAGTTAAGCCACATTTTGTTATATACAAACATAAGTATTAGTCTTAATGCGTTTTACTTTTAGCTTTAAAGTACTTTTTAAAATTTAAAACTTCAACTACTACTATTTATATATTTTTCTCTTTGTTGAAATAAAAGGGGTCAAATTATACTTTGGTTGCAGAAGTTACAGATTTTGTAAAGATTCAGTTTATCTAAATGTAAGTTGTTCTCAATAAAACAGTTCAAAAAAAGAAAAGAAAAGGCTTTGTGCCAGATCTGCTGATGGTGCAGTACTTCACACCTTTCTTTCTGCCAATCTGATGATCTGCCCAGTATTTACTAAAAAGGCTTGGACTGAATTGGCTGCTGTTTGTATGAAAACAACCCCTATTGGTTATTTGAAAATAAGTGACTGGTCATGCATATTGTATTATCAGGAGGAATACTCAGGTGTCCCAATTATCACCTTCCTCTCACGGCCTCTCAAACGTATGCATGTTAAGTTAATGCTAAACATGCCCGGGCAATCAGCGATGAGAAAAGAGTGTTACAGATCAACCACTTTGCCACATGTGCATCACATCTAATCCCCATTGGCAGAAGTGGGTTAATATTTGAAGACAGAGCTCATCATCACAGTGAAAAAAATTGAAAAATATAATGTGATATATACAAATATTATTAAAAGAATTTAGCATTGCATTCCTGTGACAGATTCTCAAAATGCAGAAGTGCAAAGTGCAGTATAAAGACCCTTCAAAATCAATGCAGCAGACATATTGTCTTTTCATTTCATAAATTTGGATTTCATGTCAAAATTGTCTACATTTCCCACAATGCATCTGAATCTCAACAGCTCAGTTTCTTTGGATTCAGATGTATTATGATAGCAATGGCTGATGTAGCCTCAATCTTCAATTAAAGCACAAATCAATACCCAGTGCTAAGGCATAGTCATGCTTTGAGCAGAATACTTAGGTCAGCATGTTAACTTGATGGCACTGACAACACTAATATGTGGCACCTTTATAATGTTTGCCATAAGTTTAATTTAGTGTGTTACCATGTAAACACTCTCTAATTACCACTAAACACAAAGTATATCACACCATTACTAGAACCACATTATACAGTTGTTTTACTAAACATGTTTGTGAACAATATCTTATTTACACTTCCAACAAACACGGAGCAGCATGAGCTTCCACTGGACTGGACTTGTGTATCTGACCATCTCACAAACGGTGACACCATGAGGATGAGATTAAACTGCTTAGTTCCTTAACTATCTCTTGGAGAGGAGGATTTTATTGATTAGAACTGATGAATAAATAATTATTGGTTGTGACATATATGTGTATATGACTGTCAGTATGTTTGCTAAAGGACAATGGAACACAGGAAGGGCACCGGCTCCATGCTGTCTACACAGACAAAGCTTATGTATGTAGTACTCATGTAGTACAGCCAAACACACACTGAGCTGTTAGGGGGAACCTTCCCCCAGCTTTCTAGCTTGATGTGAGAACATGCAGGAAATAGTCTCTAATTCACAAGTGTGTGACAGAAATGACAAGTGGAGAAACACACACACTCATGCATGTTTGTGCAACTATCTTTCTGAGGATACTCATTGACAAATTGCATTGCCTAGCTCCTTAGATTACCTTAAACATCAAAACTGAATGAATAATCAAAACCTCATTGTAACCTTGACCTAAAACCAAGTCTTGACACTGAGGTGACCTTTTGAAGGGGTGTAAGAAAGAGAGGACGGGCCATGATGTCTTCACTTTTCTTGTCCTCACTCCCATGATATAAAACTCACATTGTTCCTCACAATGTGTTGCCATACAAGTACACACAGACACCAAATACAGAAATCAACGGTATCAGCAAATCACTAAAAATGGACATAAATGAGATTTTCTGCCCCACTAAATAGACATTCAAGGTCTTTGGAAAGGAACATTGCCTGATTTTGGCTAAAGACTGGAAAGTGCAGCAGGCCAGGCAGTTGGCCTTTACAGGCCCACTGATCCGAACCATAATAGCTGCGCGACCAGGTCAGGGTTACACAGTTGGAGCCCTGTGCTCTGCTCTGTGGCTGACAAGAAAGGCATAGCCATTCCTGTCTGTCTGTCTTCCCAGCCTTTCATATCCACCTCCCTATTCTGTCCCAAGGTCTCTGTCTGGGCAGTGTGTTGATGTGTGTCTCTCCTGCCAGCCAAATGCTGCAACACTGGAACAAAGATGCCAGTTAAGCCACACCAACACAACGCCTCACAGCACACCCTGATTGACCTGGAACTGGGTCAATTAAGGGAAATGAAGAGTAGGAGGGTGCGAGAGACAGACAATTTAAACAACCAAAAATGGTGAAGTGAGAATGTGATCTCACACTCATTTCCTGCTGTAATGCTGTAAGATGATAGCAGAGAGAAGGGGTAAATGAAAGTATGAATCTGCAGGGCTCAAAGACAAGGTGCAGTCAGCAAAACTATCTGGCTGCCTGGAAGCTCAGTGTTTGTACATCAGCTCATGCAGTATGTGTATGAACACAAAGAGGGAGAATATTCACTGTGAGAGGAGATATTTGTTCAGCCGGGAGATTTACTGATGAGATTAGGCCCTGAAGCTCTTGTTCGGGGGTTTGGGGGTGTGGAATGTAAACAAGAGGCAAACACAGAGGAAGACTTGAGAAGATTCAACTGCAGCCACCTCCCTCTCCCCTACAACCATTATTCATCCTCTCTGTGGCTCAATGATAAGTGAGGGTCAGGGACCAGCCCTTTTAGCTTGTGTTAACTTTATTATGAGTGTTTTCTGCAAGCAACCGTGTGTGAATTTATGAATAGTGAGACAAGTAAGACATGGGTGCAGGAAGCACTAAAAACCCCACAGCAACCACAGATACAATGTTCGTGCACAGTGATGATGGTTAAGTAGCAGCAGAGCTGGACTGTAGTCCTGCAGGAGTGCAAAGACTGGTATTTTTCCATACTTTACAGAACAGTGGCAGGGAATCAAGAGTCCCTCTTTTGTCTACTTTAATAAGGTCAGTATGCTTCCTCCTTTTCTGTAAGAGCAGCACAGGTACACAGAGAAGGTTAATGTATCATCAGCCAACTGACGATGGCAAATTGGTGGTGAGCAATGGGAACCCAGTGACATATGAGCCAGGTCCAAGAGGGCAAGAAACTACCATGAACCACTGAACAGTTTAGCTCTAAACTACTTATTTTATGGAGATAATCCTGAAATTGAACACAACCAAAATGTCAGTTTACATCTCCACTGCACAAGAATATTGTGTGTCCACACTAATAAAATGGAACACATTACATTTCCTGTCATAGGGAGAGCGTGCTCTACAGGGAAACAGTACACATATTGCATACTACATAAACTGTAGTATCACCTATAAGCGCCATGCTGCCCAGTCTATCCCACACTCCATCCACTCAATGCAGATGAAGGCATGTGCAGAACCTGTTGGGTCTGATTTGGTGTATATCCTGTATCCAGACTCAGTTCTATTCCTCACTGTTTATTTTAGGGTCCTCTTGACATGCAGCCTGAAAGTCATGAAGTAGGCACACATTCAGGAAGGGGCTCTCATCCCAATTCAGTCTACAGTGCATGTTTGGTGTGGGATGTATACAGGAAGGTAAAAGTTTTGCCTTAGTGAATATGATTGGAAGAAGAACGGGCCCCACATGATTCTGTGGCTACACAACAACCTCAGGAATCTGTTCTGTGGCCTCGAAGTGGTGACTATAATAGAGCGTGCATGTGTGAGAGAGAAACAGGAGATGTTAGGAAACACAGATGCTGAGATTTCCATTTACCTCCCCCCACATCCCCCCAGTTCTGCTTTCATTAGAAATCTGTCCAGAGCAAAGTGAATGTTAAGACGCTCCAAATTAACCCTCAGAGTGACAGAAGCAGCCTCAGCTGTCTGTGGTGTCACTTTCCATCCAAATGGTATGGATAGGGGTCTGACAACTGTCACCCTGACCTTGCTTCTCTAAACCACACTCTTAAGACCCACCAGACTCTCTGAGGCGGGTTGGGACAAGATTACCAACATTCACAATCTCCTCTGTCCCTCCAAAACAACTATCTGCCAGTCACAGAAATATGGTCATTATGTGATTGATGAAAGTGTTTGAAGACACTAACATGGTAAAATCTCAGAATATGCCTTTAAGTGGGTTTCTTTTATGTCACTTTCAATCACAGCAGAAAGTGACAGTCAGCCAGGAATTGTTGGCTGATTAGCAAGCAACGCCTGATCCACACCACTAAATGCCACATTTAGGCCTACATCTTCACACATGCGTCTCTTTCTTATTCCTATTCCTTTGTGTCTGTTTGTTTTACATAAATGCTATTCATCTTAGTTTACCATATTACTACAGGAAATATCAAGGGACCACCAAAGTCAGTAGGATTCATTCTCTGGGTCCTATGAACACCTGTATAAAGACGATCATAATCCAGCCAATAGGTGTTGAGATGTTTCAGTCTGGACAAAGCAATGGGCCAAACAACCAACAAATAGCTAAAAGTCCTGCATGTACAGGCTGAAACTACAGGTCCTTGAGGTGCAGTCTCATTACAGTTGTCTGAACGACCAGTGACAAAGCTGCCATGAAAACACAGTTACAGTCTCTAATCCTGCTTATGACAGACCTGGCATTAGCTGTTGCACAGGCATTAATAAAGTATGCAGCTGTTAGAAGTGTACAGTGTACAGAAAAAAATGGATGCCCCCTGTTGCCTAATTTTACAACTTCAAGCTTAAGTTCCATTCTCTGCAGATAGTGAGTTCCCACTGGGAGCCATCAATTACAGCCAGAACTGTGCCTTTATATTAAATTGGTGTCTGATACCCGGTCAAGGCTACTGGTTCGAACCAAGGTTAACCAAAGGGGCTGGGAGGAGGGAGGAGAAGGTCCTTAGGGGGATGCTGGAGGGTGTGTGAAGCAGTGGCCTGCGTGCCGTCAGCCAGCCGCCCGAGGGGGAGGCACATGGTGCCAACAGCTGCCATGGTGAAACGCTAACCCCTCTAAATGCTCAGCCTGGTAAACAACGCTAGGCTGAACACATGCCAGTGGGAGAGCCTGGGTGAGGAAAGGGTGAAGAGGGTGAATGAGGCGACCCAGCTGACGCCGTGGAGAAAGGAGAATTGACCTCTGTGAAATGGCTTATTAAAGTGTGGTGGTCACCATTCTGGGGGGCCAACGCAGAACAGGACAGTGAGAGAAACTCAAAACCCTCTTTGGCAAACTAAGCATTGCACTGGCCACAAGCCACAGACACGGAATCCCAGGTCAGGAGATAGCTTTATTAGATGTATTTACATCGCCAGGACACACCACATGCATGAAATACTGATGATATATATTTTTGTTTTGCTTGCCGTGTCCAAGGACTAACCACGCTGCATTATTTTATTTTGCTATGGGATAATAAGTAGAATAGGATTTGAAATGTGCTAAGTATCTGTCTTTTACTTTACATGCACAGAACATTTATTCACCCATGTATGGCTTCATTTACCCTTTAAATTGATAAATGAAGTGCATTTGTGGAGCCTGTTGCAACCACTGGAGCTGCTAAAGTTTCCCATGCTCCCAGGCCCCCTAGGGAGTGGCAGGAACAGATGTGACGTCTGCACCCCCCCACTCTGTCTGCTCCTCCTACCCTCAGTCTTTCTGCTGCTTGTAAAACAATCCATCCTCCACTTGTAAAAACATTACTTTCCTCTTCCAGCACTTCTTCCCATCGATCTCACTTCAACCAACACGAAAACAAAGTTATCACTAATTTTGTAACATGATAATTGCATCAAGTCCTAATTGATGGTCAGATGTGATACAAGACAGTTACCACAATCTAATAAGTTCCCTTCAATCTGTCATTTCATTTTGCTCCCACTACTCTTCTAACACCAACACTCAATAATGCACAAACTGACAAACACACACACACGCACACACACACACGCACACACACACACACACACACACACACACACACACACACACAAACACACAATCCAGTCCTTTAAATCTGTATCGTTTGGCAAATCTCTTGCATTCACCTTTATCTTGATTAATCACCTGAGCAACAACCCTCATCTCTTTCTATGGAATAATAGTTTTTTTTTTTAACAGCAAAATATAAGTGGATTAATGACCTTAGTAATGACTGCACTGAATCAAAGTGTGGCGGTTTTAGCTCTTTTAGGCATGTTGGCTTACAAATGAAGCCACTATTAATGTTTTTATTGGCACATCTGCTACTAAAAATCAGTATTTATACTGGGGAATATGCCAATATTTTCAGCTTCAGAAGTATTTTTAAAACAAAGATGTATAGAAATTACATTAAACGTGACTAATATCTTCACTGTGTTGCCATTGGCATTTACTCCACTACATTGACAGCTATAATTGCTAACTGACCAAAGATATGTGGCACTTGTAATTGCATCATTGTAGATGACTTTTCCCGAGGATCAAAGATCTGAAAGCTTCTACTACTACTGATCATACTGTATGTAAAAGACATTTGAAGCCAACTGTGACATAGTGACACTTTTCAGTAGTTCTGTTTCATCCTGCATGTTGCATCCATGCAATATGAGATATGAAACATGAAGCAGTATACACAGACAAGTCTCATGCAAGCAATCACATCTCACACTTGAACACTGGTTTATTATGAAAGGATTTGAGAGATTCTTTGATAAGTGCTCTACTTATCTTTGCATCCTGTAACGTAAAACCAGGCCCCCACCTGCCCATGCAATCTTTTCTATCACTCTATTAACCACAAATGTCAGTGTGTGTGTTTGAGTGAGAGAACAAAAGATATGAAGGCTAAAGGTAGAGGATGGGACTCCTGGTCTACATTTTTTTTAGTCCTTTCTCTCGCCTATCTCAGCCATCACACACCTGCCAAATTTGACAGCTGATTACAAGCATACGTGCCTCAGCAGAGAAGAACTCACTCTGTGCTATTATTCCGAGACCATACTCCATTTAAAAAACCACTGGTCTCAGGTTGATATTAAGGGGCTTATCAGGAGTTTAGACAGTGGTTAACCAAACATTAACCACTGTCCTGTAAACATGGCCTTAATGACAGGGTAGATTGAGTCCCTGAGGACAAACACAGTCAGTTTCACAATGAGATGTAAGCCTTGGGTATCACTGATTAAAACTTTGCGGAAGTGATGAGGTCTGCTGGATGCCCTTCTAGACAGAGAGACCCCTTTTCATTTATATATCAAACCTCAGAATTAATATATTTGCTTTGCTATTCATGCAGATATGTCATTTGTGTGTTTTAACTGAGACAGGTTTCACATCTACTATTTCATGATTTATTGCTGCTTTTAAAATGGAGTAAAATTGTCTGCTGCAAGGGGAGAGAGGAAAAGATGCAACATGAAAAACTGTGAAATCTGTGGTTGGTGTGCATCTATAGCTGGAGCACGTGTTGTTCACTGTGGTGAGGTTGTGCGAGAACTTGTGCACACTGTAATGTAAAATGTAAAGGGCAACTTCACTTATTACAAAGCATCCTGAGTTACATGCCACAATTCATTTTAACGCTATAATGGGCTACATTACAGCTGTAAGTAGATGAGTACATTCTAAGTGTTAATTAATGAACAGTAGTTGATAACTTGAAAACTTACTTTATGTCATTTAGTGTGGCAAAATAGTGGGCGTGGGTAGCCACGCATTTCTGTGTGATGGACGTCTCCTTTTGTTATTATGTCTTTAATCACTATTAGTGTATAGAATAAAAGTTTGATGTTTTCAATACTTGGCTGTGCAGAACAAAAGGAAGTAGATGTGCTACTGTTGATGAAAGTTAATATTACTTGAACGTCCTATCGTGCTTAAATTGTTACATTATGTACAAATCAATGATTGTTGATGCATTAAGTGATTCATTTTAATTTACATAAGTATATTTTGTTATTGGTTTTTCCTGTTTTTACAGGCATACTGTGAAATATTGACACAAAATGTGGAATAATCTTCATCTACAAGGATTCCCACAGAAAGAGCTCAGGATTACTCAACAGCCTCTTTCTGCACCAAAAGGACAAGACAGAGGGTTTTAGGTGTAAACATGAAGGTCTGTTTCAACCTGCCCCATGGCCCATAGTCTCCAGACACAGTCTAGTGGGAGGATAGGTTTCGACTGACAAGTCTGAGCGAAAGTAGAGGAAAACGAGGTGTGTGAACAGGGCATGTGTTTTGTGGGTATATGAACTCTGCACAGTGTGTGGTTTTTCTCATTTGCGTTATTTGACCAAAACTGTTCAAAGTGAAATTCAACATAAATTTTGAAACTGATGATGACATTCCTGATTTGCACAAGCAGGTTTTGCAACTATAGGTTACCGTATGTCACATAGCTCTTAACGCCCATATCATACACAAATCATAATTTAAAGGACAGCAGAGAATAAAAATAATTGAGTTTTCATTCAGTTCTCTGTATTCACAGACTGTATTCATATTCTCTTTACTCACCTATGTCATGTTCCATTTTCAATATAGTGTAGTGCAATAGTGTGATCTCTTGCTTTTACACAAATTATGCTTAGCTAATAAAAACCAAATATTTAAACTCCACCGCCACATTTGTTTTTTCTTTTAGAACCACCCCGTACGTCTATTAACTCAGTACTCAGAAACTCAGTACTCTCATTTTGTTGCTATATCCTTGATTCCACAGTGGACCTAAGCCAATGCCTAGTAAGTAGAGCCAGGTAGTATTTGAATAAACTGCTAGACTATGTAGTTCATAGCATCCAGTGACTGGTACAGTACGTGTTTCAATTTGCATGAGACAGTAATACCCCAAAGCTTTTTAATACAGGAAATCTGAGATTTTATTCAGTCTGGCAGAGATGCGTGACCTCCAGTGAAGATAGTAGATAATACTCTATATAGACATCACCATATTGCCCCCCAGTGGACAAATGCCATGTCCCCATAGCATGTCTGCTCTCTGCTTTCTGGTGATATTTAAGTATCAAAGGAAAAGCATGTAATACAGAATAATGTCTCTGGTGAGTGTTATACTATTACTTTTTACATCACTGGGTGAACAAAACTGACAAAAACACAATTACATTGTACATTACAAGCAACTGTATTATATAATACTTATGATATACAATACATCAGTCTGCTTGATGCTGGTGTTGCAAATGTAATTTCAGTGTGCACCGTCACTGCTTTAAACGACTTTGTTCCAAGCAGCACATGCTGCAAATTGATCCAGATAAATACACAGAAACGACCTTTAATAGGCCCCGCCCCGTGATGACGCGTCGTTGTTTGGCCTGTGACGCTGCTTGTACACGTAGCCTAGTAGGATGTGTTCATTGAAGATGGTGGCGGTGTGTCAGACTCGCTGTCCTGGACATTTGTAAGAATTTATTTATTTCTGTACACATTTCTGACATTCGGTAAGAGTAAATATGTACAATCAATAACAGTGTTTGACTCTTAATGTTTTAATCTGCGGTCAGTAACCGGGATCAAACTGTTATCCTTTGAGTTAGCATAGGCTAGTTAGCCAGGAATGCTAACTAAGCACCAGTGCTAACGTTAGCCGACCAGGCAGTGAACCTGTTAAATTGGAGATCGAGCTGTAATTGCTCGGTGTGCGCCTCTGCCTGTGTTGAGTGTGTAAGAAAAGAATAAGATGATCGTTTTCGGGCAGTCTGAGGAAGTCTCGGCTTCCGGAGACTTTGGATCATGTCAGTGTTTTTGCGTTGAGGACGATGTAACTACAGCAGGGTAGCGTTACCGTTAGCTGTTTGGCCGTGCCCTCCGGACCTTTCCTCAGAGTCAGCTGCAACACTAACTTAGCCTGCTGCAGGTTGGATTTCAACAAGTCGTCCCCGCATGTCTGAGGTTTAAGTTGACTTTACTTTGTCAGAAGCATGTCAGAGGCAGTGGCGCTAGCTGGGCAGCCGGGTGCGCTTGGAACATCCGGGTTCACGGTCAAACAGCCTCCTTTGCCTACTAGCTCGGTCTGTTGTTGATGTTCTTGTTTAATATTTCAAATAGTGTCAGTCACTGTTAGTTCCCACTCACAGACCCACAGTCTGTATCCGATGTTAATATAACCCCATCAGGGCACAGTCAGCAGTCTTACAGTCCTATGTTTTGTATTTATGACATATATCGAAGTTTGGCCCTTTAATAATGTTTTTTTTTGTTTAGTGAAAGCAACAAAGCTGCAAAATGCAGGTGTTAGGAGCAGGACTCCATCACTTGTTAACGGGAGCACGTTTCTGTTTAGAAAAGTTCAGTAGTAAGATCAGTGCTCCCTTTGTCTTAGCAGATTAGCTCTTCACCTCCTACTCCACACACATTTAAATGACCTACTGGCAAAGTTGGTAAAGAATTTCTGATTGAAGCAGCTGCACCTACAATTATAGTTACTGAGATTTTTGCATAAATCAATCTAAGTCAATATATTTTCATCTTTCATTTATTTCTTTTTTTTGTTTTTCATGTTTCCTTCTGTGCATTTACATGATTGTCTTTCATGTATTTATTTGAATAAGATAAGCATCAAGTTTTGTAAATACAATTATTTCAGTCTGATATGAAATGAATTGTATTTGTTCAGCTGTGTTCTACTCAATATAGTACTCTATTTATTTATCTTTGAAAACGTCTTGGCTTTGCTGTAGAAATTGCCACGTTGTATCCACACATTCAAATAGATTCATAGACTAGTACACAAATAAAGGTGTGGCTAAGTCCATCACTGAGGTATGGGTAACCTTTTGTTTACCACACCTTCTTTTCTTTACCCAGCTTTGCTTGACTTCACTCTCTTCAGTGACATCTACTAGAGTCCCGTGGTCCTTGGACCTGTTAGCTCTGCAGCCATGCAGCCCCCTCCATGGACTGGACCTCCAGGAGCCTCTGGCCCTCCTCCCCCTTCTGGGGCCAATATGTTCCGCCGAACCAGGCCTTACAAGCATACAGCAGCAGCTACTGCCACAGTCCCACCCAATATTCAACCCATGACAGACCCTTTTGCTTTTGTTAGAGCTCCTCCACCAGTGGTTGCTGGTGGCCTCCCAACAATACCAAACAACAACCCTCCACCTACGCAAGCACCACTTAACAGCATGTACTCTCAGGCTGGTGGAGGGCTGCCTCCACAACCACAGACACTGGAGGATGTCCCAGCAGCTCCTCCTGGTCCCCCATCTTCTACTGTGGCAGGAGTGACTCTGTTTAACCCTAACAATACAGTATCCTCTGGAGTTTTCTCAGCACCAAGTGCTGCAGGATATGCATCCTCCCATACTGAACAGGGCTACTTTAATTCAAGAGAACAGACAGCATCCATGGCTACAGAGACACCACCTGTGGCCTTAGCCCCACCACCTAGTCAGACAGCTTTTAACCAGGACTTTCAAGGACAGCCAGTTCCTCAGCCTGGACCCTTCCAGCCAGTTCCTCCCACCACCTCCTCTACCCAGTGGGTCCCTGATCAAGGAAGTCGCCCTCCATCAGTTCAGAACTACTTTCAGCCTACTAGTGATCCTCCACCACAGCCTTTTAATATACCTCCACAGACCCAAACATACTCTTCCCACACCCCATCACCTCATCACCACATCCCCACCCCTCCTACACAACCTGGACTATCCCAAATCCAGGCTCCCCTTCCTCCTCAGAATCCTGTAAAGGCTCCTAGTTCCCAATGGCCTGACTCAAATGCTCCCCAACATCATGCTTCCCACTACCAAACTCCAAGCTATTTCAGTCAGAGCTCTGGCCCACAGGACTGGTTCAGCCCACCTTCACAGGACTCAGGCTACCACCAAATTGGGAGTAACCTGGGCCATCCTCAGTTCCAGCCTGACTCTGCAGGAACTCAACATGCGTCGAACACTGGCCTTGAGCCTATTCCTCCCCCAGCCCCAGTGCCATACACTCAGGAGTCTGGTACACTCTCAATGTTCTTCAAAAACAACGATGTGGAAAATGAGGAAACACTGGCTGGTGACAGAAGTAAGGCAGTGAATGGGGTTCCTGGAGCATTTCAGCATCACAACCTGCAAGCTCACAGTGGCCATGCAGATGTTCCTTCAGATTATCAAGGAGCTTCTGTTCAAGATCATTCACATGTACCGTACATGTACGATGGCAATCATGCAACACAGCGAAATGCGCAGAAGCCCCCTGATTCCCAGTACGACCATGTGGAGAATTTGGAATGTGTCCCAAACCAAGAAGTATTACCTAGTGAAATCCATGGCAGTCCTGCTGCTACTGCAGCCCATGGAGTAGACCAGTTTGAAACTGGCCCTAACCTAGAGACCCCAGACTCTATTCCAAGACCCATGAGATCTGCCAGTGTGTCATCCAACTATAGCAATATGAGCCATGGAAGTGGAACTGGCACTCGTCGGCATCAGGGAGTCATAGGTACATTTATTCAGCAGGAAAGCCCTCATCTCACTGACGATGCTAATGTGTCTGCTGCAACAGGAGGGTACTTTGAACAGATTGACACTTCTCCAGCTGGAGATACAGTTGCACAACAGAGTTCACTGGAGCAAATGTGGCTTCCCACACCTAGTCCTCCCAAACCAACGGGTATCTTTCAGGCCAGTGCTAACAGTTCTTTTGAACCTGTTCGCTCACATGGGGTAGGAGTGCGCCCTGCTGAAGTTGATATGGCTAAAATTGTAGCAGAAGGAGGTGCAGATTCTACACCCGGCAACCTGGAGCTGCCACCAGATAATATGGAAAATATTTTTGGCCCTGGGCACCCCTTGCCTGCTGGAGCTGGAAGTGGTGTACCTCATCTGACACATCCGGTTGTTCATTCTCACTCTCGGCCTTCATCCCGTGCTTATGGGGCCAATCGGCCATGCGAGAGCCCTGCCACTACTCTATGGGCTCAAAACGATCCTACTAGCTTAAGCTCTAACATCCTTCTAGCCCCTGCTGCCCCGACAGTCCTTGCCCCTTTAAGAGAGCCCAGTGCTGATGTCATCCAACCTCCAGAGGATGGTCCACTGGACCTTCAGCCCTCCCAGAGAGTCCAGCCAACCTCACAACAGCTCTCAGAGAACTTAGAGAACCCACCAAAGGTGAGTGAGGCAGAAGCAGGTAACTCTCAAGGCAACCTGGGATATGCGTCTCTTCTGGTTTCGGAGTCACTCCATCAGCCTGTTTTGATTGCCCCACCTGTGTCAAGTTACAGTGTGATTCCTCCGAATATTCCTGCTCAAACAGTCAGTCAAAGTAGCCTTAGGGATACTAGCCCAGCTGTGAAATCACTCACACAGGAGCAGGGTGCCAGTATCTCCCAACCACCTTCTGTAACCCCTAATCTCAATCCGCTGCTTGCCCTTGGACCAATAAACAACAGTTCTATAGCCTCTATTCACGGTCCACTTAATCTGACCCGAGACAACACAGAAGCAGCACCATCAGAAATCTTATCTCCACTTCAGTCTCAGCCAGTCCAACCTTGTCTTTCAAAGGGCCAATCACTGGGTGGAGACAGCCACTCTGCTCTGCAAGTTAATCCACCTTCTTCTCTTGTGACTACTACTGTCTCCAATCATAATCAGCCATCAAATTATGAACTGCTTGACTTTTCTATGCACCAATCACAAACCCCAAACCAAGCATCTGGCCATCCTTCCTCTCTTCATGAGTCTCCACAGTCTAGTAATGGATTTTACCTACAGGTCACCAAAGATGCACAACAGGGGGTAAGAATGGAAGGCAACGCCCCAGTCCAGAGCCCAGCCTTTTCATCTACCACACAGGTACTGCCAGCAGCCTGCCAAGCAGCTGCAAGCACCCAGCCACCACCAACCGAACCTCCCAAGACATCAGATTCTCAGTCCACGCTGCAGGGACAAGGTGATGCTCCTGCTGTTTCGGTCAGTGGAGCACAACCCTCCCAAGGCGAGAATCCAACTTCAGCACAGGGGCCTGCTGCAGGAAGTGCTCCTCCTCCTGCCACTGCATACCCACCAGGGCCTGGAGGACCAGTTCCACCAGGGCCTGGAGGACCAGTTCCACCACTAGGGCCTGGAGGACCAGTTCCACCACTAGGGCCTGGAGGACCAGTTCCTCCAGGGGCTTCCCAGGCACCTCCACCTAATTCCTCTGCTGGCAGCCAGCAAGTCTATGGTCCCCCTCCTGGGTACATGTATGGTGGCTATTATGGTAATTATGCAGAATACCCTGATAGCAGAGCACCTTATGTTCCTGACCAGTACCCACATCCACCTGGGGATCCTAGAGCGCAGCAATATTATCACGTATGTGGAGGTTATTTTAGCTAGCTCTTCATCTGCTCTGTTTTTTTGTAAAGGTGTACTACAGTGTCAATGTTATTGTCTCTCAGGATGGTCCATACAGGGGCAGAGTAGATCCTTGGTATGGCAGATATGATGGGCAGAACCCAGCTTATCGTGATCCAAACTACCAATACAGAGAGCCTCAGCCAGACCGACCCAGCTCCAGAACCAGTCAGTACTCTGACAGACCCTCGTCTAGGTGAGTGAAACTGTTTCTTAGTTTTACACCATCATTTACATGGATGTACTACATTTAAAGTCATTTGTTTCAGTCATTAATTTGTTTGTGCAGGTTTTTATAGATGTTCAGTTGTTTCTTACCTTGACCTCTAAATATTAGCTTTTGTTTGCTTTCCCCCACAGACAAGGCTATCCTGATGATTACCACCGAGCAAACCAAAGTGCCTATAATGAATATTATTCAGATTACACCAAGAACTATGATTACAGAGGTATGATGCACAGAGTTGAAAGCTGTAGTTGCTTACTGGTATGAATTTGGAAGCACTTTTCCCTTTGGGTTCACTGAATTGTTGTTTAAATTAATGTGTTCACAAAACACAAGAGTCCTCTTGTGTATATAAATCTTCACATGAACCTCCCTCTTTTTCTTTCCATACTTTCTCTGGGAAGGATATAACTATGGACAGTATGACCCTCGATACAGAGGATACTATGATCAGTCCTACTGGTCTGCTTATGATGACAGCTACAGAGGCAGAGACAACTATTATAATCCACAAATGTATCCTGCCAGGTATGCAGAGACAATTTGTACACTTCTCTGCCTAAATTGCAAAATTTTTGTTAGATCTCTGTATAATGCCATGCTTCTTTATGGTGTGCACTGCTCTCCCAGGAAAGATGGCTATGATGACCAGTGGCGATACTGTCCTGGTTATGATGCCAGTTTTGATGATGATTACCATCGTCGTGGAGAAATGTATGGCGATGAGTTTGACCGACGCAGCATCCACAGCGAGCAGTCGGCACACAGTGTGCACAGCTCTCACAGCCACCACAGCAGGCGAAGCAGCTTCAGTTCACGTTCACAGCAGGTAAATGATTTATGCTGTGGGTATTATCACCTGTTACTATTATCTGGCTAAACCTCAGTACCAGGCCTCTCACAGGCTGAACCACCAATGAACTTGTTTTAGATTGCAGTTTGCAGTGCAGCTGATTTTAGGTAAAAAGCTTTCAGGCAACGCTCCTGGCACACAACACATTTATAAATGCACAAGCAAACACATAACCTGTTGTTCTGAAAACACAAATGTATGTTTGTGAACTTTCCTGTGAGGTTTCAGGTGTTATTCTTTCACAACTGCTGAGTCTGCTTATAGCATGACCCTGGACTTATACCAGACTCCTTTAAAACTGGGCCAGACTTTGCAATGTTGACACAGAGACAACTTTTTTTGTTTTCTGTTGACATTAGAGGTGTTTACGTGGCCATTATATTTTTTGCACTTGATCGGTGTTTGTCTTCTTATTTGATAATTACCTCTGTTTGTCTTCTCTCACTGCAGAGCCAGGTATACAGGAGTCAGCCTGATTTAGTGTCAGCAGTTTATGACAACACAGCATCCACACTGGCTGTGGACTACTCATATGGACAGTACCCAAACCCAGCTGATGCTTCCCAGAGCTACAACCAGTACGTCTATCCTTCTGAGTACCCTGCAGACAGCACCTGGGTCGCCTCTGAGCAGCGTAAGAAGACAATCCTCATATATAGACAGCTTGCATGTTTAAGCATGGACACAATTGTTAAACAGGATCTTTATGAGAGTTTAATCAAATGGTCTTGGTCTGATTAATTTCTCTTTTAGCCCCTCCTCGTCCTGCAACCCCAGAGAAGTTCACCATACCCCACCGCTGTGCCCGCTTTGGACCTGGTGGTCACTTGGTCCAAGTTCTGCCCAACCTACCCTCAGCGGGACAGCCTGCTCTCGTTGATATCCACAGCATGGAGGTGCGTTTTTGTCTTAGTGTTGCTAAACTTAACTCTATCCATAAGAACATGCTAGAACAAATATAACTTGCATTACTTTGGGTCAAACAGTTTAGCAGTTAAGGCTGTATCAAGTAGTACAAATCACACTTGTTTGTGCAGACCATGCTGCAGGATACCCCGGATCAGGCAGAGCTACGAGCCTTTCCTGGGCCACTTGTGAAGTAAGTGGAATTTGCTGACAATAAGAATAGAGAATATCACCAAACATATCCATTAATGCTTTGCCAATATTAGTATGACTAGTCCCTGCTAACCCTCGTCACTTCTTGTGTTCTGTCTAGGGAAGAGACCCATAAGGTAGATGTCATCAAGTTCTCCCAGAACAAAGCACTGGAGTGTTCTCGGGACAACAGCCTCCTGGACAAAGACTCTGCCCGCCTGCTCTGGGACTTCATTGTGCTGCTCTGTAGGCAGAATGGGGTACGTGTGTGCATACGTAACAGGGAATTAAAAGCAGCAATGTGACTTTGCATATTTGATTTAAACAACTTTCTCATAATCGCACACTGTTTCTTAAGACTGTGGTAGGCACGGACATCGCTGACCTTTTGCTAAAGGAGCACCGCTCTGTGTGGCTACCGGGCAAGAGTCCTAATGAAGCCAACTTAATTGATTTTAACAATGAACCACTGGCACGGGCTGAGGAAGAGCCAGGAGCTGGACCACTCTCTCTGCTATCTGACACTTTCATGATAGTCCCAGAGAATGTTGGCAAGGAAACAGAGCGCTTCAGGGAGCTGCTGCTATTTGGTCGCAAGAAGGTGAGGAATACCTTAATCTGTGTTGTTGTCGTTTCATTTAACTAGTATTTTGTGAAATCTGAAGTGAGTTCCACTTTGTGTGTGGAATAGGATGCACTAGAAGCAGCTATGAAAGGAGGCCTGTGGGGCCACGCCCTGCTGTTGGCCAGCAAGATGGACAACAGGACACATGCACGTGTCATGACAAGGTAAAGTACCCGAGATGTGAGATGAGGCTGTCCATCATAAATTAGGTTAAACCTTTATTTTGTGAATTTTAAGGATCAGATTATTTACACATGTATGTTGTTTGTTGTTTAGGTTTGCCAATAGTTTGCCCATCAATGACCCTCTACAGACGGTGTACCAGTTGATGTCAGGAAGGATGCCTGCATCTGCCACTGTAAGTATTGCTTTGGGCTTCTTGTTTTCAGCCCTTGTTATTGTTCAGAATATTTTGGAAATGTGTTTTCAGTTCAGCAGGCTTGTGTCTTCTGTGGCCACTTCAGCTGAGACATTTCTTGTGTTCATGTAGTGCTGTGGAGAGGAGAAGTGGGGTGACTGGCGCCCTCACCTGGCCATGGTGTTGTCTAATCTCACACAAACCCTGGACCTGGATACTCGCACCATCACTACCATGGGTGACACTCTCGGTAGGATTGCATCAAAATGGCTAAACAGCATTTTCATTCTTCAGCATAACAAACATGTTACTTCACATTCTGTCTCCACTCATTTTTTGTGCTGTGGCAGCTTCCAAGGGGCTGGTTGATGCTGCACACTTCTGCTACTTGATGGCTCAGGTTGGACTGGGTATTTTCACAAAGAAGAGCACCAAGATGGTTCTGATTGGCTCCAACCACAGGTTAGAGACAGTTAAACACACACTGCTGAAGTGAACCTTTACGGTCTGACAGTTGGAACAAGAGATGCCACACATATAATGTATCTTTGTCTTCACCACAGTTTGTCCTTTTACCAATTTGCGACCAATGAAGCTATTCAGAGGACTGAGGCCTATGAGTATGCTCAGTCTCTAGGCTCCCAGCCCTGCTCACTGCCCAATTTCCAGGTAGGTTTTCTTTTGCATTAACTGATTATTGAATAAACTAACAAAGGAACATTTAGTCTCATGTACAGGTATCCTGAAATCTTTCTTTGTCAAAGCATGTTTATGATGTCCATTGTGGTGATACTACTGAGGAACACCACTGTTGTCTGCTCTGTGTTGTCTCGTTAGGTTTTCAAATTGATCTATGCATGCCGTTTGGCTGAAGCAGGTCTGAGTGCTCAAGCCTTCCACTACTGTGAAGTTATCTCTAAGACTGTCCTCATGCAACCTTCCTACTACTCTCCAGTTTTCATATGCCAACTGATACAGGTATGAACTCACTCTCCTCTTTTCTTTTGTACCTCCTTTCTTCAGTTATTATAGATATCAGACATCAGTTTCTGCATCCTGCATTTCATTTTATGCTGTTTGTTGACAGATGTGTGAAAAGCTGCGATTCTTTGATCCACAACTGAAGGAGAGGCCTGAGCAGGAGTTGTTCAATGAGCCTGAATGGCTGATTCACCTCAGACAGCTAGATGGACAGATCAGGGTGAGGAGGGGAACATTTATTCCTAGTTTATGTGCTTCAAGTACGAACAAAGACATTTCAAAATAAAGCAGTTTGTTTTAGTATTCAGCATAATACATGATAATGTAATATATGTGCTATAATTCAGATGTTGGTCAAGAATAAAGTATTTGGTCACTTTAAATTTAAAAAGATTTCAAAAGACAGTTGGTATAAATTTTATGTTTGGAGTATTAATTCAAATTTTTAATAAGAATCTTATAGTGACAATAGTGGAAAAATTACATACCTGGTAATTAGTACCCATTAAACAATTGTTTACTTTGGGTCTTTTTGTAGATGGGGGTCATTACATATAGTGCAGACAGAACAACTCCTACACAGTTTCAGTGCAGCACCCCCAGCTCTGACTTGGACCAGCCCAGTCCAGTTGAACCTTATATCCCACTGGAGGGGGATGGCCCCACCCCTGACAACGCACTAATGAGCTCATTACCAGCTGGACCTCCAGTACAGGGAATACACCTGATGCCTCCAGGTGTGTGTTCAAGCTTCTGATGGTCTCCTCTAGCAAAGAATGTTGATATAAAATACATCATATCTCACCTCTTCTGATTTATTTCAGCTCCCATCTCCAGCATCCACAAAGACGAAATGGCCCCACCTCAGCCTTTACCCCCTAATGACATTCCTACATACTACCCAGTACCCCAGACTGGTCTACCAGGTCCCATCTCAAGCTACCCTCCACAGGACCCTAACTTTGCCCCTCCTCCCTTCCACCCTCAACCTGAGCAGTCAGGCATGTATTCAGCTGCCCATCAGCAGCCATGTCCCCCACCTCTTCAAGTGGGCCAAATGTCACCACACATGACCCCTCAGGTGCCACATTCACCTGTGCAAATGAATCACCCGCCTCAGCTCGTGCCTCCTTCTCCTGGGCATATGCCGCTGCAGGCTTCACCAGATATGCAGACTGCTCAACCAATATCATCCTCTCCACCCAGAAGAAGCTCCATCACACCACAGATGGACTTTTACGACCGCATGGCTCACATGGTCAGTTTTTTTTTTTTTGTTGTTTTTTTTTTTAAACAAAGTCTTAATTCTTATCATAATTTTAAAATGACTTTCATTCTGTGTTTGTGCCCACATTTTTACTGTGTTTTCTTCATTACTTGTAACACTGCAGGGTCCTGGGAGGAGATCAAGGACTACTTCACAATCATCAATACATATGGTGTGTTTGTATTTACTTGGACAGTTTGCCTGGACAAAGCAGTAGAGAAATGAAAGAACTTTTTTATTTTGTCCTTTATTTATATGAAGGACAGATAAAATATATAGTTGTATCCTCAAAGCCACACCATGATTGATTACCAGCATATGTGGCCAAGAATTTTACCACGAAGGAAAGGTGTATATACAATACATTATTTTTTACCTCTGTTTTCTGGCTTACAGGATCCAGGACGGCGTTCACGTACCACCTCTGAGTCTTCTACTCACTCTGGAGGAAGAGAGCGCAGCAACTCTGCCATCAAGCAGGCCTCTCCGCCTCCACCTTCGATTCCTGAACAGCCCCACAAAGAAGAGGCCAAGAAAGTCAAGAAAGACTCACCGAAAAAGGTTCATATTCACACATAAGCGATCAGAGTTTTAATCTGTGATCCTATAATGTTCACTAGTATTCAGGGCAGTTTTTTTCCTTTCTTTCAAGCAGAGTGGTGGTGGTGGTGGCTGGCTGACATGGTTCTCAAGGAAGGGGAAGAATGAGGCTCACTTGCCCGATGACAAAAACAAATCCGTAAGTTACAGCCTTAGAGGTGTAGGAGGTATTCATCTGTATTTTGTAAATCACCAAAGCTGATAAGAGCATACTGTTTTATTGTCAGATTGTGTGGGATGAAAAGAAGCAGAGATGGGTCGACTTGAATGAGCCTGAAGAGGAGGTTTGTGACAGTTTTGAGCTTAGTCTGTAAGGCCGAATTGCATTTTTAAACAGCAACTTAAAACTGAAAGCTTTATCGGTCAATCAGTTTTTATATTTGGGTTTCTTATAATCTGTCAGAGTAAGCCCCCTCCGCCACCTCCCTCTGGCTTCCCCAAGATGTCTCAGATGCCCCAGATGCCCAGTCCCGGAGGACCTCCTGCACCCCCAAATAGTGGTCCCCCTGTCAACATGTTCTCCAGGAAGGCAGGTGAGATGAGCCTCATTCGCTGTGGCTGTTGGCTGCACAAGCACCTTACATGAAAAGAGCACCTGTCAAGTTGAACAACAAATTGGAGAAAAAGTAATCAAGGATGCACTGCATGATAACTGTCAAACAAATTAGACAGTTTGATCTGTTGTTTTGCCACTTAGATGCGATTTTGTCTTCTCAGGCACAAAGAGCAGATACGTAGATGTTCTGAACCCCAGTAGAACCGCTAAACCAGGTGGATTAGCCCCTGCTCCGATGGACATCTTTGCTCCACTGGCGCCGATGCCCATGCCCACTAACCTGTTTGTGCCTAGTTCAGGTGTGTGTCATGTTTAAGATAAAAATGTTATGTCAGCAAGCGAGGTACTCTTTTTTTTGTTGTTGTTGATGTTGTAAGTAATGCAGTATTTTTATCTTTCTCTGCATGTAGCTCCTGACAATCAACAACCTCTGGAGGGCAGTGAAGGAGGAAACCAGGAGCAGAATTCCCCCAACACAGGCACTGCACCACAGGTACCTAAAAAACATTTCACACTGTTGCTGTGATGCTGATAACACATTGTGGATTCAGAAACTGCATAACATAAATGGCAATTTAGCCACTCATCAGGTGAAGCTCTTCTCATCCAGATTCTCTTCTTTTGCACTTTAATTTGTCCAGATGTTCAACCCGACATTGTTACCACCTGCTCCTGAAGGTCCTCCTGTGCCTGAGGGCTCACAGTCCGGGGAGGTAAGCCAGATTGTTTCTGTCAGCTGCTGCTGTAGCTGCCATAGCTCCATCATGCCACCACTGAAACATGATGCCTGACACCTAACAGCTAGTGTGTGCTGTTTGCTTATACGTACAGATAAAATTAATGTAAGGATGGTGTATTGAAGTACATGGAAGTGCATGCGTGTTAGGACTCTTTCATCATAATCCTGTTAAATACAAAATGTGGTGTTTCTGTTCTGTATGCTGTTATAATCTAATTCTTCCCATGTCTGTTTTTTCAAGAGTTTTCATAATTTTCTAACACTGATTTGTTTATTTTCATTCTGAACTGGTGGATAGTGGAGACGGAGCTAATCCAATGCATGGGATGTTATTAATATGTTTATATATTTATTTATTTATTTTCGTGAATCTACTCTTTATTTCCCTCCTGCTGTCTTTAGCTCTCACGTTCTAGCTCAATGAGTTCTTTATCACGTGAAGTGAGTCAGCATTTAAACCAGGTACATCTAGCTGGGCCCCAAATGGTCCACTCTGAACCCCCCACCCGCTCACCCACCTGGCTCACATTACTAGTAGCACGCTTCACCATTTGCACCTGAAGCTTTGCCTCCCATCCAAACCAAGATGTCTGCCTGCTCATCTGCCAACTGTTTCCAGCATCACTTAACTCTCTCTGTTATTAACAACCAAGTGACTGTAATGAAGGACCTTATATTAAGCTGTGCCAGCAGCAATGACTCTCATGGAGAGTCCCCCCCCCTCTGAGAATGAATTCTTATAATTTCCCCTCTACTCTCTGTCTGGCCCCATTCCATACTTCGGTTTATGACCAAATGCTTGCAAATATAATGAGCTCCATCAGTTGAAGCTGAACCTTCAGCGTTAAAGCAAAGCAGAATACACCCCCACAGAGCTGCTAATGTGGCTGCAGACTGTTTAGTCCTGTTTAAACTGGTGAACCTGAGAGTCTCTGGGTACTTGGTTTCAAAGATCAGAGAGCAAAGCATGCTAGAGACAGTTGCAGGATAACTCCCTTGCCTCTTGGCATGGATGCACATTGCTTGGTTAACCCATCATTAAGCTTGCATGCTTACTAAAATAAGTAATGTGATGCTGCCTCACTCTGGATTCTGTGCCATTACTTTTCAATGTTGCTTTTGTTTTATATTGTTGTAAAAACATTGTGTGACATTGGGAGTGAGTCCTCTGGCTCTGCCTGTAGAAGTAGTGAGATAGTGACCCTGCACACACTGTAGTAACTTGGTTCTTCCTTTGTAGAATCATCCTTCCCAGGGAGCTCCACCCACAGGAGGCGTCACTTTTTACAACCCGGCACAGTTTCCACAGGTGGGGAAAAAATTTAAAGGATCCAGGTAAAAGGTCCTTTACTTACCTGTACTACTTTAATTATTCATCTTTCCATTTTGTTATTTTTGTTCCTTTGCCTAGATGAACGCACCTTCGGGAGGTGGACTCCGCGCTGGTCGTTTGGGCGGTCAACGCCAGTACCCAGTGTTGAAGTAAACATCATCTTGTGGAGAGATTGTGTAAACAGACTTGTTGGATAGAGTGATATACTACCTGGAAGTAAATGAAGCACATGGACATACTGCTCTCTGTCTTAAGGACCCTCCTTTTTGCTCGCATCTATGAAGAACATAATCAGTCCTCATCATACTGGTCTTTGTCAAACAACTAAACCACTCTGTCTACTTCTTTAGTTCAGTCGTTGTCGCCAGTTTTAACAGGCATAGTGTCTCTTTGAAGGGCTTATCAGTACATCCAAAACATAAAACAGGTGTAATGTTTCCACACATATAAGTGTATCCATGGATGCCTTCATACACATCCTGTATGATAATCTAGGTATAATTTAGTGTACAATAAATACGTTGCTCAATTAAGCAGTCCAGCTTTCTGTCAATTGCAACACTGTCAACAGAATGATTGGATCAGGCCCTGTTTCAGGCTCCCTCTGTGTCTAAAGTCTAATCTCCATATCTGATGACTGTATGTGTGGTGGATAGAAAGAAAGTGGCACCTTTTAAATTTTATGTTATATTGGGACACGTATGCGCTTTTACAGTTCTTCAGTGTTCTGTCACTTGGAGATAGTGGTGTTGGCGAGAATGAAATGTCAGTAGTTTGTTTGCTGTGTTTGCTTTTGTTCAGTCACCCTCCAGTAAAGGAGTGATGCTGGATGACACTTGTAATGGCTTCACAACCTAAGAGTTGGAGAAAGCCTGCAGTGTTATGTTGCTGCTCATTTCAGATATTTATTTAAATGTTCTCCTGCCCATCAACAATGCTTCACTTTAAAGATGCGTCAGAGGCTTTTGTCCAAGTTAGGCTTCAGTTTCTTCTACAAGAAATTTGGCATTACAGACAATATGAGGGGTAGGAATTTTAAACATCGCTAAAAATAAATCTATCCAAATATTTGTATATGAGATTGTATTTATGAGATGTAGGCGTAATGGTATGTGCGAGTGTGTGGAGAGCAACTAATTTTTTTGCTGATTAGCTTTGACAAAATGCATTTATGATTCACCAGAGATGACATTAATTCATATTGTGGCCGCTTCAGCAGACAAATAAATCATTATCTAAATTGTGAAGTGAGAGCTAATTGTACTTTAAATACTTTCTTGTCATTTTAGTTTAGTGTTTTTTTTTTTTTTTTATTCAATGACTTGCCATCCAAAATGTTTGATTTAGAGATTTTGTAGTCATCAGGTTATGATTTTTAATTCCTCATGTAAAATTCTTGACACAAAACCATAAATACAAAAGATAAAACCCAAATAGTAATAAAGGTATTTTTGCGCTCTGTAGCACTTTGAAAGATGTCTACTGGTTTCGTTCATTGCGTTGCTGCTTATAAGTTCAGAAGTTTAATATCACAATAAATGAAATGCTGTAGCCAGGAGCGTAGAGCAGGAGAGGGTTAGAATTATATTTCAAGTTGACCTAATTTACATGCAAATTCAGATCAAAACTTGGCAGTGTTAAAACCCGAAATGTCATTTTGGAAAAGCTATTTCCACTGAAATGCTGTGTGATGGAAGAATACTAAATTCCTTTTGGTATGATTGGATTTCTTTATTATTATTGAGCTAAACATGATAACGTTTATCACGTTCATCTTAGTTTAACATGTTAGCATGCTAACATTTGGTAATTAACATTAAACGAACAAAATCTCATGGCATGATATCCACAGCAGCTCTCTGGATATTTTAACAGTAGCATGGCTGAAAGTATGGACTTTATATGATCTGCTGTATTTCCTGTTAGCACAAAATTTCACCACGTTACAATTCTGTCTTTAATACTGTATGACAAAAACCAAACATACATGTCCATCTGTAGTATGACTGTAGCCCCCCAGAGATAAATGATTAACACAGCATCACATACAGTATTTTCATTAAGCTATAACTATTCAGATGTCTTGTTGGAAGTTTGGCTTCCTATTGGAGCAATACTGACAAAAACTGAAAGACAGTATGTAGATAATTTTCAGTGTATTAATAAAGTGAGCACCTGTCTTAGAAAGGGCCAACATCAATTTCATTCAGCTAGAAAGGAGCTAATTAGGCTCCAGCTATTTACAGGTGGTCCAGTCAACTTGAACTCTTCACATTCCACTCAATAATCAGTATAAAATAAAGTTAGCTGGTTATGTAATAGGTATTACAATGATTTCATGAAGTGATGTGTCACTTCCTCCCAGCATTATATTATCTCAGGTCACCAAGGTCATTAATTAATGAGTTATTCAAGCACAGAGTTCAAGTGTCCAGTGCTGCTTGTGCTTTCTGAACAGCAACCTCCAGCATTGCGTGGTCACTGAGCACCTGTTGGAGAGCAGCTGGGTCCATCTCCAGTAGCATACCTACACACACAGATGCAGATACAAAGAATGATTGGCGATACAACCAAAATACATTATGCATGAGTTATGGGGTCTTAATCCTCATCTTACAAGGCACAGAAAGGTCAGTTATGTTTCCAAGGGGTGTCAGGTCACCTGTAATATCATTTGCATGAAGTGGATCCATCTCCTCCACTAGTGAAAAGAGCTTCTCTCCCAGCCTCTCTGTGTCATCAGTGTCTGACGAGTCACTGACATCTGTCTCTTCTACGTTCTGCCTGAAAGAAAACAGGAGAAACGGTTTCACAGTAATTCAGTCAGTGTTTCCTAGTTAATCTTCCACTATGTATATTTCATTGCAATAGGTTGTAAGGCTGAATGTTGGCTGGAGTGGAAATTTCTGAATATGTACTTTAAGAAGTAAAAGGAAATGGATGCATGCAAATGAGAATTATTTAAAAAGAGTTGGGGTGACATACTCTTTTACTGTCTTCAGGGCAAGGTTCACCTGCTCTTCTAGCAGTTTTGGATCTGAAAGAAGGTTTAAAACTGCCTCTTTGTGCTGCTCCAGAAGCATACCTATTGAAGAATTGGAAATATTATTTATTGATCATATATTGATTTGTATCTAAATTATAACAAGACAAAAACTAAGAGCCTAATGTTTGTCTGTCTCTATGTTGTTAGCCCTGTGATAGACTGGCGATCTGTCCAGGCTGTACTCTGCCTTTGCCCCAGTGTGAGCTGGAATTGGCTCCAGCCTCCTCACAACCCTGGATAGGAATAAGGGTGTAATGGATGATTGGCTATTCTGATGCTTTGAAAACAACATCATTGTCTGTCTGCTTTAGCTACAGTTCAGCTGTATGTGATGAAAACTGCACATGCAACTTAATACTTGCTTTGTTTCTAAGTGGTGTTACCGCACAAAGGGCTGATTACTAACCTGTGATTTTCTCTGAGTGTCCAGTGTTGTAAACATCCACCAACTCAAACAGCTGCTCCCCCAGAGAGTCGGAGGACACAGACCCATCATCTTCATCGTTACATGTCACCTTGCTGCAAATGATACGAGAATACAACATTTTAAAGATCTTCAATAGTCCAATATATTCTATGATGTCCTGTTTTTTTTTTTTTTTTTTTTTTTTTTTAAATATGCACATAGCTGTCCTATTTACCAAAATAATCTTCCTCCCACCCTTGTGCAGACATTTCCTTATTATTTCACAGAAAAAGTATTTCATAGATTAATGCTCTAGTTTACATTTGCTCTAGTTTACATAAAATATTTGCATCTAGTACCTACTTCACTCCTGTGTTGGGAATGCATCTGGCTCAGAAATGAGGACTTATGAGAGCCCACATAGTGTCAAACCAGCCTGTTTAGGATGATCGAGGGAGGACATCAGCAACATCTGCTGTACCTGGGCTCCTCTGGCAGCTGCAGTGCTCTGAGGGCTTTCTCCACAGCTGCAGTCAGCATGGCCTCGTCCTGCAGCATCTGGCTCAGGACTGGACCTGGCAGCTCCAGCAACATACCTGAGCACAGAGACAGGCTTGCAAATGTGCTTTGATGTAATGTTTTCAGCGTTGCTAGTAGGCTAAACTGTGTCTCTCTGCTTATTATGCCATAATGTGATTATATGTGTGTCTCCTCACCTGTGAGTTTTCCAGCAGTCTCTTTGTGCTTGGGGTATATCCGACTATACAGCTGCTCACCAAGTGTCTCCAAATCTTCTTCTTCATCCATGTTTGAGTCCTCACACTTTGATTGCACATGTCATATTACACCACAATAACATTGAAATGAGCCGTTTTACAAAATAATGGTCCTCATGGAGGGAGGATCCAGTTTCTAGAGTTGTTACGCTTCTTTTATTCTTAACCAGATTCTGTTTGTTGTCGCTCGAAATCCTTGCATGTTTTTTTTTTTAAATCAGTCTGAAGTTCGTTCAATTTGCAGGCAAACGCCGCGGCCGACTATTTCAGTCCAGCCAATAGCGAGCTAAGATACTGACAAGGGGTTTTCATTAGCCAATCAGATGCGTGGACATTGCACACAGCTGTTTCAGAAGTCAGGTGATTAACAGGACAACAAAAACAGTAAAATACGATAGCAGCACTCGATGTGTAAAATAAATATATTTATAATTAGTATTTTGTAAAATGCTGGATGTGCAACTTGCATAGTTGTACAACATTTTGTTGAAACGTATGGGGACGTTTTGTAGTGTAACGGCAGCGTTAGCTCTAACACATAGCCCATCATGCAGTGGCCAATTTGTTATTAGCTACGTTTCCAACCAGTATAAGGTTAGAAATAATATGAATTGTTAGGAGTGTGTCAAACACATGTTGGGTTATGTTGTGTAGACTTTAACTAAATAGCCAGCGAACTAACAACTAAAATCTAAAAGAAGTTGAAACAGTGTAATGAAAATACCACAGAGCATCTATTCTGTCCACCCTCACTGGGAAAAGCCCAAATGTGTGAAAATGTTATTTTCCTTTGGTGTGTGTCTACTGAGCAGGTATCCTGAGCTTAACTGATGGCAGCTGCTTGATGGTTTTTAATGTTACTGAGCAGTACACTGGGCTTTAGAAATAATGTGTAATATGTTATACTTCTCTTCATTTCAGCAGTGTGTATCAAAGCTGTAGCTGCCTCTGTCCTGTGATACAGTCAGGTGTGTTAAACTGATGTGATTTTTAAAATAGATCTTTCTTCTCGAGCATCGAGGATGAGTATGCAAAAGTAGCCGTTTTTTATCGCTGATAGGGGGAAGATGGCATTAAAAGCTTGTGCAGTAACTGAATTACTGGTTCTTAAAGATCGAATGTGTAAAACATCATTTACTTACATGTAATTTTCTTTCTTTGTTTCTTCTATTGATTCAAAGTTCAAGATTCAAAGTTGCTCAAGATCTACACACACAATGATTCCATGTTTGATACCAAACTTCTGACTCTTCTCAGGGCCTCTTCAGCTGGAACACTCTGCTGTTGAGATCTTGACAGTCAACAGACGATGGATCTGTCTTTGTCTCCCATACTGCATGCACCATTTCTTTCATCTACGTCATTTAACCAGGAATTCTCTTGATATACATTATGTCTTGCAAAAGAGGCCCGGTCATGAATATCAACATGAAGGAGAGTTAGATAACACACTATACATTATACACACAGTGTGAGTTATAGAGTGTACAGTAAAATCTTGTCTATGTAACAGAGATAAACTGTTCCTACCTGTTCTGACTGTGAACATTGTGTTATTATTGTGATTTAGGAAGTGTGTGGTTACAGCTCCCATTGTCAGACAATGTTAGCTGACTTAGCTGCACACCTGCCAGGGAACTGATGCACTTAACTGCAACTCTTCTTCATTAACAAAGGAAAGAAATCTCTGTTGTATGTTTACAATAGACAGTAACTTTGCTCCACATGGCAAATGAACAAACCACTGCTAAATTACATGCACTTTTTATGATGGGATTACACATATTGGCTCTGCAGTTACACTGCCTGACTGCATTGTTCATATCAACCCAATATTCCAATACAATCATGTTATAAATCGATATGGATTCATTCATACTGCTTATTAGATAATAGATACCTGGCCCTAAAATATTAATCTAAAAAATCTGGTCTGATAGTTACCAGAAACAAGAGAACCTCAACCTGTAATAATCTAAAACTGTACATTTATGTTGCAGGTTAAAACATCTGGCAGGGATCTACTCAAATTTTAACATCTGTAAACACGAGGCGCGGATTAATGACGTGAGGTTTTCACCGATTGGCGGCGGGAGATGTTCTTCCGCTGTGCCTGCGGAAAACTAGTACCCCATACAATGATAGGCGAGACTTGGTATGGCGTCAAAATACTTAAAAGAAAGAACTGCTATGAAGATAGAACGTATTATAGATATATGTTCTGTGTATATAAATGTAGGTTAGATGGTAGATGAATTATAAAGACCTAGCTGTATGTGCGCATTGATTTCAGACAGAAGCTCAGTAAAGCGGCTTCCGCCCTCTCTGGTCCTCTTCCTCCGCTAAAAGGTAACGTGGTTGCTTCGGCTGCTATTAGCCGGTTGTCAAAGTTGATTTGTTTCCTTTTCTTGTCTTTATTTAGGCTCATAAAGTAAGATATTAGCGTTGTATTGTTTGATTTACCTCACATGTAGCAGTAAATACCCCTGCGCAGTGTAGAAATAGAAAGAAAAGACGGTGAGCATGTCGCCCTGACTGGGCCTCGTCGTGCTCTGTCGCTAACACTAGCAAACTGTTTCCTAAAAAAATCTGTGGAAATAAATCACAAACATTTATTTTGTACAAGTTTGGATCGTAATTTCCCTCACTTACAAAAGCTAAATGAGAACCTGTGAATTTAAGCGAACCTAACCCTGGATAATATTGATTTCCAAGAAAATGGTTAGAAATAACGCCCATCGGTCTTGAGCATCCCCAGGTTGTTTCAGTAACACGTGGCCTCGTTTTGTCCAGGTTCGTCATGTCGTCCCATTTGCAGTGGATGGTCATCAGGAACTGCTCCAGCTTCCTCATCAAGAGGAACGGACAGACCTACAGTACTGTGAGTAATATATACTCAAAGTAGTTGTTGAATCTGTAGTGCAGGGGTCTCAAACTCCAATCCCTGGTTTCCCACTATCCCTGCCCTGCCCTGCCCTGCCCACTGCTGATTACCTGGATCAGGTGTGTCAATCAATCAGAAGCTGGAAGGGCAAGCCAAGACAGTGGACCTGGAGGACTGGAGTTTGAGACCTCTGGTGTAGGGTCGTCACACATAGGAGGTGACATAATGTGTTCCTAGTACGTTGTGTATCCGCTGTGATACAGCAGTGAAGCTGAGCGGTGATATTTATCTTGTCTGCAATACAGGAGAAAATATATAATAATATATATATATATATATATATAAAATATGAAACTGCTGCTTAAATTTCTTCCAGCCTAAGGTGATCAGTTGTCTGGTTTGTTTGGGCTGATTGTCCAAAACCCCATGATAGACATTTTTTGCTTAGAAATTGATTAAAATGATAATTCTGCTATCCAGAATAGTTTGTGTAATACATAAATATAACAGCAGCTCTTACAGCTGCAAAAACATGCAAGACATTGTAAATGTTTGTTAGATATTTTTTGGTGGTAGATGAAATACAATATCTGGAGAAACATTTAGATTTCTCTTTGAATTGTTTAGTCTGTGAAGTTATTAGCTCTCGAATAACTTGTTCCACTGCTCATTAACTAATAAATGTAATGGCATTTAGTTTGCAGTGCCAGTGGTACAGGGGTGATAAACTGTTTCAGGACACAGCATAGACTTGACATGGCCAGAGTTCAATATTCACCCTCTAGCAAATAGAATATTGATTGATTTGATCATGTAATAAATATTTGTCTTCCAAGTTATTAATAGCTGTGACAAAACAAACTGTTCAATGGGGTTTTCTAAGTTGTATCCCTCAATGCAACAGGAACCCAACAACCTGAAGTCCAGGAACTCTTTCCGCTTCAATGGCTTGGTGCATAAGAAAACCGTAGGTGTGCAGCCAGCGGCCGATGGCAAAGGCGTTGTCGTCGTGCTGAAGAAGCGCTCAGGTAATTACTTCACGAGCCTATAGAACATTTTGTTTAGTGGATCAGAGGCCTTTGAGTAATATAACTGAAGGTTTGAAATGTGCATTGTACAACATGTCAACTGTTCATTAAGTCTTTTATGCTTAAAGGGAAAAAAGAAGATCTTCATAGTAAAAAAGGCTTTTCTTATGCCAGTGTATATTAAAGGCCAGAATAGATGTAGATGTTTTGTTGAGTCAAGTTCCTTCCTGGTGATTCACACTAGATCTCAAAATTATAGGATTTGAAGTGAGAAATTCAAGGAGGTTGTGGTCACAGCAAGAATTCAGATAATGGCTTTCTAGCAGGTTTATCTCTACACTCAGATTCCTGGAATTCCTGTAACGACAAGAAACGGGATGCTTGTGAGATTTAATGCAGATAGAAATATATTGCGCGGGATTGCTTAACCTCAGGTGTGGTCTGAGGTTATTTGTTGTTGGATCATTACATCAAGAGTGCTGTTACTAGAATGTCTGTATTCTCTTGTTGCACAGGCCAGCACAAACCCGCCACCTCTTATGAGAAGATCACCATAAACAAGAACTCCCGTGCTACCCTCAACAGCCTGAGGCACATTATTCGCAAGAATAACTACAGGAAGGACCTCCGCATGGTGAGCTTTGTATTGTTAAATGGCAAAATCTAAATTTAGGTACCATCTTAGTTTGTATGATATTTCAATCAAGATCATTCTTTATTTTGGGTTTACATGAATAATTTGAATCCAATGTTTCCTCAGGCTGCCCTGCGTCGTGCCAGTGCCATCCTGAAGAGCCAGAAGCCTGTTGTGGTCAAAAAGAAGCGCACTAGGGCTACCAAGACAGCATAAACTCATACACATGAAAAATAAATGAAAGTTTTCTTCTTTGGAAACATGTCTTCCTGAGTCTTCATTTTCCACAGTATCTTGGCTTCTATGATATGCAGGATCCTTGTGACAGGTAGGTGGTAACACTCTGGAAAGTTATTAAATCAATTTTTTTTTTTTTTTTTTTTTTAAACCAAATTGTCATTAACGTAATATTTATTTGGGAACATTTAAGGGAGCAGAACTCCCTGGGTAAGGTTAGCCACAAACTGGGCCCTGTTGATACAACAGATCCAAAAGCAAATGAGTAATGCTGGATTTTCTAATCCTGACTGAGGTCATCCAGTTACTTGATATTCATCGCCCACCAACTGGATTTGATCAAGGTGATTGTACTCTTGTGCTCTTTGAGACAGCTGGTTTATCATTGGCTACATGCAAATGTGTGCCATGGTGGACGTTTTGGTTTTGCATGTGTTTTGTCCCTAGGGGGCGCCATACTGCTCTCAGCATAGATGACTAGGAAAAAAGCTGGACTCCTCGTTACTGCCCTGATGTGTTGAGCCTGTTATGCTGCATGTGACTGACATCAGCTACAGCTAACAGGACACCAGGATGTGTGTCTCCATTGATTGCCTGTGCTACAGTGTGGAGATTGCTTTCCTGTGTGTCCTCATTTTTTGACTGTATTTCACATAAAATCCTGACAAACTGACCACTTAGTTTTTAATTGTGCAAGGCACAAAATTAATAGCAAATCCTTTTTTATTTGAAGTTGCTCATATTGAAGCGTATTGAGGCCCAGTGCTGGAACTCACTGATGTGGAAACATTTGATAGATTTTAAAGCAGCCCGCTGGCAGCTTTCCACTCCTGATTTTGGAAAGAGAAACTGCTGTGACCTCAGAGTTTAAGCTGATAGTGTCCGACACCAATCATTTCTTCACCTCTTTCACTTTGGTTTCGAATAAACCTGAGAGAGGTGGTTTGGTGTCCATGAAGATGTGACAAGGCTGCCTGCTGCGATCACTATGAGGCCAGTGTTTTTCTTCATAACTGTGCTGGTCCTGCAAAGTCGATGTTTTGAGCTACAGGATACAATCCATACACTGATGGAGGAGAACATCCACCTCCATGACCAGCTGGAGAACCTCACCCAGGCCCTCAGGGATCTCAAACGGATGCTCTGGCATCACTCAAATGGTGAGCTACTGTTTTCCATTAATGTATAAAATATGAATGCAATTATGTTTTTTTAATGTAGAACCCAATCAGAAACAGAACAGTGATGTTCAATAGGATCCAAAGTAATATTTAGTGATTAATGTTTAGTAATATCTAATTTCTGAAATGATTCAACAAGCAATTATTAGGTTTTCATCCTTTATATTTTTGTTCAGTCTTTTTACTCTTACTCTAAAAGTTATTGGTTGCATATAAACCCATTTAGCACAGCTTTAAGGGTAAATATTTGACCCTGCATTTCTCTTGACATAATGTTCATCTATATGACAGAACCTTTGACCTAAATTGAAAAAAATATAACTACACAGAATTTAATCTGGATGAGTTTTAAACATTTTTAAATTTTTCCCTTCCCCCCACAAGGACAAACTGCTGTGTGCTCTTTCATTTTTGTGATTTCTTTTACTTTAATTTCTTGTTTTTTTTTTTTAATCCTGTATCTGCTGTCTTCATTTTTCTCTCAAATTTAGCAACATTGTTTTTCAGCTGTTTGACCTCAACCAGATAACTGAAATATTCATGCATGATTTTTGTAGTTTAGGTGCACATATTGCATTAAGCTTGCATAACCATACCTTGACATAGCTGTTCTCTGTTTCACACAGACCCAGATCACCATGAACAGCACAAGCATCGTGCTGAGGATGTTCAGCATCTGTTGGAGGAGTGGTCGGAACATGGTGAGTGTAGATGTCTTGAAATACTTAAGTGAATTGAGAGAGGTCTGATACATTGCATTGAGCTTGCCAGTTGTGGCAGAAGCCATACCATTAGATGACATTGATTGTATGACCATGTAGGCTGCAGTTAGGCTTAATGGATCATGTGAGTACCAGGAGGATAATGAAATGTTTTGTTAATTAACTTTGCCTCAAAAGAGCTTTTTATCACAACTGTGTTAGCTGCACTTTGGATAAGGTGACCCTCCAGGAGATGATGTGGCAGTATGTCTCCTTTCCTGGCAGGCATCAGTGCAGAAACTCATCTTCTGTTGGAACATGCCTTTTGTGGACAGGACCTGCATGGTGCAGCTGCTCCCCTTCACGAAGAAACAAAGCTCCTGTTGCTGACATTAGTCTGCCTCACCCTGCCGCTCATGAGCTGTTTGTAGGTTACATTTGCCTGGCGTCTCTGTCCACTGACGAACTACGCAGAATATTTTCACAAGGAAAGTTAGTTTCTTATGGGCTTAGAGCAAACAGCTGTTTAGTTAAAATAATTGAATGGGGATTTTTAATGTTGCTGCCAAGATAACCTGTTCAGAGTGATTATTGAGCAGGCAGGATTTGATCAGTTGACCTGTCAACAATCTGTGTAGGACAAATCATCTCTGGGGAAGTTACTGAAGTGGAAAGGAGCCTGCTGACGCCCACGTATCACTAGAGAGGAAGGTGAAACAGGTTAAACCCAGTGACTTGCCAAGTTCTATCCTTTGTATCCAAGTTGTATGTGGGGAAAATGGTTGTTTTATATGTCACTCATTTGTGTAGGAATTTTAGTTGTTATGATAGTGATACAAGTAAGTTAATTACATTACTCAACTTTTGTAATGCCTAACTTTGGCTGCTATGCATAAGTCTAATTTACAGATTTTAACAAATGTTTATTTGAACTCTCAGGAATATTTAGATTTTGTGAGAAATGATTATGGGTTTACACCTTTTCACAACACATTTTGACTTATAGCAGGAAAACTACAGGTGGAACTAGTAACATTAATGATACTGATATATAACTGATTGCAGCTGTGTTCAACAGATAAAATGTACCTTTGTTTTCAGATGGTCCTTCCTGAAATATCTGGCTCTTCAGCAGCTAAATACTCCCCGAGTTCCCCAGCTAGTTGCTAGCATCACATTTTTTGCAGATTACTCGATGAGGTCAATGAGAGCAGAGTTAGTGGGTTGGAAAACAGACAATAAGGTTAAACAGACCAAAACGTTCTGTAAAGCAGAAGGGAACATCTTGGAGCTGCGTTTACTCTGGTAAATCCATCTACTCCTGGCATAAAAACACTGAGTAGTGTAACTTAACTTTTCTGAGCTCTTTTTTGTTTCACTGTACAACCTTAATTAAAAAAGCATACACCAGACAGTAAATCCAAAGACTTTAGAGTTTATTTTTCCACATATACAAGCACATATAAAAGTTATAAAATAAACTAAAAGTCTGCTTTGAGTTAAGGGTTTTAATTCTGCACAGTGAAGTATAATACAATGAAGACTGACATGAAACGAGGAAAATATGTTTTAACACAAATAAATAGTTGACAGTCACGGCTCAAACAAAACATTTAATCTAACACCTCCAGCACGCTCGCTGTGCATAACAGGTAGTTGGAAAAAAGGATAGTATTTACTCTCATTAAATATAACTCATTTACTGTGGAATGATGAACAGCTGGTGGATCATGATTTCTGTGTTTTCTGTGCATGTGCTTTTGGTTCTGTTTCAGTGCTGCTTTATCTGTTGTGTATTAATAAAATGGCAATCTTGACTCAGTCTGTCATCACTACAGGGGGTCCACACACATAGCAATGCTCTATAGTCCATGCAGACTGTATGCATATTTCTAAAGCACATAATGTATAGCAGATATTATGGCTCTAGTCTATTTCAAGGTCAGAGTCCTCGTCACTCACAGTGTTTTGTATGATGGCACCGTTGCGAACCGTCTTTGGGACGAGGGGAGGCTTTTCGGGCAGCAAGCCGTACTCCTGCAGCAGGGCCTCCAGGTCTACAGCAAAGAAATCTTCCCCAAGCTGGTCTGTGAGCCGCACAAAGTTGCCAATCAGGTCTCCTCCTTTGTAAACGAGCAGAGCAGGCAGAGCACTCTCTTTGAACAACGCACTGGTGCTGATGGCTGAGCTGCGCACGCTGCAGAACTTGACCAGTGGGTATTCCTGGGCCAGACACAACAGGCTGCCGCTCATGGCTTCACAGCCTGGGACATCGGGCTCATAGATGTGGATCATGACCAGGGTGCTTTTGTCCTCTTTGTCCAAAGCCTCCAGGAAGTCCTCTCCACTGTTAAGCTCATAGACCTGCTCAAAGCGTTTACCACGGCAGAGCTGGCGCCGCATCTCTTCAATGCGCTGCATGCGGTAATGTTGGAGAAAGTCTTCATCATCCTCTTCCTCCTGCAGCATATTATACTCCTGCATGGTCATCTGTGCAGTAGACGAAGAAGAATACTCAGGTAAACCAACAGTTGGACATTTCATGAAATATTCATTTTCTTGCAGAGGATTAAAACAATCAGTCACCATTATTTCTGTACAGTAAATAACTGCTAGCTTGGCACAAAGACACATTAAACTCACTATTGTTTTCTCTTGTATCTTGTTTGTTATATCTGCACAAAATCTAAGATTCAAAAAACAAATAAAGGGGGGCAACATCCCAGTATCCCAAACTATTTTTCTGGTCTGGGCCAGCAGTCAGCCAAGTGTCGTTTTTTACTTTCCCTTAATGTAAAACTAAACCTTTTCTGTCCCATGTATATACTATGTCCCTGTTCTACTTACTTTGCCTTTGATTTTGTCCTTCAGCTCTTTCTCTCTCTCTTTGTCTTTTTCCAGGTCAAGGTCAGAGCGGCAGGTCATCGACAGCTTCTTGATCAGTCTTTCCATCTCTTTCTTCTGCTCTTGTTTCTGCTCCACCTCCAACTGCTTGTATTTCCTCCAGTCATTGATCACACCCTTTGGTCCTGAGATAGAAAAGCCAGTGTCACTGTCATCATAGTAACTAATGTGAATAAATATCGGGCTTTAAAATAAATGCTATGTCTACATAAATGATTATAAACAAAATAAGACATTTCCATATAGCACCTTTGAGATCCGGGAAACCATAAGGACTTTTTACACTATTTTCTATCAGCACCAAATAACATAGTTCTAGCTCTAGTGTCTGTGCAGGGCACCTGTGTTGACAGCACTTCCATCGGCGCTATAGTCTATCTCGGGCTCATTGACGTTGCCCTCCCGGATGGTCTTGTTCTCCCCATCTTCATCATCGTCGCTGCCCTCGTCCTCACTGCTGCTGTAGTAGTACTGCAGCTTCTCTCCGAGTAGCTTGTCATCCAGAGTCGTCATGACAACTGCTCCTCTGAGGGAAGAGTGTTAGATACAAACATAAAATAACATCAAGCAATTTTTCAGTGAATTCACAGACTATTAATTCAGTTTTCTAACTCATCAACTTTTAAGCAAAATATAAAGATTTGCTGTTTGATTTTATCATATACAACAATATTTTTGTTTTTTTCTGCAACTGGACAGATAAAGAGTTTTAAAAGCATCAGTTTGGGCTGTTCTTTTAATGTGGTTAATGTGATCATGTAAATAATGATATTATTTCAGTTTCGATGACAGTGACAGTGAGATGCTGCCATTTATTTGAATATATTGCAGACTTACAGACAAAACCTCTTCAGATTAGCAGCAGTTTAATCTAGTAACACACAGCAACATCTGTCAGCGAAGCATAATGATCCAGACTGACAGCAATCCAAGCTGTCATGCCCGGATAGAAAGGGCTTATTTTAAAAATAGGCCACCCACACTATATGAGGCTTATGTTAAATGTGTCCATTCATAAAAGCCGAACTGAAAGGCCTTTAATGATGCACTGAGCCCAGTGTAAGCCTGCACAGATGGAAAGACAAGGAGACAGACGCCCTTCATAAATCTCTTCACAGTGGTCAGGCAGCATTACATCTGTATAAGGCCAAACTAACCTTACTGCATATTCAGCTTTCTTGTTTTATTTGTCTGCCATATGGGAACAATAAACACAACATCTTCAACACATGCAAACAGAAGGAGCGCGGGCCTCCAGCGAACACCAGCTGTCTGCGGGTCGCTACCGATGTAACAGCTAACATTAACGTTACCATGTTTGAGTTTTCGTTAGCAAGCTGTTAACAAGAATTATTGTGGTTTATGTTTATATAGCTACTAAACGCAGAAACAATCCGACTTGTTTTAAATAGGACAGAGGCCGAACCAGCGGGCGTTGCTAGCATTAGTAAAACTAACGTTAACTTTAGCGTTAGCCAGCCGAGCTAGCGTTTCTCACACCGACTTTCTAAATTAAATAAACCAAATTAATGTTATATCCAGCTCTGCTCCAGCGTTAGACGCTGCTACACACAGAGAAGATGCCCACTGTTCGTGTATGTGGAGTCCTACCTTAATTTTATGACCAGATACGTCTCCGACCTGCACTGCTGACTCCAGCTAATCCGCTAACTAGCTTTAGCTGCCGCAAACCCTCACGGTCTATGCTGCGTTCAGGGTTAACGGAGATTTCGTAATTGTCACTTAACACAAACATTTAAACCGAGAATTGCGTTTTAATGTATATTTATGGCGTGGACGTAATGGAAATAGAGTCAGCGATTAGTCTCGGTTAATTTAAGGCGTACAGCTTAATAACTACAGGGTGAAAGATGACGTATATAATCCACAAATATATATAATTTTAGGTTCCAGTGGAATAATCTCTTTCTTTCTCTCTCTCTTTTCTTTTTTATTGCCACGTTTTACTCAACATCATTTTGATCTACACATAGACCTGTATATAAGGCTCTAAATTATTACATAAATGTCAATTCGTACCACTTGAAGATCAGTATTCACAGGGTATTCATTGTAGTCTTTTATATGAGCTATGTGTCTGAAGACCTTCATTGTTTGATCACAGGGTACAGCAGCTCAAAAGATTCTCATTATGCCGTAAATACATTTGACAATTCATTTAAGGTTAGGGATAAGGATAGGTTCAGGTTACTTAACCTAATCCATGAGTCCACTCCTGCAATCTAATACTAGATGTGATCTAGAGCATTACAGACCTGGCTTTAACTGTATTTAAATTTTGTTATGTTTTTAAATACTTGCTAGGAAAACAGGCAAAACTAAAGATACATGAAAGGATTTATATGATTTTGGAGATCAGTCAGTCATTCAGAGCTTGCTCCACTGTGTAGGAATTCCCACCTTTACCACTAGGGGGCAATATAAGTATGGAACATGTCACATACTAGTTGTAATACTACTGCTTCTACCACAAACACAACTGACGGCACAAAACTTTCCAAACTAAACATTTTGACTTCCTTATTTCTCCTTTAAGGAATTTACGGCAAATCTTTTCAAAAGCTGTCAATGAATATATGTGTTTTGTCTGGTGGGATATAAATACTATAAGTAACTAATTTCCCTTCTATGCTTTGGTTTTTGTGTTTTGTTAAAAAAAAAAATGATACTGGGTCTTTTGCTGCTGTCTTGAGCCAAAATAAACAGTGGATTGACTGGAAGCAGTGGGTGGGCATGGTGACTAATGAGATGCTCAGAACAATGGAAAGTCCAAGCAGATTTCAGTCAGTGCCAAACTGAATGAATGGACAATAATTCACTTTGTGTTTTCGGGTTATTTCAGTTGAATATGTCCTCACTGATGTGTTTGTTCAGGCGTGAAACAGTGAGCAAGTTAAAGAGGCAAGTTTAATTTTATACTGAGCTCAGTCCTGTGTGACTATCCAGTGCTGTTCCGACGAGAGTTACTGCTGTACAGTTTCCATAAAACATCTTCAACACTTGTTTGTTAGCAGCAGCCTTTTATTTCATATATGGATCTCAAACCATGACCATCTGGTGTCTGGAGGAGGTCATAGCTCATCAGTTCGTACTTCATTGTCGTCTTTCCCTCTCTGTGATTGGTCCTCTTTGGGTACACTGAACGCCACATAAGGACACGTCCTGGTGTTCAGACAGACCAGTTTCTTCAGTGTGGCAGAGTTTACTATGTCAAAGCCAACTTTCCCTCCAAAGGTGCTGGGCTTCCAGTAATCTGGAGAACATATAGGGTTTCCCATGAGGCCTTTAAGGGAGAATGGGGCACCCATCTCCACCATGCTCTCTCCAAATATGGCCCCTACTCGTGTTTTCTCCAGCAACAAGCCAGGATAAAATTCAAGAGTGTCAATGTCACCATAGAGCTCTTCAAGCGCATGGGCTATTTCCTCGTTATCTGTAAAAGGTAGTCAATGTTGCACAGTTAATAAAATATATACAACTAATTGCATAAAGGACAGATTTATCAGATTTCAGCATGCCAGCAGCATGGCTGAATGGAATCATGAGTCAGTCGGGCCACCGCTTTGGTACCAACAGAAAAATCTCTGCATCATGAGCACTATCATGGTGAAGATGCTAGTATATTAACATTAGTATTAAATGATTTGATTAGCTCCTGTTAATTCTTTTCCTGTGCCAGAACTACATGATGCAAGCCCAGAGTAAAGTAATATACATTTAACTGTCCAAGCTGTGCATTTAAGTCCAGTAAATCTAAAGCAGTTCAGAACTCCAAGAATGTTCCCTCTGCTGGTCTCATGAGCTTGTGAAAGTCATAAATCACAGGCTTTGAAGGTCACACTTGCTTGTGTGGTTTATACATTTACACAGAACTCTTACCACTGAATTGTCTGAATGATGTGTACGGCTTTAGGTTAAAACGCTTCCTGTACTCGTTGAAGGGCTGCAAGCGGAGCTCGCGGGACTCTTTTATTGCCCCAACAGCTACTTTGGCCACCACGGAATTGATGTTCTGTCCCCCACCAATCTGTAGAAGAAAGGTTTGAGGATTAAGTATATAATATGAAAATAACATCAGTCAAAATATGTTAGAAATGAAGGTCTAAATCCTCCTTCCTCAAATCCACTTCAGGGGTTTTTTGTTTGTATTTTTTTTAACCTCATTTTGCCATCACTCACAGGCTCTGGGGAATTGAGGATGGTCTCCAGATGTCCCTGGACCCTTTCACTGTCCCCAGTCACCTGACTCTGCCCTGCCCACCTGTTCTTCATTAACTCATCAATTCCCCAGCATGCCCACTAGCTATTTTCCCATCCCTCCTTGCTGGATACTCATCGTTTACTCATAACATGTGCCATGTGGCCTATTATCTCCCCAATCTATACCAGCCTTTGCCTGCCTGTTTTAATTGCCTGGCTTTGGACTGTGCTTATGTCCTACCTGCCTGCTGTATTTTTTATTTTATTTTGTTGAACTTAAACATAGACCCAAATGATTGTTAGAAACATTAACTTTTTAATGCAGGTTTGTTTCTTGTTCACGTTGCTGAATTATGTCTGAAGAATCTCGTATTTAATTATCATAAAAGTAATTCATTCAACAGGAAGCTATTCATGAGAAGCAGCTCATGTTGCTGTGTTTTGATTTGTCTGGAGGCTGATGGGACATGCATGTTTAACATAAATGCTTATGTTTAGTAGGTTTTTACACACATTTCACTTAAAGGACACAAATCCACCAAAACAGGAAGACTAAGTGTGAATGCTGATAAAAATGAGTTAACATGACTATTTGAGTCTAGCAATACTGCAGGTACGAGGCATTATGGGGTAGTTATACCTACAGAAGTTACAAAGATCTGTCCAATAAAAAGTGAATTTATTTCTCTCTGCATATTTGTTATGTTACATTATTGCATTAGCTTTAATGGTTTTGGTCTGTTACCTGGCCTGCAGCTTGTCGAGAGAAGGCATCCACCAGCTTCTCAATGCCGTAGTGTGTGAGGACAGAAGTGTTGAAGAGAAACTGCGTGTATGACAGTTCGTCTCCATTGATAAAGAAGCTGTCAGGCATCAAAGGGTGCCAGTGGTAGAGCTGGCTGAACTCCAGAGCGATGCGGTTCCCATACTGGAAGTGGGTGTTAAACAGCAGGGTGGGATCAAACTTCAGCTGCAGCATGTATCCACTGAGGTGCTGCACATATTCCTCTATCACTATCTTTATTGTCTCACCTGAGGGGAACGTGCAGAGACATAAACAGGGCTTAAAATGTAGCACACCAATCTTATACTGAGTCACAGCTGAACACGTTCAAACACAGACAATAAAATCCTCACTCGTGATCTTATGTGGGGTGTGTTGACTACTAACTGTTATGAGTTTGTTAGACTCAAACACACCAGAGAGAGGTAGATGTAGACAAAAAGACTGATACCAATGAAACTCCAGGCAGCAGCTGTAAATCTAAAATCAACATCTCAGCACCTCTAATGCTCAGCAATGAACAACACATGTGTTGATTGTTTAATCTGTACCACAATTAGTGGGATAATTAGAGTATGTAGTATGTGGTGTTACATGACTGATTTGTTCTTGGCTGGTAACCAGCAGATACTCCTTAAAGTTACTGCACCCAGGAAACCACAATATTACACCTTGGTAACCTTTTGTACTTTGTTTCCAGTCTGTGTTAAATGAACCAGCAGCAGCTTTCTATTTAAGGTACAGGGATGAGATTGGTCTCGGTTTTCTCATATGAGACTCTGCTAGACAAAAAAAAGACTATTTTCCAAAATGATAACTGTGTCCAGCTCACCAATGATGACGAGGCGGGTGGTCTGGAAAAGCTGTTCATCGTCCCAGGTTGGATGCTCCACCTTCAGGATGTCACACACTCGGTTATGCTCTCTCAACCACAGTGTGGCGTACATTCCCAAACCAGGAAGCAGTCCATACACTTCCTGGCCAATCGCCATCTGAACCTCAGGTGGCACTCCAGGGGGGTAGCTCATCTTAACGGGTGCATCAGCAACAGATGGAGGATACATCTCTCCATCTATTAACTAATGAGGAAAAAAAAACAATGAATATGATATTTTGCAGGTATTTCTCAGAATCAACCGTTTATGCACAAAAATATAAAATACAGTTAGTGCTGTTGATGAGTAACAAAACTGGCACAAGTCTTTGTTTGATTAATAATAATGAGAAATTATTATGGAGCAGAAATCATAACTAAATTTAATGAATTGCAACCTAAGAAAGAATGTAGAAATATTCACAGTTTTATCTCTTTTACCTGGTACTTGAGTTTTCCATCTCTGTGGAGCCTAAGGTGGAGCTGACGTTCCAGGCTGTCTCCATAAATGTGCCCTGCATCCACCTGTATGTGGCATGAGACAAGAAAAGAAATGAAGTGAGAATGAGAACAAATAAGCAAAGACATTAAGATTTACACCATGCAGAGAGTTTTTGAACAATTTTCTACAAAATTCTAAAAGCAGCAATAACCCGTCTCATTCCTAGTCACAGATTTAAGGCAACATGTTTAAAACAGTTTTAACTGACATTTTAATTTATTATTAGAATTTTATTCATGTCTTGTTTTTATCTGCTCGTATGCTCTGCCCAAAGCACTTTATAACTATGCTAAGAAAAGCAATGTACAAATAAAGTTGGTCATTATTACAGTGACAAAGCTCTTAATGGACTAACCCCATGTGCTAGAGCCTTCGTGTAGCCCAGACCCATACGATTATAGGTCTTAAAGAACTGATGGGTGAAATGCTGTGCGAAGAAAGCAAACATGAGGTTGGAACCCTGGGGGTCGGGTCTGAACGTCCTTCTCCTCAACAGCCTCTCAACCAGCAGCTCAGGGTCAGGCAACCCAGCCTTGCCTGGACGGAAACATCACAGTGTCACACACAGAACAGGGCAAAACACAGATACACCACACCTCTAGTCATAATACTGAAACAGTGTGTCTGTGAAAACGTACTGATACAGTTAACACATCACACTGCACTTCTAAACCATCCAAGGTCAAAAATGTTTACGCATGTCACTGCGGTGAAAGGTTTAGTTTCACTGACAAAGCACTGGGAAAAAGATATGCTCCGCATTTCATAATATTGATGTTGTCATTAAAATCATCCATTTGTGGAATCAACTTAGTAAATTTACTCAGGTACTTTATTTACTTTTATTACTGTTTTATAGTATTTGTTTCCATTTTATGCCACTTAAGCTCAAGCTTTGATGCTAACACTATTGTACTTTTACTCTACTACATTTCTCTGACAGCTAGAAAACAGCTTAGCTCCTACGCTCCACTGTGGTCAGCAGTTAGTTGCTCACTTGTGTTTATAAGAATATTTAACTGAAAAGAAAAGCGGGATTTGCTGTAGCTGCAAACAGAGTTGGTTAGAGCAGTGAAAGTGAATCAGAAACAAAGTTGCAGGTTGTAAAACCAAAACAAACAGCTGAAACAATCTCAAACTCTGGGCAGCAACGAGAGGACTAACAGAGTTCACCTTTTATTATAACACATCATCATTCAATCCAAAGTCTAGATTAATGCAGACTTAGTATAAATAAGTGGCTTACCTTTGACCCCCAGAGGTGTAGGGCAGTCATTTGGCACCGGAGGCAGAATTCGAGTGTAGTAGCTCAGATTATAGTAGGATTCCCAGCTGAGGTAGCCGTATCTGGAGTTGTATGTTGGAGGGCTGGGTATTAGGTTGGACCTGACTGTTAATAAAAAAGGATAAGGGGTGGGGGTGAAATATGCTGAAAATGTAAAAGACCTGAATAAATTTCTTTGAGTGAGTTTAGACCTGTTAGAACCAGCCGCATGAGAACCTCCCGTAGCAAAGTGTGGTTGATGATGTCCCAGAGCCAACGGAAATGGGTGAGAATGTAATGCACCACATTTGGGCTGGGTCTGAGGAACTCACGCACTCTGGTCCAAAACTCAGCTGAAGTGGGGCAAAAGAGAAAAAGAAATGGAAGTCAGGGTGGCTGAGGTTATAAAGTGAAGAGTCACTCTGCTGTTATGTCACAGTCCAACATGACACTGAGAAAGCTTGGCCTTGGTTTTACAGCCTGATTCCAGACGGAATTACCACCTACATCTCAGATTTTTTTCAGCAATTCATTTGGTGAAAGGAAACAGCAGTTTAATATTATTATCAGAATAGGTACAATATTTATCAACTGCATCAAAAGTGATTCATATTGGGCCCCTCTAGTTTGAGTACTTCCTTGTTAATTTCTCTGTTTATTTTTGCCCAAAGTGTGCGAGGCTCAGGAGGTCTATATGAGCCCACCATCCTACTCTTAACCAGGGGTCCCTCAGCAGATTAACACAACCATTCCTGGGGTAATTCTAGTGCAGCCAAACCTATTTGACTTGTCTGATATGAATACTTGATTAATCATTACGTCAGTTGACAAAAAAATAACATGAAACTATTTGATAACCATTTTTTTGGTTTTATTACATCCACTGATGATGCTCAGCAACAAAACCTCAGTATTTCTAAAGTTCTGGCTACAGTCCCGGCCTGATGTTTTAAAGTTAATTTTATTGGTGTAAAATAAAGGAGCTTTGTATAGTTTTTACCTTTAGGTATGAAGTGAAAGAATTATTATATGTAAATATTATGACTCAATCCCATATTTCCTTATCATGTTTGCTTGTCTTTTTATCTCTGCACAAAACGCAGTGGTTAATTCTAATGAAGCCTGTGATGTGACTGCATAACTGTTAATCACACACATCACATCTCATTAAGGACTACAGTGTGTGATGCTCCTTGTAAATGAGAAATGGAGCGGCAGAGTTAGCAGGCGCTCCAGCGAAGAGATGAGCAGAAACAGCTCAGATCCAGCTGTTTCTCCCTGGCAGCTGCTCCGGTTGCTCCAGTGTTTACAAATATTTGGGTCTAGACAAGAAGTCCTAACTCAGTGAGACAGGCTAAACTGCACTAGTTCCTGATTTAATAAAAACAAAAGAAAACAGTCTCTCAGCAACCTGACATCTGACCTCTTCGGTTTTATGTATAACAAATATATAAAAGAATATTTGAAATTCTTCAAAAGTGCACTAATAAAAGAGGATATGAGAGCTGGTTTCATGAGGATTACTGCACTCACGGACTGTGCAGTTTTGTCCATAGTAGCCGGTCCGAGTGCAGTCACACTCATATCTGTCGTCCCCGTATCTTACACACACACCCCAGTGCTGGCAGGGTAAATAACAGCAAGGGTTCACTGTGGAAAACAAGAACAAATGACATCAGGAGAAATACGTAAATTCAGGCAAAAAGATCCCAGACATTATGAGAAACTGAATAACAGAGCAGATAGTGATCTGACATTGCTACAAGTGTGAGTGCTGCCCTGATTCCTGCAAAGTGATTTTGTTCCCATACAAAAACATCTGTCTTAACACAACGTTTTTGCCAGACACAAGGCTTCAAGGCTTCTTTTTATTGAAAAAACATCTGCCGAAAAGTTGAGGTGATTCGATTTTAATTCCTCCTCCTAGTGAAGTTAGTTGTTTAGCAGGAAATTTTGTAGAAAATATTTTTTGATTCTTGAAAACTAGACAGATGATTGCTGCTTTTGTGAAAGACTAAAAAAAATCTTGTAGGAAGTTTATTTGAGCAGGAAACAGGTGAAATAATCTCAGTTCATTTTACAAGACTATTTCCTCATACCTTCCTAATCATTTATCAAAGCTGCTAGAGGACAGAGCTCCTAGAAAGCACTGTGTCAGGCACTCGTTTTAGAGAAATTAGAGATGCTATTCAGAGTCTAGTTTATTTTAGTTGGCTGTGCACAAAGGTTATATATATTTTGCATGTACAAAACACTAATGTTTATCCGTTCTACAGTTTCTGTGTTTCAGCTATAATTAGTGCCAAATGACCTGGTTCTTTGCAGGAGCCTTTCTAGGAACTTATCAGGAAATCACTACTAATTCACTGACCTGTGAAATAAATGACACCTTATGTTACTTAAAGCAGATGTTATATGAGACAACTGACACCACTCAGCTGGCTTAGCTTAGCACAAACACTGGAAACAGAGGGGGACAGCCAGCCAAAAAACACAGAGAAGTCCAGTGTGCAAAACATTTTCACACTTTACACTGAACTGATGTTTTACACTAACAGCCTAGCAACTGTTACCTAAACCAACTAACAACTATCCCTTGTTTCTAGTCTGAATACTAAATTAGCTAAGCTAACCAAGCTAACCAGCTGCTGACTGTGCCATTATATGAGAGGGGTCTCAATCTTTTCAATATATATATGTGTATATACATACATATATATATGCAGCTGAAACCTGAATGGCTGCCTACATGTTATTATTATAATCTTCAAACCTTTTTAGATTTCAGACACATCAGTGTGGGAAAGAGGAACTCTACTAAAACTTGGCTAAGCAGTTCGGCCACATGAAAAGGCTTTTGTTCACAGAAACAGAGCGAGGGAGAGGAGATCGGGTTGTATTGACAAGATGCAACACGCAAAGTTTACACAGAAATGAAATCCTCATACATTACAGCATGATAGCTGATAAGACTGTATCAGACATTCTTTCACCCCAAGATATATACATGGTTAACTACAAATTCATAGTGTTAGAGCACACCCCAGGGTAGCAGCTCAGATATGCAGTTATTTGAGTCTATAATAAGCAATCCAGACAAAAAGCAGACTCCTCAGGAAAAGATCGGCTCCAGAAAACCTATAGACACTCCACCACACATGCAAAAACATGCCTCTCCTTGTCCACGCAACCCCCGTCCTTTTCCATCTCCCAGCAGCAGACCAGCAGTCTCATCTGACTGCTATGTAAACCACACTGACATGATTTAAGACGTCAGAAAAGCTCCATTCTCGCACACGAGTAAAGTGACGTTACACCCAGACAGATTAAAAGTGGAAATGAATCATTGTCACTAATTCAACAGTTTATGACTCGGTTTGTCTCAAAGCCCTGTAATATGAGGCTTCCTGTCTGAGGTTTAGCTCCAACAATGACACAACACCTGTTTTAGACATCACATACCAGCAGAGTTCACAATGTGTGTGAGCTGATAAAACCCTGGCCCAAGGGCACGGTGGATATTGAATGTGGGGGATACATGTCATGCTACAGGTCTGCACAGGTCAGACAGGAAAGTCTGTTTCAGAGATTTCACTGTAAGAGTTAATCTCTAAATATGAGAGCCCAAGAGCTTAGTTGATAAATAAAGTGATCCCAATGTCTTTCACTTTAATATAACAAACCCTAAGATTCAGAAAAAAAAGCTTATATACACTGAAAAAATATAAAATAGGACTCCTAATGTTGGTTTATCCTTATTATAATCACCTTTAGAATAAAAATATGGTGTCAGACATTGAATAAATTCTCTTTTTTGCAATTCCTCTTTTATCTGATGAAGAGATGTTAATGGAGCTGGACCAGACATGCCAGGGCCAGTCTTTGTTCTCAGGGTTAATGAATGTCTAGTAGTCTAGAGGGGGTTAAACCCACCATGTTCAGAGGTAGATCTGATAAAACCACAAAAAAAAAATTCCAACAACTGCATGCAGGCACTTTAAATGAGTGAACACATGTTTCTTGAATTGGACCTGGTTTTGTTCCACTGTCCTAACCCAGTGACCTCTCACCTACCTGTGCTGGAGGTAACCTCATCACCCCGGCATGCAGGCTCCCGCAGCAGCAAGAGAAGCGCACAGACGGATCCTAGAACAGAGGCTTGAGCAAAAGTTTGAAATCAGTTTGTGTTTTGGAGCAGAAAGGTGAAGCACACAGCAGCCACACATGCAGCTGGCAGACATACTTACATCTCATTACAGCAACCTCAGTTCAGAATAATCTCATTCCAAATAATGAAACTGAAGAAAAGTGCAATAATCCAGACTTCACAGAGATGCAGGCTGGGTCAGATCTGTGAGGATGGGGTCCACGTGTTAGCACACAGATAGTGAAAGTGAGTGAGCAGCAAGACCACCAGTCCAACAGGTTAAATCTTCTATGTGAGTACTGCAGCCTTGTGCTGTGACTTTACCTGCGGTCACACGGGAAAGACAAAGTGGGATGGTGACTTCATGCCAGTACATCTTCCAGGTCTATACAGCCCCCTGCTGGTCTGAAGGCTGGTTGCTCCATAATGCTGCATTTCTACCTTTACATTTCCAGATTCCACCAGCCACACCATAATTATATCTTTTTTTCAAGTCTAATTTGCTCCCTCTTGGTTATTAGAATACATAGTTGAAACAGTGTGACCCATTTTCTTTTGTGCCTTATACATAATAATGATTTATGAGTTTGTTTAGTATGTGGTTTCACCAGTTATCTAGTAAAGGTCTTTGATATTGATTTGTGATTTTTGTATAATCATTGAACGTCTGAGTTGGTTGTAAAACTTTATTTGAAAAGTCTATAATCCATGAAAAGATGGAAAAGATTCGATGAAATGTCATGAAATCACCAAAGATATTGCAGTCTATCATCAGATTACATTTCTGTACTAATAACCTTAAATTCAGAGATGGAGAGTGTTTGTCAGCGCTGGGCGAGAAACACTGTGGCACAGCCAACATGTATATTGAGAAACACTGCTGCTGTCAAACTTTCCAACCTTATCTGAGATTGAACATACACTCCTTCATGGCTGCCTGAGGTTGCAGATCCTGCTTTGAAACCCCCTGAAGGCACAACATACTCTTTAAGGTAAGCAACAGAAGACTTTACCATCTAACCTTTCTTTGTATGAATCCAGATATGCAACGTACCTTTTAAACACTCAAATGTTTAACTGGAAATCAAGAAGTCAGCTGTGTCCTTGCAGCTGAAACCTAAACCCTGCTCACACCTCTGCAGAATAAAGCTGTACATACAGTAAAAACATAGTTAATCCTCCAAATTCCACACACAAAAAAAATCCCAGACCTGTTGTTTTTCTTCACTGTGGCAGTCTGAGTTTTCCCAGCTGCAACCATTTTGACTCATTTCTAAGACGACCTCCCTCCGGGTTTCATGTGAGAAAGTTCAGTATTGTTTGTCCCTGATAAATATTTAGACTTGTTCTGTTGATGGTTGGAAACTGCTGTTTCATTAAAGCTGCAGTTCGAAGTTTTTTCCTCCTGCTACATCTTTCTTAATTCAGAGTACTAACACTCATTCATTTAAAGGGCCACTGAATCAAGACTTTCTCCCTCATTCTGTAGTGTCCTCTGTCTTGGATGTATCTTTGTTCTACTATTGAGCATGTTTACTACTATTTAAGATGTGCCCTTCAAAGTTGTGAAAACACTTATTTCAAGTTAGTGTTCTTAATTTTAACATAATGTCTGAAACTTCACAGATATGCACAAAAAGTGGGAATAATCCTAACATCCTGTGTTTGACTGATCTGTTATCAGTGACGACCATCATTGGCCAAGACGATAAGGCTTAAAGATCAAGAGACAAGACAAACTCCTGTTTAACATCACATTTATTTAACCAAAAATGTGTCTTTTATGAGGAGCTGGAAGCAGCCACCGCAGCACGTCTGGGTTTGGGGGTGGTGCCTTCCCGGAAACCATTCCTGAAAAATGAAGAAAAAAAAAAAAGGTGAGGTGAAAAAGTCACACCTCGGAATTTGTTATTTCACAGAAACATATTATCACTTACTTAGATTTATTATCAAAAGTTCTAAATGCTTTACTCAAGCCCACAGTTTACTATGTACTGTCAGTGGTTACGGGCTGGCTGCCCAAACAGCCAAGTAACTAAGGCTAATGCAACTGTTGGGAACGGATGTTTCTTAAATGTTTATTTCTTGTTTGTTTAGACAGGTTGATAAACAACAGGCCTGTGACATCTCTGCAAAAATGACATCAATGAGGTAATGACATTAAACACTAACATGCTTTTCAAAGTGAACGAAATTTGGCATTTCAGTTTAATGTCATCTACGCAAAAACAAGTTTACAACATTTACAAGTACACTAAACTAAAAAGGTATCAGATCAGGCTGTAGAACCCACTGAATTTTTAAACTTTCTTATACAAGTATTATAATATTACATAACACGCAAGATAAATGCACCTCCATGCCTTTTATTGCAGATATGTCAAATTCAGTGAAAACGTCAATGGTTATTGTGTCAAACTGAGGCTGAAGCCAATCTCCTGTCACTCAACTAAGAAAAAACCCAAATTAACACAACTCAGCCAAATCCCTTTCACCCTTCCTAGTAAATAAGCTGCAGTAGCAGAAATCTGCTGTCTATACCCAATTTAATGTCACTGGCCTGACCTTTACTTCTGAGAAAATGCTAAAATCATTTGAGTTTATTTCTTTAGACTTGCGTTTCACCATCACTGGTAGCAGAACTGACAAGTACTACAACAGGACTAGATCCAAGCTGTTAAGAGAATCCCCAAAGCAGCATTTATCTTCTCAAATCTGTTAAATCTTATAGAGAGCCTACTGTAATGAGACATCACAGTGACATCATTTATACCTGTACTACTACTACTACTACTACACTGTGTCTATGATGCCCACTCACTGTCAATATCAAGTTACCACAGATATTTAGTTTACAGCTTTGTTTAAAATCTGAGCAAAAACATGTAGGACTGGTAGACTGTCAACATGTTTCTGTTTTTTGTCAACATTTGTTTCAAAGAGTATTCCTCTTTTCAGATATTTCCCCCAAACCGCACTTTTCATGATGTAACAGCATATGTTGATGTTGATCATGTAAAATAAACATTAACATTTCTATCAAACGTTCCAAACCAGGGCTGCAACATTAATTTTATTGCCTGAAAGGGGGAAACGCAAATATTGACTTAACTTTCAGCCATTTAAAGTAAGACGGAGGGATCTGTCTTACATTCCCTGCTTGAAATATATCAACACAATGAGAGATCTGATTTTGCTCAACTTGCTAAATGATCATTTATTCTAATCAGAATTACTTAGAAAGTTTTTCATGTCTTCGACAGTTTTAGGAACAATTTCAAAACGTTTCAGTTGTTTCTGAAATAAACATGTCACAAATATAGGTTTTTAGCATCAGGACAACATTTCATTGTTTATGTTACTGATGCCAAGGTGTAAGCAACAACACCTCTCTAACAGAGCCCGAGTCCGTTACATCTGAACTTCTCACCTGAATCTGCGGTAGACGACCTTTAGGTGTCTGAGACGGCCAGTCCCAGTGGTGTTCCTCCTCTTGGCCTTAGCACTCCAATTGTCTGCAAACAAACATACTTATGGATGATTCCAGCCTGACCAGTCACATCTTTTCCATCAATGCAAAGACTGAAATGTACCAAAAACATTACTGCATATTGGCACTACTTATACTTTATGCTGTATCTGTGAGATGTAGGGTGTAAACTAAATTACAGTCAAAGGATTATTTAGTGTTTTTGCATGTAAGAGTTGTACCTCATTCACCTGCAGGTTTACCTCAACATCACTCTCACCTGCAGTACATTAAATTACAAAACCCACACACAGCTGACTTACACTTTCTCTTGCGTTTCTCGGGGTAGCCACACTTGCCGCAGGTGGACTTCTGCAGGTGGTAGGCCTTGGCCCCACAACGACGGCACAAAGTGTGCGTCTTGTTCCGACGCTTACCGAAAGATGATGTCCCCTTCGTCTGAAAGGTGAGAGACGACAGATCAGGTACCGACTCCCATACAACCCTGAGCACAAGGTCAAGCTCTGACAGTCTTGTCTCAGCAAATAAGGTCGAATCACAGAAAGTCATTTGTTCAGACATTTGTGTTTGTAGACATCATTGACAAGACTCGCACACCTGAAGCGCCAACATTGATTAAAGCTTCAGTGTTGGATAAAACACGTATATTAACGTCGCTTCATACTCACTATGTGGCAGCATCACGTCCTTGTTTACGAAGAAGCGTTTTCATCTCAGTTTTTACCACACTCGCACTTTTAGCTACATAATGGAGCTAGCCAGTGGATGCTAACCGCTATGGAAAAGCTAAGTCACCATTTTACAGGCAGCGATTACATCAAAACAAACAGTGAGACAAACTCATCCGGACTGGATATAACTGGAGAAATTTAGATTAACCTCATATTAGCCTTTCCGTTTGAATTAGCCTCACTAGCCCCGAACCTCAATGCTAATGGCAGCATATATAAGCTGTAGGGATGCGACAGGAACTACGTTACTTTTACTAAATATCGAGCTCCATCTCAAAAATACTTTATCCGAACGGTGACGATGTTTGTCCGACAACTTAACACACACAGTCCGTGTGAGAAAAACGACGCATTAAGCAGATGTTTAAAGATTTCTGTCTGCCAGCGTTGCAGCTTACCATATTCGTCCGGCGGCTGTGGGTGAAGAGACCGGAAAGGGAGCTTGCGCTGCATCAAATTACATCCGTGTGGTTTCCTGTGTAACAGAGAAATGTGACCCCATGCGGCATGCAGCCCATAATTGAATCGAGATGACGATGAAAGAGTCAGCAACTTGGGGCATTAATTTTCTTTGTCTTTGCCTTTACTTTGGGTCGATTGGATTTGTTTAAAATAACCATATAAAATGTTTGTTTGTTTTAATGAAAAACTAACTCACAGACAAAGGCCAGATTAGCACAAAAAGAGATGTAATCAGAGGACTTGTTCAACTGGGCATCCCTGCTTCTGGAGTACAGTCTTCTGAACAACCACGTGATGGCTTGGCAGGTATTTCTTCTGGCACGTCCATTGACAACTTTGTTGGTTAAAGGTGTTAATGCTGTTAATCCATCTGGATCAGTCCAGAATGTTTCAGCTGGATTGGATGACATGATGAAACTGGACACCACCAGAAATCAGTGGCACTGATACAGTTATCATAAAGACCCACTGGGCTTTGACAGTATTTTGGCTCTGAGAAGCACTAAGCGCTATAAAATGACACAGTGCTGCTGTCAGGGTTTGAACATTTCATCAGACACAGAAACAATTAACTTCAAACCATTAGACAGAAAATCACTGACAACAAAATAGGTAGCCTACTATAAAAGCAGTACAGAAAATCATTGTCCATTACTTTGACATAAACCCAAATAAAAGGCAGAAAGATTAAAGGCACATAGCTTTACCCTTACACATGGGATACTGCATAATTGTATCTCATACAATCAGTTAAATGACAAACTGATTTTTTTACCACCCTAAGGAGGTCATGTGAATTATGAGATATTATTAGTGCGCAGGTGCAGCCTTGAAAAGGAGACCATGACCTTGGGTTTTTGGCTGAGTAAGGAGCATCTGAATGAAACGCGGCGCGCCCCCGGCTGCCAGGCTGAGAAAAGGCGCATCCTCCGCCTTTTACATTTCGGTCACGCAGCTTTGCTCAGATTTGAGATGAAGCACGGGGGATGTTTTTTTTCTGTCGTAGCTCGCACCTGTGATTTAAAGGGAAAAACGTGCTTGGTATCGATCCCTTTGCTTTATCTGACTAAATATTTCGGGATTTGTTCCGGACAGATACCTATTTGATTCTGTAATTTCGGATGATCTGCATTGCTTATTCCCGACCGAGCGACTGCACCTCCTCTAGACGAGTAGCGCACGATAGCCTATAGAAATCAAGAATTTCCTTCGGGACATTTGTGTTTTCCCTCCCGTCTATTTACATCACATATCTATAAATATATGGTTTATTTTGGCTGTAGGGCCGTTTATGGTTTGCAACTGAGATCACATCTGGCGATTTACATTGCGCTGCTTATCATCCAGCAGGAATGATGCGATGCTGTGAGAGCTGTAAGATTGCCTAGAGCGGTGATGGACAATGTCCACTCCAGCGGGTTCAAGACACCTGCACTGGTCCTGAATGCAGCGGAGAGAGACACCTAACCGGGTGTCACTGTCAGCCCTGGATGCTGCGCCGAAGAATGGGATACTCCGACCCCGCGTCGGGTAAAGATCTGCTCGGCAATAGATCTCTTTGTTTCATATTTATTTGCGCATTTGGACTCGTCACACTATTGCAACAGATTCTCTATGGAAAAAACTACATTAAGAGGTAAGTGTTGGTTATTTCTGTCTAATCGTCATTAATGACAGGCAGTCACAGCGCAGGCCTTGTGCTTTGTAAGCCAGTTATACACAGTGGAAATTATAATGTGCAGCTTTAAGCATGTCTTCATAGCCGTATGAGGCGTATTGCTCAGTTTTTTTTTTATCCAAATCAATGACTGAGTGATGAAAGCTAAATAACAGATGATAAATTGATACAATGCTCAGTTCAAATGGCAGTATAGTTGATGAACTACATGTCGGGATGCATGGGGAAAACAAGCTTCAATGGCTGAAAAGAACAATAGCAATTAACCATCCATCTTTTTCCCCAGTGGCATAGAAACAATTTTCATTGGATTTATTTTTTTGATATTTTCTGAAAATGATGCATCACATTCATACCATACACAGTGCTCCAGCTGTGTATGGTAATGTTTCCCTTTCTTTTCCAAAGATCTTTATTTGGTTTTCTGTTTCAGCCTTCTTGACTGGTCATAGCCTACATCTTGCAGAGGCATCAGATTATCATAATGTGACTGAAAGCTGTTGGAGCAACACAAAAAAGATGATGTGTATTTCTTATAGGTCCCATTAAATAAATCTTTTTTTTTTTTTTTTAACCAGGCTGCATATACAGCCACTGCAGAGTTTATAATACCTCTGCAACAGCCTACATAATTATTCCTGATATGGGTTCATGGGCTGAATCCTGTTTGTCTACTTTTGCTTTCATCTAAAACCTTTTGTCCACTAAATTGCAGGCCCCTTTTTCCTTTACAAGTCTGAGAAAATTTCAGTGTGAGACGAGCAGATGCTGAGAATCCGAGATGTTTGATCTTCAGGTGGTTTAGAAAAATCTCAGGAAAAACACTAAAATCTCACTTCAAATGAAGGAATCACCGGGAAGCTGTATTCCCACCTCGAGATATCTAAGACAGCACATATATGCTTACTCCAAAGCAAACATATATGTGCTGCAATCTGAAAGCTTCCCACAGCTCACCCCTCCCCTGCCACCCTGCTGGTCTGGGTACTCAACATGGATTCATGGCATCCTAACCTCTGTGGTGAGATGCATGAATTCAGACCTGACTCACACACACATACCTTTCTTTGCCTGTGCCCTTAGTTTGCTCCTAGCGCTCAGCCTAGCTGAGAGGGGGAGCAAGGCACACAACAGCAACCTGTGGGCTCAGTGGCAGCCATTTTGGTAAAATCTGTCAGCACACACACCTCAGCACAAGTGGGGAAGAGAGAGGGGAGGGAGTAATGAAATGACTGTGTTTGCATGCGTATGTGTGAAACAGATAAAAAAGGGAGAAGAGAGAGAAAATGTCACCTTATGATATTTTTTTTAAGCGTACGCAATCAAGCAGAAGACATTGTCCACGTGGGTTCGACCACACCCTGCCACTTCCCCAGGCCTGAGAACATGTCGGCAGGGTGTTTATCATGCATCCTGTGCTTCAGGGCATCACAGATAAAAAAAAAAAACATCCATCTCAACAAATATTTTGAGACATATAAGCCTAGAACGGCAGCAGAGGAGACATTTGGGTGTTTAGATGTGTCATAATCCTTATACCACCTCCCTTTTTGTAAACATCCTTCCCAGGTGACCAAAGGGCAGAGGCCTCCTATATGTATGAGGAGCCTCTTAAAGTCAAGCTATAGAACAGCCATGAACAGTGTTGTATGTAATTGTTGTCACTGGGTGAAGATGTGCAGAGTATGAGGAATCTTATTAATGGAGAACAGCTTTCTGTTTTTTTATTTTCCACATACTGTTGACTTTGCTGTACAGGATTGCATTGATTTTAATACATAGCAGCACATTAAATTTCCTCTTTTGATAAGTATATTTAGGAATCTCTGTATCTTACAATGCCGTTTATTGTTAAAGCGAATATCCTTGGACATGCAGTATTAAATAATGATCTGGACTGATGTGTCTGGCATACCCTAAAATCCCAGGTCGCAGAAACCTTTAGCATAACAGTCTTTCCAGCTTTCAAGGCCAATTAACAGTGCTTCAGGGCACAATTAGACTACATTAGTGCTGTGGAGCAATTATGTGTCCATTGTTTGTTCAATCTAATGCTTAGTTTACTGTCCAAATTACTCATAATTGAGTCAGTGGGAGATAGATAGATTCCTAACATTTGAATTTAAGACACTGGATTGATCTGAATGGGAAGTACTTAAATGAGATTGACGTTTTATTGTTGACCACAATTTTGGAAATTATCCATATTGTATAATGTATATATGCTATTGATCAACCCACTCTATTATAGATAGAAATCAGTGCTCAGTAGCTACAGAGTTTTGGTGAAGAGTAAGATGTTAGAGAATGGCATGCTCTAAGTGAATAAATTGTGCTGCTCTTTTAGTATAAAAGGCAGCTGTTCTCTTTGAGGCGCATGCCCTATACTGAGGCACAAACATCTCTTGGATTTTAGCATGTTCTGCAACTGCAGCCATTTGCAGTGTGTTACTGAGATGTTGAAGAGGCTCTCAGAGAAGCCAAAAATACCTGCAGATCAGTATTGACATGAGTACTCGGTGATGAATGCTCCATCACATAATGCACCCAGAAAGGCTCTCTGGGTTCAATCTCCCTGCTGAATGTAGCTCAACACCCACAGAGCACTTACAGAAATGAGTCAAGCATGAATACCTGCATAATAATCAGTCTGACAATAGGAGAAACCATACACCCACAGGTACTGGATGTATGGAATGTGATTAATTTGTTCGCAAATTAAAATGTAAAATGTCAATGTCAATATGTTGAGCACAACATTTGTTGATTTTCTATATTGTTGTTATTGTCAACAAATCCTGCTGCTGTAGGATGATGGACACTAATGTGCTACCTAGCTGCTTTAGAAAATCACTGACTTTTAAAAAAATGAAACTATGTGTTTTTTAAACACACAGTGTAGTGAAATATGGAGTTATGCAACCTCGGTGTTTGTCTTTTCATGGGATTTGTTGACAGTAGAATATTGCCAACCATGTCCATGCGAAAATGACTGAAGCCCTGATATTGTGTAAGTTGTCCCTCGTTCTCCCCCTGAGGAAACTAAATCCTGAAAGGCAATTTTAGATTATTTGTGCGGCAGAGTCTGAACACAGCTATGTCCCCAATCCCTGTAGAAGTTGCTTTATTCAGAAGTAATCACATGCACCCCATGACCTCCTTTGACAAATACGCTGCTATGTGGCTGTGAAATTTAATGAAGGATAAGACACACCCAGGATCCTACATTTCCCATAATGCAATCCATAACTTTATGTGCTAGGGTAAGTTTTTAATCTCCAAGTTCAGATAACTTCTAACTACATGACAAAGGTCTTCCACAGCCAAAGATGACAGAATACAACTTTTCTTTCTCAGGTTGAGTAGTACTAAACATGATGAGCTATGTGTAAATCCCATTCATCAGTAATATCTGGCTGAAAAGATGGTCTAAATTGGCTTGGATTTTTTTTGGCATCTTTTACTCAGAAGTAATTTGACTTTTGTAGAAACATTGGCAAAATTTATTGTTCCTCCGTTAAATCACTAGGACTTTGAAATATTTAATTACATATCTAACACTTAGTGTGAATGTTTGGCTCACACTCAGGATAGTGGCAACAGCCTAGTAAAGCATAAATTAACCATTCAAACCATGGTTAACTGAAATGCCACTCTAACCATGTTTGGTCTCATACTGTTTTTCTTAAGCCAAAAAAGCTGGTCCCCCTTAATGTATATGTGTATGCTTGAATGTGCAATTCTAACTTTGGTGAGTGAACACGTGGGCTTGGTTGTATGTGTTTGATATTTGCACAGTAAGGACAATAAATCCAAAATAAACTGACTCATTTTCTTACTAGTGCGCAACAGTTTAGTCGACTCAAAGGGGACGAGACAGGAAATTGGACCGGTCCTGTTAATTTCTCGGATGATGGATCTCTGAAGCCTGCCAGAAATGGAAGGAAAAGGTACCTTTCTAGCGTGACTGACTGCATAACACCTCTGAGAAAAGAGAGTGTGTGAGAGAGAAAGATATAGTGAGAGCACACATTTCAAATCCATCATAGTGACGACCCAGCCCTGCATGTGTGGACTGGGCCGCTGTTACGTCCACCAGGCTTTTCAGATGCTGTAGAAAGAACACAAGCCGCAGCACATTCACACTTTCTCTCTACTTGTTTTGACATCTGCAGGTTTAGGACATTAGCAGGGGTGGTGATGTCACAGGACTACATCACAAATTTAACTCTAACATAACCTGTCTGCATGTTGACAGATGTTTCCGTCAGAATTTTCAGCCAGATTCACAGATCTCCGTAATAGTCACACCCTGCCTAGCCGATATTAAGAAGAAAAAAAAACGCTCTCCAAGGTAGGCCAGTTTGAAGGCATTTTTAGTATTTTCACAGAAACCCAAGAATGCCTCTTTCTTTTTCATTAGTCTGAAAGGTATAAGCTCATATTTTTTTCAGTGGTGGTTGCACTTCAGATTTGCTCTTGCATGTTGTCTGATCCCGTCCACCTCGACCCCAGATCCCTAAACCCACCCTCCCCTCCAGAAGCTGGTTGAACCACGGTCTCCTGTTGATGTACTGGCTTCTCCTCGTATCTCTGTGTCCCATCCAGCACCCATTTCCAAATGCCTTGTTCTCCTCAACCTGTGTCTCATGTGTTCTGCACAGCTCTGTGTGTATGCCATGTACATAGTGTGGACACTTCTCTCTGCTCCCCCTTTCTCCCCTTCTCACATCTGCATTGTCTCTCTCTGCGGCCTGGATTTACCTTCTTTTCTACTTTTTCCTTGTTACAAGAAGACAGCAATGTTGTTTCCCCAAAGCTCCAAAACCTTATTGAACCAATCACTAGATGTCAGTATTTGTGGTGAAATGCTGGTTTCTCTTTTTTATTCTGAATTGGTTTTGAACCAGCATTGTATGGTTAATCTAAGATGCCATAAGAGCTAAAATTTATCTCACCAAGTGAACTGTTTAGCCTTTAAACATAGAACACTTGCAAAGGTTTCATCATCTTAGCTAAAACAAGCAAGAATACCCCAACTCAATGTCAGATATATTATATAAGACAGATGCTCCCATCAGTTAAACCTCAGAAATACACTGCATCATCAGGTGGATGTAGACAACCAGTTTCATTCTCCCTTATTTGTACAGTGTCATCCCAGTATCTTGTTCCTTTAATGCATTCCTCCATTGCATTACTCATCATGTTCCTTTATTATCCCTATTAATTTGTGCTTTAACTCACCACATTTATCTCCACAGCCACAGGTAATATGTTGCAGTTTTATTCATCTTTCAAAATAATTGCACACCATTTAATCTGCCTGGTCAGCAGTAACATTCATTCTAACAAATACACATGACAGTTGCTGCCTTTTTGGCATTAAATCCCCTCACCTTCCCTTCAGCACTATTCATGTTAATTTAAAAGATACAGTGGGTACGGAAAGTATTCAGACCCCTTTAAATTTTTCACTCTTTGTGTCATTGCAGCCATTTGCCAAAATCAAAAAAGTTCATTTTATTTCTCATTAATGTACACTCAGCACCCCATCTTGACAGAAAAAAAACAGAAATGTAGAAATTTTTGCAAATTTATTAAAAAAGAAAAACTGAAATATCACATGGTCATAAGTATTCAGACCCTTTGCAGTGACACTCATATTTAACTCACATGCTGTCCATTTCTTCTGATCCTCCTTGAGATGGTTCTGCTCCTTCATTGGAGTCCAGCTGTGTTTAATTAAACTGATTGGACTTGATTAGGAAAGGCACACACCTGTCTATATAAGACCTTACAGCTCACAGTGCATGTCAGAGCAAATGAGAATCATGAGGTCGAAGGAACTGCCCAAGGAGCTCAGAGACAGAATTGTGGCAAGGCACAGATCTGGCCAAGGTTACAAAAGAATTTCTGCAGCACTCAAGGTTCCTAAGACCACAGTGGCCTCCATAATCCTCAAATGGAAAAAGTTTGGGACCACCAGAACTATTCCTAGACCTGGCCGCCCAGCCAAACTGAGCAACTGTGGGAGAAGAGCCTTGGTGAGAGAGGTAAAGAAGAACCCAAAGATCACTGTGGCTGAGCTCCAGAGATGCAGTAGGGAGATGGGAGAAAGTTCCACAAAGTCAACTATCACTGCAGCCCTCCACCAGTCGGGGCTTTATGGCAGAGTGGCCCGACGGAAGCCTCTCCTCAGTGCAACACACATGAAAGCCCGCATAGAGTTTGCCAAAAAACACATGAAGGACTCCCAGACTATGAGAAATAAGATTCTCTGGTCTGATGAGACCAAGATTGAACTTTTTGGTGTTAATTCTAAGCGGTATGTGTGGAGAAAACCAGGCACTGCTCATCACCTGCCCAATACAATCCCTACAGTGAAACATGGTGATGGGAGCATCATGTTGTGGGGGTGTTTTTCAGCTGCAGGGACAGGACGACTGGTTGCAATTGAAGGAAAGATGAATGCGGCCAAGTACAGAGATATCCTGGAAGAAAACCTCTTCCAGAGTGCTCAGGACCTCAGACTGGGCCGAAGGTTCACCTTTCAACAGGACAATGACCCTAAGCACACAGCTAAAATAACAACGGAGTGGCTTCGGAACAACTCTGTGACCGTTCTTGACTGGCCCAGCCAGAGTCCTGACCTTAAACCCAATTGAGCATCTCTGGAGAGACCTGAAAATGGCTGTCCACCAACGTTCACCATCCAACCTGACAGAACTGGAGAGGATCTGCAAGGAAGAATGGCAGAGGATCCCCAAATCCAGGTGTGAAAAACTTGTTGCATCATTCCCAAGAAGACTCATGGCTGTACTAGCTCAAAAGGGTGCTTCTACTCAATACTGAGCACAGGGTCTGAATAATTATGACCATGTGATATTTCAGTTTTTCTTTTTTAATAAATTTGCAAAAATTTCTACATTTCTGTTTTTTTCTGTCAAGATGGGGTGCTGAGTGTACATTAATGAGAAATAAAATGAACTTTTTTGATTTTGGCAAATGGCTGCAATGACACAAAGAGCGAAAAATTTAAAGGGGTCTGAATACTTTCCGTACCCACTGTACATTTAGGGCATTCCTCACAAAGGGTAAATATTGAAACAATGAGAACGGACACAAAATCCAGATTTTAATAAAAGTTAAATAGAAAAGTAAACTTGGCTTAGAGAGTGATATCTTTATTTATACAGAACAAGTTTAAATACAGTCAGAGAGATGACACTGTTAGTTCTGTGGCTCTCTGACAAAACATAAAAGAAAAATTATAGATCAGGACTAAAGAGAGCAACCCTATGGGGGTGAGACTATTTACAGCCAGATAAAATCATTTGGCTAATGTAAAAGCATCATGCACATTTCTCACTTTTTTACCTCAGGCCTTGTGTAGCTGCTTATTTAAAACCTTTCAAGCAGTTTTTAATGATTAATTATTTACATCATAACCAAATAAAAATTAAAACAAAAGCCAAACCCACATGAAGTGTTAATATTAGGCATGTGGAAAATCTATTTTATCTGCATCAGATATTAAATCATTTTCTATTTTCTATTTTGAAAATCTTTCATTTCACGTGCCTGTGATCATTATAAAGTTGACACTTCACTTTAGTTTCATTACAAGGCCTTGCTTACAATTAACTGAGATGCAAAATTATCATTCACAGTAATTATTAATTACTCAGTCACAAAAATGTAAAATGTGTATATTTCACATTCACATCCATCTATTCCAGAAATGTTTTAGCAAAGTGCAGCTAAAACAGGTACTTTAGTTATTTTTGATTCTCTTTCCACTGCCCAGTATTTTTACTGCACTTTGCAAACAAACACTATGACAGCACCGGTGACTTTCTTCTCCTCTTACTGCCTCCGTCCTAACCACCCCCACCCCAAAACAAAGACATTTTATCCAGACTGCACTCTGGTTATATGTAGAATTCAGTTTTGTGCTGCAACAAATGAGGTAGCAGAGTAAAAAAACAAAAGTTATAAAAGTATGAATAGTTTCAACTTTTTCTGCAAAACCATTTTGTCAAATTCACCCAAACACAGTCCCACCAACATACTGAAAATTTTATTTCTGTGTGCTTTTGGTCAATGTGTCCATTGTTTTAGTGTCTAAAATAATTTATTATATATTTTACAATTATAATTATTTTAAAACATTAAATTCAATCTCATGTTACTGCAACTAATCAAATTTCAGATTGTTTCTGTTTCTCTGCCAAGATTAATTATCAGCACATACACATATTGGAATCATAGAACACCAATGTTAAATCAAAATATGGGAGGTATTATTTCTCTTGAGTCCGTAGATCACATTGGTTTAGACTAAGATGTAATAGAATCTGGTGCAAGTGTCAAGAAAACAATATGTTACTATCCTGGTTGTGACACCTAAATTCAGTTGCATTACTTCTTTCATTTCTCATCCCACAATGCTATTTTGATATTGCAGTATTTCTTAAAGTCAAACCATAGATGTTTTGTAGTATATCTAAAATATTTTTGCTTTATTGTGTTCCTTCAACACACTGTTTGATATATTGCATTGTTTCCCAGTTAACTGTGTTAATTCTCTTGTGTGTGGAGAGCCTTAGGCAGAGGGTGACTGTGTCTATCCCTCCAGGTTTATGGAAAATTATGATGGCACCTTTGACTACAACTCCACTGCATGCAGGGAGCTCAGGCAGGAGATTATGGACATCAAAGTTCTGACAATGTGAGTGGAGAACCTTATTTATAAACCTTTCATTACCACAACTGTTAAGCCCTGTCAGGTAGGAAGGGAGAAAACACCTGATTTATATATGGTTCGACCTCGGTAGCCAAATGAATATAGCTAACAGGGCTTAGGAAACAAATATGAACTATCAGTGGTGGTAACTGTTAAATGAAAATTGAAGTGGAATCTGTCTTGTAGTTGCTGTAATATTTCCCTCAAAACCACAAATGTGAACGTCACAAATCACCAAAGCCATTAGGATTCATCCTGTGAGGACCATGAATATACAAAATCATTCTAATACCCCTTCAGTTATTTTAGTCTGCATGTGGAAATTTCTTCTGGCAAAAAGAGACAAGGTTAATAAAACTCTAGTTCTAATTTATACACTGGAGGCAATAAATTACTGAAAATATCTATTTTGTCATAATCAGAGTTTATTTATTGTTTATCCATGATTTTGATTTAGCATTTTAGTAGCTGTATATAGATTTTAAATGATCTTTAAGCAATCAAGTGGCAGACACTGTTATCTAATAAACAGCAAACAGTAAGTTACAGGTCCTCATGGCACAAGAAAGATGGACACCTCATGTGTAACTGAAGGAAAGAATGTTTTATCATTACATACATTTTACAGATGCAAATTTGTAGTTCTCATCTTTTATTGTATTAAGTGTAGTACTCTACAAATAACACATTTTGATATTATGCACAAGTGATATAATGAAGATTATTGGCCAGATTCATTACACTTGTGAGCGAGCTAGTTACACAGCAATATGAGCAACATCTTGGCGAAAATGTGAATGTTGTCCAGTGACCTGATGTGCGTGTCCCTTAGGCTGTTCATTGCCAAATGCATTCTGGGTGTCTGATGAACAGCAGACAGCCAGTCTGGATGTGGTGGAGAACATCTGCTGTCACTCTGCCAGACAGTTAAAGTAATGGTGCCATTCTGCCTCCCTGAGCAAATCACATTCCCCAACCATCTCAAAGGGAATGTCAGTTCAAGGACAGCTATTTACAGACAAGCTCAATGAAGCTGCTGTCTTTGTATTAATGATTCGAGATCCAGTGGCACCAGTGATGTGTCATCACATTAATCACTACAATTTTCTGCCCCCTTGTTTGTCTTTTGAGGTGTTTTTTTTTTTTCAATTTACTACCCTCACAGAGATGTGATTAATCAGAAGAAAACAAGGCAACACAAAAAACAAAAGACAAAGTTTCTTTGCCTGTCTGCCAGGGTGAAAACCTCAGAACTGTTTGAAAGATGGAGAAACCTGCAGGTGTGTAGGTGGGAGCAGAACAAGGAGGAGACCAGCAACTTCAAGTAAGCATTAAACATTTACCTGAATGTCTCTATTCATTTATCAACTCATTACCCTTCAGTTTGCACACTGCACATCCTGTATCTCTGGTTGTTTGTTCCTTTTTTTTGGTTTTTTGTGATGTATGTGGTACCTTTGAACTATTGTACAGTATATTTCTATGTCTATAATAAATCTTTGGCAAACTAAAAGAATGCCTTTCAACATATTGAGTTTTAAATGTTTTAATTTTGAAATAAGTTGCTCTGGCAGTGCTGTAAGCAGTCGTGCACAGTTAAACTAACTCTTACTCTAATTCTTTGGTATCTTCCTGAAGGATGTCTCTGTCTCGTTGCTGCAATGCTCCTTCCTTTCTGTTCACCACCAAGAGGAACACACCTGCAGGAACCAAACTGAGGTATGAGGTGGACACCAGTGGTATTCTCCCTATCACTACCGAGATCTTCAAGATGTTCCCAGATGTGAGTTTATGTGCCACTTTTTTTTTAATGTTTATGAGTGTTTGCTCTGATACCGAGTATTATATTTTTTATTGCTGCTTCTAAACCTTGTGATACAATCAGTTAAATTTTCTGAACCCTCCCGTCTGACATTAACAAAACCTGTCTGTTTCATCCAGGACATGCCATATTCCAAATCACAGTTCAAGAAATGTGCTGTTATTGGAAATGGTGGCATCATCAAGAACAGCAAATGTGGAAAGGAAATTGACTCTGCAGATTTTGTTTTTAGGTATACAGGATATAATCTTTGAGTGTTTGTTACGTGAAGGCTGCTTGCTCTACATTTTGCCTTGTTAGCATGCTCACAGTAATCTAAAATGTGTCAGATCCAATCAGATGCAGTATATTTGAACTCCTTTATCAGTGGGCTTGTATTTTCTTTCCTACAGGTGCAACATCCCTCCCATTAATGAGAAGTACTCAGTGGATGTTGGTACTAAAACAGATCTGGTGACAATAAACCCAAGTATTATTACAGAGAGGTACTGTAAATATGGCTCAGAACGATAAACCAAACCTGTCTCTCCACCTCAGTCTACATCTCTGGTCTTCTTCTCTTCTGGCTTTTGTTATTTCATGTTTCACTGTCTCTGCAGATTTCAGAAGCTGGAGAAGTGGCGGCGACCGTTTTATGAAGTCCTCCAGAATTATGAAAACTCCTCAGTAGTGCTTCCTGCTTTTTACAACACCCGCAACACTGATGTATCTTTCAGAGTCAAGTACATGCTGGACGACTTTGACTCCCAGAGAGGTGTGTTCTTCTTCCACCCACAGTACCTGCTCAATGTGCAGCGTTTCTGGGCGGTGCAGGGTGTCCGGGCCAAGCGGCTCAGCAGTGGCCTGATGCTTGTGACCGCCGCCTTAGAAATGTGTGAGGAGGTCCACCTCTATGGTTTCTGGGCATTCCCCATGAACCCCTCTGGCATCTTCATCACTCACCATTACTACGACAATGTTAAGCCACGGCCAGGCTTCCACGCAATGCCCCATGAAATTTTCAACTTTATTCACATGCACACTCGTGGGATCATCAATGTCCATACGGGGCAGTGCACATGATTCCTCACTCCTCTCCTTTAATGCTTTTATTGTGTTTATTTTAAAGGCGGTTTACCTGTCATGTTTTATTTCAATAAACAGGAGTTTATTACTTCCTCCCTTTTGAAAAAGAGAGTTGGCCTTTGGAGCGCACACGTCTGCTCTCATTTGTTCAACTACATGTTGAAGGTTGCTTGCTTTAATTGCCAACGTGCTTCTATTTTCAATGTGTCCTTGAGTTGTTTAGCCAATCAAATCACTATGGTTATCTTTGACCATTTAATGCTTGTTTTTAATGTGAACGTGTTCTTCATAGTGATGTTGGTTCTGTGAAGTTTTCTAGTAGCTCTGCTGTACAGAGGTGTTGTTTTATACTCAGCTCACAGATATTTATGCTAAAACGGGGCTGCACTGGGGGTCTTTGTACCCCCTCATCCCCTTTTCTTCTTCCATCTTTATCTTGAACACTCTGTAGGTGCTTGTGTACAACAAAGTCTGATTCTTGATATTTAAACAGAGATGAAAGAACAAAAAGATACAATTCTAACTTCCAGTTGTCTACTTTTGTAACCTATTTCCTATTTACTGGATTGACTAGGTGAATATTTTAAAAATGGCCTGTTTTCTGTGGCCTACTTTCTCCCATTTCAATTTTCATCCAAGATTTCTTAAATGATGAGGTGAGGATGTTGTTTTTTTCTTTTCTGTTTTGGCTCACCATGCTATTGGACAAAAGCCACATAAATCTTTTGCAATGGCACCACCTCAGTAAACTTTGAATTCCAAGGCTGTCCAATCTGTAAAATTTCAAAGCTCTGATAAGTGACCCAGCCTCTTGCTGTCATCCATGTCTTAAACCATGCTGCCTTATGAGATATCAAACCCCTATAAATGATATGCAGTGCACCTTGGTGTTTTGCCTATCTTCAAATATGTTAATATCAAACTAAATTGTGGTTGGCCTTCTGAATTAAAAGACATTTAAGACTCTTTTAGGCATAGAGATTCATGTGCAATTCTCAGTCTATATATTACTGGAATTAGTGAAGACTTACTGCCAGTAACAGCACTCATAATCATGTAATGCTCTGCATGACTTTAATCTATACTTGGCTTTATGTGTGCCTGCTTCAGTCATCATTGAAATATGTTTACACTTAGGCCTCTACTGAAACTCACAGTGCTTTTATATACATATATATATATATATATATATGTATGTATATGTATATGAACCTTTTCACTGAAAGATGAATTGAGTCATTGTGGATAGAGTTCTCTTTGATAGACACAAGAGTAACGATGGCTAAGGCCCGTTTGTGAAGTGCGATGCTTTTATTACCACTGTTTTATTTCACCTTCCTATTTGAACTGTGAATATTCAGTTTGTACTGAAGAAGGCATTGTGCTTTTAGGCACTGTGGGTTTTTACTTTTTTTGGCAGAAGGTTTTAGAGAGTGTAATTCTATTTACTCCTGTGCTCATGCTTGGCTGTGCACTTGTCATTTTTTGCTTTATATTTGAAGGACAATGGATAAGATTTAAACATGCTGATTTTTTCGTTATTTAAACAGAGTCTTTGTGTGTTTACCCACAAGAGTGACAGGTCAATAGGAACACTAAATATGTTTGGCTTGACCACTAAATGAAAAAATGGAAAAGGAGGAAACTGGTCTGTGTGTTGAGTGGAGGTAATATGTAACACAGTGCTTCTTAACTGACTCTGGGTCATTCTTTATACTGGTATTGTGTTTGTAAATAAAACTTGTTTGGATTTCCCACTTGTATATTTATGAATTCATTATCAATGTGTTTGTGTGAGAGTGGGGTGAGCGTAGGAGCATACTGTAGTATAAGCTTAAAGTCATCAATAAAAGAAAGCATATACCAGCCATGAGACCAGACATTAGTATACTGCTCTATTGACAGTACAGTGGGTACGGAAAGTATTCAGACCCCTTTAAATTTTTCACTCTTTGTGTCATTGCAGCCATTTGCCAAAATCAAAAAAGTTCATTTTATTTCTCATTAATGTACACTCAGCACCCCATCTTGACAGAAAAAAACAGAAATGTAGAAATTTTTGCAAATTTATTAAAAAAGAAAAACTGAAATATCACATGGTCATAAGTATTCAGACCCTGTGCTCAGTATTGAGTAGAAGCACCCTTTTGAGCTAGTACAGCCATGAGTCTTCTTGGGAATGATGCAACAAGTTTTTCACACCTGGATTTGGGGATCCTCTGCCATTCTTCCTTGCAGATCCTCTCCAGTTCTGTCAGGTTGGATGGTGAACGTTGGTGGACAGCCATTTTCAGGTCTCTCCAGAGATGCTCAATTGGGTTTAGGTCAGGGCTCTGGCTGGGCCAGTCAAGAACGGTCACAGAGTTGTTCCGAAGCCACTCCGTTGTTATTTTAGCTGTGTGCTTAGGGTCATTGTCCTGTTGAAAGGTGAACCTTCGGCCCAGTCTGAGGTCCTGAGCACTCTGGAAGAGGTTTTCTTCCAGGATATCTCTGTACTTGGCCGCATTCATCTTTCCTTCAATTGCAACCAGTCGTCCTGTCCCTGCAGCTGAAAAACACCCCCACAACATGATGCTCCCACCACCATGTTTCACTGTAGGGATTGTATTGGACAGGTGATGAGCAGTGTCTCATAGTCTGGGAGTCCTTCATGTGTTTTTTGGCAAACTCTATGCGGGCTTTCATGTGTCTTGCACTGAGGAGAGGCTTCCGTCGGGCCACTCTGCCATAAAGCCCCGACTGGTGGAGGGCTGCAGTGATAGTTGACTTTGTGGAACTTTCTCCCATCTCCCTACTGCATCTCTGGAGCTCAGCCACAGTGATCTTTGGGTTCTTCTTTACCTCTCTCACCAAGGCTCTTCTCCCACGATTGCTCAGTTTGGCTGGACGGCCAGGTCTAGGAAGAGTTCTGGTCGTCCCAAACTTTTTCCATTTGAGGATTATGGAGGCCACTGTGCTCTTAGGAACCTTGAGTGCTGCAGAAATTCTTTTGTAACCTTGACCAGATCTGTGCCTTGCCACAATTCTGTCTCTGAGCTCCTTGGGCAGTTCCTTCGACCTCATGATTCTCATTTGCTCTGACATGCACTGTGAGCTGTAAGGTCTTATATAGACAGGTGTGTGCCTTTCCTAATCAAGTCCAATCAGTTTAATTAAACACAGCTGGACTCCAATGAAGGAGCAGAACCATCTCAAGGAGGATCAGAAGAAATGGACAGCATGTGAGTTAAATATGAGTGTCACTGCAAAGGGTCTGAATACTTATGACCATGTGATATTTCAGTTTTTCTTTTTTAATAAATTTGCAAAAATTTCTACATTTCTGTTTTTTTCTGTCAAGATGGGGTGCTGAGTGTACATTAATGAGAAATAAAATGAACTTTTTTAATTTTGGCAAATGGCTGCAATGACACAAAGAGTGAAAAATATAAAGGGGTCTGAATACTTTCCGTACCCACTGTATATATATATCTATATGTATGTGTGTGTGTGTATTCAAAGGGGAAATTGTATATGATACACTTACATCAGGATAAACAAAGGAGAGTAGATGTAATGGGGGGTTGGTTGTGTGTGTATGTATGTATGTGTGTGTGTCTGTCTGTCTGTCTGTGGCGTGTGACTGCAGGTAAAAGCGAGACGCCCCCAGCCCGTAAAGCGATCCTGACACCATGAATAATGGAGTGTGCCATGGCACAGAGGATAAGTTCTCTGTGCAAGGCTCCTTTTTCACAGGGCTTTCTCCTGTGGATCATGTGAGTACTGAGGTGACAGTAATTTTTCATGAGTAGTGTGTGTTGGTTGTATGGCCATATACTGCCAAGGTATTTTAGGTGATGTCCAGATAGCAATCGTTCCTTCTGCATAGGCTGGTTGGTATACCTACAGCTGTACACACCCAGACTGCTCTGAACCCAGAACATTCATGCAGCCAAGGGTCAAATGAGTTGTCTTACACCATTAGAAACTCAATGCACCACTTACGAAACTAAAGGCCAGGGAAGTAGATAAATAAAAGATGCCGTCGAAACAGAAAAAATCCACAGCTTTAGAAGAAACAGAAGAGGTCGATGACGAAGTGGAGGAAACGGAGCCAGAGTTAAAGGAGAGTACCAGTGGCGTGACCCGTGGGGACACCACAAAAGGAGAGAAGAGTCGAAAGAAGCACGAGAGCACAGAAAGCTTTAAGAATCAGGACATCCGAGAGAAAGACAAGAAAAAAGAAGATGAAAAAGTAAAAGAAAAAAAGAAGAAAAAGAAACAAGATGATGCTTCTGAAGCTGGTGCTGTGATTGAAAATGATGCTGAAGAAGATGAGCAGAACAATAATGACCCCCCGACCAGTTCCAGAAAAGAGAAGCTCAAAGAGGAAGTGACAGAGGGAGCAAAGGAAGAAAAGAAGAAAAAGAAAAAGAAGTCCCTTGCAGAGAATCCAGAGGGAGAGGAGGAAATGGGTTCAAAGGATAAAAAGTCCAAAGATGGCAAAAAGAAGAAGAAGTCTCACAACGATGATGATGAGAAGCCCATAAATGAGGAGCAAGAAGAGGAGGAGGACGCAAAGAAAAAGAAAAAGAAAAAGCCAAAGAAAGGGTCTGCAGACAGTGATGAAGATAAAAAGAAAAAGGGAAAGAAATCCAAAAATAAACAGGTGGACTATGCTGCACTCTACCAGAATGAGCTGCTGAACTACCACACAGACTCATCTGATGGATATGAGGATGAGTACTACAAAAAGAAAGGTAAAGATTTGACATACTAATGCAAATAGAAAAACTCATGCTTCTTTATAGGAAAGCCTCAGCTATCTGCCACATACTATAATATGTACCTGCTGGAGGGGACCAAGTGGTCAAACCCTGAAGACAGATTTTCTCCAGTTCCCCCAAGCTCTGAGCAGGGGCACCCTGGGTAATCCCTCTGTGATTGTTCTTAGGTGAAAGCTCAGTTATGTTCCACATGAATGGAGCCCAACAGAGGCGTGGGGGCAGACAGGTGCTGGGTGCTGTCCCAGTTGTGGGGGCTGGGAGCACCACTAGGACCAGTAATAGGGCCTGGAGCCAGAGCAACAGATCAGTTGACTAGAACATACATAGCAGGTAAATCTTGGTAAATTATTATGAAATTATTCAGAAATTGTTTTTAGCCAACGTAAAGCAGAAAAATTTCAGTGAACTTATCCCAAACAATCACAGGACTCACATGTAAATTCTGGTCTTTGGCATCAAAGTTCTGTCCTGTGAAAAGTATTTGGCCCCAAAAAATAATAGCATAAAAATGTGATTTGTGGGAGACAGAATTGCCATAATTTAGCATTTTTGGATGGCACCACTCAGCTCTAGTCTGAGATGTTTTCAATGAGGAAATTGCTCATAAATACATAATATCCGGATAAAAGCTTTTTATCTAGTTTTCTCCACCAAGAGAGTGCTGAAAATGTGACCTGTCTGCACTTTCTGACATTTTCATTGCTATTACAAAGAAAGTGATGTAAGCTAAGCTTGTTTCAGCTTTTCATCATTGTACACCTTATAAAAGCAGCCGTAAGTACCATTGCATGGCATCATTAGCAGTGTGTATTTTTGTTCCTTGACTGGCTCAGTTGCTGGGGATGTAATTAGTATTGTGATCATATTCCAAAGTATTGGACAAATTAAAATGTTGACTTGGTGCTAGATGTCTAAAGTTATTACAAACATCCTGTTAGAACAATCAGTAATTTCATGGCAATCCAACAAAATGTTGCTGACAGATTTCACTTAGACCAACGAGTATCAAACTGACGCCCAGAGAATCACTAACATCAATCAAATTCGCCCTCTAGGTGTCATAAATTTGTGTACCAAATTTCATGGTAATGTATTCAGCAGTTTTATAGTCAGATAATTCATTCTAGACCAAAGTGGTAGACCTATTGATTGGACAGATTTTACAGTCTGCTGAGTTTTCATCCTGTTTACATTCTCATCAACTTGATGGCCTGGTCAGACGAAGAGACACAGTTGTGAAACGTGAGAGGGCCTTGGCGTACCAGACATGGATTCACTGCAGTTTCGCCGCATTGAATTCCCTCGCAGCCATGCATGGAAGGAAACATAATGCTTATTGATTATTGGACACTGTCTGAGGATGTGACTTTGGACATGTCCCTTTGTTCATCTTTACTGTTAAAACTCAGCCGTTAGACATTACAGAGTTTATTCTCTAAAAAATGCTGCCGTCATTTCATTTCAGGTGCGATGTTTATTACAAAATCGACACCACCCCAACTTGTCTTTCTAATCTCCATTCCCCCCTTTCTTTCAGTTTATGAGGTGGTCACTGTCACTGGCGACATTAAGGGAGCTGGGACTGATGCTAATGTGTTTGTTACCCTTTTTGGAGACTTTGGTGTCACACCCAAGGTTCACCTGGCGAGCAAGTGAGTTGAAAAAGGTTTATGTTGACATCACTGAATTATAATTTCTATTGTTTTTAAGATTCTAGATCAGGTGTCAATGGTTCACTTGACTCTGATTTATATTACTGTAGCTTTAACTCAGAGCTTTGAGTTCAGTCTATTTCAGTCTTATAAGTAAGTTTAAAAAGTTTAATACTTTTTTAATGTCAGCTGTTAACTTTTAATCTTCTCTATTCTTCTCTGATCCTTCAGCACAGAAAAGAGGTATCTTCTAATCAGTCTGCTAAAGGATGGTTATGGATTCTATCCTTGTGTTGGGTGGTTTGTGCATATAACACTGTATTAGGGACGATTCCTGTTCAACACTAACCTCATGCCTGTAGTGAAGGACAAAAACACTTTGCACATATCGGGAATCTCTTTGCCCTGTTCATCACAGCTGTATCAACCTGAAACCTAAACATTTGGTGATCTTGAAAACTAAAGGTTTGGTTGTGGTGCAGGAATCTCTCCTCTATACAGTCGTACATGTCAGACAGAGAATATGCGGAGTAAGGAGGAACTATGTGACATGGCCGGTCTTCTTTTCCATTCAGAGGCAAATGAAAGAAGACCACGATGTCATTTGACTCACGGGGAAGTGACTCACGAGATCTTAACAATTGCAGGCTCCTTCTATCTCTGCACACATTGACTGACAGATAGGGTTACCTTTGCAGTGTATAGGATATACCAGCTTACTGTAAAGCACACTGGACCATGTCACTCACACCTTCTGGTGGTCTCATTCATCTATTACAGGCAGCACCAACATGCCATGTATTCAGTATCTCCATGCTGTGTGACTGTAGTGTTGTTCAGCTGATGGAATACCATACATGGATGGTGATGAGTCACTTTTGTCATGTAGTAAACATTTTGCATAATAAAGAGTTTCACCTTACTCTGATATAATTGAAGTCCTGGCTGTATTGTGTAATGACCAGTTATGTGGGTACAACATCATACAGGTAAGGTACGATTGCTATGTCTCCAAGCATTTTGACTGAACAGCTGAGGCAGATTCAAATGCAATTCTTTGGAAATTCAATGTGATTGTAAGTCATTCATATTGCATGAATTCCAAAGTTTGCATTGAATTTGCTTTTTAATAATCAGCATCTCTTCATCATTCTCCTACAGGTGATTTTTACACATAAGCAGGGAAGGAGGGCATGTATTTGTGTGTGTTGGACAGTATTTCATTCTCTTCACAGTATATGACACTTTGTACCTTAATTAAGCAGTGCTAGGCACTGTCCATTACAGGGAGAGGAGAACAAATGCAGAAATGGGTCAGAGACAAAGGAAGGTTTTCGCTCAGGTTTTTTTTTCTCTGTTAATGGAAAAGAGAGTGTCTGATTCATTGTGGTTGACAGAGGGGGCAGCCAACTGCATTATGCCCAGTTCTTCTCTGTTAGGGGTAGATGTACGTGACGAGGAGAAAGGAGCTTTGAAGGTGCCAAGTCTGGGGAGGTTTCAGATTATACTGCTTCTGTGAGACCACCAGGGTACCCAAAGCCAGATCAGTCAGGAGATGCAATTTATTGTTGCAGAGTTCAGCTGTCTGTCTGGACTGTATCTCTCATTGTCTTGCTGTCTTACATACACACACACACACTCACACACTCTTTCTCAAGTGATATTCAAATTTTAACATCTTTTATGTTTCCCCAATCTACTACAGAAGCAGAACTGCATTTGAGAAGAATAAGACTGATGTTTTCCGTATCAAAACACACAATGTGGGTCCTCTGAAAAAGTTAAGGTAAATCTGCTGATTGTGATCTCTATTCAATTATATAATCACCACTGGTGTTTCTGTGAATGCAGGAGATTCCCAGAATGCACAGCAACACGTTACTGACAACATCACACTTTATACTAAAGTATATGTACTGTGTGCGTAGCTATACCCCACACAGAATAAGCAGCTTACCAAGAGTATTATACAGGAAATTTTCTCACCTATTTTCCAAAGAGTTAATCCAGTGACAGAGAGCTTAGTTAGTGTCTCTTTCCCAAAGAGCCTGAGGGACATCACAGCCACCAGACAGGTACAGAGAGATGACGTAGCATAACTTTTAATGTCAAAGAAATCAAAAAGTTGTCTTTTCTGACACATTCATGCTTCACAAACAGCAATAAAAAACAGCAACAAGTTATCAACTTTGAAGTGAATCAATTTTACTTCATTTTTAAGTCATCATGGATGTAAGGGTGCAGTGGATTCAATCATAACAGCTTCAGAGCTTAACCAATTCATGTCCATTATAACTGTCTTATCTTATTAGTCCTTTCATATTTCTGTATAGATATAGAAACACAATGATTGAATGCAAATTGTTTCAGTTGTTTGGTGTTTACCACCGCAGAAATTCAAACAAACCTGAGAAAGCATTAGAGTGTTTATGCATCTGATGCAGCAAGTTCATTTCTGATTATCTGCAGAGTGAACTCATGTCACTCTATGTTCTGTTGACTTCCCCAGGATCGAGCATGACAACACAGGAATGAACGCCAGCTGGTTCTTGGACAGGGTGGTGGTGACCGACATGAACCGGCCCCATCTGCGCTTCTATTTCGCCTGTAACAACTGGCTAAGTAGGGAGGAGGGTGACAACCTGTTTGTCAGAGACCTGCTGGGCAGCCTGAACCCCATGGATGTCCCAAAATGTAGGTCACACTGGGACAAGCAGATAAAACAAAGAAGTCCACAAAGGTTAAGACAAAGCAACAGTTGATTAAAATTCCTCCATCACATTTCAGAGAAACCAATGGGTTGGAAAATAGCAACAGTAGGACTACAATACATTGTACATAAGCCTTGACAGCTGCTACATTACATTGCTAATTACACTTTACTCTTCTCTATCAACTGGACACTAATGTTAGAAAGTAATTAGAAATGTAAGTCCTGATCAGTTTCTTTGCACCATAGATTCACTGATAAATGAAATACAGCCAGAAAAACAGTGACTTGACAGTATCAGTACCATGTGTCCAGTCGGTTGTACACGAAGATGCCTGATGGCCTATTGAGCTTCCTACTGTTTCAGGCTGTAATTGAACTCAGTGTAATCCTCAGGTACATTAGCCCATGTGTCCTCTGTTGCAATGTGATCTAACACCTCGGTACTTGCAGTCAGTCAAGCAGAGCATGGTGAGGCTCAGATAAACCCAAGCTGTGTTGTAAAGGAGTGGTCAGAGCAATATGGCTCACACACATACACCACTGTTATGAATATTTAACCTGGAAACCATCTCAGGGTGGATTAGAAAGAAGCCTCTCTAATGATATTAGAACACTCTAATTAATTATGTTTACATAGTGTTACCAATTGTGTCACCTTAACAAAATCAATAAGCAGCATTAATTAGCCTGGCATGTTGTTTATATAAATATATACATATATATATGTATATTTTCATTTCCAGTATTTTATGTTTTCCAGTGAATAAATATATAGTGAGTGTGTTCACTGCTGATATGAAGGGAAGTGGAACTGATGCTGATGTCTTCCTAAATATTTTTGGAGAGCATGGAGACACAGGTAGATGTTTGTTTTGTTAATATTTTTTTTTATTATTACCTGAATAATAAATTGTTTAAATTTGAAAGAAAATGACTTTCATAATTTCCCACAGGGAGACATCTTCAATAATCTTATTTTGCCTGATCAACAGACCAAAATACTGCAAAAGATTTTAAACTTAAAATCATATCAACAGAGAAAAGAAGCTGAAACTAGCAAAAGTTTGGCATTTTTGCTTCTTAAATTACTTCATGATCAGTAGAAATTATTTATATTGATGAAATAATCAACAAATTCTACCAATTTTCAACACCAGAGACTCCTGTTTACTACAGTTTACAGTTTTTTAAGGAATCAACATAAAAATACAATTGTCTATTTGCTGATAATACCTGTAGCTGTGTTCTCATTGCAATTCTAAAATGTTTTGATCTTGTTAAAGGGGAGCGACGACTGGACAGTGACAAAGACAACTTTGAACGTGGCTCAGAGGACAAGTTTACAATAGAGGCTCCAAACCTGGGAAGACTGAAGAAAATCACCATCGGTCACAACAACAGAGGTTCATCTGCTGGCTGGTTTCTAGATAAGGCATGAACAACCTGTACATGCATACATAATCTTTACACTTATACAACAACACATAAAAACACTCATTATAGCACACATGTGTCTGTCCAGGTGGTAATTGATGACATGGGGAATAAAGAATTGTATGAGTTCCCAGTTAATCGCTGGTTTGCCATGGATGAAGCTGATGGCAAAATACAGAGAGATGTGTTGGTTGGATCAGTGCAACCAATGGGTGAGGACAACACACTCCACAGTTTTCTGCTTGAATTCTAAACTTTCTGTGAAAAACATGATTTCAGCTCATTGGTGTTACAGGTAACAACGATTCTGTTTGAGTTTGGTAATAAGTTGTTGTTTTTTTTTTGTATTTTTCTTTAATCATTTAGGTATCATTTACAATGTACAGGTGATGACTGGAAATGTGAGGGGTGCAGGCACTAACTCTAAGATCCATATGGTAATGCATGGCACCAAAGGCTTGAAGAACAGTGGGAAAGTTTTCCTGGAGGGTGGTGCTTTTGAACGTGGTCTCATTGATATTTTCAACGTGGAAATTTGTGAACTGCTCAGCCCACTCAGCAGGATCACCATCGGGCATGACAACGGTGCTGTTGGAGCCGGATGGTACTGTGAAAAGGTACTGTGCGTGTGTATGCACTGTGCATGTCTTATTGGTTACAGAGTAATGCTAAAAGTGTTGTTCACCCACTGAGCCCCCGTTCCTTTCCAGGTTGTAATATACTGTCCATTCACGGGCATTGAGCAGACATTTCCATGTGGGATGTGGCTGGATGAGGATGAGGGTGATGGACTTATTGAGAGGGAGCTGTATGAAATGGTCTCTCTCAGGCAGAAAAAACAGAAGAGTGGGTGTCTACTTCTACTTAAATCACTTACATCCAGTAGTCATATTTTATAGTCATATTTTATTGCCATATCTCTGATTCTCAACATGTCAGCCCTGGATTAAGAACATTTTGAATTTCTGCTTCAGAGTACCCATGGTCCCTGTGGATTTGGACATCAGATGTGAAAGGGGCAGGGACAGACGCCCAGGTGTTTCTACAGATCTATGGTGATAAGGGCAAGTCCGATGAGATCAAACTGGAAAACAACTCAAACAGTTTTGAACAGGGCCAGCTTGATAAATTCATGGTAAATCCTGAACAATTTACTAAAATAAGCATATTACACCTTTTTCACTCTGAGGCTTGCTAAGACATGTTTTCCAAGTTTCTGTCATTGTTTTGGAATGATTGTAGATTGAAATGCCAGACATAGGAAGACTTATGAAGCTACGCATCTGGCACGAGAAGAGGCATCCATTCGCTGGCTGGCATTTGGCTAAGGTGAGACCAGTGTTCTGTCTGTCTGATGTGTCAGTGTGAGCTACAGTGTCTGTTATATAGTGTCACTTTTTGTTAGAGTTTATTCTTTCACCTTAAAAGTGATTATATACAACGTAGACTATAATGGAAATGACTTCACACATAAATGCCAAGTCAGTAAATTTATGGCATTCATTTTATTTGTCTGAGAGGTCGATCATAAACAAGAGATAAAGGTACAGATGTGTAAGATTCCCCTTGAAGCTGCGACTTTCTGCAGGTTACTTTGCTCAAGAGTCTTACAGTGGAGAAGTATTCTTTTGAATGTGGCCGCTGGCTGGATGTCAATGAAGACGACAATGAAATTGTCAGAGAGCTTCCAGCTGCGGGCGCACTCATTGATGAACCGCTGCCTTGTAAGAAACACACTGAGAACATGCACATACAAATTTGTTTGGTTAGTTCTAAATGCACACAAGCTCCATGTTCTAACAGCGTTGAGTATCTTTACAGTGCCCTCTGTAATATCATGCAAGTGTCCTGTTTTCCTTCAGTGATAAAGTATCGTGTTACCATCTGCACTGGTAACATCGGTGGTGGTGGCACCGATGCCAGTGTCTTCCTCAATGTTATCGGTGACCTGGGTGACACAGGGGAGCGGCTCATGATTATGAGCAAAAACAATGTCAACAAATTTGAGAAGGGCAATGTGAGTGCATTAATAATTAAAGATGAGCACAGAAAATCAATAAGTGTTGTTTAGGAAAATCACTTCAAGCATCTTTATTCTGTATTCTCTCTGTTCTCCCTCAGCATGACGAGTTTCTCATCGAGTCCGTGTCCTTGGGCCAGGTGCGCAGGGTCCGTGTTGGACATGATGGCCGCGGTGGAGGCTGTGGGTGGTTCCTTGATAAGGTGATGGTCAGGGTGGATGGACAGCCAGAGAATTTGGCCATTGAATTCCCCTGTTTCAGGCAAGGAAATAATATGTCTTATATGACTTAAAGGAATTGTTTCAAACTGGGGGAATTATAGTTAGACACTTTATTGCTGAGCTTTGTAGTTTTAAAGGTAAAAGTGTGTTAAACCATTTTGGTTATTTCATGTATAATTTGCATATAATCTTTTGTAACAAAACTTATCCAAACAGCTGTAAAAAGTCTCTTAAGTGCTGTAAATTGGCCACACTTACATTCCCTTGTTCTTTCGTGGTGTGCGTTTAAGTAGTTAGGCAGCTGATGGATGAGTTTGCCATTACAAATAGGCACTAAATGCATGTGGCCAGCCAGCTCTCTCCTTCAGTAACTGGAGCCAAACCGCAAGACTGAGGTGCAGTGTTACTCCTCTCTGTTTGTTCTGTTAAAAGAGAAAGGTAGTAGCTCCCAATGCAAAAACACACACAGATACTTTCCTGTTTAGTGTTTTGCGTTTCTTGTAGTGGTTATGTTCTGTTGTATCTTTTTCACTTTAATCACATTCATTTTGAGTCTAGCGGTGGTGAGATTTCCTCACAAAGAATGATGATCTTAGGCTACTGAAGATGTTTTGTGATTTTAAATGCAAGTCTATGCATTAAATAAAAACATAAACCTGGCAAATTGAACTGAATAACTAAAAGTATTCTAATCTTTTTGTCTCGACTTGTTCTTTTTTGTTTCTTTTTATACTTTCTATTCTACATTTCTTTAATTTGAGAGATTCTGTCAATTTAGTCTCTGGCCCCATTCTGGTGGAATGAAAGTCAAATAAATAAATAAATAAATAAATACTATACTATAAATACTATTTTTAAATAAATACTATTTTACTTACAGTAATTTTCATGAAGGTTTAAAGGATCAGAGGCTTGTCCTTATTCTCCATTCACTGCTACAGGATTAAATTTGTTCATGACCTTTATGTTGTTCTTCAGGTGGTTGGACCGTAATGAGGATGATGGAGAGATTGTCCGTGAGTTAGTTCCAGCAGGAGATGGCCTGCGTCTTTTTAGTAAGTACATAAAAACCATAAAACTCAAATATTTTGGTTGAGAAGCTAAAGAAGTTGACATATCTTCTTAAATTACATTTTGGTCTGCAATTTCACTCCTTGTCAGATGTCAGCTACCACATAGCAATTAAGACAGGCAATGTGAATGGAGCCAGCTCCGACTCCAGGGTGTTTGTCAAACTGTACGGAGAGAAGGGTGATACTGACAAGGTCATACTGGCGGTCTCTAACAATGACCTCAGGAACTACTTTGAGACAGGACGCACTGACATATTTACCATTGATACCTTTGACATCGGAAAGGCAAGTTCTTTAGATATGTATACACTTCAAGTTTAGGGTTCAAACATTTATTTGTCTTTTTCTTTTTCATTCTTTTATACTTGTCCTCGGTACATGCAGATCAATCGTCTCCTGATCGGTCACACCAATGAGGGCCTGCGGGCTGGATGGTTTCTGGACAGTGTGCAGATCTCTGTGCCAGTTCATGGGATGCAGTACATGTTCCCAAGCCACCGCTGGCTCTGCAAAGATGAGGCTGATGGGAAAGTGGAGGTTGAGATCTATCCCAGCGAGATCCTGGATATTGAACAATGTAATTCCTCATTTTAAACACAGCAACAGACATGATGAGTTGTTAGTACAATGTTCTCTACGTAGTCTTTCTTGTCATATTGCTGTTGTGGCCTCACATTCACAGTGATCAACTATGAAGTAACAGTTGTCACAGGAGACGTACGTGCAGGTGGCACCAATGCCAATGTTTTCTGTCAGATCTATGGAGATGAAGGAAAAACTGAAGTTCTTGCTCTCAAGAATCGCTCCAACAATTTCGAACGTGGCACTACTGAAATCTTTAAGGTCTGTTTTAAGCCTGTGCTGGGTTCATTCAGAATTGCTTAGTGATCTAAATTCCTGTTTTGACAACCTTTTCAAACCTCCCCTACCCAGATTGAGGCTCAGGATGTTGGCAAGATCTACAAGATACGTATTTACCATGATGGGAAAGGGATTGGTGACGGCTGGTTCCTGGAGACAGTATATGTCAAACAGCTAACGACGGCAATGGTCCAAGTTGAGGTGAAGAAGGAAGACACCAAGAAAGACAAGAAAAAGGACAAGAAAAAGAAGAAGAAAGAGGAAGAGGAGGAGGTGGAGATAGTTGAAGAGCTGCAGGAAGTGGTGGTGACATATAATTTCCCTTGTAACCGCTGGCTGGCCAGGGATGAAGAAGATGGGGAGATTGTGGTTGAGCTGCTGACTGAGGACAATGAAGACCTGGAGAGTAAGCAGAGCCTGAATGTGTTGACCACTATCAACCTTCTAAGACAAAATATTATTATTTTAATTGTGATATTTATAAATTAATGCGGGGCCCAGCCGGGCAAAGCCCGAAAGAGTGACGTGGGGCCGTCCTTCTGTGGACCCACCACCCGCAGGAGGATCCATAAGGGGCCGGTGCATAGTGGATCGGGCAGTGGTCGAGGACGGGGACCTCGGCGACCCGATCCCTGGAGGCTGAAACTGGCTCTAGGGACATGGAATGTCACCTCACTGGGGGGGAAGGAGCCTGAGCTTGTGAGGGAGGTTGAGCGGTACCGACTAGAGATAGTCGGGCTCACCTCCACGCACAGCCTGGGCTCTGGAACCCAGCTCCTTGAGAGGGGCTGGACTCTCTTCTACTCTGGAGTTGCTCGCGGTGAGCGGCGGCGAGCTGGTGTGGGCTTGCTCATAGCTCCCCAGCTCAGCCGCAACGTGTTGGAGTTTTCCCCCCAGAGTGAAAGGGTCGTTTCCCTGCGCCTTCGGGTCGGGGATAGGTCTCTCACTGTTGTTTCGGCTTATGGGCCGAACAACAGTGCTGAGTACCCGGCCTTTTTGGAGTCTCTCGGGGGGGTGCTGAAAGGTGCTCCTACCGGGGACTCCATAATTCTGTTGGGGGACTTCAACGCTCACGTGGGCAGCGACAGTGAAACCTGGAGGGGCGTGATTGGGAGGAACGGCCTCCCCGATACGAACCCGAGTGGTGTTTTGTTGTTGGACTTCTGTGCTAGTCACAGTTTGTCCATAACGAACACCATGTTCAAGCATAAGGGTGTCCATCAGTGCACATGGCACCAGGACACCCTAGGCCGGAGGTCAATGATCGACTTTGTAGTCGTGTCATCTGACATTCGGCCGTATGTCTTGGACACTCGGGTGAAGAGAGGGGCAGAGCTGTCAACTGATCACCACCTGGTGGTGAGTTGGATCCGCTGGCGGAGGAGGAAGCGGGACAGACTTGGCAGGCCCAAACGTACTGTGAGGGTCTGTTGGGAATGTTTGGCCGAACCCACTGTCAGAGGGGTCTTTAACTCACACCTCCGAGAGAGCTTCTACCAGATCCCGAGGGAGGCTGGGGACATTGAGTCCGAATGGACCATGTTTTCCACCTCCATTGTCGACGCGGCGGCTAGGAGCTGTGGCCGTAAGGTTTCGGGTGCCTGTCGTGGCGGCAATCCCCGAACCCGGTGGTGGACACCGGAGGTAAGGGATGCCGTCAAGCTGAAGAAGGAGTCCTACCGAGCTTGGTTGGCTTGTGGGACTTCCGAAGCAGCTGACAGGTACCGCAGGGCTAAGCGTGCTGCAGCCCAGGCGGTGATGGAGGCAAAAACTCGGGTATGGGAGGAGTTCGGTGAGGCCATGGAGAAGGACTACCTGTCGGCCCCGAAGAAATTCTGGCAAACCGTCCGGCGCCTCAGGAGGGGGAAGCAGTGCTCTACCAATGCTGTTTACAGTGGAAGTGGTGAGCTGCTGACCTCGACTGGGGATATTGTCGGACGGTGGAAGGAATACTTCGAGGATCTCCTCAATCCTGTCAACACGTCTTCCATAAGGGAAGCAGGGGCTGGGGATTCGGAGGCTGATCCATCCATCACCCAAGCCGAAGTCACTGAGGTAGTTCGGCAGCTCCTCGGTGGCAAAGCACCGGGGGTGGATGAGATCCGTCCCGAGTACCTCAAGTCTCTGGATGTTGTTGGGCTGTCATGGCTGACACGCCTGTGCAACATCGCGTGGCGTTCGGGGACAGTACCCCTGGATTGGCAGACCGGGGTGGTGGTTCCTCTTTTTAAGAAGGGGGACCGGAGGGTGTGTTCCAACTACAGAGGGATCACACTCCTCAGCCTCCCGGGGAAGGTCTATGCCAGGGTGCTGGAGAGGAGGATCCGGCCGGTGGTCGAACCTCGGATTCAGGAGGAACAATGCGGTTTCCGTCCTGGGCGTGGAACACTGGACCAGCTCTACACACTCTCGAGGGTGCTCGAGGGTTCATGGGAGTTTGCCCAACCAGTCCACATGTGTTTTGTGGACTTGGAGAAGGCATTCGACCGGGTCCCTCGTGACATCCTGTGGGAGGTGCTCCAGGAGTATGGGGTCCGGGGCTCTTTGCTGGGGGCTATCCGGTCTCTGTACAAACGGAGCAGGAGCTTGGTTCGCATTGCCGGCAGTAAGTCAGACCTGTTCCCAGTGCACGTTGGACTCCGGCAGGGCTGCCCTTTGTCACCGGTTCTGTTCATTACTTTTATGGACAGAATTTCTAGGCGCAGCCAGGGGCCGGAGGGAGTCCAGTTCGGGGACCACAGGATTTCATCTCTGCTTTTTGCAGATGATGTTGTCCTGCTGGCTCCATCGAGCCAGGATCTCCAGCGTTCACTGGGGCGGTTTGCAACCGAGTGTGAAGCGGCTGGGATGAGAATCAGCACCTCCAAGTCCGAGGCCATGGTGCTCAACCGGAAAAAGGTGGTTTGCCATCTCCAGGCCAGGGGAGAGATCCTGCCTCAAGTGGAGGAGTTTAAGTATCTCGGGGTCTTGTTCACGAGTGAGGGAAGGACGGAACGTGAGATTGACAGACGGATCGGGGCATCGGCAGCAGTAATGCGGTCGGTGTACCGGTCCGTTGTGGTGAAGAAGGAGCTGAGCCAGAAGGCGAAGCTCTCGATTTACCGGTCAATCTACGTTCCCACTCTCACCTATGGTCATGAGCTCTGGGTCATGACCGAAAGAACGAGATCGCGGATACAAGCGGCTGAAATGAGCTTCCTCCGCAGGGTGGCCGGGCGCTCCCTTAGAGATAGGGTGAGGAGCTCGGTCACCCGGGAGGAGCTCGGAGTAGAGCCGCTGCTCCTCCACATCGAGAGGAGTCAGTTGAGGTGGCTCGGGCATCTGTTTCGGATGCCTCCTGGGCGCCTTCCTGGGGAGGTGTTCCGGGCATGTCCCACCGGGAGGAGGCCCCGGGGAAGACCCAGGACACGCTGGAGGGACTATGTCTCCCGGCTGGCCTGGGAACGCCTCGGTGTCCCCCCGGAAGAGCTGGAGGAAGTGTCCAGGGAGAAGGAAGTCTGGGTATCCCTGATTCGGCTACTGCCCCCGCGACCCGGCTCCGGATAAGCGGTAGAAAATGGATGGATGGATGGATAAATTAATGCTTCGAATCATAAGTAATGGTAAAATGCCACCTATGATTTACACACTTATTCTGCTTTTCTCTTAGTAAACTCATATGAGGTTTATGTATATACTGGGAATATGTGGGGGGCGGGGACTGATGCCAATGTTTACATCAACGTCTATGGAGAGACTGGTGATACAGGGGAGAGACAGCTCAGGACGTCCAACAACCTGAACAAATTTGAGAAAGGACAGGTAAGCTTTGTTTGAATGTGTTCTGGATGTCCTGATTTTTATGTGATCATTTCATTAACATTTCTGTGTTAAAGGAAAAGGAAAGCGTGTATATTCACTGTCTTACAATGAGTTACACATGAGAGCTCTCAGGAACCTTGCAGGTTATTCAGAGTTCAGATAAATAAGTAATGAGGTTGCTATTCTACTATAAGACCTTTGACATTTGGCCTTTTGTCACTGGTTTGTTCACCTGTGACCCAGGAGGACATTTTCAATATCACAGCAGTTGACCTTGGTGTCCTGAAGAAGCTGAGGATCAGACATGACAACAGCCAGGCCAGTGCCGGCTGGTTTTTGGACAGAGTGGAGATTGTAGACAACAAAGACGACACCACGTAAGTTGTGAAGTCCTGATATTAGAATTGAAGAGTGATGCAGCACTAAATTTCTTAATTTAGATGAGCCACTGCATCTTCACAGTAGGTGTGAAATAATCAGGATTTCATTTAACAATTAATAATTCTGCTATAGATCATTTGAACCTGCTGATTCATACTAGCTATCAACTCGATGCCTCATGTCTCACAAAACAACATCATCCCACAAAGCAGACAGAACCTCTGCACAAAAATGTCTGTAGAGCTCCACAGTGTGGTGTACAATGGTACTCTGAAATATTCTGGTGAAGACACAGGATCAATTTAATGACCCATATCCAAGTCCCATATCTAGTATTTTTAGACCCAGAAATATTAAACAGTCCTCAGTACTGACTGTATAGTTACTATATATACTGAACACTACACAGTATATGTTACATATTGTGCTTTAGGTACTTTTTTCCTTGTAAACGCTGGCTGGCTGTGGATGAGGATGATGGACAGCTTGCCAGGGAACTGGTTCCTGTGGACGAGGCCTTTATGAAGAAGGGGGATGATGATGAGGAAAACTCTGAAGCCACACTCGGTCTTGAACAGAAAGGTGAGAACAATAGTATAGCTGCACAGGCGAACTGTGCCAAAGAAACATAATAGAGCTTTGAACAGCATGAAAGTGTTTTAAAATGATTGAATAAAGATACTAATTAATAGCAGGTTCATTCATTCATTCTGATTTCTTCTTGCAACAGCCATGTCAACAACATACACGATTAGGATCAAAACTGGTGATAAAAAATATGCAGGAACAGATGCCAATGTCTTTATGATCCTGTACGGCACCAAGGATGACACAGGTAATACTTCAGTTAATATCATAGTATTTAATCTTGTTGTATTTAAATAGTATTTAATCATATATGAATAGTTAAAATACTTTGCAATGTGCTTATTTATAGGGATAATTAACCTGAAAGCATCAAAGACTCATAAGAATAAGTTTGAAAGAGGTATTATTGATGAGTTCACTGTGGAAGCTGTGGACATTGGACAGTTGAAGAAGCTGCGAATTGGACACGACAACTGTGGTACAGTGGGACAGACTCCCTGCCTGTGCAGTGAATAATGCAAAATGATTCCCAGTACTGTAGCAAACAGGAATATACTAACTTGTGCATTGTTTAAGGAGGAGGATCAGCAGGTTGGTTCCTTGACTGGGTAGAGATTGATGCTCCCTCTCTGGGAAAGAAACAGCTCTTCCCCTGTGGACGTTGGTTGGATAAAGGGGAGGATGATGGGGCCATCATCAGGGATCTTTTCCCAAATCCTCTTCAGACAGAGCTTTACACACCCTGTAAATCACAGTTTGTTTTTATCACACTTACAAATACTATATTTGTGCACGTGGAGGGTTATGATAAGTATTTTTTATTTTTTATTTTGTAGTTGTTCCTTATGAGATTAAAACGTTCACAAGTGATGTGTTCGGAGCGGGCACAGATGCAGATGTCTTCATTGTCCTGTATGGGCGCGATGCAGTGTGCACACAGCAGAAGTCTCTGTGTGTCAACAAGAGGGAGAGGAGGATGTACTTTGAGAGAGGAGCTGAGGACATGTTTATTGTTGAGGTACAATAACAGTATATTGCCTTGTATTGCATCGTAGACAATAGCATACACCATACATGTTATATTTACTGCAGTAAAGACGATACTGAATACTTTAATTCAGTAATATTTCCTGCCATTAGCTAGAAGATGTGGGGGATGTAATTGAGAAGATCCGTATTGGTCACGACAACCATGGGGTTAACCCAGGCTGGCATCTGGACAGGGTGGAGATCAGACGTCTGCTCAGGAAGGGAAAGGTACTGTCTATGGACAACAGACACAGTACTAAAGAAAATACTTTGCTGTTTCATTGAAGATAGACTGCAAATTGCACCACATTTACTTATATATTGGGGCAGAAATATATAGTATCATTAAATGTAAACACTAAAGGAAAATGCAAATATCTCATATTGCACAGTACAGTACCCCAGAAACATATAATCCTCAGCTCATCTCCAAATTTCCAGGGTCTGATCGCTGGTACTGATCTCAGCATTTTCACCTAAATCTTCAATAAACATTGCAAATCTTTGATGTGGAGCATTCTTTATGAGCATCTTACTACTTTCTTCTACTGGTATCAGACCAACACTATTTTTGGTCAGTAGGTGGAGATGTTCTCTTTACAAAGAGATCTGGGTAATATGGTGTGTTCACTGATTCTCCTCTATACTAATGTAATCCAAGCAATGTTTTAGCCCTATTCCCCTTTCTCCCTCACACTTAGTCTCTCTCTCTCTCGCTATCTGCAGGGTTCAGAGACTGTGATCTTCCCATGTGAGCGCTGGCTCGCAAAGTCAGAGGATGATGGAGAAACTGTGAGAGAGCTGGTGCCCTCTGACATCATCACTGAGAAACTGTCACGAGATGGAAGCCTGAAAGTCACTGAAGTCGAGGTGGAGGATGCCCTGGAGAGTATGTTAACAAGGCGTTTTTATACCCACAGATATGCAAAAATATCTTGCAGTATTTGTCTCACCCTTGTTCCCTGCCTTGTAGCCAAAACTAGAGACAAATTTTCTTGTCTTTCCCTCAGTGTGTCTCTATGTCGGCAACATCAAACAGCAATGGAAAATTGCTTTATTTTCAGTCTTATTTTCTTGCAATTGCCTTAAACCGATCCCCTGAGTGTTTGTCTGTGATCATCATCCCCACTACAGCTCACACATACAAAGTGTCAGTGATGACAGGTGATGTGTATGGAGCTGGAACTGACGCCAATGTCTTCCTCACAATTTATGGAACCCTGGGAGACACCGGGGAGAGGAAACTCAGCAAGTCAGAGACAAACAGCAACAAGTTTGAACGAGGCTCTGTAAGAAAGCACACGTTTCATGGCTAATTTCCAAGATTTTAATCGTGTATTCTTTGTAATGTCCAATCAAGTGAAGCAATATCTAAGCAATCCTGACCCAATTGATAATTTAATCCTCATAACTACAGCAAACATCCAAGTTACATACTGTATGCTTGAATTATTCCCCCAGTTGTCATGTTTTATCTCCCAAGGTGGATAAGTTCACCATAGAGTCAGTCGACCTCGGACAGGTTTTCAGGCTAAAGATCCGCCATGATAACAGTATGATGAGTGCTGACTGGTACTTGGACCAGGTGGAGGTGGTTGATGTGGACACAGAGGAGACCTTCCTCTTCTTGTGTGAACGCTGGCTCTCTAGGAAGAGGGAGGACAGATGCATTGAGAGAGTTTTCTATGTCAAGGTAACATGAAAGACATATGTGTGTGATTGTGTGTAGGACGTGCCCCACAGTCACATCTGCAAATGGAAAATAAGATATTAAAATTACAAACTCACTCAGCTTATCATATATGTATATGTATCTTTTCATTTGTGTTTGTCTGCTTCACTGGTCTTCCAGGGTTATGAAGGAGTGAGAGAGAGCTTAAACAGTAAAAAGAAGAACTCAGCCCTGACAGTGAATAATGTGGACAATAACATGAACAAAAAGAACAAGAAAAAGAAGGAGGAAGAAATTGAACTTCCAAGTAAGAAAAGTAAAAAATCTTCAACACTGCATGTCTAATACATCTTCTGTCCTGCCATGTTTAATATTAGAACACACACATATATTTACATAATCTCATGCTCTCATGAATGAATAAGTGCTATGTCCTTGCTGTGCAGTCATACCATACCACATCACCATCTGTACTGGACTGGAGCGTGATGCGAGCACCACCAGCAGGGCTTATGTGATTATTATCGGGACCAATCACACTCGGACAGAGAGGCTGTGGCTGGACCTGCCTAATGGGAGGAAGGGATTTGAGGCCGGCTCTCTAGAAAGCTTTGAGTCCCACGGTTCAGATGTGGGAGAGATCAAAAAGGTTGAGGTGAGGGAGGGAGGATGCTTTTAGAGTTACAGTAATGATTGTGCACTCTCATGCATCCACACACACACAAACATGCTGAAAAATACACCCACGTTGCTTGAAGCGTTTCTTTCCCTTTCCTGAAGCTTGGCCATGATGGGGCCACTCCTGAGAGCTGCTGGCTGGTTGATGAGCTGTCTGTTGCTGTGCCAACCAAAGGGGTCAAATATATTTTTGCTTGTAAGTGCTGGCTGGCCAAAAATCGAGGCGATGGATTGACTGCAAGAGTTTTCAATGTGCTGGATGCAGAGGCCATTACCATTTCCCAGAAGGTATGGAAATGTGAACAGACACATAGGAGAGAACATACATCACACTTAGTTCAGACAAGTACAATTGAATTGTGATAATGACTCTCATGGATCATTTTCTCATTCATGATATTAGTTCACACAAAATAAAAGGATGCAGTTAAATATAAATTTATTGTAGTACTTTATGAATGTTTACAGCAGCATCATTAACCTTATAATACCCTAAATATTAATGGATTTATATGCAATTGTTCAGTAGATGCAAGATGAGTTCACACCTTCTCCCTTGGTGTTTAAACGTAATATTTCTTGTGTGAGATGGTTGTGTGAGAAAAATGTAGAGATTAAATTGTCTAATACTTTGATGTCAGATTATTTATGAGGTGACAGTGGTAACAGGAGATGTGCAGCACGCAGGAACAGACACCATGATCTTCATGACTGTGTTTGGGACCAACGGCAGCACTGAGGAGATGCTGCTGCTAAAGAACGAGGACAGGTAAACAAACATGGTATCATGATCAGAAACAACCAAAAATACAAAGACCTTTTCATTGTAATGCAGATGACAAACTAACAAACCTGTTGCTGTGGACAACAGGTTTGAGCGTGGTCAGGAGGACACTTTCAACATGGAGATCAATGATATTGCCCCACTGAGGAAGATGAGGCTTCGCATTGATGGCTCTGGCAGTCGACCTGACTGGTTTCTGGATAAGGTCAGTTCACCTTAACTAACTAACCTCTTGGGCGATGTTTGAATATTATAAATACCAGAGAGTACAAAGAAATGGAAAGCTTTAAGCAGGTTCAACTTACCAGAGTCACCTGATCATGCTCTGATCAGTCTGTCTGGGTTTTCTTTACTCTTGTGGAGGTTTAATTGGTTTTGAAGAGGAAACCACTGATCTGAACATAAAACCAGGAGCATAAAAAGCAGAAAAATAATTGCTAGCATCTTCCAAAATCAATAGTATAAAGCATTCACAAGTTCATCTTTTTATCCTGGCGCTGTATGCTTTAGGTCACAGTATCAGAGAGTCTGTTATATCACACAGAAAAAGACACACACGTCTATCCTTGCCTGCAGGAGTCAATGATTCAGCCACCCACAAAGACACAGACACACACATGCACGGCAGGGCACAAAGTTCCTGGAGTGAGCATATTGACCCATTTTATCCACCATGTTGTTGTTACTGGCATCACAAAGATATACACGCACACACACACACACACATACACACATAAAATACACATATGCATCCACACAAGCAGCCTTAGTAATGAGCACTCTACTGTTTTCAGTAGAGAGAGAGAATATTTTGTTTTGCATTGGGTCCAGAGTGTGGTGCAGATATCACTGTTTTTTAATGCATATTCCAGCACCATAATCAAATGCATGAATTTACATAGTTTCCCAAAATGGCTCAGTACTTTTTTTTCTTCAGCTGACCCTGTGAGGAGAACATTACAGCTCACCTCCAAATTCAGTCTGATGTCTCAGGCCAACTGCTTTAATGAAACAGTACACATTTCCTATGCAAATGTCTTCCCTGGTAGCGGCACTATGCCTGCAGAGCAGCAAAGCAGTCAGGAACAATACCAAGCCCTGTCCCTCTGTGCCTGGGACTCAGCGACTGCAAACATCTCCTTCTCTTGACCCTGCACAGAGCCTTGTGTGTTCAGCATCACAATCAGATGTGCTGCCTTTATGGATTGCTGGGTCTGTGTATTGAAATGGACACAACAGTACACTGGGCAAACTGCCAGCATAGTAATCTGGCCAAATAAATATGCAGAGTGGAGAGCTAATACAAGTGTGGCTGCCTGAGCCCATTCTTTGTCTAATAATGAAATGCTTCCCAGGACAAGTGATCAGGCATCTTAGGAGGAGAAAGGTTTTGTGTCCATAATGTGACAATTCATGACAAAATACCTACAATACATACAAGTACACTGAGAGGAGATTATGTTTTTAGCCACAACAGAAATCTGGCAGTCTGACAGTTGATCCCACACATCAATTACAATATTCTGAGTGACATTCATAATAAATGTAATATTGTATTGTAAGAACTGACTCTGTGTGTTCAGGTGGTCTTGCGTAACCTGACCACAGAGGAAGTGTCTGACTTCACCTTTGAGGATTGGTTGTCCAGGACACGTGGATCCAAGAGGACCATGATCTGTGAGCTGGCCGCTATGGTTGATGATGAGATGATGGTAGAGCTCACCACCTACATCATCCAAGTCAAGACTAGTGATAATTCAGGTAAGTCCTCAACATGTTGCCTGTCAGCTGACTCATAAACCAGGAAGGCCCATTAAAACACCATCACACTTGTTCTTACATCTACAGTCATTAATAAACATGAGACCAGGATTTGTGGCACCTGTTTAGGGTCACATGGATCTGCTGGAGCCTATCTCAGCTCTCTTTGGGTAAAAGTCAGGGGTACACCCTGGACAGGTCACCATGTGACAAATATTAATTTCTGTTAATGAAATGAACCCTTGACATGTTTGTTTCTATATCTCAGCAGTGCTGCTCATCAATATAATAGCAGCACTAGACGTCTGAGCCAACTTCAGAGGGCTGCCTCCTGCCCTGAGCAGCTGAATGAAAACTAAGATTTAACCTTGCACCAGCACTGAGACTCTGAACAGGATAAAGGGGAGAAATAATGGCTGATAGATACACACAGATACAGGCACATGCATGCAGACAACATTACACAGGCAGTGCTATGCATAAGGTAATGGACTCTTTTGGGGATTTTTATCAGGTGATTTGAATGCATAGTGTGAAATCTGAATGTTTTATGTACCTGAGTCAATGAGGAGGTGAGTAAAAAAGTAGTAATTTAAAGGTAGAGTAACAGCAACATACAGTAAAATGCAATTTTATATTAAGAAGTTAACACTAGTATTGCTCATCAAAACCTACGGGGCTGTTAAATAAAAGATCTTCCTTCTAGCTGAGTGTACAGACACAAGTTTTAAACTAGGACAGTGAAAATATGCTGCAGACTGAGTGAGGTGGGTGCTCACCCTCGCCTAATAGACTTTCACTTGGTATCTTACCCACTGTAATGAAATAATAAAGCACACAGGGATTACAGATGAACACTCTCTACTCCTGATTTTTTAGAAATAGTTTAGATGGAATAAACTGCTTTGTAATAACTGATCTCATTGAGTGATGATTGTACAACAAATATGAAACTGAATCCAGGAACATCTAAATACAGATTTCCAACCACATTGTCCTTGTTTACTTCATTAGATTTTCTGGTCAAGACAGAGCACTAAAGTTTGTCCAGGAAGGCAGAATTTCTGATTTTATTTTCTACATGGGCCACTCTGCTGTCTCCCCAGGAGCAGGCACCGATGCCAACGTGTGGGTCATCATTTTTGGAGAAAACGGAGACACGGGGACTCTGGCCCTGAAGGAATGCAACAAGTCCAATAAGTTTGAACGGAAGCAGGTGGACACATTTCGCTTCTCGGATATCCTCAGTCTGGGAGAGCTCTCCAAAATAAGAGTCTGGCATGACAACACAGGTCAGCAAGTCACAAAGACAGTCGATATGCATGGTGGCTTCATTAAGTCTGCTATTTGTAAGTGGCTTAATAGAGTAGCTGTTCAACACTAACAACTGCTTCATCACTGGAAAGGGTGTGGCGCAGCTCACTGACTTGCAAAAAAAGGTTCCTGCATCAGTTTCGGTTTATGGCTCTCAGCATTTTGACTTTGCTGTTTTCTGATTCTGTTACACCCAGGTCTTGCTCCAGGGTGGCACTTGGAGTACATTGATGTGAAGGATGAGACCATGGACAAAACATTTCGTTTCCCCTGTGACCGCTGGCTTGCCAAGAATTATGATGACGGACAGATAATGAGAGAGCTGGCCTGTGCTAACAACGACTACTTAGACCTCAATGAGAAGACCAGTAAGACCAGCACATACAGCACATTTTAAAGTCCTAATCTTTCAGATTTCAGTCATGGTTGATTTGGCAACACCTGTGGTTACCATGGTAACAGCAAGTGTGGTTTAATACAGCATAACCCATTAAGCAGCTACACTGTCAGAAATACAACAGAAGGATTGTTAGTATTAATTTCATGCCTTTTTGTGCTAAGGAACTTTTATGCATGTTGACTATTCAGTGTTAACTTCACATTTCAGGACATTTCAGAAAATTTACTATAACTTGGTTTTCTGTGTTTTCTCTCGAAAAGAATATGAAGTTTGTATCACAACTGGAGACACGGCTGAAGCTGAAACCAAAGAAAATGCCTGGATTGTACTTGAGGGGAAGAAGGGTCGATCCAAAGAATTTGTAATGGAGAACTCCTCAAAGAAGAGGAGGTTCTTGCGGTAGGTACTTACTGCAAGATTAACTCAATGAGCTACCACTTCTTTGCATGAACAAACTGAAAGGAATGTGCTTTCTCTCTCTAATCCCAGCTGCACAAAGTACTTGAGCCCAAACCAACGCTGCTTCACTATCACAACATTGTAGTGTGTCTGGCACAGAACAAAGGAACTTGTATAAATGTAAAGTATGTGGGCCAATTTCAGAGAATAACCACTCTCTAACACATTCATGTTCCTCTCTTATTAGGAGAAATGTTGACAAGTTTGAGTTTTCGTCAAAGAACCTGGGCGATATCGCTGGTATCAGCCTAGGCCACACACCCAAGGATGGAAAGAAAGTAAAGGGTGAGGTTCACTGGCATGTGGTGGAAGTCGTCGTCACTGAAAGGGAACTGGGGAACAAGTAAGACATCAGATCCTGCTCTGTAAACCACTGTCATTCATTCCATTTTTGCTCTACTTTGCCCTACCCTACAAAAACACTTACTGAAACATCCACCTGCAAAACCAAAACCATAGCAAAACCTACAAAGCCTTCAGTAGTCACATTTAGACTAGTTTTACAGACAGGTTAAAAATAATGACGTCCTTTTAGTTGCTGGTTTTAGTTGCTAAAACCTGTCCAGGTGAGACCAAAATACCTGACGCTTTCTGGAGGATTTGTTGGTTGTAGAAAGAAAACAAATCTCTCTTTCATGCTCATAATATTTGGATCAATTTTGACAGTATTTTTTATTGCTATGAAAGGAAATTCAGTTCTCTGTTGTCTGTGCTTTATGATAGCATCTGTAGTCATACCACATTTCAGCTGATAATTACACGTAGTAAAGAAATTTGCAATTTGAATTTTAACAATTTATATCAAGAAAGTTGTTCTTATACCAAGAGATGAAATCCATAAGCGCATTGTCGTGGACTGACTCTAAACCTCAGAGGGGGGACAGCTGCAGACTATATTGTTCCTTTTCTCCCTTTTCACCTCCAGGTACATCTTCAGTTGCAATGCCCTTATCCCTCTGTCTCCAAAGAGGGATGACTGTTTGACCTTTGAGTGCACAAAGACCATTGAGAGCTTTGCCAGTAAGGCTCGAAGCCTGGTGCCCGTCAAGTATGAGATCATTGTCATCACAGGCGATGAGAAGGGAGCAGGTACAGATGCCAATGTTTTCATCACTATCTACGGCTCTAATGGAGATTCAGGCCACCGGCAGCTGCGGCAGAAATTCCGCAACCTTTTTGAACGTGCACAGACGGACCGTTTCCTGCTGGAAATGCTGGACATGGGAGAGCTGCAGAAAGTTTTGGTGGAGCATGATAACTCTGGGATCAACCCCAGCTGGCTGCTGGATCGTGTGGAAGTCACCAACACAGCCAATGGTGTTACCAGCATCTTCCTCTGTGGAAAGTGGCTGGACACCAAGAGGGCTGACCGGCAGATCGCCAGAGTCCTCTACCCAAAATACTAAAGAAGGTCTTACTTTTAAAACTCCAATAGCAGAGATTCAGCTCTCAACATTTTATATTTCAGGAAATGAGATAGATTTTTACATTCATAGCTTTTTAAAATTATATTATGCTTAGATATTTTTAATATTACCTGGAAATACAGCCTGCAATGAAATAATGTGACAATATCCTCTTTAGTCAGGATGCTGAAAGTGCCATTATTTATACATTTCATATGTCAGGGATTGTTTCCTCAGTTGCTTTATTATAAGGGAATTTTTTTATATAAAAGATTCAACTATTTTGTAATACTGATGGGTTCATTCAAATATCAAAGCCAGCATTTATTTCATAGCTGCACTAATGAGTATTTTTATAGCAACAATGGATCAAATGTTGTGTGATGTGAAGAGATATCACTTGTGTTGAAGAATCCAACAGATTCCTGAGCTCTAAAGAGCATAATATCGTCTTTCAGCCTGTTGTTTTGGTTTAAGGGCCTGCAACCTTACCGTTTTGACTCATTCTCTTTTTGTTTCTCAATCCATCTTCACTCTCAGCAGTGAAAACATGCTGATAAACCCACTGTACACTACCAGTTCAGCACCAAAGAGCTGTGAGTGAATAATGAACAATTCAGAATTTTCTGCTACAAATGGCACATGTTTATTTTTAGTGGAAATAATACCAAAGGCCAAAATATAGGGTTCAAAAACAAGTACATGTCCATTTTATCCAATTTATTACAAAAAGAGCACATACAAAAGGATAATATACAAGCCATGAAATAAAATTAAAATTAAAAAACAAAACAGAACAGTTTGGGTTTAGCAATGCAACTTCTGAAATCATTATCATTATTATTAGTAGTAATAATAAATAAAGTACAAAATTCCAACAAATGTGAATCTAACATTTATTCATAATATGCTCATCCATTTCTTCAACACACTCATCAACATTAATGCGCTATTGCTTTAATATTAATGATAAATAGTTCTATTTTAAGATAAAATATCCTATATTGAAAAACATTGCGCAGTCACGGCTAAACAGCAGATTTTCATACAAGGATGGCGGCAGCCCTTTCACTGGCACTTTTTTGGGTTTTCTCTTCAGTTTTGTTTTTCAGATTCAAGCAGCAACAAAATTCATATTTTTTTTCTGTTATAGTATTTCTATATATTTTCACCATATACTACTAAACCATTGAGACTATATTCACACCTGAGAAAACATGCATTTTTAGAAAAGGTTGTGCTTTAAAATCCTTGCCTTCCTTTAAGACTGTGAAAGGAAACAGGATAGATTCAGAGAGGAGAGATAAAATGAAACAGAAACAGACAGGAGATGGAAGATAAATAAAATAGAGAAATGAAGATTCATGTTTGTAAAGCCCACAGTGAAACATGCCTCTTTACAGTCAGAACTATTTCCACAGTATGTAGTGTTTCAGCACGACAAACCAACAGCTATTTTGGACAGTCTGATTTGAACTTTTGAGGAAAATGGCTTTTGTAGACACCTGTTAAATGTGGTCTTAGCTCCTGCATGACCCATTCTTTTTATTAATTATGCAACCAATAAGGCATGGTGGCTTCATGCATTGATTGTTATATAATAATGGTTTAAGTAATATGGAAATGTCTCGTAACACTGAAAGCGAGGCACTTGTTATGTTTAAGTCTACAAACTATTCTGGAAAAAGAACTGAAGAGAAATACCAGGGATGAAACAGAAAGATACAAAGGGTTAAAGCCAAGGAACATGCTTCACAGATGATTATTTTCAAGACCCACAGTGCACTGTGAGAAGAAGAGCATAAAAAACAAAAGCCAGAGTTCTTACTGATAATAGGAAATTATCTAAAGTACCTTTTTTGCCAGTGAGAGGGTTCCCATGTTTTAATAAGTGAGTGCAAAACAAAATAAGAAAGAAATCACAAAATAAAACCAGTTCACTTCATTGCAGTTTGTCCACTACGTCACAGCATGGGGGGGGGGATCTGAGAAATTGCATTGAATGGAATGTAACCAAGATCCACAGCACCACATGAGAGAAAGAGAGTGAAAGAGAGAGAGAGAGAGAGAGGGACAGAGAGAGAGAGAGAGAGAGAGAGAGAGAGAGAGAGAGAGAGAGAGAGAGAGAGAGAGAGAGAGAGAGAGAGAGAGAGAGAGAGAGAGAGAGAGAGAGAGAGAGAGAGAGAGAGAGAGAGAGAGAGAGACAGAGAGAGAGAGAGAGACAGAGAGAGAGAGAGAGAGAGACAGAGAGAGAGACGAAGAGCGGGCTCAGTAGCACAGCCTTGGACAGTAAACATCGCACAGCCAGCTTGTGATCAAACAGGAGGGCTAATTTTTTTTTCTTTAACTTTAGTGTTTCAAAAAGTACTACTGCATGCAAAGCATTCCCATTTAAAACAATGCAAAAATGAGGTAATAGTTTTTTTCATAGCATTTTTGTTATTTCTAAATAAATAAATTATGATTCAGTGCCCCCCCCCAACAAAACTATATAAAATTAAATACATACCCACAATATCTACAGTTAGTAATAAATTATGATTGTTAAATACTTAAGGCATCTCAACTGACAACACCCTGTGTAAACTATGAAAACTTCATCACAGATGACTCCACTACAGGAGGAGGCAGTGTCAACACTGGCAGTGCACAAGACAGGGAGTAAGCCTTGTTAATTGATCCTTGGCCCACAAGGCTCAGAGAGTCTCTGGACCAAGTCTTATCCTTTGCTATCACAGTGCATAGGACAGCAAGGGTCCTAAAGGCAACACTCGGGCCTGTGAAACTGAGATGACAAGCCGTGTGAAAAAACAAAAGCAGAAGTGAAAACTGGTGAGACCAAGACTTGTTTTAGCAGCCTGGATGTCTTCCTGCCGTCGTGTCTATGTGCACTGTGAGAGGGAGGCTGCCTCCATCGCACCACGTTCTACATGTTCTAGCAAGACAGCATAGCAACCAGCATAGCAACCATGAGGGGAGGTCTGTCACACGAATATACAAGATCAATACACAAGCTCCTCTCTCTGCTGAAACACTGCATGAATCTATACCTAAATATAAACCAACGCAAATGCAATACCAAGGAAAAATCTTTTGTTGCTATAACTATTGTCACATGTGCTTGTTCTTTAGGCAATAAGGTAAACATCAAAAAGAGGACCCCATCGTTTCCACCAAACATGGCAGGGTGGGCACACGCTACTGGTCAGGGAAACGGCCACTGACACTGCTCATTTTTTCTTGCGTCTAGTGTTGAGAAGATAGTCACAGCTCAGATTAACTAAGTCATGCACAGCTCTCAATCTCTACCTTTTTATACTAAAGTAACGTTACCAATGCTGTCAGCTCAAGTTAACGATGAAGCATGCATTTTTAGCACACACTGTTCTGCCTCTGGCTCTGTGCCAGATGAAGACACAGGTACAAAGGCAAAAATCTCCCTCCCACCTCGCTCTGCAGTGCATGATAGTTTCCTTTTTCCATCCCTTTTTTTTGGCTTTGTGTTACAGAAGCACTTCTTGCTGTTACCTACAGTGAGTCTAGGTGTTGCCTCAAACCCTTGAAACAGACAGATTTGGACTTTTTGAACATCCGCACACATTCTTTAGAGTCACACACAGCAGGGTAGAGCACACACAAGTGAACCTGCGCTTCAGGTTCAAGCTACACCATGACAAAATGCATTTTGGTAAAACACTTTCTACCTATTTTTAAATTTTAAACACACGTCTCGCTCACTGAGCTAGGTTTCCACAGCAGTGAAGGAGGCCTACTCACATGACACCAGCCCAAGGTAAATATACAACTGTATTGCAAAATGTCAAAGCTGCATGATAGAACTAAAACACTCAGCTAGCTGGCGCTTGCCCTTTTAGAAGGCGACAGTGTACCAGATATCACTTGTTGGTTACTGCTACTCTACTACAACCACAAATGATCTTTAGGTAAACGTCAGAGCATTTAGTTTCTGTTAAGCTTTCTTGTGTCACAGAATATGCATTTTGATTGAAGTGTGTTTAAAAAGAGAGAAATATATATTTATATATAGAAATAGAGAGAAAAAGAGAGAAAGTAGCCAGCTCAGTGTGGGTTATGTGTTTTCCACTCTCAGAACATTAAGTCATGGCTTTAAGGACATGCTACACAGTCCAGGGCTACCTACAGTACAACACCACAACAGCAACAACACCCCACTTACAACCAGCAAGCTACAAGTAGACCCTGTGTACATGAGTATATATGTGTGTGTGTGTGTGTGTGTCTTTTGCTTCCAAAGGGATGTGCTTCTATATAGAGAGTCCTTTGCAGCCTCTCGTGCAGTTAGTTGTCCTGGCTTGGCTCAGTAAAGCGTGAGTCAGAGGGTTGGTGATGTCACATGAAGTCTGGAGACATTTGGCAAAGCACCCAAGGGGGGTGGGTTGGGGTTATCCGGCAAGCCGGGGTGGAAGAAAGCAGGAACCACATGAGGGTGATTGAAAAAAGGGGTGGGGATTGAATCTCATCAGCTGTCAGGGTTCAGCTGTGTTTCGATGTCAACTCGACAGATCGGACACTTCCTGCTGGTGGCCAGCCACTGGTCCACGCAGCCCTGGTGAAAGAGGTGCATGCAGGGTAATCTCCTAGAGGAGAGAGAGACACTGGGTCAGTGTTGATTCACATGCACAAGCATGGTTTTATCAGTGCATACAGGTATGTGCTTGCAGAGAACTCCTGAAAGCTGCAGGGACTTAATTTAGTTCATTCAGGCATGTAGAAATGATTTCTGTTGAGTCATCATTCTTACATGCGCCTCCGACAGCTGAGACTCCTCATGCTGTAAACCAACCCCCTCTCCTCGTCCCAGGGCATGGGTCTGTATTCTCTGAAATTCAATCTGCAGCTTGCTTCTAAATGCATGTGTACGTGCATGTGCCTCTATCAGTGCTTAAAGAAATCCTTTGGCATTTTTAGAAATGAGTGAGACACAAAGTATTAAGTGGTGAACTCTATACAGGCACTGCTACTTGGACTTTATTCTACCTTGGATAGCTGCTTCCAGTCTTTATCCTAAACTAACCTAACCAGCTGCTGGTTGTAGTTTCATATTCAGTGCAGAGACACAAGAATATTGTCCCTCTTCTCATCTAACTCTCCACCACCAAACAAATCCCCCAAAAGTCAAAGTTTTTCTTTAAGTTAAATATTTTTTAAGAAAATTGGTGTCTTAGATAAAAACAAAGGTTTGTGGGACTATGAAGCGTTTCTGACCTGACATCCTCTCCGTCCTCCAGCATGGACAAACAGATGGTACATTTCTCATCCACATCTGTTTCCTCCTCCTCTCCAATCTTCAGCTGCAGGGGCTTTCTCTGTTAGCAGGTCAGATTACAGAGACAAGTGTTGGGGTCAAAAAAGCCCAGTGTGAGTATATTCAGTAGTTGGTGTTTCTGTATGTGAACTGTTACCTGCCATACCTTTTTGTATTTGTGTGGAAAGGTGAATCTCTCTATGGTTGTTTGGACAGCTCCTCTGCTGACACTCCCCAGGCGGTCCTCCAGCTGCAGCAGCTCCTAAAGAAACAGCAAAAAGCCAGTTGAGAGTATTATAGAGTACACTAGGATACTAACAACTAAATGGACCTTTTAGGTGAGATTGTTTTGTCTAGTGCTATTTTCTAAGGTCAAGAATGAACTCTGAACATCACATTTTAACCTAGAATGGTCATGAAACCCTCAACATGCTCAAAAAGTGGAAATTCAAACAACTCCATAACAGATGAAGATCGTGTGACATGATCAAAAGCACCAAAACAGCCATTATATAAAATTCGAGGTGAGATTACGCTGTCAACCAGAATATAGTACCCACATTCAAAATGTTCACACTCTAAATGCAAAACATCACGGCAGATAGAATAGCATAGCACTATTTTTTAAGAGCAACAGCTTCCTCATTCTGAGAGATGAAAAGTTAAAATGATATGAAGATATTTCTTTATTGATCCCACAGTGGGGAAATTCAATTGTTACCACAGCTACAGGACAACAGTAAGGTGCAAGAATGAAAAATAAATGAAAAATAAATAAATAAGTGTATTTACCTCATAACTTTCTCGCACAGCAGTGGCGTGCCTCGAAGGATTCAGACTCTGCAGTGCCAACAGGTGCAGCTGGGGGTATGGGTAGTTTCTGATTTCATGCACAACCTAGCAAAACAAAGCTCTTCATCATATTACAGCAACATCATTACTGAGGCTGAATACACATTTTTTCCATTGCTTTAAGGGATTGTTAGAAACAGAAATCAGTAGAAGAGCATGTGCTGAACATACCACTTGTGCAGAAGATGTGTTCCTGGGAAAGTGGTGCATTCGAGGGGAGGCCAGGTAGTGCTGATAGTGCTGTGGAAGCTGCTGGAGCTGATACTGGTGGTGCGGAAGTCCAGCATCTACACTGAGATCCCTGCAGGAACACAGATAGGCAACTAATCAACATTGTCACCCATCATGATAAGCAATGTGACAGACAGACAGATGGAGAGAGGGATAAAAGGATGGGATCATTTCTCAACTCTGCAGGGCTCTCAGTCTCCGACAGTGACTCACCAGTCTGTGCCTTCGGCAAGGTACCGTGGCTGCTGTGTCATTGGCTGAGGGACATGCAGGGGAGGGGAGTACTCATATCCGGAACGCAGTCTGTGAGGGTTCAAGGGAATACGCTCCTGGGTTCTTCTGCAATAGAATAAAGATGAAATATGTTTGGCTTGGTTTTTTGTGCATATGTGTCTGTATTTGCATGAAGCTGTAATTCTACCTGGAGTGCGGGAGGATCCTGCGGTGCTGCGCTTCAAGAAGCTGCTGCTGGATGAGGTATTGCTGGTGTAAGGCCTGAGGTAGGAATGGAGGCCCTGGCACATCCTGGAACTGAGGAGGTGCAGGCAGGGCAGTGAGGGGCGGATGGTGTGCTGGGGGCAGGTGGGTGGCCAGGCCTGCTTGTGGCGGCTGGCTAGAGTGTCCTAGAGGGAACTCGGCTGAGATGGGCACCTGGGGAGCACCCAGGTGAAAGTGTCGGCAGGAGGTAGCATGGCTGTGCTGATGCCTGGTGAAGTGTGCCCCTAGACAAAATAAATACAAGTCATCAGAATGGACTTGGATATGCCTGTGATTACTTTCACTAAAAGAGATACTACAACAGAGAACCAGACAAACCAGTGATGTGTACATACTGACACATAACTGTAAAACATAAGGACTATGTAAGAGAAATTTGACAAACAAAACATTTAACAACCAAACACACAGAGAGAATAGAGAAACAGAAGAGACGTGGCACAGAAAGGGGCTAGACAGATGGATGACCCAGACACTAAGACCCCTGTGAAGCACCATCTAAACCCACAGACATATTGCACCCAGTGGCCTGCCTATCAACTTGCCATTGTACATCCAGCAGGAAGGATGGATCTTCACTAACAGCCTGGGGTGTTTCCAAGATCCATAATACTGAGGATTGTCTGTGGGTTATGGGCAATCAATTGAATTGATTTAGGTTCTATAGTATGTCTGCTATTTAAATGATGACATTTCAATAGTAGAGTTCTATTTAAAGTCTCCACAGGTCTGATATTAGTCAGCTACACCCTTCCTATCAAAGGTGGAGGAGCCATGGGAGAGTGTGTCAGTCCCACTGAATCAACTCAGTATTGACTTGTAGAAAACAATCAATACAAATTACTCTAAGCTCAGAAAAAGGAGGGCTGGTTATTACTTCAACTATTAATGTTTGGTACCTTGCTGGAGCAGGAGATAAACAACAGGGTATGGAAAATGGACTTGCTATATATATATGGAATATCTGAGTATTATAGACAGAAATATATAGAATCCATTCAAGTGATATTGAAAAAATGAATTGTCTTATCTTCTGTTGCGTTTAAATGAATAGTTGAACATTTTGGGAACTATATGTACCTGATTTGGTTTCAAAGAGTGTTTATTTCCTGGAATGTCAATGTATTCCTTTAATTATTGCTAATGTAAAAACATTTGCTCAGCTCTTGCTTTGCTTTGTTTCATATAGCCTTGGGTCATGGGGAGCCAGTGAACCTATCGAGCCATGAGCAAACCAAAAACAACATTTGACTGAGGAAGTGGAGCAGAAATGGCAGACTGGTGGTCTGGATTGATACAAGACTAAACATCACATTTGTATAAAGGCTCTGACCTGGCAAGACTGGACTCACTGAAGATGAGTAAATATCAGATTGTTTGTCTCTGTGCTGCTGCACCATTAACTGATGGCATTAATATTTAAGATACTGCAGACTGTCAGCAGCCCTGATGCTGGTATTGTCAGATCTCTGCCTCCACTTTGACTTAGACATAAAATGCTGGACTGGTGCAAAATGGACCCCCACCCATCCACACATACAGCACACACACACATATGCACTCCCATGCACGTCTCCTCACCCTTAAGCTGCTGCACATTCAGCCCCTCCCCCACGGTGTGGCTGCGGCATGATGTCCCTGTATGAGTGACAGCCCAGAAGCCCTGCCCACCTGCGACTGCAGCAGTCTGACATTGAACCTGTCTCTCGCTCTCCCCCCTCCATACCACTGCCATCACTGCAGATCATACCCTCACTCTGCACATAATCCTGTGCTCTGCCTAGTCTGCTGGTGTTCCATCATGACACTTAGAGCTCTGTGTATGAAGTGTTTCATATAAACCCATCACTGCGCCACCTGATGTCACTCATTAGCACACTCCAAATCAGAGTGGGGGACTAATGAGTGACATCAGTCTCGGTGTTGTAAATCTGCATATAAAGGGCTCTAAATGGCACATGCATGCCCACCTCTCAGTGACCTTGATCCCACACATCAACCAAATAAGGAGAAAGTGGCTGCTGGGTGGAAGGCAAATATGTGATAATAATGTGGTCTGTACCAGTGCAGTTGCTGGGAAATAACATATGCATTACAGCTACTGAGTTATTTAAAAGTCTGTTGCAGTCAGTGGAGAAAGTTACTGAGCACACACGGCTATTTCTCAGCCAGACCTCATGTCTGCACGTCTGTGAAAGAAGTCTATTTCAGACATTGCAAACACATGTAGTGCTCAAGTGGCTGGAATGGAACAGCAAGGAGTCCCACACTTTTAAACTCTTTTTTTTATACCTTAAAAATGCAGCTAAATACTTGAGACTAATGACACCAGGGTCTGTACTGCCTATTGTGACCAAATGGCCTGTTTTCGAAGTTCTCACAAAAGGCTTTTTAATGCATTGATCAAAGTGAAAGCAACACTTAAACCATGATGGCACATTAAAAAACATTTAGAGGACAAATGAGAACTTATAACCAAATTATCTTGTAGGCCTAATATAATAAATATATATATATATATATATATATATTAGAGTTTATATAATACATAACAGCCTAGTGTATATTATTATTTACAAAAACAAAAATTTGACTCACTACAGCAAATAATCAAAAATGTGTGTTGTGCTCGTGCCCTTGACAACTATATGAATTTATTCTTAATGCATTTGTATTTGTTCTGCATACTAAAAAGATAAGGACTAGATGAAAGATCAGTGACAAATACTGTATATTGCTTCATTAGATGAAACAGGTGCCATTCTGTGACTAGTTGGACATTTTGGGAAATATGTGTACTTGTGGCATAAAAAGACTGAAACCACTCAGAATGTTGTAGCTTGTTTGCTGAATTTTACGAGATTTATGTTAGTTAGATTTAAGTTGACTGAGACTGTTTCACCCAAGTTTTCAGTCTTTGTGGTTAGTGACACTCATCAGCCTGTGGCTGTATCTTTTTAATCTACTGTACAGTTATGAGAGTGGTGTCAGTCCCTTAATGTGCCTCTGCCAGGAAGCAAATAAGCAGATTTACCAAAATAACAACACAGAACTAGACAACCAAAAGAAGAACGTAGTCCACTGATAAAGTACATGTAATGAAGAGAAACCTTTGAAAGTCTTTTGGAGTTTAGATACTTGCCAATCCAAAATGCAAGCTAGGTTGAGCGTCATAATATAGTATAGTGCAAGATGAGTCATTTGACATATTGTTTTCACCATGGTATTAAACCCTTTATTGACTGAGTGTAATGTTTTGCATTAGATTTTTATATAATGTGTCTTACATCAGAGTGTAAAGATGTTAATGTTGGATTGTTGGGTATTTAATTTCGCTAAAAATCTCTGATAGATTTCCAGATTTTAGCCATGTTGCCCAAAGTGGTTCCAAAGTTAACACCAATGAACACCAATGAGTGGATGTGAGGGAGGCTGTGTTTTATTTTATAAACAACAGTGTATGGATTTAAAGGGAATGGCAGCGTGTAACATTTAATACCAATGCTGGTATGTTTAATTATAAACATGCTTTTTTTGGAATGGATAGAAAATTTGATTGCCCCTACTCCAAATAAGCAGAGCAGCAACTTGTAGAAACTCTGTCAGACAGCTGAGAAATGAGAGCACATATAGAGTGAGGGGACCGTCTCAGTGACAGCACAGTGTGAAGGGAGGAGGGGAGGAACACATGGAAATCAGCAAAAAGCACACTGAAGGTTAGGAAGAAAACTACAGTCTTTATTGGAAAATATTAGTATGTGTGGCACTGTGTGATAATCGTAATAATAAAAGTAATATATCCTATATAACCATAATAATACCATGCAAATAAAGACCAAAGGCAAGGCCCAACCATGCTCTCTGTAGGGTTAACAGAACAGAAGCAGCATCCAATGAGTAGATGTGTATGCTTTCAGCACATTTCAGTACAGCAGGGACATCTCTACACAAAGATTACATTGGAATCTGCTGTTCAATGTGAAAAAACAAAAGTATAAAATGACCATGCATTAGGATCTAATACAAAAACATAAGGTAGAAAACCACAACCAAAGAATAAAAGACATTTTGATTCTAAAAGGAGTTCTACAGCAGTGCAGGATATACACATCCCTGTAAAATGGATAGCATTCTGGAGGTGTCTGGGGAAACACTTAAGAAGGGGCTGTGCATGATAGTGGATCAAAAACGGGGGATTTTTAAATGGCAAGATGACTTAGACCCGAGTCTCGCCAATTTATTGTGATTGGCTAAATCAATTCAGCTGGCAGGAACAAAGGCTTCCACACATGGACAGGATTATGACTGGCTGTTTGGACGCCACCATAACAGGTGCAGTGGACCATCAAAGGTGAAAATAACATCACACAAATTACTGTGATTTTTAGTGCAAATACTGGCCAATTGGTGAATGTTAGGATAACAGGATTATGGTCCAAAATGATTTAGAGAAGGTGATCATACAAGTGCTTTACTGCTGAAAAGCTGGTACAATGCACCTTTGAAAATAGGGGATGGAAACAGTATTCAGAGAGTTCGATCAAGCCTGGCTGTAATCGAATCGGGGAGGATCAAAATGTATCCACTTTACAGAAATTTACAGCAGAATGTAGCCTATCCACACTGAATGGGAGAATCACAATGACAGTCTGTAGTAAAGTCTAATGCTACAATGGGTTATTCACTAAAGAGCAACATGACAGTTTAAATAAAGACAAACTGTTTTCTACAGAAGGTGTTATTCTTTAGTCTGTTACACAGAAGGATACGGTATGAGTGGGAACTCGGTTTTAATGCCAATGTCGTCTTCAGATGGAAAGAGGAAATGAGGAAGAAGGGGTTCACAATACAGCTAGATGCAGAGAACAGGCAGAGGCTACGGCAGACAGCAGCAGATGATCGTTAGCTACACAATGGAGGGGGACAAAGGTCTGAGAAATGCGGAATGTAGAGCCAGCCTCGATACTATGGAACAGGAAAAAAGAACACAAATAAAAGCACAATGAAATCATTGGTGCTACTGCATGTAGTTTTAACAATGCACGTCAAATTATTTATACTATTATTATTACATAATCAACACAGATAGCCTACTGCAATGGAGGATGATGTTATTGTTATGTCCAACTGGACGAGTGGGGATTATTCGCCTTCATTGCTATTCAGATTTTCACTGCTGGATTTAATTTGCAGGATTCACTGGAGGGTTTGGGGCAAAATGCCACCATTTTAAAGCCCATTCACAATAGCCAGCCATAGCCCCTAATCTCAGCTATGGCCATTGCACTATTTGTCTTTAAAGGAAGAACCGCTTACTGAATATATCTCATGAAAATCGGGGAAAAATGAGCGCAGTAAACAAGACTCGATGCCAGCTGCACACAAAGGGGCAAACAACCCGTGCCATGTCGGCGGACTCACATACAGCTGCTTGCTTGGCCAAATTAAAAGACAAATCCAGTCATGAGCTGCGTATATTGTTAGCTAAAGCCGAGCTAATGACCGCTGCTGTTATCAAGCTACTGGCATTGTCCAGTAGGAGTTTAGCGGCGACTGCTCTAAACAGCTGCAAACGCACGTAAACGCAACATAACCGAGGCAGGACGCGTTAGCCCCCGAGCGCAGCTGAGGGTGGAGGAAAAGCGGGGCTGCCATTTGACAGCTGCGGCTTGTGGTGCTGGAAACAAGCCCTGAAATACCTTAACATAAACATTCTTGTGAGGTTAAATGTCTTCAGTCAAGCTAACCACGTTTTTAATGGCTAAATTTACGCGACGCTACCGTTAGCAAGACAGCTAATGTTATCGACGCTGTTAAGCTGGCGTGTGTTTTTGCTAGCAGGTGTCAGCTCTGTTTACATCATTGGAGGTCATTTAAAAGAAGAAACGCCGAGAAATCTGTTAGTTTAGGATAAAGAAAACATGTAGCTAGTCATACCTCTATTTCTAACTGAGCCGAAGACGGGGAGAACCAGATATCCGACGTGTACTAACACCATCCTGGGTCCTTCTTTGTTGTGTGGGTAGCCAGCGAGACAGATGGTCCATGGAAATGATCCGCTCCAGTCCCCAGCACGTTCAAACAGCCAGACTGCTCTGCCTGCGCATACACGGCCCCACCAACCAATCACTGCGCCCCGCCGACCAGTATCAGCCAATGGGATCAGCGCAGGGGCGGGGCTAGCTGTGTTTCAGTAAGCCTGGATGCACCAGCCCACATAACGCATTTGGTAGCCCAGGCACCATATTTATCAAGCTGCTAATAGTGAAGTGAAATTGTTTTGAATCCTTCAGTTTTACTTCTGCTTCTCTACTTATAGAATAAAAATATTAATCACACTTTTTATTTTTTTTTACATAAAATACTTCTAAATTTAAGAGCCTGCTACTTCCAGTGAGGTTTTACATTTTATATTTAGTGGCCAGATTCTTAAATACTAGGCTGACTTAAATTTCACAGTTCAGATCTGTTTTATGGGGGTTTTCCTGTGTAAAGTAATTTGTATATTTCTATTAACAGTTCACTTAATGCTGGAAATTTTAAGGGTGGTTTGCTACTAATACATGTACTTGAACTCATCTAAAATCTTATCTCATGTATTTTTACATGATGGTGTTTCTACTTTTACTTAAGTTATTGATCAGAGTATTTCTACCACCACTGTTAGTATGTAAAAACAGTTTTCAGTTTATAGATCTTGGTCCCAATTTTTAACAACCAAAATTGGCAGCCACATTTGAGGGAAACAGGGGCTGAGACCCCTGTTAGTAATAGGACCATTATGGATCATTATGTCCCTGCAAGGACCGCCCTACAAAAAATAAGTCATATTTAATTTTTGTTATAATTACCTTAAAAAACAACAGCTTCTTAAATATAAATTGCATGATATTTCTGTACAGTATATGCTGAAAACTCTCTGTGGCACTGAAAACCTCTTTGCCTTTAGTGTTAAGCCTGAAGGCTGAACAGATGGACATGGGGAGGCTGAGGGGGTCACAAAACTCTTAGTCCCATATGTCCTCATCTTCCAGTTCCCACCATCTAATGCTTTAAGCCTGTGGTGCCACACAAAGAGTCTTTCACAATGGAGTCATATCAGTGCAGGTCAAAAGACTCAAATTAGTTCTATTTACTCACAAATAAAAACATATTTTAGTTTAGTTTAGTTTTTTAGTACTGGAAATGTTTAAACATTCATAGATGTTATCTTTTATCTATTGTATTTCTGTGGATCAACTCAATAACTGACAGCAACAGGCAGAGGTTGGTTAAAAAAAACAGCCTATATGATTTATTTAAAGTTGAGCCTTAAGTAAAGTCTCATGTCGTGCTCACTGGTACTTTGAAGTAGCTCCACACATTATTTTGTTGTTGTAATGTTGGGCCATGTATTAAAAGACATCTGCAGGACGAAGGGGCTGGGGCATTCACTGCTCTCTGAGGCCTTCACTGCCCTGTAAAAATTAGCATACAGCTGAGGTTCTGCCCCGAGGGTGAAAAGAGCTGGTTAAAGGGCTTCTTTGGTTTTAGAAGAAGGGCACCGCAGACTGCATTGCTCCACTCCCTCATTGTCTTCTACGTGTGAACTCCATATGTCCCCCTAGCGGCAGGTGTCACAGTGTGACCTCTGAACCGGCATGTCGCTTTTGTGGGTGAGGTTGTGTTGTTCACAGCGAGGCAGTTGTTTAGATTGTTTGCTTGCAGGATAAAAAAAATAATGAGACATCTCTTTAGTCTGTATGCTTGATGGTAATTACTCTCGGTAACATAAATACTATCTTTAGCATCCAATGCATTTATCAATTTATTTGTCAATTTGAGGGAAAACTTTACATACAAATTGAAGTAATATTGTTAAAAGTTGTACTTAAAGATCCCCAAAAGCATGAAAAATGTCACTGTCTTCATTTTAAAGATCCCAATTCCAATTAAGACTACTTTTGACAGCCAAAACTGGCAGCCTCATTTGCAAGTTGGCATCGGTTCATCAGACTGAAACGACAAAGAAACCTTTACCAGATCAACTTTACTCTTAAAAGCTTGAAACTAGACATGTGGCCTGATTGTAAAATGAATCAGTCAGATACAAAAATAAATGACAGTACGAAAGGGTCATTAAATAATGCTCTATTTATTTAGTTTTAAAATAGTTTTTTTTTGTTCAACAGACAATTTCAAGGAAGTCAAGGTCTTTGCAGAAGCAACAAAATAAACACCTTTTTGTTAATTTAAAATACTGACAATAAAATAAACCAGAAGAGCAAGCCTAAGTTACCAATAATGAGGATAATGTCTGACTTGAGGTTAAAAGATATGACCAAACATGCTATAATGCAACCACAGTCGAGCATCACTGCCTTAATTTTCTACCAGCCCTCTATCTCTAAAGATATGAGCTACTAACATTTTCACAACAATCCTAAAGAACAATAGTAAAACGAATTTTGCAAGCGGAAGTGGTCTGGTAAAATAATTTTCCTTACAGCTGTAAGTGCAAATGATGAAGAAATCTGGCCAATGGGAAACATAAATATCACTTTATACAAAACTGTATATTTCAGATATGTGAACTCTGTATCTGAAACAATTCATTTCACAACAAATGCATTGACTTCCAAGTAAAAATATTTAGACGTACAGAGCAAATTTAAAAGAATAAAGTGAACAAATTTCAAGTTGGGAAGGAAAAAAATAATCCACTTAGACTTTGGTTTAGTTACTTAAATTTAAGATTTTCCCTTTCTGTGACCAGCAGAAATTAAAATTATATGATTCTGTAACTTTGTCATGTTTTTCAAAATGCAAAAAAACAAATCTAAAGTGTTAAAACAGTGTGCGAATTTGGATTGTTCATAAAAAAGAATTACCAGCGTGGCTGCAGTACTGCATGAGGACAAAAATAAGACCACAAGGCAAGGGAGCAAGCAGGCCCTGAGCATCAGGGTAAAAACAGTTTTTACAGTAAATATCTCTATAAACGCCCTGCATGTGGGCCCAAATGCAACACCACTTTAACTTTTTATATATGTGTGCTAAATTCACATCTATTATTAAAATATTCATTGAGAGATAGTAAAATCCACTGTTTTGTAAAGATAAAAGAATAAGTTTTATACCATTTTAAAACAAAATAGTGCACATTTCAAGGCATTCAGGCCATCTTACTTTGCAGTATTCAATGGAAGATACATTTCCTTGTTGTTATAAAGGGGTCCCCAGAGGTTTAAAGGTGTTTGCATCCACTCAGGATAAGCATGCAAACAATAAGTGCACCCAGTCAGCACTGCAGGGTCATACATTCAGTGATAACTACGTCACCTGGGACACTCAGACTCTGTTTTAGCATAAAATGTGTCAAAAACTAAATATACAGAGTCCATATTGCCAATACACCACCACTGAAATGAGTTGTATTTTGTAGTGTGTTGGTATGTGTCACTCACAGTCTGAAATAAACCAGTGGTTTTGTTTGTTGTCATGGAGAAGCAAAAATATACTGTAATATTGTAACAAAAACAAAAGTGAATTTAAAGCAAAAAAAAAAAAACATTTTAGGAAATACAATTATTTGCTTTCTGGTCAAGGGTTCTCCTGCTGGTCCGTTAAATATAATAGGCAAGCAGCCAGATCGCTTAACTTAGCGCAAAGCCTGGAAACATGGGAAAATGCTAGATGGGTTCTGTCCAGCTATTCCTTGCTCTGAGCAGCTGCCAGGCAACCAGCAGAGACTCCAGGAAGTTAGTGTGCTTGAAATAGTCCCACACACGACCTTCTGAAACAGTTTTCATTTTCACAGTTTGGTTTTGTGGGGATTAAATAAACTAGATATAATGTGAATTTATTTGCGGGTGCTGTTATACAGATTTTGTTAACTTTGGACAGAGCCAGTTTAGTCAGTGATACCTGCTTCCAGTCTTTATTCTAAGCTAAACTGTCCAGGATGGGGCCTTGGTTTTAAGGGTCTCATTTAACTCTTGGCAAAAAAGCAAACAAGCCCATTTCCCAAAATGTCCCACTACTACTTAAACCACTCCGGACAGTATCAGAGCTTAGGCTGTGCCTATGCTGGGCACTGTACAGAAAAGCAGAGCTATCGATGCAGACTGAACTAAAATGTTAAACCAGTGGTGAGACTTCTGAAAATACAACTGACCTTAGACTGGTACAAAGCAAATGTTGCCATGTATGGTCTACTGAACAAAACACAGTGTACCAGCTGCCATTTTGTCTTGACTACAGATAAAAATGCCAAATCCAGTCTGAAATTATCCCATTTGGAGCCTGTAGTGAAGCAGGTTGACAACCATGTCTTGTTACTGACCTGCTCCTAAGCAGCAACTTGACGTTTTCACTATGCAGCTTGTAATCGCACATCACAAAACAACTACCTACATCCGTTATCAAGGGGTAACTGAGGTAATAAACAAAGCCAGGATATTGCTATCATTAACACATAAATCACTCTTGCGTACATTTTCACCTGCACTTGAAGTGCTGTGCCATTTGATTACCACTAAATTGATAGCTGACAAGCTGAGATCAGGGAATAACGTCAGTAGAATGGCTTTGATACGTATGATTGTTCAACAGTAAGATTAAAAACAAACAGTGCTCTGGAGCAGGAAGAGTCCATGAGCAGTTACAGACGAGGCTGCAACTTAGGGAAGGATTTCAGCCGTAACATGGAGCCGAGGCAAGAGGGATGAGGAAGAGTGAGACGAAGAAATAAGGAGTCTTCAGTGTACGGGTTGTTTAAAGTAGGTATTTGTGTCCAGCATCCTCATCCAGCGTGAGGTCCACCACTTCAGGAGGGGACACCCAGTTGGGTTGAGGGGAAACAGTAGTCCAGAGCTGTGGCTGATTTGTGCTGTTTAACTGCTCCACTGAGGTCTCCTTCCAAGAGGACAAACTCTTTATCACACCTCCACATGGATGGGCACATCTGGTTGTAGGAAATGAAAAAATGGTAATTGCAAAGAAGTCAAATTCATTTCTAAAGCCTCTTATTCTAGAGGTTTTCCTGTGAAAGTCTTTACCGTGCTTTCTCTTGCACTCCGACTATTTCCACCTCACTGTCCGATGAAGCGACATTAACCTGGCCCTTGTGTTGAGAACTGTCCTTGTGTGACAGCCCTGCCTCCACGTGGCCTGAAACAAAAGAGAAACAGTCAAACTGTGAGGAGGACTAGAGCAGTAGAGAGCTTCAGGCCTTGCTGACACACACAGACTGCATCTGCTTTGACACAAACAAGAACAAAAAAAAAAAAAAAAACATCTGGCACTTGTGTGTTTGAAAAGCTGACTGGATAACATGGATTGACACACTGGACAAAACATAAATTGTGGACTTCATATTTTGACAATGCCGGTTCGTCAGTCACAAAAGGTCAATTCGTTTGTCCTGAAAAAAGGCAGGAAGACTGTTTATAGCACTGAATGCAAGCCAGTGGTGTGTGGGATGAAGGGTAATACTTAAAAGATGTCTTGCTGAGATTAATAAAACGGTTTCCCCCTTTATTGATGACACCCATGTCTTTAAATGTCCTGTCTTCACTGAGTGGGAAATGATCAGTCTGGTTATACTGGGTTTGTAACTGACCTGAGATTGAGCTCAGAGCTCTTATACACCCAGAGTGAGCTGCCATATCCTGGCCTCTGTGTGTTTTTAGCTCATGCTTTATCACCGTGGGCCGGAGTGTCTCCACACTCATACTCTCCTGGTTAGAATCAGTGTCTGAAATATCATAGTGACCCACTACTGGAGGCCCGTCTGCAGAAAACAAAGAAAACACTTCATTATTCAAATCATGCCTGGGAATAGTGGGACTCTGTTTGGAACAGAGACTGGACAGTGCATCCACAGTCCAGCTAGCTGCAGCATCTAGTTTGCACAAGGAAACACACCCTATTTTCCCAGATGCAAAACTTTATACCAGTGGTAGACTAAGACATTTTGGCTTACTCAATCTGATAGTGCCAGTTTTTCCATTAACATGAGCAATCACTACGATGAATACGGTTATAATCACCTTCAAATGCTACACTAGCAACACTGTTATACTATAAGAGTGATTGTTAGCAGTATATGAATAGACCTTTTGCAGAAAGAGTTTTCCTCTTCATTTATTGCTTTTAAAATAACAGCCATTCACATAAAAACTACACTAGAATACAGTCATTACGAAACACTTCAAAATAATCTTACTCAGTGAGGGAAATGTGGTAGGATAGCAAAAGCCAAACAACAAAAGAATAACTGAAACAGCGAGAACATGTGTCTTTGTTCTACCCTGTAAAAGGAGTCCCTGGGAGAGACATAGACATACACATACACACACACACACACATACACACACTGCTATCCAGACATGTCTGTGGGTGTGTGAGAGGGGGTTTGTCTGGACAGCATGTACTATGAGAGAACACTGCCTATGAATAGCTGATTGGGCTGAAACAGGCAGGTACCAGGGTTACCAGAGAAACTGAGCAATTGCCAATGTAAAGGCCATGTATTAAAGATACAAAAGGGACCAATGTAAACAAGGATAGTCTCTTTGGTAAACAATGGACTGTCCTTAACATTGTTTTAAATGCACAGTCTGAGATTATACGCACCAGCCTCCCTTTACTGCACTGACAAAACAGTTGATTTAAAGGTAATTTCAGTTTTAACAGATGCAAGACAGCAGTTGTTGGATCCATTCAAACCCCAAACAGCAGAATAATTATGCACTGTCAAATAAAAACATTTACACATTTAAAACAAACCAATAGGCCAAGAGAAAACAACTAAATAGGTAAAATGTTCCACCAGTCACCATTTATCAGCATAAGCAAAGCTATACTTTGCACACATGCTGCCGATGAAAACTAATTTGGCCTTGCACATTCTATATATTAATATAATCACATGCAAACAGGTGGGGAAACAATGCTTCCAGCTGTAAAACTGACAGTCATAGGGCTACATATACACATACAGAAAATGTTAACACTTTAATATCAACTATGAACATGATTAGGTCAAAGATTCCTTCATCAGTGTCTGCCATGGTTAGATAGTTTAGCTGTTAAGAATGTGACACTACAGTCATCAGTATCAGTAGAAGTAGTTGGAGAAGAGGGCTGAGGAGTGTTTCCACCTCAAAGAGCACAGAATCTCAACCAGAGAAGGCCACTTGATCACCCAGATTAGTCCGTTTTAGGAAATCAGTAAACATTGCCATGCACCACACTGAGGCTATATTACTGCTGTGTATCTGTAAGTTTGATGCCTGGGCTTTTGGCAAGCTGCAGAACTCACAGTGCCCTGTGGAGACAGACCAATTTGGCAAACCAATGCAAATGAGCAAAGATTTGAGGGTCTTGACATTACAGCTAAATGCCACAAGAAAGGAACCCATGCCTTATCTGATGTCCATCTTCTATACATAGGCTACTAAAAATAAACATTGGAAGTCTCCTTTTTCACCAGTTTCTTGTTACTGCACAAAGGCATCAATAGCAGCAAACAGAAAGGCAAAATTTTGAAAATGTAAACACATCTAAACTAATTACATGGCAATTATATTTTCAAGCAAATCTATGTTTAAATGTTTTGATGTTAGTAAAGCTATGCCACCAAAATAAAGGTTGTCAAAGTGCAAACAGAGTTCAGGAGAAAGGAGGGTTATATAGTGTTGAACCTGATTGCTAAAGAAATAGTACTATGATGCTCTAATTATCATTCCCAGCATGAGTTCAGAATGAAAAGGCACATGCTATTAAGCAGCAGCACCCCACCTAACTCTGTAATGATGGCTGTCCTGGTGCTGTAATGTACATTCTTTATGAATGACATAATCAGCTCCTGTGTGTGTGTGTGTGTGTGTGTCTGTCTGTGTGTGTGTGTGTATGTGTGTGTACAGCTGGTAAACAAAAACAAACAAGCCATAGAATAAGCAATATAAGAGCCCTGACTCAAGAGTCTATTGAGATATGCCATGTCCGTATCACAGATGCTGCAGAAATCTAACAGGTGAGTTGATTTAGTCTGAATGTAAAATCTCACAGTGATTCAGTGCCAGCAAATGCACTGGGCCTCAGGTCTGCACAGTCAAAATCAAATGACCAGCTCAGAATCGTGGTGTATCTGTTTTGTGACCTCACATCATTTACCTAATTATAACCATTGCCTTGCTTTCTGCATCAACTAGTTCTACACTGAAACAACGAGGAGTGAAGAAATGAATTCTAAATATTCAAGAGACCAGGGTCTGGAACACCTATATTCCCATTCTGAGTGACCACTTCAGGTAGGATGTTGTTGTTTATAGTGGTGGGAGTGAGACTGTTGTTCTCTCGTGCTAACATGTATGCAGCCATAGTCTCTGCAGACTCCGACGATGGTAAAAAGGAACTGGGAGGAGACGGGTGTGCCCCCTGCTGCTGCCCCTCGAGGGCATCACTTGAGCGTTTGGACGAGTCGTTGTCCGAGTCGAGGTGTGCGAGCTTTTCCATCCAGATGCGGAAGCGCTCCTCAGTCTGGCGCTGCATCACAGCAAAGCGCGTCATGGCCTCCTCCAGAACACTGCCAATGCCGTTCCTGTCCCACGAACCGCTGTCCAGCAACCCATGAATCTGGGCACCCACTCTGGATCTCTCCGATGCACGTCTGAAGCCAGCTTTAAAGACATTGAGGCCAAGCCATAAGAAAATACAGTAGGACTTTCATGCTTCGGAGGTGGACTTTTGTATTAAAAAGAACATGACTGTTTTTGGTTACGTGCAGATCGACTCTTTCATGCTGATGGACTACATCATGCAGTAGTAGCACTCAAGTTTGTGTGCAGGATGTAAAAATGGTTGAAAACATTTCATACACTACAGATCTCTAAAGGAAGATAACTGGATGTCTTGGGCGACTGATTCAGTGACTGTGGTCTGGAAAATGTGTTAAGTGGTGAAACTGGTGAAACCTTCTTGCAAGGGTAACAGATTATAGGCACTGTCTATAGGAGTGATCTTGAACAAACATCTAAAACTAGATAACTAGTTCCACTGTGAAAACACAGTGCCCTAAACAATTTATTTAACAAAACATTTCACACAACACAAGCTATATCATGAATTTAACAGAAAAGGAAAATTGCTCAGCAGGACCAACCCAACAGGTTTATATTCTTAGGAAGTGCAATCACAGTGAAAAGATCAGCCTAAAGTACACAAAGTGCTTCTATTCCAACATCAACAGCAGGCCTGTAAATACCACCCAGCTGGTTGCTACTTGAGGAGAAATCAACTCACCCAACAGATTTCTACAATCATGAGGAAACATTAGATTAACTAAGGAACAAACACAGGGCTGATGTGCAAGTAGAACATACCATCAGTGTTTCTCCTGGTGTTTATTCTTTTTGGACACTTCTGTGCATCAATTTAATTTACAGCACAGCCATTCTTAGTCAGTGCAATATATGTATTAGTATTTTGTCACTGACACAAAAGTTATCCGACTCTTATAAAGGTACTACAGAATCCATTACAGAAAAGAACAACTTGTTTGCAATATTGAAAGGCTTCATCACCTCCTGTGTAGGCAGAGTGAAGTGTATGACAGAGCTAAGGAGTATTCAAAAGACACAGGCAGACAGAAGAACAGAATGTGTTAAATGCCTCATCGTCTTCAAATAAGAGACATTCACCAAAATCTCCCTGAACAGAAAAGATGATATAACTCCTTTAAACTGAGTTTTTCTAAAGAAAAATGATACATTAAATATTATCTATTACTCTACAGCACATCAACACTGAATAGGAAAAGTAGCTGCAGGGCCTTGCAAACCAGACTAACACAGTTAGATCATGAACCATCTTCTATTTACAGCAAATGGCTGAGGACATAAACGGCTTACTTGTTGACTAGAGAACTCTCAATATATTTTAACACAACTCTGTTCATATCATTCCATGAGTTGAAGAATGTCCACTAGATTTCCACAGCATGCAAACAATGAGACAGAGGTCCAACAAAACATGATGTATTACTGGTACAGTCTGAGTAGCTAAAGACAAGGTGAATGAAGATAGATGATGAGTGACAACAAAAAACAAAAACACTTTTGTTGACCTAATATTATAAATGTTTTATACAGCCCCATGATATGTTCATACTACTCTGTGCCTGACTGATGGTTAATCATTTTTGAATGTGGAACACTGTAGGACTATATGTTGTTTTATATGTGTGATAGTGTTTAACCTTGGATATCTAAGTGCCTACTGCTACTCCTGACGATGGAGAAAATACTGTGGACAAGGCATGTGCTGTGCTGTGTGATGTGAACACTAGCTGTTACCTGGAATATCTGTCTTGATTGTCTTGCTACCTCCTGAAGTGTCATCATCCTCATCCTCAGAGGAGCTGGTGCTGGAGTCACATGTGAGCTCGCTGTCACTCGTACTGCTGTCCTGCAGCAGGTTATACTTCTTCCGTGCTGCGGCCTCCCGTTTTTGCCTCAATAAACGCATACGCTCCTTGTGTTTCTGGCTCCGTTGACCTTTCACTTTTGCAAGCTTGCCATTGGTTTGTTTCTCTTGCCCTCCTATCGCTACAACAGTGGGATGGCAGCGATTTTTCTTTGCTGCCATGGCATTAGGAGGCATCTCACTCTCTGAACGTGACCGTCGAGACTTTCTCCCCCCTGTCATGGCAGATGTTTGCCTTCCTGCTGCCTCACCAGGATCATTTACAGCTTCCATGTTTCCCTCTTCCTCTTCTCCTACAGGAGGAGCAGCACCTTCTTCCCCTGAGGACAGTGTGTCTGAGTCAGCAAGGTGGCCACTGGATGAGGGGGAAAGCATGCAGGGGTTTGAGGAGTCACTCTCATAGACATGACGTGACATGGGCTTGTCACTTCCTGTAGAGGCATGCTGCGACTCTGGGGAATCACGGCGGAGCTCCTTCATCAGGCAAGGCATGGAGAGGAGACTCTGTTCACCCTCTGTATGCAAAGGGCTGTCTGCCTCCTTTTCCCTTGGTGGTGAGCTGGTACTGGTGGTGGTGGTGTCTGTTTTCACATGTGCATCCTGCTCTCCCAGAGCAGAAGCTGTGGCTGATTGTGCTCCATCAAGGCACTCTGGCGGGTACTCAGCATCCACAAATTCCTCTGCCTTTTCTGAATCAGCCATCTTCATGCTAGTTAAGCCCAGAGCCCAAAGGTCCAACAAACATGGACCAATGTGCCTGCACAGGACCACACCTGCTGAATGAAAGACATAACATCATTTAATTACATGCATCTATGCAACATGCAGGATCTGTGAGAGAATGGAACATAGCAACAGTATTTTTTTCCACAGGTAAACCTTCAGTGCTATGGTGGGTATTTCCATTACACTGTATGCGACATTTCGACCACAGATATCCTTTATTCTCGGTAAACAACGACGCTGACGTTGGTTAGTTGAACTTTCAGGTTCCATATAACCCGAGAACGACTTCACACAAGTCTGTTAAACACTTGTCGATCACGTTAAACTAAGGGTGTGTGACGTTACTGTGGAACGTGTATTTGTGCTTCTGTGAATTAATTTTAGTTGGGCAACGTTAGTACTAGCTGAGGCTAACCGAGACTGGCATCAGGACATACATTTCGCTGCGTAGTGAAGCTAACCTAGGTCATAGCCTTATGCTCCTGAAACTTGGCGAGAAAAAGACGAAGTCATGGAAAAATATCCAGGTTCCCAGACAGCTGTCTCGTAAGATCCTATAAATGGAAGCAGTATCTAGCGACCCAGAGGCGTAACAGGCAGAATGTCAGCAGCTAGCAGTAAATACGATGGCTAACTTAGCATTTACACTCGACTGCGCTAGTTACAACTTACCGCGGTGTTAGTTGTATTCTTCTTCTCCCAGTGTCAGATTTTTCGACATTTTCGATAATTTCTAGCCTCGTTGATTTACAGCGCATAAACGATGAACAGCTAAATGCACTTCTGCACAAGTTGGAAGAATATGAACGTGTGTTGGCGCACTGCGCTCGCCCCTCTGCAAGCCCCCGTTAGCCGTTAGCCTTTAGCAGTGCGTTTATTTTAAAATGTCTCCATCAGCGTCCGTTCACAAAGATACGTGCGCCACTTCCGGCCTCTTCCACACGGACGAGTGCCCCCAGTGGTCAGGTCAAATACTACAGGCTGAGAAAATACCGCAGGACTAGGGCAAGGCCGTTTAAAGACGAATTGCAAACTAAATATAAAATTGCATTCAGATTAGTCAAAATTACATAATTTCACATATCTACAATTGAATCCTGACTATCCACAATGTGAATTCCAGATATCTATATTTACATATCAAATTACAGATGTCTTTAATGGACTAGCAATAATTCCAAATAAAGATACGTTATTTAACACATTTAAAAGATGTCTTAATTATCTTTATGGGTATCTAAAACTAGTCACAATTCCTAAAAATGGAGTGGGTGACAAGAAAAAAACGATGACATTTATTTTGAAGTACTTCCGGGGCGCGGTGACCTTTCTATAAACCGGCTACTGTGTCCGCCATCCTTCTCTCTCCGCTCCGGGAGCAGGACACCGACATGCTCTCAGTTCGCGTCGCTGCGGCCCTTGTCCGCACCCTGCCTCGAAGGGCTGGATTTGTAAGCATCATTAAAGTGTTGATGTTTTGTTTTCGGTTGATTTCACTGTGAAAAAAAAACGCGTTTATTCACTATGGCGGTGTTGTCTCTGCACACCGGGCCCTTCTCGTTCACTGCTGACTGCAAAAAGTCGGCTTCCACATACAGTAACGCTAGATTTTAAGATTAATCCATGCTCCATGTGTTGCATTCAATGCATTGTCAGGGGACATAATCTAGATAAAGCTGTGTAGCTGCTTAATGTCATTTAGTATTGAAGGTCAGGTCCATTTATTCTAATAGTATATTTCCGTTTTGGTTATGGGTTAAAATTAGGCTGGATGTTATAATCTGTTGTACTTTTCCAGTGCAATAAATTCTCCTTCGTGGATATTATAATGTTTTTGCTGAAAATATTGTGGAGAGTTGTTTGGCTTTGTTATACTGACAGGCGTTTCTATTGCCAGGGTGTCAGCAGGGCTTGAAAAATCATGAATTCATTTTCTTAAAAAATGCTTTAGAGGTTATTAAAAAGATATTGTCTCATGACTGATGCAGGCAGCAGGGCTGTAGGTTGATGTTATACAGCAGTAAAATAAAAGTGATTATGCTGCAACAGACTGTTTCATCATATTTGATGTCATTTCATTTTTGCTATGTGTGCCAATTAAACTGACAATTGCTTGTACATGGGATTCAATGTTTGATTAATTTGCTTTATTACTCTCCATTAATATTAAAGGTGTCCAAGAATGCAGCTGCAGCATGTGTAGGTGCCAGAAATCTACACACCACCCATTCCTGCCTGCAGAAAACAGGTCAGTGTTTCAGGATATTGGTCAGGTGTATTTGTATAGAAAATAAATGTAATTGGTAACAAGTAGTTAGATGTCACAAATGTCATATGTTGTCTTATTGACATAAATTTTCTTTGATGGAACTTCCTCTATTCACACTTTTCACACATTAAAGGCACGGCCGAGGTATCGTCCATTCTGGAGCAGAAGATTTTGGGAACTGACACCAGTGCTGATTTGGAAGAGACTGGTCGCGTGCTGTCTATCGGTGATGGTATTGCCAGAGTATACGGTCTTAGGAACGTTCAGGCCGAGGAGATGGTGGAGTTCTCCTCTGGTCTAAAGGTGAGACTGTTATCTTTATACTCACCACTGCACTGGATGGGTTCATGCTATAGCTTCAATATTAAAAGAGTTCTGGATTCAAATGTCACTGACTGTATTCACTTAACCAGCTTCTAAGTTTTTTGTAGTCAAAGGTAATTCACAAATGACAATGACCTGTACCTCTACGTTCTCAAAAACTGCTCTAAGAAACCTAATAGTAGTGTGATTTTATATATATTGAATAAAAACTATAGTTGAAACAGAGAAGTCAGCTCAGTTTTTCCTTACTGTGTCAAAAAATTGCAATAACTCTAAATTATTACATGTACTGTATCTCCTTGATGGTCATGTCATCCAGGGATGTTAATGCCATGGCCATGTTGTTAGTTGTTTGTCAGTGGGGAGTAAGTGTTGTTTCTTCTCTTCCCCAGGGCATGTCTCTGAACTTGGAGCCAGACAATGTTGGTGTTGTGGTGTTTGGTAACGACAAGCTAATTAAGGAGGGTGACATTGTCAAGAGAACAGGTGCTATTGTAGATGTTCCTGTTGGTGAAGAAATCCTGGGCCGTGTTGTTGATGCTTTGGGAAATCCCATCGATGGAAAGGTAAAGAATTTACAAGCCATTTTATCGGTGTTACTCATGTTCATAAATTTAACATGCTATATTAGCACCAGGCAGAAAGTTTGGCTGCAGCTGATAGTGTTTTTCATTTTGTTCTCCAGATTATTTTCTCAATTAATTAGATAATTATTTATCCGTAAAACATAACTAAATTGTAAAAAGTTCTAATGGTGAGAATCTAAGTGTCTAAGGTGACATCTTGAGATTGTGTTTTTATCCAAAAGAAAAGCAGCAAATCCTTTTTGACATATTTAAATTTAAGGTTTGACATTTCTGCTTAAGAAATGACTAAAACCAAATATCCCACAACCTTCCTTTATTCATGAGTTTAATCACCAAATGTACGAATTTAGTTGATAGTACTCTTACCTTTTTCTGTTTTCCTCTCAGGGTCCTCTTGGCTCCAAAGCTCGCAGGCGTGTGGGTCTAAAGGCTCCTGGCATCATCCCTCGCATCTCTGTGAGGGAGCCCATGCAGACTGGCATCAAAGCCGTGGACAGTTTGGTCCCCATCGGTCGTGGACAGCGTGAGCTCATCATTGGAGACAGGCAGACTGGGTAAGAGGGCACAGCTCAAAGTGAATAGTTTAGGACGTGGCAGCATTTGATGTTATTTCTGGTGCCATTGACATGATGTTACAACAGTGGAAGTGTTTGTGTTGAAGGAGAATGGTAAAGGAATCAATTTGTATTTAGGTTGTTGCGTAACATAGTGATAGATTGATCTGCCAAATATCTGGCTCCAGATAATTACTCACATGCATGTCTCTGTTCAGTGTATCCATGGTCTTTGAAATTCTTTTTTGCAGCAAAACTGCCATTGCTATCGACACCATCATCAACCAGAAACGCTTCAATGATGGGACTGATGAGAAGAAGAAGCTGTATTGTATCTACGTTGCTATTGGCCAGAAGAGATCCACAGTGGCTCAGCTGGTGAAGAGGCTGACTGATGCAGACGCCATGAAGTACACCATTGTGGTGTCTGCTACTGCCTCTGATGCTGCTCCACTGCAGTACCTGGCTCCCTACTCTGGCTGCTCCATGGGAGAGTACTTCAGAGACAACGGCAAGCACGCTCTCATCATCTATGATGACCTGTCCAAGCAGGTGAGGTTTTTTTTTTTTTTTTTTTTTTTTAATCTGTTGTTAGAGGGCATAAAAAAACAGTTGCAATAATTAATTTTAACAAAGTTTAGTTTGGAGTTAACCTCGAGTTATCTGTCTACAGGCTGTCGCATACCGTCAGATGTCCCTCCTACTTCGTCGCCCCCCTGGTCGTGAGGCTTACCCAGGAGATGTCTTCTACTTGCATTCCCGTCTGCTGGAGAGAGCGGCTAAGATGAACGACAACTTTGGCGGTGGCTCTCTCACAGCCCTTCCTGTTATCGAAACACAGGCTGGTGATGTGTCAGCCTACATTCCAACTAATGTCATCTCCATTACAGATGGACAGGTGAGTGTACGTGGCTCGCTGTCTCTCCTCATCCTAATTTCAAATTTCAACCCAGTATCTCAATGCTGCTTTTTCACTCAGATCTTCTTGGAGACTGAGCTGTTCTACAAGGGTATTCGCCCAGCTATCAACGTCGGTCTGTCAGTGTCACGTGTTGGATCTGCCGCCCAGACCAGGGCCATGAAGCAGGTTAGTGCTGTTGGTGAACATCCAGCTGTTAGCTTGACAGATCTCTTTGATTGTGATTTGTTGATTCTTGTCCATCATCAGGTGGCAGGAACCATGAAGCTGGAGCTGGCCCAGTACCGTGAGGTTGCTGCCTTCGCTCAGTTTGGTTCTGACTTGGATGCAGCCACTCAGCAGCTTCTGAACCGTGGTGTTCGTCTGACTGAGCTCCTCAAGCAGGGACAGTACTGTGAGTATTTAACATGGTGTTCAGTGTTGAAAATAAAGCATGTGGACATCTATTTTAGAACATGTATCTAAATGTTCCTTTGTGTTTTCATGTTTCAGCTCCTATGGCTATTGAAGAACAGGTAGCAGTCATTTATGCTGGTGTGAGGGGACACCTGGACAAAATGGAGCCTAGCAAGATCACCAAGTTTGAGAAGGCATTCCTGCAGCACATTCTGAGTCAGCACCAAGACCTCCTGGCAACTATTAGGTAAGTTAAAGAGCTTTTTCACTATTGAAATGTATGTGTGCATGTGTTTTATAACCAATCTCTTCTCTGCAGGGCTGATGGTAAAATCTCTGAGGCATCAGATGCCAAGTTGAAGCAAGCTGTGTTGAATTTCCTGTCTAGCTTTGAGTGAAGTAATGCATTTAGGTCTCTCTTCATGTTAGCTTAGTGCAGTGTCAATTATACTTTCCATGAACTTAATTCAAATGGCACATCATCCTTTAATGTACAGATATCTTTTAGAGAATAAAGTATTCCATCTAATTGACTTGGTTGGCTTTTTTGTGTTTAAAGCATTGTCAGATCGTTTTTTTTTTTTTTTTTTTTTGATGACAGTGTCCATCCTGTTTCTTCATGATTTCAATGTTGAATTCTTTACCATTGCCAGGACTCAACTGTGTGATTGTTTTGGAAGATGTTGGTTTGTGCTAACAAACAAAATACAGAAACATGTCAAACTACAACATCTTCAAAAAATGTACAGCTGAATCATACTTAGGTTTTAACAGAAACCAAAAAGTCTTCACAAAGCTTGGATCAATTATTAGAACGTAGTGGACCATCAGTTATGTTTACATATGTCAGTTTATAAAGGGGAGAATCATACTTACCACGTTACAGTGTCATCTGCTGGTCAGTAGTGGTACATCATGTCAAAAAAAAAAAAAAACTAATACCACAAAGATGTGTTTATTTACCATACCATGTTTTATGCTACCAGTCACTTTGTAAAATGAAATATTTCCTGAACCTCTAAAATGTGGCATCCTGTTTTCTCCGGAGTGAGTCCTTAATGCTCTGTACCCCTGAATCCTTCTTTTAGTGTTTCTCCCATCAAATTTTCTTATTCTTTGACAATAATTGAGCAGATTGAAGCACTATAATTATTTTCTAATTTAATCTTTATTGGTCAGGGTAAATCAACATTAAAAAAAAAAAAACGTGAAAAATACAAAATGTGAATGATTCTGAAATTCAGAACTGGCTGAACAGGGCTGTAGTTAAGAAATAGTGACAATAAATAACATTAACATAAGACAAAGGTGCACAGTGAACAGTTCACAGTAATTTAAGTTTAAGTGCTGAGTAAATATTTCAGGATTGGAACAAATTCAGTGGCAGAGTGCAATTACCAGAACTCAAACTTATCAATTCAAACTAGTGTAAAGTCAGTGACTATTAGTGAGACCAACAATTAAATCTGAGCGTGTCATTCCTAAAAATAAGATAAACTTTTTTTTTAATTTAAATAAATAATACATAATCTTTAAAACCATAACCGACAGTCGTATCACACCCAGTACTGTTTAGTGTGCATTGCAGGTCTGTGGTGTTGATGTTTAGGAACATTATTCTGTTTGACATAGCAGGGATCGTAATAGTCCCACTCCAAAGCTGAAGCCAGCACATCGTTGGACAGACCATCACTGTCTGTTGACAAAATCCGCAGGGAGACTCCTGAAAGGAAATAATGTTTAACAACAATGTAATGAACATTGTAAATTTAAGAAGAAATCCAATCCAAATCTACTACAGTCACTAGATCTGGTTTTCCTCAGGTATTCCAGGGTATTCCCATCCTATAAGATTCACAACTGTCTGTTGTCATATGGATATTTTTTAATGTATTTGCCTTCAATAATTTAAAGTGATACCATTTAACATTATGATGCACAAATCACTTACAGTGTGGCCTGTAAGTGGCCATGAACATGGTGAGTCAACCTTGAGCCTGATTAACAGTCAGCATACATCTTGTGACCTACAAACTAAGCATTCTTCTGAATAAATGTTTTGTTTTTTTATACAAATGATGTAACTATACATGACTCACTCGAAGCAGACATTGGTTATATAATGTTCCAGTTAAACCAGGCAAACGTCTCCCTGCAAGTCTCCCATCAGAGTGAGATAATTCACCTTCACTGGTGCACCTGATGGAGAAGCGTACCTGCACTTGCACCAAAGTCGGTGTCCAATCCAGGACCCACTGCTGATGTGTTCAAGCTGGATGACTCTGAAGAAGGGTTCATGTGTTCGCATTGCCCGTCTGCTTTGTCAAACATGTGCACTGAAACACCTGGGTTGACATCTGTCCGCATCTCGTAAGTACTGCTCCGACGAATATAACCCCCATGTTCTGCCATCTGCTGTGAGTAAAGGAAAAAAAAAAAATAGAGCTCACACTGAATAACAGACTTTATACCAGAGACTGGATATTATCAGGAGACCCATTTTAGTTGTTCTTTCTAATAGAATGCTTGACTTTGTTCACATTCCTTGCTTAGTCTTTTATATTGCAGATTGATGATAGCGACCACAGACTCAATAATGCTTGTACTTTTATAGCTTCTGAATGAAAAACCCTGTGGTCCATGGCAGGAGGTTTTTCTTTCCTGTTTGTTTGTTTGGAGTAGACCAATAAGAACAGTGCAGTGACAGATAGCCTACTGAAAACAGCTTCATAAAGGTTCACTAAACCCTGTGCTGACATGGTCTCTGAAAACTGCAGAACCAAAGCAATAAAGACACCACAGGTCAGATTTGTCGGGCTTGCTGAGTAAATATCTGTGTCACAAAGTCAGTGATTCAAATTAAAATCAGACAACCAACCAAATAAAATGACTGACCACTCACCGTGGGAGAGTTTGGTGGAACAAGGTTCACTCTGGTTTCTGTCTCCGAATCACTGGACTGTGGTAAGACTGGGGCACTTCTACACCAGCCCGTTTTACTGATGCTGTATGTCCGGGACCCGGAGAGCAGGTCGAGTCTGGGCGTTAAACCTGCAGAGGACGCGGCCCGGATGGTGCTCGGAGCCTTCAGGGATCCTGAGCCGGTTGCTCCATCTGGCCTTAGGAGCCGGATCCTGTTTTCGGCCCCAGCCCTCTCCCTGGATGAAGCCCTGGAGGAGGTGACGGGATGTGGCAGGACAGGCTCCGACAGAGACATGTAAGCTCTCCTCCCGTCCTGCAGTGGGTGGAAGGCCACGTCGGATACTCTTCTGACTCTTTGCAGGGTGGACTGCAAAACCATCTCCTCCGTGTCTTCAAGCTTCTGTCTGCTCTTTGACAGGATCAGTAACTTGTAACCCAGAAAGAGGCAGTTCAGCAGAAGCAGAATAACCACGCAGGGAATGAGCAAAAGCACCACTAAAGTCAAATTCGTGACGGGGTAACCTTCAGTCAGATTCGATACTGTGGTCTGACCTTTTTGAGACATGTCATTCCAGAGGACATAAATGGTGAATTTTAAAGAACTGCTGATCTCAGTTGAAAATCACGCTGTCTGTGAATGCACAGGTGGTCTGAGGGGTCAATCAGCGCGGACTACTTACATATAAGTTCACATATATTTTCTACATCGAATAACAACATGCCAGCCTGCTTCTCAAACTCTCTCCAGCTGTGAGTCTTGTCTTTTAGCACCCTCGTCTTCATCATTGCGGACTAATACTGTCAAGGTTATCAAAGCCCAGGCTTGATCTGAGACCACTGTGAGACGCACTCAGCCGGCAGCCACATAAATTACACAGCAACAGGTGTGTCCTATTATTCGACGATGTCTCACGTTGTTATGTCGCTCAAGTACCGCTAGATGGCAGCACGCGGTCAGACTCCTTCACTGCATCCAAACACTGAGGAGATGTCTGGGAGACCTTCATGCTCTGAATTGTGATTTCATGGACTGTTAAGGACTTTTAAAGTTCACTGTTGCAAGTATATAACAATCATTCCTCCCAAAAAACAATGGAAAACTGTTCAATTTGGAGGTTTCCTTTATTTTTCATGCTTTCAAGTTAGAGTACATCAACAGCTCATTGGCTCACTGGCTCATTGCAGAGTATATACAAACATTTTAAATAATTCAATAGAACATTTGACAGATGAGTCTCTTTTAGAGACAATGTGTTTTTATTTTGTACACAAAGTAGATCTTTGTACACAAGTACATGTTGCTATTGTAATAAATCAATGCAAAAGATCAGTCATATGAACACCATATAACTATAAAAAAGTTTTTTTTTTATCTTTACATGTTTCTACTATTTAGATTTAAGGAAGTCTATACAGACTTGAATAGCACACTGATATCCTGCTAGAAGTTTGCAAGTATTACAGTACACATAATCTTTTCAAGCAAGAGAAAGGCTGTTGAGTCAATGGATGCCCTCAGATACCAAAGACCCCATTCTGAACTCACTGCTCATGTGGCATCATAGTTGTGCATCATGTCTAACAAAGTGTGTCCTCACAAAGTCCTGCCTGAAGTCCAACCACTTCAGTGCTGCTTGCCATTTCCAAACACAAAAAGAGGTTGTGATTGGTTGTGATATTAGCACCCTGGGCAAGGCTGTGTTTGTCAGTTGATAACAACATACACACATGGTGAAGCTGAAAACCAGACTAGCACTGCCCCAGGCTGTGTTTAATGATTTCGCGGGACTGTGGTGGGATCCTGTCGGGGAAGAGCACCTGGAACTCCACTACCAAGTCGCCTCGCTGGGATGGGCTCTTGGGCAGGGGCAGACCTTCACCCCTCAGCCGCCGGACAGCACCAGGCTTAATAACATCGCTGCAAGGCAGAGGCATCATCCGGTTGTCAAGTGTGGGGACATTAACTGTGCAGCCACAGAGAGCCTGGAGACAAAAAGGGAGAAAAATGTTAGTCCTGTAGACCTGTTATATTTAGAACAAGTTTCATAATGCTTTCTGAGTGGCCTCATTATGACTTGAATGAAGTACCCTTACAACAAAAAAATCTATTAAATGCCTGATCTTTAACACTGTCAAGCTGTGTAAGGGATAAATATGGAGCATCTGTCTTATGCAACAAACCAGTGTTACAGATGTTATAATCACTGCTCTATTTACTGGCTGTGTGTGGGAGTTAAGTGCTTTAGTGACTGAAGGGAGCCATAGGAAGATGGAGGAGCTCTTTGAAATGCCAGTCTCTGTGACTGCTACCCTGCTAATCTGTGTGTGGGTTGTAGAAGTGAGAGCCAGAGATGGAGTGAGCCAAAAAAGCTGCCTCTCTCCTTGCCTTGGAGAGGCAGAAGAGTCTGCAGCACACATAGTAGTTGAGAGGGAGCGTGAAGTGCAATTCGTGGGGGAAGTCAGTGCTGAGGCTAAATTTAGCTCCTGTTCTCTCTCTCACTCTGCAGGGGCTGATGAGGTAACCAAGGCGTTGGCAGAATACTGCTGCTGTTCTGTAGTGGGGGCCTGTCAGCTCATCGTAAACTAGGGGCTCAGATGGCAGTAAAAGAACACTGTGTCCTTCCCTGAGACTACAATCAAAGATATTACCCTCCCAGCATTTGGCAGATTGTATCTTCTGCCTCATGACTTATTGATGCCTTGCAGTAATCGATCTTTGGTATTTTAGAAAATTCATCATCTTTCAGTTACATAAAGGGCAAGAAGTGGTGGATGGATTTAAGCCTTTTTCTCAGTAGGTGTACGAGGTTTGAAAAAATAGGCACTGTTTCTACCTATAGACTAGTCATGTTTCATAATATATCATTTATTTGAATTGATGCCCTCTGTGGGAATTGAACTCCTAAGCTAGATGTAAATGCACCTAACTCACCTCTTTGAGGGTGATCTGCGCTGTATAGACGATGTTGGAGCCATCTCTCTTGTACTGAGGGTGCTCCTTGTCCCTGAGGATGAAGGTGATGTCAGCAGGGGTGCTGTTGGGTGTCTCATCTCCCTCCCTGGGGAAGGTGATCTTGGTCCCCGCCTTCCAGCCTTTCTTTACTACTACATTTAGCACCTTGTCTTCAGATCGCAGGCTGCGGCCGTCAGGGTTGAGACGGCTGCGGGCGATCTTCACATGCTTCGTGCAGCCATGCATCACTTCCTCTAGGGTTACCAGCAGGTCGTGCACCACTGCCTCACCCTGCAGACGCCGCTGGCCTCTTCGCAGTCCGCCCTCAGAGCCAGCGGACCCGCCCACGTGACTGAAGGTAAACCGTCTGAAGGGGTTGAAGAGGTCATCTTCACCATCAAACTCACTGCCAAAGAAAATGTCGAAGTGGTCGGAGCCGTGGAAGAAGGAGGAGAAAGTGGAATGAGGGTCATTGTGGAAATTGTGGTTGCCTTGGCCTGTCATTGAGATTCCACTTTTAAGACCTAGAAAGAGAGAAAAAACAGAATTAAGTTAGAGTCCTGCAGCTTCATTCCTATTCTAAAACAGATGCTGCTATTATGCAAATCCTGTTTTTCCTAGACCGCAGCTATTTAGGTTTTTTTTTTTAGGAAAACCCTTTTCTGCTCCTTGAATAATTTATTAGCCCCACAGCTGTCTTTGCAGCACATTCAGTTGGCTTAATAGGGATGCGAGTGTCACACATCAGTATTTAGCCTGGATGTTGATATGAATAATTAATGCAGCAGTCTATACTACAGTTAGTAACCAGATGACAGTCACTCTTTATGCTATTTATCTGTTGTTTGTTCCTTCACTCTCACCTTCTTCTCCAAACTGGTCATATATGCTTCTCTTCTTGGGGTCAGTCAGGATCTCATAGGCCTCTGCAATCTCTTTGAACTTGTCCTCTGCATCAGCATCGCTGTTCTTGTCTGGGTGGAACTTGAGAGCCATTTTTCTGTAGGCTTTCTTAATCTCATCTTCATTGGACTCAGGGGACACGCCCAAGACTTTGTAGAAGTCCTTGCCTGTGGGTTTGATGGACAGGCAGGGTGTGTCCTGCTCAGACCTGGTGCTCTCCTGTAGAAAGATGAAACAGCCATGCATTAGAGCAGTCATTACAACCTGTCAAAGAAATCTTTTCTTCTATTAGCTACTGTGCAGAATCATCTCAAGTTTTAGAAGCTGCAAAAACCTGAATAAGTAATAGACATGTAAATGAAAAGAATCAGCCCCCAGAACAGGGTGGCTGATGTACTGGACATCCTACAACCCAACTGCTGCACAGTATCTATTAATATACAGACAATAAGCCCCAAGCAAAGACTCTTTCTAAGAAAACACCCTTATCTGTGTGCTGCTATGCAATTACAGGTCTATGTATTTTACAGGCTGATACATAACACAACCTGAGAGAAGGGGGAAGGTGTGTGAGGGGCTAAAGACTTCCCCCAACGACCGAGAGGCTCTGCAGCGATTGGCTGAACGGGAATCAGCGACTCTTGCATTTGAATGAACCCACAGCAACAAGGCAGTGAGGATGGAAATGCAGAAAGACGCCGGTACGTCAGCGGTACTTCTATACTTATATAACATGCATATATATGAAAATGATTGTAGCAGTGTATCCAACTTACTATGACCCACGTAACTGACTATTTAACAGGTTTAACAGAAGACAAAAGGTGAAAAGCTTAAGAAAAACTTGAAAGTGTACTTACCGCAGATGATGAGCCTGAACTGTCCCCCCTGTGCATAACTCGCACTTTGCACTTGACATTGACATTTTTGTGCTTGACACCGAACTGGGTCCAGATGAGAACCATGGCTCCTGCTAGAAAGTTGTCAGTTGTCAGTGAACAGTTAAAGTGTCGCTGTCCAGTCGCGCTGGTGCTGAAGTCGCTCCGTTTCGTCCTGTCTGAGCTCTCCTCGGCCTCTGATAAATACCGCCGCGGCAGCTCCTTTACTATCCACTCACCCACCCACGCAGTGTGACCGAGCTTTCCCCGGCCACGCCTATTTCCTCACGCGCGGTAGGGGATGCCGGTGTCCTCAGTTTGCTCGGTGCAGAGCCATTGGTGCTCCGGCGATGATCACGCGGATGTTTCAGCCTCCTTCTCCATCTCGAGACTTGTTTCCGGTGTTCTTCCAGCAGACAGTCACGACACGGTACAGAGAGTCCTTTTTTACCCAGACAGAACATTACAAAACACCCAGACATGCAGGGAAAAAAGTGCTGCTGCCCAGACAACCTCCAGACACTGATGGAGACCCTGTCCTCAAATACTTATGTACATTTTGCAATCAAACTATGAAACTATGCAGCACATGGAACTTCTCCTTTCTTATATAGATACCTGTGAGCCAACATATATGCAGATGTGAGAAGTAGCCGGAACTTAGATTTGACTTCAACATTGTGTTGACACAATAAAGGCAAACAACAAACCCCTTTAAGGTATTTCAATGAAACTGAGTGAAAGTATTAAGATCCTTCACTTCAATAAAAGTTCTGCTCCACTGATATTAAATTACAAAAACAAGTCATGTATTCAATAACCTACTTATGTTAAAGTACAGAACTATTTTCCAAGAAAATGCACTTGAAGCTTTAAGACCATAAAAAGGAAAATGTGTAATTGTATGTGTCGCAGAGTCTAAAACAAAAACACTAGAAATTACAACCCTGAAAAAAATCATCAACCCACAGTGTCCAGGTTTATTTCCTGCAGCTGAAATAAAAGGGAACCTAAGCTGACCTCTTAATAGAGTTTCATTTAAGAGGTCAATAAGCTTTACAGTGCAGTATTTACTAAATGGTTCTTGTATCCATTAGCTTGTGCAGGTGTTCATGTAAATCTATCCACTCCCATAGTTCTGCATAGTGATTGTGTAAAAGTGCAGTACAGACAATGAGTGCGAACCAGTGCAAATGAGGCACAGCAGCAACAAACAGCTGTGGAAGGAAAGAGAAGAAGGTTCCAGTTATGTAACAGAACGTGTTAGAAACCTTGGCTGGTTTGGTAACTGTTCACTTTTCTTGCTTTTCTGAAAATTCAAGATATCACCTCAAAACATGTTGGCTGACTGAAGGATGCTGATTGTTTTGCAAGGAAAAATCAGTTTTGTCTGATGTTGAATTGAATAATAATTAGGGTTAAGAGGATCTAACTTTATGTTCAACTTTTTAAAAAGAAGAACTCTTTCACCTTTTAGCCACATTTTCAAGTTCAATATACTACTATAAAAATCATTCTAATCATTTTATATAGTCTAGATCACACACTGGGGGTAGAATTAGCATTTGCCCTATTGGAAGGGTGTTAGAGTTGTTTTGGAACTAACAACTACTAAATGAACATTTGCTCGTTCCAACTAAAATGTGATGATTTTATTTCACACTTGGAATATTTGTGGGTCTTTTGACAGACAGTTGGTCAAGATGTAGATGTGGGAAATGATTGGCATTTCTCGCCATTTTATTAACAAAACAGCTACTCAGGAAAATATTAAATATTACTGCAGAACAAAGTGAATAGTTAAAAATGCTACACTTCTCAAATTGATAATGTTCAATATCTACAATTAGGTCTAGAATACACTAATAAAGTGTAGTTTCAACTAAGCTGCTGTGTGAAACCCTTATGTTCCATAGTGAACATAAAGGCCATTTGTAATACAGCATTTAATTCTACAAAGCTTAGTAAAATATGAAATAAATACATCCCTGGGGCACGGAAACTAAAGACCATCCCAGGTGACAGAACATTTTAAAAATATCTCACAGACCCACATAATCTTGTGGATTGTATGAAGTCATTCTTTTGATGAAATGCAGCATGTCATTGAATGTTGCTTTTACTCCCATTGAAAAGGAGTCATCCTGTCTATTTAGAGATCATACTACACATACTACAAGATTACGACACAGAGCTGACAGTGCAGCCATGGATATGGAGATCAGTGTCACAGGGAGCGGACATACATGGCAATGCTTCCTCTGCTATGATGCTTCATGCATCCAATGGGGGATGGAATTTCCTGGGATTCTCCTTTCGTCTAACAGGAAACGGTAGACAAATTTGGTTCGAACATGTTGAACTAGGACTATTATGTATCAGATCTCAGTTCTTACATTCTATTCACAGCCTGAGCAGGATAGAGTGAATCAGAACAGCCTCTTTCACAATGTTCATTCTTCCTGCCCACGGGAACAGTCTGACTGTGTTTCTGGCCTGTTTTTCACACATTCACGCTCTCACTCTCTCATAGAAACACATACAGAAGTGCCTGTCAGTCTCGGAGAAAATAATGCTAATTAAAGTACCAAGCTGCGCTGACACTGTTATTGTTAGGCAGTGAGAGGGAGGACAGCTTACATGCAACCTAATGTTCTTGTAGTGTTGCATGCTGTTCTCGCATGTTCAGTACAAGCTGCAAGGAACAGCTACTGTTTCTACTTTTGTTTCTGCCCCAGTTTTTAACTGAAGGGTACAAACATATGTACTCTCTTGCTGTAAGGACTGCTGGTGTGGTGGAGGCATACAGTTCAGCTTCAGAGGCTTTAGGTTACACAATACAATGAAGGAAGGGGTACCGCGGTGGTTTAGTGGTTAAGATACTGATGATGGACTGCAGTGTCCCTGGTTTGAATCTCTTAATTATACTAACAATACAGAGTACATTAGGAAATTGTCCTCAATGGTAGATAATTGTGTCATTTTTACTGTTATCTTCTGTATGTTGGTCCAGAACCATTTTAACAACAGGTATAAAATACTTTGGCCTACATTCTCATATGAGACTTGCTGTTCTTCACTGACAGACACTGGAGCAGACCAACCGTTAGTCCCGAGATACAACTACCTGCTTTTTATTCTGCCTGTATGCGGGTGTACATGAGTGTAGTGAGGTTTCACAGGTTCAGCCCTGTCTCACTCTCCCCTGTAATGTTGTGTGTGCGCAGTGGGTGCAGCCTGCAGGGGACTCAAGAAGGTGAATCACACTGCTGTGAACACACAGCACTACCACTGGGGGACGTGACACCCACCTTATCTCACATAATCCCACTGCCAACACTTACCCCGTCCTTCAAAGGTCGCTGGATGAATCAACATTGTCTAAAAGGCCAAAGAGAAATCTACTGACTAAGGTCATTTTCAACTACAGGCACTATAGTTAGAACAAATACTCCTGGCAGCACTGAGGAAAGTTTCTCTCTGTAATGGTTTTGGAATATCAACTAGAAAACAATTTAATTTGAGTAGGCATTGCAAATGAAATGCAGAGAAAAAAACCCATTAGATATTAGATAAACATTCAAATTAAAAAATCAGTCATAACAAGTCATATCTTATCTCCAGGCAGAGATGTTCTCATTTTCAACTGATTCCCCTACCCTCGTCTCGCACCTTCTCCCCCAATGTACCACTGCTCCCACACATGTCTGGAAGTGTGACTGACTTCTATGCATCCTACTGGCTAGATTAAAGCCATGTGCACCAGATACACAGACAGGCAGATGGCAATAAAGACACACACAAACATAAAGTCATAAATCTAAATATAAATGCAGACACAGTCCCAGACAGAGCTCTATATTATTTATTAGCTGACATTTCGGAGAGAACAAAATCTTCTTGCTTAAGAGAAAAGGAGAAAAGCTGCCATCGAATGAAAAGATGAAGACAGAAGAAGAGAATGAGAGAACAGGTAATAGGAAGTTGTAGATGATCAAAAAGAGTTTATAAAAACACTGTGGGAGAGGTACAAGAACCCAAAAGAATAAACAATAGGACAGATTGGAGAACAGAAGGCTCTGATAGATTACTCCTGGCACGGAACAGGGTGTTTTTGGTAGGGGGGGCACTTTATGAGACCTCCCCTACAGCTCACTGTCTGCACTGATGAAATCCTCTGCTGCATTTTAAATAATCTCACAGCCACTTAAATTGTGCCGTTGAGAGAGGAAAGATGTTTCCTTAATTTGTGCTTTGTGGCTATTGTAAATAAATCATGCCAAGACAAGCTTTGCTTGCAAAGTAACACATTCAGTAACATAAATGTTATTACAAACAAACCCGGGCACTTAACCTCAGTATAGATTTACATGCATAGTTTCTATCTTTCCTTGGGAAGTGCTGCCCTCTGCTGTGTAGAATACATACACTGCAGAAGAAGATAGTTGCCATTTAGAAAACATTTCTTGCTACAATTTCAGACATTTTATATAACAAATATTATGTAAGAGAGGTTCTAACAAAATTATATGTTGGCATATTATTCCTACAATTGCATTCTTATAGAGATACATCTCAGGACAAAAGAGCATCTTTTCTCCTCAATCAGATTCACCACAGCCTCTGTCCCCTACCAGTTGGACATTGGGCCCTTGATTCTCCTTCAGCCCGGCCTCTTCTTGGCTGCTGCTCTGCTGCCTGTGCAGAGCTTTCTCTGAGGCCTTTAATTGTCTTTGGTAGCGCCGATTTTCCTCGGGGTAGGAGACCACAGACAGAGGCAGTCTGCAGATGGCTGGGATCTCAGATGAAATGAGGAGGAAGATGAGAGTCGACAGGCAGAAAGGCCATGTGCAGGCTGGTAATGCAAGCTGACAGGGGACATCATAGGAGAGCGCAGCATTACACATGATATGAGAGGCATCTGGGTGTTCAGATGACATTTATAGAGATTGACTTGGGAAGAAAGTTTTTTACTTACCATGGACATCAGTTTTGAGAAAGCTGAAGTCATGTAGGCACAGAAAAGTGCTGAAAGGAAGCAGAATTTCACATTTAAAATACAGATTTTGTTCTGCTAATAGAAGATACTGTTTGTTATTCTTACCACATATTAGAGCTAGTAGATGGGTTTGCCATGTTATGACATAGAAGACACCTCCAACAGCAATGCAGGATAGAGCACTGTTATATCCCCACAAGCCTGAGTAGATGTCCTTGTGTGGAGCTGCCAGAGCAAGTCCTGCACCACATATCATAGGACAGTACAATAATCTCCATGAAATGTGTTACTAAATTGAAAACAAGTACCGTGAAGCACATTTTAGAATTGAGTCAACATGCACAGTCTATAAAATGTTATTTGAGAAAACATGCCATGGTTCATTCACCATAATGCCAGGTTGCCCTTTGAAGAGGCAAAGCTCCCACTGTAGCTTCAGCAGACATTATGCATATTTCTATGCAAATGGGGGAGTCTTTTTACCTGACAACATGCCAGCAGCAGAGCCCAGCATGGCATGAAAACAGATAACTGGTGAGCAGAGCAGCAGGGCCAGAAGGATGAGACCTCCTGTCCAAGGACTATCACAACCGTACACCTGGCCAACCCCAACTGGCACCGACAAGAATAGCTGCAAAAGAAAAGCTTCTATTTACTTATAATTTTTAAAATGAATACTTTTTATTAAGGCGGTACATATTCCTCTGTAATAATTTGGACAGTGTTCAGTGTCTCAAAGGGCTGGCAAACCAATATCTTTCCAGTTATACCTGAGAGATACTGAGATTTTCCATGGAGTCATTCAGAGAGTGCAGATGGTTACTTGGCTGGATATCCAACTGAAATTGTGGATAAAGTGAGTGCAGATTAGTATGGTACATGTACATTCTTGTGTTTTTTTTAGTAGGACTGTAGGCTACTATACCTCTGGAAAGTAGGGGTGACTGGCTCCTGTAGCTGCAATATGTAGGTACATCAAAATATTAAAGGGAAAGGTGAATATTGGGAGGTCCCATTTGTTGGCAACTGAAGACAAAGCACTGGAGACCACTGGGCTGTGAAGAGAAGGAAACTGACTGCTGATTGGTTGGAAAGAAAAACCATAACATACCAACATTATAATCCCACCTTGATTGTTTGATTTATGGGTGGAAGTCTATGTAAGAATTCAAACTCCATGCATTTGTGTTTTTCCTGTTTATTGCACGCAATTAAAAAGTGTGTGCAATCAAGTGAGACAGATTACGTTTTAGAAGACAGCACTTACCACAACATGGACATGAAGATATTTGGCAGTAAAAGCCACCAGTACCAGCTTCCTTTGGCAGAGAAAACAGCCATCAGCATGCCAACCAAAGTCCCATTGTAGCCACATAAACCTGCTGATACAGCCTCCCTGAGGTGAATGTGACAGATGAAGCTGACATGAGCACAAAAAACAGTTAAATGAGAAACAAACTGTGAAAATAACACAGGGTGGAAGCTAAAGGAAGTGTAACCCCAGGGTATATAAGCAAGTGAAACAGTGATAAAGGATTCGCTGCAGGAGGAAAATACTCAAGTCAAATTAGGCGAAGGAGATCTGACCTGTTTTGTCCCAGCAAGATGGCAGATATAGTGGAGACAAGGGTACCCAGCAGCCCATTCAGAGCCCACCAAGGGCTCTGTAGCAAGAGGCCGGCTGTGATGAGGAGCCCGCTGAGAGGGTTGTTGACAAACATCACCTGGGCCACCGCTCGGAAAATCCAGTCCAGCAGCTGGATTACTACAGCTTGTCCTGTAGTAGATGCATAGGGAGGATCTTTATTATCTACAGTACATTACAAAAAGAAACTGAACCAATGTGAAATGTCATAATATTAAAATAAGATTCTTCCAAATTCACCACACTTGCACATTTTAATTAATTCAAGGCCATCACCTACTTTTCACCCATCGTCTACAGAGACCCATGTCCCCGGTGAAAAGCCCAACAGCTCTGAAGACAAAGGACTGAGCTGAAGCTTCTTCATGCAAAGGCTGGTTGTTGTTGTCCATATCTGCTGTCATTTGAGTTTATCATATTTGTTATTTTTGTATATCATACAACAAATTGTGCAAAACAGGTTTCACATAGTTCGCATGACTGTAGACTTTTCATAGTTCAATGGTTCATATATCTCGTTATATTTTCTATATGTTATATTATTTACCAATATACACGTCATATGACTTTTTCTCTCATCCCCATGATTTAAACCATGATGACATCAGATATTATCATCTACCCTTCCCATGGTACTTACAAATTACACACGTCAGCATCTTCCTGTGCACAAACTAATCAGTGTGGAAATGATTGCCTTCACTCCCTGAGGTGGAAACTGTTCTAACGGAGAAGTATGAACTAAAATCTCAACCTCACTGCCAGTTTGACAAATCATTTTCTTTTTTTATAACTTTTTGAAGGAGTGATCAAAGCAGATTTCTGGAAGAGTTTCCTACTGTTACCATCAACATCCTCAGTCACAGTTCTCTGCATGAAAGCCTGGGTGTGTTTATGTTGTTCAGTGAGCAGGGAACCTCTGATCTTTCAGCTCTGCTGGTAGCCGCTTTCCTTCTGTACTTCCTAACAGTCAAATATGGAAACTACTGACAAACACTCTGCAATAACTTTCCTGGAAAAAGCTGCATCATCAAATATAAAATGATCAATAGTCTCTTATAAATGTATCTAATTAAAACTGTGTCCAGCACTAATTCAAACTTGGCACTGTTATCTTCAAACCATTATTACAGATTTATAAAAATTCATTATTGTTTCGTTTTATTCATATTTATTTCCCAGCTTGGGTCTTTTGAGTCTTGAGTCATTCTGCAGATTGATGCTGTGATTATAAAGTGTGGTCCTGCACAATAACTCCTGAATACCCAGGTGCAGGGTTGATGCCTGTTCATTCGTATTATGATGAAAATAACTTGTTGACTCTGTGTTCAACTGTGATTTTCCAATGAAACATAAACATTTTAATATTTATATTTTGTCAGTGAGCTAACAAATCAATGAATCAGTCAACAGATAAAAAAATGCAATTCTGGCTAAAACATAGTGGAGCCCAGGAAAGGTTTATGTTTGTGAAGAGGTTAAAAATCAGTGTGCGCTTCCATTAACCAGCAAAAATCTTCTGGAAGTATGAAAAAATGTAGAGTGAGTGAACACTGTTGTTATCAAATTTCCTGATTACATTTTATTATTGTTGAATAAAACAATAACACGTTAAGCAAGAGGAGCCACATTGCATCTGTCTGTTCATTTAGAGATAACTTCTTACATAATTATAAATTAAAGGTATTTTTCTTACCTCTCTGAATTGAAGATAAATCTGTTCTACCACCTTCCAGCTAGGTAAATGAAAGAATACATACATATTTAATAAAAAAAAGCATAGAAAGCAATCTGCATGTTGTTATGTATCCTAAAGCCTGAAAAAAAACTTTATCCTCGCCTGTTTTCTGGAGGACCCCTGCCTGGAGTAAAGAACGAAATCTCTCTCTTCATCTCAGCAGCTAATCAGGGCCAAGAATGTTCTTATTAGGGAAATATTTCCGGCTCAAGCAAAACAGAACCCTTTGTTTCCGGAGTTTCAGATCCTTATAAGGAGAATGTGCCAATTACATAAGGAAGTTGGAGAGTCTGTGTGTCCTTTGGGTGGTTTGTGGCAGTATGCAAGTATGTGACTTTTGGAAATTTTGAATAAACAGTGTATGACACAAAACACACCAAACCATCAAAATATGTAATTGCAAAACATGAGATGAAGTCTGTCAATATAGCCTTTCGAAAATAAATTAACACAACCGTTCATTTAAATATATTTTAAAGCCCTTTATTTGGAGACCAGGTTCAGGACTACAATGATCAAAAAATCAAGATCTCACAGAGCAAATGATGGAAGGATAAAACAAAGCTACACTGTGCACTGAGCTTAAGTTAATCATCTGTGGTACATGGCACAAGGAAGAATATAAAATAAGAAATATAAAATCTGGTCTGTTCATTAGCTCCACAAAAGGAGTAAAAATATCATGCTGATAGTTTAAACACAATACATGGCTGAAACAATACCATGTTCAAAACACAGTATACGAAACATCAGTATAAAGTTGATCCCCAGCTGGTCTTTTTCTAGTAAACAGCGTTATAATACCAGATGTGGGCTAAAATATTATCAGTAACCACCATTAAGAAGCAAAATATTGTTCTTGTAAATGATGCTTGCTTTATTTTGAACATGTTTAATTTATGTAAAAAAAGCTAAAAGAAAAACAAGCAAATAAGTAAGAAACTAGGGGATGTGGGGGGCTGCTTGTGCTAAAATTATATGCAGTGATGGGACTAAGTCAAATGTCCATGAATATCATTGTTCTGTTGTGTCACGTTATCTTAGGTTTCTTTTATACGCATATCTTGTCATGTTGCATCATGTTTAGTAAAAGTAAATATAAATTACAACAATTATCATAATAGCTGGAGTCTTCAGGTGATGATTAAACAAAAAGACAACTGGGAAAAGAAACCATGATACTGTGCACATACAGTATAAAGATTCTGATCACATATGCACAGAAGCTGTACACATCAGTACACAGACAACAGACAGACATCTACTCTCTCTCACACACAGACAGACACACCTACACACAGAATTCTTCGGAGATCTGGTGTCTTTAGAGATGTTTTTCATCTTGGCTTTAGAGCGAGTCAACTCCATGCTGAGTGCTGAACTCTTGGAAATCCTCAGGGATGGTGTCTGGGGACCAGATAAGTCAGGTATCATGAGACAAGCTCAAGGTCTCAAACCAAGTGAAGCCAAACCAATTTGATTTGCTGAGGTGATCTTGCTTTTTTCTTCTTGCAACAAGAAGATACCAACTAATAATGACAGGAACCTACAGCCATGGACGCCAAGTCTTTGTGAGGCTGTACTAGTGGTGCTTATATATTCAAAATAGCAATACTAACATGCTCATGTTTATAATGTTTAACATGATCACCATCTTAGTTTACCATGTTTACATGCTAACATATGCTATTTAGCACCAGCTGAAAATGTTAGTTTTGTGAGTATTTTGTTGTACACAAACAAGCTAAATTTTTGCCTGGATGATGGTGTTAGATGAAAAATTAAACAATGACCAAAATGACTGCATAATTTTCATTTAATTGTTAGTCTAGACCACTGCCTGATGTTGCCATCCTTAGAGACACACCTGAGATGCTGTATTGAGATCATCAAATCATAATAATGCATGAATATAATGGGCAGATTTGATGAAGTGATTTCTTACCATTGCAACGATATTTCAAGTTGGACCAGATGATGTTTTCTTGAGAGAAACAGAACACACCAAGTCGTCCTCCTCTCATAGTTGTGTCAATATTTACACCAGAGTCTGCAACCAGCTCAGTTCCCTCATAAAACCGCACCCTAAAAAAACACCAAAGAGGATTTTAAAATTTTTTGTGATCTCTGAACTCAGACTTTTTATGGGCATCTATAATCAAAACCTGCAGTTTGATATTAATCTACATATGCAATAACAAGCAAATTTGAGCGTTAGGGTTGCAAATAAGCAACACCGAGATGATTCGGATTGCCAGATCGGCATTAAACAAATGCATAGACAAATATCTGAGACATGTTTTTCATACCTGATGTATCCAACCTGTGGGCGGTGCTGGAGGTACCAACGGTAGGACACCTTGTCCTTCCAGCCTACATTTCTTGGATCCTTCCACAGGAGACGCACCTGGTCATTGGTGTCTCCTGTGTGCCACAGTGAGTTTCTTAAGTGCTCCCCGGGCCCTGATCTAGACTTCACAGCCTGCCAAAAGACATAGGCAGACACAGAGAAGTGAAGGGGGATGTGAAAGCTGACAGACAAGAGAAAGACAGAAATGCTAAAAATGTGTCAAGGGATAAAAATAGAATGAGTGTGAATCTGCTCCCGGGGATTTGTGACATGATGTGTCTTTTTACCTTAAGCTGGATACCAGGCTCAGCCACAGCTCTGAAGGGTGTCGCCTGCCAGTATGTCTGTTCAGTCTGCTTCCACATCACCACATAGAAAGAAGATGAGTCCTGGTAGCCAAAGATGAAGCCGGCGTAATCATCATCAGTCACTGTATTCACATGAAACGTCCCCTCGAAGTCTACTCCATTGAAAGCAGTGTAACCTGCCAACAGGAAATGTCAGGAAAATGTTATTTATCTTCAGATGTTTGTTGTTTTTTTTTTGGAGAACATCATGTGTCTTAGTGACTGACACTCTGAGAAGAATTACACCTTACCAACAGCAAGTCCTGGGTCACTATTCATGGTCTGAACAATTTCCATTCCCTGTGTGGTGACAGTGAAGTTATGGATCAGACAACTAAACAATCAAAGTCTCTAAGCTCATAATTCTCTTTAGGTTTATCACAAAGGACAACAGCTCTCTATATGTGGTCATTTGATACATCATTATTAAATAAAATATTGATTACAGCAGCTTTAATGCAGTGACTGTATGGTACATAAAAATGAAAGTTTCAGCACTCTGTGATCTCACCTGGTTCAAAACAATCCAGTTGGGATCAATCTGAGCGTCCCCCTCAGGGTCCAGCACGACTGTCTGAAAGGCTCTGAAGTCCGTCAAGGTAATCTCAGCATTCTCAGGACAGCTGTCAATCCTGTCAATGACTTTGTCCTGGTCAAAGTCAGACTCACACACATCTCCGACTCCATCATCTGAGGGACAACAGTGAAGGTATTTAGACTAATCTCTCTGGATTATAGTTTTATGGTGAGGTTATAGAATGCAGACATTGATCAGCTCAAAGCAGAGTGTTTTCCGTCTTCTCACAATGAAGAGATTTTAGATTTGATGAAGAGATTTGCCTTCAAAATGTCGAAAAGCCCTGCTTCCGCTTGTCTTTGTGCACAGCTACAAGGTCTGAATATAAAACATCCCAAACCACATCTGAAGAACAGATGATACTGTACCTATTCTAAAAATAATAAGGCTGTACTGTATGCTGTATTTTTTTTTTACTTTCATGGACTTGGATTGGCGCTTTCTCTGGTGTGCTTTCAAAGTTAGAAATGGATAAGTTCTGGAAGAATTTGGGCCCTGAGATGAAACTATGAACATGCTCAGTATTTGAGACTCACTGTTGTCATCAATCTGGTCAGGGTTTGGTACGAGACGGCAGTTGTCTGGTCCGGGTGGTTTAACATCCGGGATCCCATCATTGTCGTCATCATCATCACACTCATCACCCACCCCGTCTTTGTCAGTGTCCAGCTGCGAGCTATTGATCACGAATGGGCAATTGTCCTTGGTATCCTGGTGACCGTCGCCATCACTACAGGGGAAATGACACGTTCACATGACGTAAATTAAAGATGTAGTAGCAAATTAGTACAAGTGGGAAAAACATCAGATACTTAACAGCACAGAGACTGGGACAGTATAATTACCTGTCTTGGTTTGTGTCACAGGAGTCTCCAACCAGGTCATTATCAATATCAGACTGAAACAAGAGCAGAGAGTTCATTGAAAACAACATATTCCACTGTCTGCCTGTCTGTCTATCTATCTGGATCTGTCTAACCTGGTTTGGATTGGGAATATCAGGGCAGCTGTCACAGACATCTCCCACTCCATCTCCATCACGGTCCTGCTGGTCTCTGTTCTGGACACGCTGACAGTTGTCCAGGAAGTTCTTTAGACCTGTTTGAGATGGTAATTTGTCACTTTTTATTAACATTTTACAGTTACTGAATTCAATTCATTTGACTAATGTAAATTAGATTTTGATTTTCGTATACAAAATCAAAGTGATATATCAAAAACAAGCACAATATTCTACTAGCATGAGATCAGTTCTACAGCATGCTGTTTGCAGTTTCACCACTAGGTTGCACTGTTGCATTTGCCATGGAGGTGAACTCTAGTTAGTGTGCAGAAGCTGTTTTTTATTCATCACAGGGAGGCAGCAGCAGTACCACAAATGCATAAAGGTCAAGCAGCATCCATAGAAAAAAAACATCTTCACTCCTGTGGGAGGGTTTTGAGGTGTAATCAGACTGGTGACTGATCAAAGTGTGTGTTCGCCCTGGGGTTTGACTGCTATTGGCTTGACTCTTATTTATATATCTTTTTTTTTTTTGCTGTGCTGTTTCTCAGGGCTCAGCTAGCTTATAAAAGTGTCCATACTACTACACAGTGATATATTTCTACAACGTGATTTAGAGAGTTATGTGCAGTGTTTCTTGTATAATTTAGACATGGAACAACATAGGAAGGAGGCAACTGAGTAATAAGTCAGAAAAGTGAGTGCCTTCAGTGAAGCTGGTTATATAACTATGAGCGTCAGTAGTAGTGATGTAATTTCTCTCCATACCATCTCCATCCATGTCGTCATCACAAGCATCCCCTCTGCCATCGCCGTCAGTGTCCCTCTGGTCAGCGTTCTCCATTATGCGACAGTTGTCACAGGCATCGCCGTGGCTGTCCTTATCACTGTTCTTCTGGTCCACGTTAGGCTTTAACCAGCAGTTGTCCTGAGGCAGAGACACAAAAAGGTCTCATTCACGTTGTGTGTATTTGTGTCAGTGGAAAATCTTGTGTGTGTTTGGTTATCTACAAAAATGAACCCTGGCAAAAAAAAAAAAAAAAAAGTTTGTTTGCATGTGAGATAATTAGAGGCTGATGGTGTAAAGCCCATGTGCCTAAGAGCTAATGGTATTAGTTGACTAATTCATTAGTCAATTAAAAAAACAGATGTGGTTATTGATTAATTCATTAAACGCATGTTTCTATGGGTTAAAGAAATAAGATAAAACATTAATGAGCACTGAAGGTCTGGTGGACAGTTTTTTTTACAATTCCCTAAACAACTGACAAAAAGAAGGTCTGAAGAACAAAAGTTGAAAAAGAAGGACTTTGCTCCAGCCAGGTTGAAGAACATAGATGCTGCTTTCCAACAATGGAAAGAGCTCCAGGATTTGAAAGGCATGAGGTGGGAAAAATGTTTGTTTAGTATGTTCCACTAAAGAAAAGGTTGATTGTGAATTTAATCTCTCTAATAGCTTTTGGTTTTGTTATCAGGTAATACAAGCAATATGAAGTGAGTTAATAAGAAAATAATAATTAGTTGCTGTCCCTACGTGCGTGAATTTGTTAAAATATCTCCACCAACCTGTTCGTTTGGAATACCATCGCCATCTGCATCGCTGTCACAGGCGTCTCCCTGACCATCTCTATCTGCGTCCTCTTGACCAGAGTTGGGAACATATATGCAGTTGTCCTGTGAAGAGATGTCACAGTGCATGAATGAAAAAAGCCTGCTTATCACAGAAAAGTTACATTTGCTGAGAGTGTGCACTTGTCTTACCTTTCTGCAGGTTGCATCCTTGCATTTGAGTTTCTCATCCGGGTATCCATCAATGTCGGTATCCTTCCCACACAAGTACCCGTTACCGGCCCAACCAATTCCACACTGACAAGACAGATCAAACTCTTCAGAAAATCACACAGCAAGTAAATGGACTTGTGCTTATATATAGTATGTGTGCAGGCAGTATAGAAGTGTGTGAGTGGTGTGAAATCCTACTTGACAAGAGATTGACTCATCTCTTTCTAAAACACAATTGGCGTTGATGTCACAGGGGTTGGTGAGGCTGTTGCCGCAGCTGATCTCCGGCTTACAACCCTTCACCTGATCTCCTGTGAAACCTGGCTTACAGCTGCCACAGTGGTAGGAGCCCTGTGCAGGAATGAGGAGAGCTGATCATGAGCTTCTTTAGACAGAAACTGGAAAGCCACTCAAATGACCAGATTACCATAGTGGCCAGATAATGTGTTTGAGTAAGCTTACCATAGAGTTATGACAGACTGAGTTAGCAGCGCAGCCACCGTTGTCAGGTCCTTTGCATTCGTCAATGTCGTCACAAACCTGAGTTGTGCAAAATGAGTCTAATGTAAGATGTGATGTTTTCTATGATAATTTACCTTTATGCTGCAATTTCTGTGCATCCCTTTTTATATATCTGCTTTCATTTTGTTGGTTTTGTCCTACCTATTCTATCCACTCTCACCTGTTTGTTAGTCTGGGCAAACAAAATGCCCACACCCTCCACTGGCAGGCCGGTGTAGCCCAGCGGACAGACGTCGCATCGGAAACCTGGGGCGGTATTCACGCACTTCACTCCAGGGAAGCAGGGGTTAAACTGGCACTGTAGAAAGCAGGACATGAGCTCTGCTGAAGCTGTAAAATGTATGTGGTTCTCACAGGGCTTCACCCCAAAAGCTTTTAGGTTTGATGACACTTTTGCTCATGCAAAAAAGAGAATGCTGAAGATCCTGGTCCTTAGATAAAAGGTCAGTGCAAACACAAAAAGACAGACAGGCAAATACACACACACACACACACACACACACACACACATTCTCCCATCCTTATGAGGACAGCAGAAGATTATATACAGACAGTACTGTACATCGCAAAAGGTTGCTTAATGTACTGTATGTGCCAAATGGATGTAAGGTGTAATTTGTAGTTGAAGGATACCCCCTCAGGCATCCTTTCAGTTTACACTGGAGGTAAGGGCTAGATTTAATAAGATAGCTGACCTTTTTTCATTTGGATTCCAGACTAGAATATGAACTTGCTGCTATACAGTGACCTGGGAATCTATACAGAGTATATCATTTTTTTGTCAGTCTAGACCAGCTTTACCTACCTACCATTTAACCTTATATTAACTATAATAATCTTAACCATGATTCTAAGTTCTAGCCCCAAAATACAAGTCATTAAGAGTAGACCAGGGCTCATGGCCACAGTTTGTAAAAAAGTCCTTACTCTGCAGCCAAGTCCTGAATAAATAGTACATTAATTCTCACAAGCGTAGAAACACATGCACACAGACACTGGGTCTTACCTCATCCACATCATCACAATTAAAACCATCCCCTGTGTAGCCATCAGGACAGGGTCCACACTCAACACCATCTGCTGTCTCAATACACATATCATCACGAAAACAGACACCTGGGGCACACCTTGGTTTTACCACCTCACTTCCACCTAGACCTTTAAATAACAGAGGAAAATGTATTTTTTAAAATTTGGCCTTTTATTTTGATTTTGAAAATTAGCCAGTAAGTGTCATATCTACTGTTGAGTGACATGACAGTTTTGGGAAATCATCTTACCGCACGCCTGACACTCTGAGATAGTATTTCTGAGAAATGAGGTCTCTTTGACCTATAAAAGAGACCAAAACAAACAAGTTTAGAGGCAGGTAGCCAGAAGGGAAGGAGTGAGGAAGAAGTGAAGTTGTCTCAGAGGAGCTGTCAGAGGTATTTACCTGCTGGATGAGAACGTCTTTCAGCTCATTTATTACTTTAGTTAACTCCAACATTTGATTGGACAGCTGCTTTGTGTTGACCCCTAGAAGAAAGAGACCGTTTGTTTGAGTGAAGCAGAGGTAACTCTCTGAGCCTGCCCCACAAGTGACTCTGACAAACACTGACTGCTGTTTTCCTACCGCTGGGATTATTTTCCTGCGAAACATTTGGCGGTCTCCATGGAAGTTTACTTTCACAGAAAAAGTCTTACCCAGAGTTTGGACGGAGTCTCTCTGTTGGAAATGGCAGTCTTGTAATGAAGCAACATTCTCAAATGAGTCTCCAACCACAAGCTTGAGCTCATTCAAACTCTCCTGTTACAATAAAACAAATCAAATGGACAATTAAGCCATCTGGATACATCCAGATCATCATTACATCCAGATCACCATTATTACATCCATTATTGAGACAGAAGAATATTCATTATTGTATGGAAATATTTCAAGTGAGGTACCTGTTCTCTAGGTTGCATGGTCTTTAGCTCCACCATACCATAGCCCGCTGGCAAACCCTGGAAGGCAGCAGGGAGATCCCTGACTGTCTCGACCAGCCTGCAGTCCAGATGCAGCTCCACCCCACCTGGCCCCTGCTGCTGCAGCCCCTTCAGGTGGAACAATAGTCTGTGCTGTTGGCCGTCTGCCAGCACCACATTGTTGAAGGTTACTGAGCTCGTCCTCTTGTCACTCCGCAGGTAGCGTAACACAGCTATGAGAGAACAGACCAGGGGAAGAGGAAGCAGTGGTAGCAAAGAATACACAACATGGGGAATACAGAGAAAGGTTTGTAAGGTGCCTTTACTGTATGAGCTTATTTATACAAATAACAACCAGACTGATGGTTATGTGAGGCTGCAGTTGGACACGATAGTGAATCAGTATGCTAACATGATCACTATGGTAAAGCTAAGCATAGGTAAGAGTAATATTTACCATATTCACCAGCAAAAAGTACAACTGAGTGAATTATTAGTAAGTGTCTGAAATCATTATTGAATGTGCATTTTATAGGGAGCAGAGTGATTTTGAAAGAGTGATTTTGAACACAGCTGAATATTCTCTCTCCTTTTCTCGTTGTTTTAGTGTCCTTCAAATCCTGAGGGAAGTATTTGTGCTTCAGCCGTTAGGTGCTCCACTATGTTCACCAGTTAGTGCTCACTTTGGTGGTTGGTGCTGGGAGTTCATCAGAGGTTTTTTGTTAAATACACCTGCCTGCTCTGACTGGAGACAAGATTGTTGAGAGCAGTGAAGGTGAAGCCAAAACAATAAGCTGAAAGAGCTAAAGCTTTCTGTATATCCAGTGGGAAGCGGCAGAATAATTCTCTGTGGAGTCCCCACTATACAGGCCCTTTCACATTACACACAGCCATTTATTCCACTGTATTAGAGACTCTTCCACACTCTCCTACCTTTGTTGAGCTTCCCCATCACAGTAAACTCAAAGTACTTGCTGTTGTCCATTGGGTTGTACAGGCCAAACACTGTGGTTCCAGTCTTGGGTTGCAACTTGAAGGAGGTGAGGATAAAAGCCTCATTCACCCCTTGCTCAGCCAGACCCCCCTGCAGCAAGTCTGGCAGGCAATCAGGGGAGGTGAGCAGATCATAAACTGTTGACAAGAACAGGAAAGCAAGGAGTAGTGAAGCACATGAGTAATGGATGATGAGATATGAATATTTACAAGTTGCAGCTGTGCTCCTATCATAGAGTAAACACATCCGAGCTGACAAGAAGATGATTATGAAGCTGCCCCAGTGTTTGTTGCTCTTGTGAGACGCTGTGTCAGTCACTACAAGCTTGGCAGGAAAATTTGGCTCAGAAAAATCACAAGGACACTGGTATTTTTTTTTTATTGTTATTTTTTGTTAGATCTGTATTAAGGCTGCTCATTATTTCCTACAAGCAGAAGTATGGCAGAGTTTAGACATATCTAGTGATAGGCTGTTTAGTGGGAGTGAAATGCCAGAGAGACTCTGTATACTTGTGCTCATTGTTAGTGTCTTCTTTTAATAAAGTAACTTGGGAGCTGGGCAAGCCAAAAGAGGATGTGCAGTGAATCTCTAGTTCTCCATCTGCACACATAATGAATACAAAAGTCCCCTAAAAACAGTCTGCAAGGCCCTCTATCGTGAGTGTGCAAAATTGCTCCCAAATGCTCACAGAGACTTTCTGTTGTCAGCCAAGATTGCCAAGCATGAGCCCCAGATGAGATCGCTCCTTCATTCTTGTATCCCTCTCTTCTGCCTATGGTCCCTTGAGTTTTACCCACCACATGGTATATTTCAACACAACATGGGGATTTTAAAAATGCTTGCAGTTAAATGTGAAAATACCTGCTTACATGGTGTTTTCACAGTCACAATTGCCAAGGTCACCTGGTGACTATTGCAAAACACACAAATCTGGTTTTGACTGACTGTGACTTGTTGTTCCATTAAATTGACAAAAGTCCAAAAGTGAACAAAACAACAAGAGAGAAAATGAATCTTTTTGCAACTTTGATATTTCTAGAGTCACTTTACAGAGACACTTACTTGTACAGAAAACTATTTCTGTATATATATGTTTCTGGCCTGAGGGCTTTGTGGGGGTTAGGGCTTGTCTTAGACCCCCTGATTAACCTCTGATTTCAAGCTTCATAAACCTAGTTCAACGACAACCATAAAGAATTCGAGTGCCTTGTCCTCTTCTTAACCCCAGCAAATAAATCTGACATGGTTCTATATAACTATAATATCTACAAATGGCTGACATTCTTTATTTTAATGTTTAATTAATGCCTCAGAGTTGAGGGTTTGTATTTAGGTAGCTGATTTACTGTAGAGTTCATGTCTAGAGGTAAATCATTATGAGTGATGAAGGAATTATATCTTCAATACTCATAACATAAACAGTGAAGTCATGGTTTTGCAGTAACAAGTTATGAAAACAAAACTGACTTTTCATCACTGTTTAAGTTAAGGTTGGTGTGTCCATAGACATGTATTTGTCTACACATTTAGCAGTTATGGAGAAATATTGTTTATTTAGAGTCATGTTTTTGACCACCTGATGAATATGAGTCCAATATTCATTCTCTTTTAGCTCTGATTTTGGTCTCTACCGTGCTTAAGGGCAATATCCAACTCTTTAACTGCTATAACAGCTAGGGTCTAACTGGGCCTAGGGCCTTTTTTATACAGAGATCATGGCAAACTGCTGTGGTGTTGACCTTTATTCAACACAGCATTTTTGATTTACACTAAACTAAAAAAGCCTAAAGCAACCAAATTATTGCTTGTGTTAATTCTAGCAAAAAACACAACACAGACCAACTCCATCCCCAAGCCCTGTTTCTACCTCATGCTGTTTATACAGGAGGCGGTCTGGACTTAACTCAACAGAAACACTACTTCTCCTTGCCGCATTTGTGTAGGGAGTATAAATTGAGTTTCGAATTTCAGTAATCTCAGCTCCCGGTGAAGTCATCCCTGAGTCATTAACATTGATTAGTAACCCCATTAACCTGGACTAGTTTTATACATAATATCAGACAGCTATGGTCAGAAGACTGTAGGGCTAAATGGGCACATTAAAGACATGTCATTAATCAGCTGGGAATATTTGAAAGAAGATGATAAACTATAAACACTAACATCTCAACAAGTCATCTGCAGCTCTGTGTTGTGTGCGACCTTAAAGAAATTTGTGCGTGACTGTGAGTGTGTGTCAGACAAAGAGAGTCTGTGTGTACAGTATGGGTGATTTGAAGTTCAATATGACGCCCAGATCTGATTATTCCCATGTGCGTGACTTAGCTGGGACATTGTTTGAATTAATGTGAGCCAGAAAGCTGAACCTCCTGAGTTGAAGCAATCACAGCAGATCTGACTGCGTAGATATGAAAAAAATCAGGGTGACTTTATTTCAGCAGAAGGATGGTGGACTTAAAAGTATTTTTGTCTGTCCCCCTGCGACAAACAACAATGCATCTGACTCATTTAGAAATGATGGGGATATTTAACTTTTTTTTTTCATACTTCAATGACTATCAGAGAGCATGTCTAATCCTTTGTGTTCTTTGGGTCTGCATATGATATTCTCTTTCACAGTGTCTGCTTTATCCATTATGCATTGAACTCAGACATAGTGTGTTAAGACACCCAGTGGTGGAGCCATTAAATCTTTTTTGACAGGTAATGAAAATGGAGGATTGCATCACAGACAGGATGTCAGAAAAATGAATTCAAATAAAATCAAAGCCATCTTTGTGTGTGCTACAGTTTAAATAGAGAATCTAAAGAGATCATACTCTGCTTCTTTAGTCAACCACATCAACAGTTGTATTTGTCAATCAATGTTATGCAGTTTGTAAAAACCATAATGACATTTAAATAACTGATATAAAGTGCAAGTAACACTTACCCAAAGCCTGGGCTTCCACGTGTAAGTGCAGGTTTAATAGTAGCTGTGAGGCCAGCATCAGCGCTGTCCACACACCCATTTTGTCCTTCCAACTGGTCCCAGATCAGCAGTTTGTGTGCAGTGACTTATCAGTATGTGACACAGTGTCAATTTCCTGTATATCTGTGCCTGTTGTGAGTGGTGTGTTTGTGTCCTTGCCTCTTTTTTTGAATCAGAGGTGAGGCAAGGCTCTGATGTTGAGCCTAATAGAAGCTGCTGATAGTTTGTGTGTGTATGTGTGTGAAAGTGAAGAAAGAATTGCAGGAGCCTTACTGAGGGAGGAGCATCAGGGCCAGAACCTGCTTTTTAAAACCTTCCTCAGACGGCCCCATGCATAGAAGGAGTGACCTGGGGAAACTTTATTGCATTGGTTCCTGCTGACTATTACCATTTCCCACAGGCATTTACACCAATGTATTGTACATGAGCAGCTTCTAGTCCAGTTCAGGAACCCATGTTTGGCCAAATGATGTTTCATCCTGAACAAGTATACTGTAGTTTTCCCATCTCCAGCAAATAGACCTCTGGTATGTTTTTTTCACACTCTGCCTGAAGCACAGAGCGATTATTGCACTTTTCTTCCATGGATCATATGTGACACCTTTCCTATGTGCCCTTGTTCCCCTCTATTGCCCCATTCAAAGTCAGGAAATGAGCCTGCGTCTTAATAAGCCATGTTAACTGGGCAGCAGTGCTTGCAGCAGAGGCTGCTGGATCACATGCCCTGCAGGTCGTCAGTATGTCTGGCACCATGGGACTTGCCACACTTGGCAGAGATGAGAGGGCTTAGGTCTAAATGATGTTTGTTATTCCGTCTTTCCTTGCTTGTTGCATTTTATTTTTTAAGCCACCCAAAGCTTATTCCATGGGTGAGTACCTACTGTACAAAGAAAAAGTGAATGTGCATGAATAATGTTTGAATATTTCAGTAAAAGCCTAGTCTCAGGGACTACAAGATGCTGTTTCTCTTTAAAGGGATAAACACAAGTATCTACAGCAACATACAACAGCAAATGAGTCATAGTTTCCATACCTCTACCACAGGTGTTCTCTCTGGTTAGTTTGTTTACGGCTGCTACAGTCGTTTGTTGTATACTGATATGGACTCCACCCAATCTGCAACAGGACACCCAGAGTTTTATCTGAACTCTGATGGCTTTTCAGAATGATCCTTTACAGGCAGTTTGCACTCTGGATCACAGAAACCCCCTTGGACCTCTAAGTATGGTCTGCAGCTGCGGCCAGGAGCTCACTAGCCCACATTAGCCTGCTGAAGGACCTTGGCTGAGTCACGTCATGGTGCGGTTGATGAGGTCAGACAGTGAGCGCTGTAGCTGGCTCGTAGGTAAAACCAAATCCCTAATGTGTCTGACACCATCTCCTGACCATTTTTATTTGTAATGCGGATATGACTGAATCCTGCTTTCACACTCTTAACTCTTCATGCCGTAGCTTGTAATAGGCACCCATTGCTGTAGTGTTGCCATTACCACAATGACAGAGTAAAATGTTGGTGACCCAAAATTGTGGTTTTGTGCTGCATAAAAAGACAGTTTGTGCTCTCTGGGGAGGTCTGGCAAATAGCATTTTACAAAACCTTTCTACAGAAAAAGAAACAAGACACATGTCGGAAATAAGAATGATTAAAGTTACTACAGTAATAGGAAGCATGTGGTACATTGACAGTGAAACAAAAGATGTTTTACTGTAATCCAACGACAAAAAGGAGAAACATGCATGACTTTGATTTTTTTTTTCTTGCTTTTGTCATCTATACCACTAGCACAGAAAAGTAATACTTCTCTGTTTTTCCTCGGGTGTATCCATCTTCTTCTTCCAAACTCAACATTTGCTTTAACTAATTCTAAACACGTTTATGTGGTTTGTGTTATTCTTCATCTGGCAGATGAACCTAATTTAATTTTACCGAGCTAATTGGATTGATTTGTATGATATGCTGTGCAGATGTACTTATGCACTATACAGACTCCTGTTATTCAGTGTTACTACAAGTAACCTATTCCATTTTATTGTTTTTGTACACTTAAGTATACTGATACTGCAACAGGTACACATAAATCTACCACATTTGTCATCAGTGTGACAGCCATTGAAAAAGATTTATGGATAATGACTGTGTCCGGAGGGGCAGCATGGTGGCTGAGTGGTTAGCACTGTTGCCTCACAGCAAGAAGGTCGTGGGTTCGCATCCCGGCCTTTCTGTGTGGAGTTTGCATGTTCTCCCTGTGCTTGCGTGGGTTTACTCCGGGTACTCCGGTTTCCTCCCACAGTCCAAAAAACATGCATGTTAGGTTGATTGGTGACTCTAAAATTGCCCGTAGGAGTGAGTGTGAGTGTGTGAGGTTGTCTGTCTTTGTGTGTCTATATGTGGCCCTGCGACAGACTGGTGACCTGTCCAGGGTGTACCCCTGCCTTCCACCCGAGAGAGAGCTGGGATAGGCTCCAGCAGATCCCCGTGACCCTGAACCAGGAAAAAGCGGGTATAGAAGATGGATGGATGGACTGTGTCCGGAATCTTCTTAAATCGACTTACTTCAGTAAGTAAGTCTTGTGCTTGAGGGGTGGACACGGACATTTATGACACAGCAGACCACAGCTGGAGGTGATCCTAAGTTTCCTTACTCTTGCGGTGAGTGCTTAAGTACTCATTACACTGTGGGATGCAATGTCTTACAAGCTCTGCACTGTCTTACCTGATGAAGTTACATAACTGTAGCCAGTCAGCAAGTCCGAGGGGTCTTATCCAACACCTCATTAAATCTGCAACGTCTATCAAAACCTCACCTCCGTCTGGTAGAGGGGGTTTCACTCCAAACCCGAAATTACAGCATTAAATTGCCTGAATTTCTGGTACTAGACAGGCTGTAACTCTGAACTCAAGGCAGAGGCTTAATAAATGGACCCACATCCTGCAGACTGCAAACTCTTGAGCTAAATTGGTATTTCATGGTGGATAAAGCGGTTGAGTTTCCTGGAATCATTTCACACACTGTGGAGGGCATGAATACAAATTATGCATCGAATGTTACAGATGCAAAATTAATCTGAAAAAATACTCAATTTTACATTTATTTAGTCCTTGGGCTTGAGTTATTGAAATGAAAATTGATACAAACAAATATGTTTTACTATTAGTCCTCATGGTGTAATAAAATTACAGGAAATAGATGAAATCATTGCCATGTATTTTCCAATACATTCCCCTGACAAAATCGCCTACCTTCATGTCTCTCTGTAAAATCATTCAAAATAGTATGAGTTGTGGACACAGTAACATAAACCTGAGCAGCTTCTTGAAAAAACATGGCGGTTACACCAGAAGATTGATGATAGGTGCACAAAGGTATTCTCAGAGTAGCCTCACTGCAATGGGGGAACATACCGTTTCTAAAACAACAATGTGGTTGCAGTGTCTCACAAAATTTCTGAGTATTATGCAAGGGTACGTAACGAAGGCCCCTGAAAAGCTGCCAGAAGACGTTGTGTATGATGCTTTTGCCATGTGTAAACTGAGGTCATTCTCAGACCATTTCAAGACTGTCCAGCTGCTCATTCACTCACTCACCCCATCTCATGGCATGCTTCACCTACACCTACCTACATGCTGGAGCTGGCTGTAAATCATCACTGTAGATGCTTGACACCAATCTCTCTGTTTTTACACAAACACCCTCAGTGAAACCTTTTCCCCATTTGGCTGATCTGTCTCTTTCTTGCCTTTTACCCCTTTTGCCACGTTAGCAGTTGGCTCTAGGGATGGCAATGTCAGAGCACTGTACTGGTCCAGAGTGAAGGATTTCAACAAATACAGGATGGAGTGTGATGACATTTTCTCCAAACATTTGTGGTCCCAAGAGGAAGAAAAGTAATGACTTGATCCCCTGACTTTTCCTGTGGTGCCACAGTGAGGTTTTGTGTGCATTGCCACTCAGTTTCATTCAAGGATTCCTCTTAAGATGAATGAACGAATGATATTTCACCCAGTGCTGTCATCAGGTCGAAATTTCAACTCCATTAATAAAATATATATATTTATGATGCATTAGCGAATGTTAGCCTATTACACACAAAGATAGTGAATTAAATAGTGAATAATACCTGCTACACATGCTGAGGATAAGATTTTGCTTGAAGTACATCCATCAAAGTACAGCTATACAGGGCAGCTAACATGGCTGCAGCCTCAACAGTCTTGGTAATACAAGCTGTTCAACCATCTGACAACAAGCAGTACACTGGCAGCTTTATTTTTGTTTCCTCTCCTCAGCATCTATTATAAGCCTACACACTAACCTAAAATATGTCCCATTTGACACAGCTCAATAGGTTCTTTTTTTTTTTTTGTGGAAAAACATGTATCAAACAATTGCTTCAGGATGTGAGGACAAAACACACCTACACTACAGTGAGCAGCTTGTTTACACACTATCAACAGCATGGCATCATGTTCCATTGAGTCTTATTCCAGGTGCTCACATTAATCCCCCATACTTCTAGCACATTAGGACCAAGCATGTTTGGGCTAGAATGGTCTGCTGTATGGTGGGAAACAGGATGGAGAGTACACCGGGTCATTCGTTCACCCACAGTATGGTTCAGGTGCACGTCCGTGCCATGCTTGCTGAGCAGTGATTGACTACAATGAAGAAGAAAGAGGAGGGTGCACAAGAAGTGGAGGGGGAAAGGTAACACATGGAAGTGATTATTGCCCCTTCTCGGTGTGTAATCTGGCACAGCAGATATAAGATGACGTGCACATGTTTGGGCACATGACAGGAAGAAAAAAACTGTAGGAACTTCTTGTAGGAACTTCTACGCTCTGCTTGTTTCACCATGCTTTGGCAGATATGAAGCTGATTAGTCAAATTGGTGTTATGTTCTCACGAGTGGCAAAGTATGAAAAATGCAAGAATCTCTGTCAGAAAATGTTTCCAGCAGGGCACTCATTGTGCACACTCAATGTCAAATTACATTTGAGGAGGACACACTGACTTTGCCCTCCAAACATTAATTCTGTATTTACTGAAGCAAATATCAAATATTGATGATAAACATGTTTATTCTTGTTGAGCATAACTTTCTTGTGTAGGAGTATACTGACTATTATGTGTCTCATTTTTGAGTGGGAGGATGTCATTCTATTATTTGGAATTATTACATATTTTTGTTCAAAATAAGCAGCTCATGATGGGGAAGTGGGCCACATGTGGTAAAGAAAAGTTACTTGATACTGAAGCTCAAATTGTTGACCTTCTTTGAATGTTAAGGCACAGGCACAGAGCCAGTTTAACTGAGCTCATTTGTCACATCCAAATTCTTTGAAACTGAACTCTCTATTTCCTGTCTAGCACTATAGGAGCAGGAAGATAATGCATTTCCCAGAGAGACAGATGTCCGATCTCTAGTCCAGGAAATGAATAGATTTCTTCCACATTCTGTCTCGGCCCCAGTCTTCTCTTCCTTCAGCAGTTACAAGAGACAAAGCATGAGGATAGGATTTAGATTTTCTTTGCAACACCAAATGCTCAGACTCATGCTAATCATCCTATTCTACATGCATTTGAAAGGTTTGTGGAAAATCACATGTGGCATTTAAGGCTGTTTACTGTAGTAATTGTATCCTTTTCTGGGAGGATATTACAGGGTCAACAGATCTCAACACAGTCCCCTACTAGGAAAAAGCCACTAAGGTTCACAACAACAGGGCATATAACCGTGTGAGAACATGATTTACAACAGCCTGCCACACCTGTGACTGCCTGTTTGCCCCAAGCTGAGGATAAATGGTTGACGGGTGTGGGGTTGAATCAAGGACATTCCACAGGCCCTGTCTTATAGAAGAGTTCTGGTATATTACAACTTGGACCTTATTTTCATCGTCTTCACTATCACATATTTGTCTTGGTTATAATAATGATGCACTCATCAAAGCAATTGAAGCATAGGAACAGTAAAAATACAAGAATGCTATTAGCAGAGCAAGAAACAGTTGGGCAGGTTGTAAACAAGACGTTCTTTTTAATTTAGTTTACTCAGCCTTCTGGTGGAAATGTGCATCATTTTAGTTCCATGTAGTCGAATGTTAAATGGTAATTTTATAGTTATAGTTTAGAGTTTTTTCAGCTATTTTTTTGTGGTTTCTACTGTACAACTCTCACTGTTGTGTAGACTCATCATGCTTACAGGTGGTGGCTGAATGAAGGTACACTGTACAACGTAAGCATCCTTGTGCCATAGCCACTTCTTGGCTCACTCTAAGTTCAGCTGAAGATGTTTTTATTCCATAAATATGTTGCTGTTTTTCTCCAAGAACCAGTAACACAAGATGCTGCAGATTAATCTAATGAAAAAAAAATAATGAATTGCAACATTGCAAAGCATACACTAAATAGATTAATGTCAGTCAGGGATGATGAATGTGGATCATTTCATCTAATGGCATAATCCTACCTTTTGTTCTCTGTTGTCTTTGCCAAAACATTTACTACTAATAGATGGTATGTGTGCATGTGGATGTTACATGTCTGTGAATAGAAACCAGGTGCTTTTGTGTTGTGCCAAGGCAGGCTTGTTGTTGCATTATCAGCGTGGTGTGTCTAGAAGTAGCTTAATGAGCTCAGCAGGACCCCTCACATCAAACACTCCACTAATGGCTGATAAACTTATTGGGCTTGGTCAGACAACAAATGGGCATGTTTATGTCCAAGGCAGCGCTGCAAAAGCCCAGTTTGCTTCACAGGCTCTACCATTCAAGATACAGGCCAGCTATTTTCATGAGATGTTAAGAGGAAACTGGTTTCTAGTTTAAGGGAAAGCAATAAAACGTCAAATCCTTGAGTGGTCAAAGCAGCAGCTTGTTAAAAAAATAGAAAAGAAGGATTTCTATGAGGTAATGAAGGACAAAGGCAGATGGAAAGAAACAGACTAGTGTGACATTGTAAAAAATTTTTTTAGAGCTTGGTTAGACAGGAGGAAAGTAATTGCTGGTGGAGACTGGGTATAAAGAAAAGCCACTGAAATACACACCAAAGAGCTTATCAAGATAAATCAACAGAGAAATTTGCTGTGCTTCACCTTTTATAGAAAAGGGAAAAATTTTAAACAGATGTTGTGGTTTATTTTCAGGTTGTTAACAGCACAGGAGGTTGTAAAAGTTTTTTCCTTGCTGTTTTCTGTGATTATCTACAAATAATCTCCAGACATTCATAGCCCAAAACTAAAACCATGTTGGACACATACAGTATAAATTACTGTCCTGAGCTGACTTCAGCAAATCTTTGTGCTTTGCTAGCTGAAAATGCCTCAGAACCAACATGTGTACAACAAGCACTGATAGGATGAGAGTAGACGAGATGAATAAAAGACCCAAGGGGAACATAAAGGTTTTGAAGAGTGAAGTTTAATGGGATCTTGATTGTCTTTGTTGGAGATCAAATATGTAATTGGTTTATGGGATAAAAAGCAACCAGAGCCAATCCTACACTCACTCAGCCAACTAAAGCTCTATATTACACACACCATCAGGGCAGAAAACTCCCAAGAACCGCATTTGGCAGCTCAGTCTTACAGAGGGTCATTACTTTTGACAAATGACAGACATTTTGCTTTATCAAAGGTTGGATGAAAGGCTACCACGTTATCTTTCTCATTTTGACTGCACACACTGTTCCCAGCTAACCGTTTTCATCTTCTCCTATCAAATAGATTTATAGTTCTAGCTGGGTAAAACTATCTTTCTCTCCTTCCACTTGTATCTCGGCAATCTCTGCTCTCTGATTATGTCTTAGCTGGTTGAGATCAGCGTTACTCTCTGGGAGAGTAAAAGTGACCTCAGTCTGACTCATTGGTTGGCATTCATCCGCTCCCCGGGCCCTACGACACAAAGACAGAGTGCGGCAGTGTAGACAGACATTGAGATGAACAGAGACAGAGGTACAGACAGGTAGGGTCCTATGTTTGCCCCGTGACGAAGAAGGAAGGAGGCAAATTAGTGCTGTACAGAGGGCAGACTGTGACCTTATTGGCCAGACTCTTAGCCACGGGGGCCCTGACTTACAGCCAGCATCACAGTGTGCTAGTTGTGGAAGCAGCTAATCGCTTTCCTATGTAGATCCTAAAAAGAGAAAAAGGAAAGAAGTACTTAATAACTGAGCATTCACTCAACCTCAAACTGTGATTGTACAGTAGCAACCTTTACTATATAGACAGCAGGACGTAATAAGAACTTGTAGTGCTACAATGCATTTGATACAAATATCAATTCATATAAAATGGTAAATGTATATTGGATAAATTGTGTATGCATGTCGTACCCAACTCCAAGTGTAAGCAGATGTGAAGCCAGCAGTGAAGGAACAAGGATAAGAAGAACATCGGAAGAGAAGATTCCTCTTTTCATCACTTCTGTCTTCCTGACGCTGAGGGAGCCCTGCTGCTTCGGGTGCTGAAACACAAACTCTCTGCAGAGACAGAGGACGGGGAGATGAGATACGGTGGCCGACAAGGGCAAACGCGCTGCAAAACAAAAACGCTGCAAAAGAGAAACGCTGCAAAACAGAAACGCTGCAAAAGAGAAACGCTGCAAAAGAGAAACGCTGCAAAACAAAAACGCTGCAAAAGAGAAACGCTGCAAAAGAGAAACGCTGCAAAACAAAAACGCTGCAAAAGAGAAACGCTGCAAAACAAAAACGCTGCAAAACAGAAACGCTGCAAAACAGAAACGCTGCAAAACGGAAACGCTGCAAAAGAGAAACGCTGCAAAAGATAAACGCTGCAAAAGAGAAACGCTGCAAAAGAGAGAACACAACGGAAGTGCGCCAGGCCGATAGGGGGACCCCGAACTGAGGGGTGCAATGAACAAAGAACTTTTACAGAGGCGAGAGAGACACATGTAGTGACATAAGTCACGTCTCATTTTGGAGGCTGCGTAATGACGCAGGTTATAGTGTTGAATTGCAAAAGAATTGAATGAGCGACCTCTGATGATTGTTCTCATGTGCTAATATGTGCTAACAATGTTCTGTTACATTTGTTTACTTGATCAAAATGTCATACAACGTCGGGAGACGTGGCGGGGGGGGGGGGGGGGGGGGTGTTGCAGGGTGGGAGATCTGAAGGTGCTGTAATGACTATAGGTTGTTGTCTTGTTCAGGGTGTTCTTTGGGGAGTCGGTGGGGTGAGCTAGAGGGAGATGGGTCAGGGAGGAGGGAAGAAGTGTGTGTGGAGGGAAGAGAGGGAGGGTGAGAGAGAGCTGTTCGGTGAGGGGAGTTAGCGTTACTGATGGGCGATACAACAGAATTTGGTATCGATCCGATACCAAGTAACTACAGGGTCAGTATCGACGATACCGATACCTTCTGCACCTTAAAGGAAAATCATTATTGCACAGTGTTGATTAATATCTTTATTGCAATGGCAACATGAATAATGCTCATGAACATAAATACTTGTTTAAATGCTAATAATAAAATGATAATAAATAAATAGCATTTCCCTTCGTAGTGGGTGAATGAACCACACACAATGCTTCTTTTTCTATCTCTCTCCATGCTGCCGTGCCTGTCAGCACTGAGACGGAGGAGGTCCCTCCACGCTGCAGAGTGGAGAGAGTAATACTTCCTTCTGCAGTGCATGACTGGCTCTGGAAAGCTCTGACATCTGATTGGCTGCCATCATCATGTGATACGGAAGACCATTTAAAATACGCTTGGGCTGGTTTTCACACATCCAAAACTCTCAGAAGTGAAAACTAATTGCACGTTTTTTATTAGGCGTGGTATCGAGCGATACTTAAGAAAGTACCGACTCCAAAATATGGAAGTATCAATTCCAGAGAGTCGATATTCCCATCCCTAGTTAGCGTGGCTACGGCTGAAACAGTAGCCTGTTACCTGTTACCTGTTCTGACTAAAAACTTAATAAAGCAAAGTGACAAAAGAACGTCTGCTGGCTGTGAATTTAGCGGGCATTAGAGTACGTTTTACATTTATTATTTTTTAAACACTTGACCGTCATGTTTTACAGTATTATAAAAGTACAATGTTGTAAAAGATGACGGCCAAGTGTTAAGTAACAAATGGAAAACGCACCTTCAGATCTCCCAACCCCCCCACGTTGTATGACATTTTGATCAAGTAAACAAATGTAACAGAACATTGTTAGCACATATTAGCACATGAGAACAATCATCAGAGGTCGCTCATTCAATTCTTTTGCAATTCAACACTATAACCTGCGTCATTACGCAGCCTCCAAAATGAGACGTGACTTATGTCACTACATGTGTCTCTCTCGCCTCTGTAAAAGTTCTTTGTTCATTGCACCCCTCAGTTCGGGGTCCCCCTATCGGCCTGGCGCACTTCCGTTGTGTTCTCTCTTTTGCAGCGTTTCTCTTTTGCAGCGTTTCTGTTTTGCAGCGTTTCTGTTTTGCAGCGTTTCTCTTTTGCAGCGTTTCTGTTTTGCAGCGTTTCTCTTTTGCAGCGTTTCTCTTTTGCAGCGTTTTTGTTTTGCAGCGTTTCTCTTTTGCAGCGTTTTTGTTTTGCAGCGTTTCTCTTTTGCAGCGTTTCTGTTTTGCAGCGTTTCTGTTTTGCAGCGTTTCTGTTTTGCAGCGTTTTTGTTTTGCAGCGTTTCTCTTTTGCAGCGTTTTTGTTTTGCAGCGTTTCTGTTTTGCAGCGTTTCTGTTTTGCAGCGTTTCTCTTTTGCAGCGTTTTTGTTTTGCAGCGCGTTTGCCCTTGTCGGCCACCGTAATGAGAGATGCAGGGAGGGGCATGATTTAAAAGGAAACAAAGAAACAGAGATAATAAGAACACAAGAGAAACCTAAGAATGCAAGAAAGGTGGCAAAGTACTGAGAGTCTGAGTCCAAAGCAAACTGTAATGCCTAAAATCAAATATCCATACAGGACTTTTAAATATTAATACATCTTTGCTAGTACTTGAAAATACTAATGATTTAGTGGTGTAGTGAAATATCACAGCAAACATGAATAACTAAATGAAGCTAAATTCAATGGTCTTACTTTGGTGGCATATTTTCAGGTCTACTGGACCAGTCCCAGACCCAGTCAGTGTCCACTCGCCGCTCACCTTCCTCCTGAGACATCCATAAAGGATTGGATGATGTGCAATAATAAACAAAGAAGACAAAAAAGGAGAAAATCAGGACAGAAACAGTGAGTGTTAACATGAACAAGCTGAGCACACATCTTTCTGGTTATTTTACATTTTGAGTTTGAACACAAGTCAATATTTATGTAGAGTACATACTATTTAGATATAAGCAACTCCTCATATGCAGCGCTGTCACCACCAGTGCATTGTTTTAAATGCTCCCTGCTTGCAACTGTTGTGTTACTGTTATAATAACTAACTTCAGTAGATAAATGCAAACAGATGTCCCTTGATACTGATTATCTATCTCAACCAAGTCTCATATATCTGCAGGCTTGTTTTGGAAATGGACTAAAATAAATTGGAAGAAGTGGCTGGCTATAAATCAGTATAAACACTCTACAGTTTATGGTTTAGTGAACAGTCAGCAAATATGTAAACATATAATACAATGTATATGTGATTTGTAGTTGATGGCCTAAAGAATAAAACAACAGCATGTTTCTTTCCAAATTAAATCTGTCTGTATTGTTCACTCAACTGTTCTGCACACCAAGGCACAAAAAAGGATAAAGGTCTCTCATGACCATTGAGGACATATTGTTTGGCAGTGAATACCTGTATGGTGACACAGTCACTATCCTGCTCACTAGTGGGTCTTGGGGAACCAGTAGACTGTGGAGTCACCACCTGCGGAGGACTGAGGACAACAAATATAGACAGAGCGCAATTTACGTAATATTCCTACTCTGTTTAACAAAGACTGAGAAAGTAAACACACATTGTGGAAAAACAAGCAAAGTCCCACTGAGCACAGAATGAAACTCATTACTGTGCAAATGATTTTTACACCTTGCTGTGCTGTTCAACTCCCCAAAAACTAAACTAAACAAACAAAAAAAAAATCTATACAAACAAACTGCATCATTACCTGTCTCTACTCCTCTCACACTCAAGCTGTGCCTCCAGGAGGATCCTCTCCAGCTCCCCCTGCAGGGCGGAGGAGATGTCGTCCTGCGGCCCTGCCAGACTCTCCCTGCGGCTCACGGCTGCAATCAGCTCCTCCAGCTCAACCCAGGAGCCTGATGAGGAAACAATACCAGCAGCAGACTTTGTTATGATGCTCAGGCTCAGGCAGCAAGGAGGCAGAAAACAGCAGCACTTCATACAGATGCAGTATATGAGCCTGTAATGGGCCCGACAGGACAGGTAAACAAAACTAGAACTTAAAATTACGAGTCACTTTCACACTTTCATTGTGCATGCAATTTGTTGTATTTCCATCATTACATAATCTGCTAAGAGGAGAATCAGATATTTAATAAAAGTTTTCGCTTTTTTGTTTGTTTTGTTTGTTTCACCATTTCTAGTTTGATAATAGATATTCTTAAACACTGCCACTGCTCATAACATTCATACTCCGTAGTTTTGCAAAATAAGCAAAACCTGAATTTAGTATTATTTGTTTTTTCCTTCCATTTTTAGTTTAATTTGCTTATGTGTTCATGTTTTGGTCACACCAGTGTTACAGATTTCAGCTATCTCACAGAGCCCTGAAAAGAGATGTGAGGGTAATTTAGCGTCTTTGTTCCCTTTTCCTTTAAAAGAAAAAGAGGTTTTGGCATGAAGTGGACAGGTGTTTGTTGTGCCCTGACAGATGGTGAGTTATAAGCAGGACCATGGCTTTCCTGATGTGACATTAGATGACCTGAAAGATGTCGAATTCAGGATGGATATCTGGGCAGACAGAGCTGTGGTACACACATGTACCAAAACATACACAGAGAATCGGAGCCTTAGAGAAACAGTATCAATGAGTTCAAAAAACACACACGGCATATGAATGAATGGAGACAGGTTCACTGGGTACATGAGCAGGAAGAGATTAACACATGCACACACATGCATGCTGGTGTGTATGGCGTGCACACACCCACAGCTAAGCAGTAGGGCAGGGCTAACTCAGGTCGACAGCATGCTTGCTTACGTAAGATCTTATTTCTGTTACAGATTAGCCATTCACCCTCTCCCTTCCTCCCCTTGTTTCCCTCTTGCTATTCTGGATGTATCTCACTCTCTGACACAGACAGCATTTCCAAAATAACATCTCATCTGTCAACCACAGTTTCCTTCCTTTTTATCTCATCTATCTAATCATCACTTTACCTGGGTTTATGACACTGTGTAATCACACAAACAGCGGCAGGGTGGGGGTGGCATGACTGGGCGCAGAGCTGAAGGTAGGCTGGGGGTAGGACTGAGGAAGGGAGGGCAGAGCTGGGAAAACTGTGCCATTGCCCTAGTTATTTTTCTGCAAAGAGGAATTATGACATAACAGCTGCCTTGCTGCCTGACTTATCTGTCGCCGTTCTACAGCACTAAATCAGTTTCTATGGGGCAATCCTGTACACATTCATCTGTGCCACTGCCAAATCAGCTTTATGTAATGTGGACAAGAGCTGGATGTTAAAAGACTGAATGAACTATAGCACGACAGAATCCTTTTCAGGATGAATGCCTGCTTCAGGTTTAGGGACTACACACACATTGTTAGGATGAAAGCTGGGGAAAGGTTTTGTATTTGTCTGTTTTTCTGGATGTTTGGTTGTTTGCAGGGGGTCTTGAATTTTTTTTTTCTTGTCCCACATTTATATTTTCTGACACATGAAGCTACATGGTTTTCCCCTGTCTCACGTCACCTTTTTCCACCCTCTTCTTCAACGATTTAATGGCACCTGGCTGAAGAATTAACAAACACCTGGTGGTGCAGCACCAGGTGCTTGTTAATCCACCCAACTCCTAACAATCACATAACAGATACAAACATTTGCATTTTATTTGGCAGAATTTCAGCTAATTTCATTTGACTTTGCATTATATTTGGAAGCTAGAATAGTCTGTAAACAGAATAAACACTGATAATTCAGTCACTAATGTGACATATGAGGCACCTGTTGAGAACTGGGGACTGTATGAGGTCTTTTGGTATAAGGTCCAACCCTCCAGTCATTTTCCTACAGTCCCTCATCACTATTCCACTTTTTAGCCAGCATCCTATGTGCCGAGCAATGTGCAGTACAGTGGAGCTATAAGCGTCAGGAAATCTCCACAGCTTAGCTGGCTTACAAGAAACAAACAGATGAGTCAGGGAATCCGTTTACACAATGACGGTGTCAGTGGCAACAACAATGACAACAACAAAACAGCCTTCTCTCTGTGCATCCTCTCACAGCTGCTGTGTCTGACATGCTGTTAATGCCACGTCTCCACTGCTGCTTCAGTATCTGCACATCAGACCTGGAAACACACTGGACGAATGAATGGGGCCATTGCTGACATGGTTTACCCACAGTGCTGACATTTGTATTATGAAATCTATTTGTGCACATCCAAAAGAGGTTTCATTTAAATTTTCATTAAATGTTCGACAGCTACGAGAGCAAAAAGCATACCGTTTTAGGATTAAACCCCAATAAATAAATGCCGCCATGTAACAGCAAAACAACGGCCTAGTCCCATAAACCACCATCACTCACCGTTGAGTCCGTCCTCTGGTGTCTGCGAGCCGGACAGGGACATGTTTGATCGCCGCGAGCTGGCTGGAGAGAGAGGTCGGAGAGATGCTGACACTGACCGAGGAGGACAAGCAGGTGCAAATGGGTTTCTGCCCTGATCGCTATTCCCTCAATCACGCTTGTGTTTGTTGCTGTCTAAAAAGGACACCGGGCACCGACGCAGCAATAATCCGCCTCCCCTCCTCTCACTCCACCCCACCCATCCTCGCCCCCCTCCCTCTTCCCTTCCCACGTGTCAGGAGCAAAGAGGTAAACAAAACAAGCGGCTCAGCAGGTAGAAGCCACACGACAAGGTGCGTGAGGGAGACTGGACATTAGGAAGCACATAAGAATTTATTTTGGGTAACAGTTATCCATTGAAGTCTTGTGTAAGCAAAACTATATCACTTTTTTACAATACACAAAACCAAAATCGCCTTTTCAAAATAACCTCAAAGCTGACTTTAAATAATTTCCCACATTCTGTTGGAAGCTATTGAAAAAATTTGAGAGTTAAAGTTATTTTTATCTAATTGGGAACTAATTTTTAATCGTGCACCTCTAAAAAGTGCTTCAGGTGTAACAGCTTTATTGATTATTATTTTGATTAACTTTTGTTTTTCCTTATAACCAGTGTTTATTTTTCTATTCGGTAATTATGCAGTATTGTATAAAATGTCAGGATTCATGCCCCGCTTCCTGTCTGAGACTCTTATTTTATATTATTTCCTGTGTTCCCGATGTGTAGTCCCTGGTAGTTTTATGTTCTCATCTACCTTATTGCTTTCACCTGTGTCTGGATGCTTTGTTCCTTGTCCCCCCCCCCTTTGGTCTCTCTCCTTGTGTGTGTGTGTGCGCGCGTGCGTGCGTGTGTGTGTGCTGGTAGGCAGCAAGGTGATGAACCCTATTTAAATCACCTCGCTGACAGATTGTATTTCAGTTTATTCCTCCTGGCTCCTTCCCCTCCTGTGTTTCCTGGATTCCTGTTCCCTGCTCCCTACATGTATCTACTCACCTGCTTCCCTGTGTGCCCTGTAAGTGAAGTTTCTGCAGTGTCAGCTACTCACTTTCCTCTTTGAGTCTCCTGGTTCTTTGGCTCTTGTGCTCCTCTCATTGTTCTTTCCATGTTCACTCTCACCTGCTCTCCATTTATTCCTGGATCCTCGTGCCCGTCACCTTGTAATACTTCAGTTGTAGTTATCCTCCTTGTTTTGGGTTAGTAGAGTTCTTTTGTCTGCAGGCTTGGGTTCAGATCTCTATTTAATCCTTTATCAAAACATGACAAATGTTCGTTTTACACTCAAGTCATCAAGTCTATAGTGAATACAGTTAAACATGATTTCTTTATTTTTCCAAGGGTGATTATTCCAGTACATGATGAACAAAATAATCATCTAAAAAGTGAAGTCAAGCATCCTGCTGGAGGAAGACAAACACCAGTTCCACTGATGTAAGGCACCACTCATTTGACATAACCAGACAATAAAATACTGACTACATGTCTCTGTTGTCCTCCCAGATTAGGCTACTTAAGTAGAATATCTTTGTCTTGCACTTTGATTGTGTGTAGTTTCTGATAATGTGTAGCCTAAAAGTATCCATTCCTTTTGCAGGGAGATGTTTTAGATCAATTGGCTCTACAGTTTCTAAAGTTAAGCAGAAATTTATGCTCACAGTTTGTTTATATGCACAAATATAAAACAAAAGTCAGATCAGCTATTTGATCAGCGTTGCATATGACTGGGTGGTGTCAAAGTATTGTAACTCCTGAAGGAAAATCATATTAGTACAGTAGTCACGTTCTTTCATGAAGTCTGGGGTCTTGGTTTGGCCAAACTAATTTAGGAAGTAGTGGATTTGTTTAGAGGCTGTTATATATTTGTTTTGTCAGAGTCATGGTCTTTACATTTATAGATCTTTCTAATGACCTGCTGTTTATCCATGGCTCGTCTAATGCCTCAACTTATCACATTACTGTGTTTTATCAGTAGCATATTTATTATAATAAAACTACTGGTTTATACTGCAATAAGGGTTGGTTTAGATTCTGGTTATTTCTAGTCCTTTAAATGTTTGGCAGTCGTTTTATAGACTGTAGAAAACCCTTTGATGTCTGCCTTAAAAACATCAAATGTATTGGGCCAAAGCAGATCAGGATGTTCATGGTTGCTGCATCGTCACTTTATCAGCATCATATACCTGGAGAACATGTGAGAGCCAGTGCTATATTTAAGCAATTTTTCAACTGAATGAGATCACGAATGTGTTTGAGAATATTATGTTTGTATCTGTATCAAATGAACCCTGTGGCCAGTGATTCATCTGTTTCAGAGACTTTCCTTTAAGACTCTTGGCACACACACACACACACACACACACACACACACACACATACACACACACATACACACACACACATACACACATACACACATACACAGTGCTGCTTTTTATTCATGTAGCCAACAGCAAACAGACACATAACACAGGAGGCTTCACACACTATGCTCTTATGCTCATCACCAAAACATTTCACACCTTGTACTCTGATATGTTTTAGTCAATGCAAAAACAAACCAAAATCACAGTCTAGAGCTACATTGCCAAACACTTTATGAACAACATCACCACCTGGTGGAGAGAGCGACCAAGACGCTCCATGTCCTGAGGCAAATATTATTTACCAGATTCAAAATTAAAACCGTCATCTGCTGTATATCTTCATACTGATCACACTACAGCTGGTTTAGGTCCACTAAAGTTTTTCGTAAATCACTTTCCAAGAGTTATTTGCCATAGACAAGAGGACTGAGCATTAAGAACGACGCAATGTATTGTTAGTGCCTTCTGGTGCAAAGCAGCAGCCAGAAATCTTTCTACTTTCACAGTCTATTTTCTCACCCATTTTTTATGTTGCCAAGTAGCATTCTCTTCTGACCCCCAGCCTTGTTTCTAGACAAGCGGACATTATTAGGTCCAAAAACAAAGCAGGAAAAGTTCCTTCATCCATCAAAAGAACTTAAGATCTTTGACAATGTCCTGGGCCTGACTTAGATCAAAGACGGAGATGCCAGCTCTACTCAGGTCCAGCAAATGACTGCCCGCCTCTGTTCATCCGTCATGCTTGAAGCCGAGATAGCAAAATAATAAAACCTTTTCAGGTAATGGCTACGGTTAGCTTTCACCATTAGGCACGTCCCCTGTCCTACAACCTTGTATTAGGCTATGATTGATGACTTGATCTGACTGTACATTAAGGGATCTGCTTAAAATTCACTTTATGTAGCGGGTCAGACATGGAGGATGATTAATGGGTGCCAGTGAAACTCCTGGTGTTCTCTTATGGCAATGTGGGTACTTTGAAAACATGATCTGTTTGGTTATATGTAGGGACTCTGGAATAATTTGATAAATAATTACTACTGTCCTGGGCTGACCCTGACAGGATGGCCGACTCAACGCCAGGGAAAAGGGAGAAACACAAAAAGGAGATTTAAAACAATAGCTATAATGCTTGCTGCATGTTCTTGATTTGTGGGATAAAGGTTTGCAGCAAGGCTGGCAGTTCTATGAGGCTTTATTTAGGCACAGCGCTGCTTGGAGCTATTGTAAATGTTGCCACTAACATAACAACCCATCTCAGGGTTCACTTAAAACCACACAGCTAAAGTCAGTAGGCATCATCCTCCATGGGGCCATGAATGTCTGTAAAATATTTTGCCCACTAGTTTTTTAGATGTTTCATTCTATCAGCATGTTACTCCCATGCAATATACCTGTGAAAGGTTTGGTCACACTGTCTCATTCCATTCATTGGGAAAGTGTGACCAAACGTTTTACTGGTATGTACGATATCAGTAAATACTGCACATTTATCTTCAGGTCTATTAGTTTCATGATGCAATTACTATTGGTTTTAAATGTGTCAGTATTTTTAAATACTAACAATATACAGTATCTTTACCGTGTTCTTATCTCAGTGTAATTTCACAAGGTGGTTTTTTTAGTTCTAAGATGCCTCGTCCTTCACACGACTCCACTCTAATCACTAGTGGAACAGATGAGATGGTGGAGAACTTCAAACATCCTCAAAATATAATGGACAATAAACTAAACACCACCCATAAACACTGTCAGCAGAAGCTTTTTGTCATCTGTAAAGTCAAGGTTCTCTCTGTAGCTGCTAGACAGCTCTGCCTGTTTAAAAGCCTCATAGAGTCTGTCCTCCTTTCATTATCCTCCACTGCTCCATCTGCTGCTTCACCATGCTGACAGTCACTCCAAGACACAAACATGCACAGAGTCTAATATTACTGCTCTTTCAACTCTGTCGTCAAAGTCGCTGCAGTCGTGAACAGCAACACACTCTATGTTGCACATGGCCCTGAACACCCCTTCAGCAAATCTGTCATTCTGCTCCAACCAAGCTGCAGGTGCAGATCCTGGGGCCGAGTTATCAAGATGATTATTATTATTATTAATTTAATAATAATAATAATAATAATTTAAAGTTAATTTAGCAATCTCAAAATTACAATATAATAAATATCACAGTAACACTGCTTATTAATAGTTTACATTATCGTGATCGTCGTCTAGCACTTCAGCTCTAGTGATGGCAGTTTAGTCTGTAATTAACCACTTTTGTCCAGAGTGAATTAGCTCAGCTACCAGTGATGGAAAGCAATGGAGTGCATTTACTCAAATTGCTAAGGTCCCTGTACTTTACCTGGCCATTTTTGTTTAATGTTATTTTGTACCATTTTATACTTCTGGACCACTACATTTCACTGTGTTATGTCTTTCATATACAGATATTGGCCGTTTTACTACACTACTTTCAGATAGTCTAAAGTTATTACTGGATTCTATGTATTCTATTTTACACACAACATGCAGTGCAGTAGTTTATAAAAAAAACATTGTGTTATAGGTCCATCAGAATATGTATTTATATGTATAAACAGTAATGAAAAAAAGTCAGGTTAATCAATAATATCAATAATTACTGTCCTGCATTTTCCTGCCAAAATTCCTTTGATATACACATTTCACTGAAAATTGAACATTACACACTAAGAAAAGATAGAGCTGTTAATGGATTATAGTCGACTCTATAGGTGTACTTAATATAAGTGGTGTATACGCAAAGTTATGCAAATGTGCCTGAGCTATATGGAATATTTTTAATAACTAAAAGACTTGGCTCCTTATTTATATATGCAGTCCATATTCTCCATAGGTAGATTCTATCCTGTTATATATCTGTATTGTATCTGTCGGTCTACTCATTTAGCTCTTATTACTGTAAATTCTGTAGGAGTAACAGCCCTCTTTCCATGAAATCTTATTTGAAATGCATGATGATTCCCAGAAATTGGTTTTGAAAGTCTAAAAGTAGAACATCTGAGGGATGTAAAAACCAGATTCACTGTTATATTAATGCAAGTCCAATAGAGAGGAGATAGGACAAGATAAGTGATGAGAGCTGATAAAATGGGATGAGATGTCTTTGCCTCTAAGGCATTTAGGTGTAGATTTTATCTCTGCCTCTGCTGTATAGAATGGTTTCTACTATCCAGCCTCAGGTGACTACAGCCAGTGCATTGATGGAGGGATGATTGTCACAGCAATAAAAAAAAAAAAAAAAAGCATATTAATTTGTTCAAGACATCAAGTCTGGACAAAAACAACATGTTCCTCAAGCTAGGACCTTCAGACATGAGACAACCTGATCAAAAATGCATGATTAGTTTAATCTAGACTGGTGTTTTGCCTTTTAATTTGCATGCACAACACTTACGCATGTTAATTTAGAGAGGCCTGAAAACACTGGAGCGGTTTAACCTTCGATGACTGTGGAGCTGCCTCTGCTTCAGAGGGCCATTGTCCATGTGTCTCTATTATCCTGCTGGTCACGGGTCCCCAGCTCTCCCCCTGTTCATATGGGAGATATCTGTAGAATAATTCTACCTGTCTGTTCCTATCTCCTTCTCTCTTCCCTCCCTCTATGCATGACCTTTCTGCATTTCTCTCCAGCTGACCTTGGTGTCCTGTCAGCGCTTTCCTTTCCCCCACCTCACAGCTACTACAGTAGCTGCTCTCTATCACCAGCCCCCCTCCCCAAAGCCCCCTTTTTCCACCCCCTACTGACTGCTTCTTTTCTTGGTTCCGCCCTCTGGATCACTTTACTCCTCTTTCTCCTCCCCTCTCCTCCTCTCGCTGTCTCCCTCTTTGCTCTCTGCAGCTGTACATACTCTGCTTTTTAATTAGACCGACTCACTAGCTCCACCTCCCTCTGCCTCCTACTCTTCATCCCACACTCCCCCATCTCCCTCCTTCCCCTCCCTCTCTTTGCTTACAAGAATACAGGGGCTTGCATGGCGACACAGGGAGGAGGTCATGATGGAGAGACGAAGAGAGAAAGGGGGAGAGAGGAAAAAGGAACGAGACAGGGAGAACTGAGAGGAGCATCTGAGATCACAACTGCCTGCTTGCTCACTCTTGTCTTCTTGCTCCCCCTCCTGTCCGTTCACTTCCACTCACAACACAAACGCTCAGACAGCTAGGTAGGCACAGAGGAGCTCAGAGCTCCGATGGATGGATAAAAACGTTCCCACGTGAAAGGCATGAATCTAGGGAAGAGAGGACAGTGAAGTGGAAGAAGAAACAACCAGAGAGAAGGAGAGAAAGAGGTGAGGAGGAAAGGAAAGAGACAAGAGAGGAGCAAATGGACTCACCGAGCAGCAGTGACAGAGAGGTGGGAATAAAAGCAAACATGAATGCCAAAAGGATGGAAGAATGGGAGGAAGAGATCTGAAGGAATAGCTGAGAAGAGGAGTGAGCATTTGTGGGAGAAAGAGACAACACAGAGGGGAAAGAAAGAGAGATGTGGTATGTGTGACTCAGTTCTGTGTCCTGATAGAAGATAGTAATCTCCTCATCTACCTCCTTTTAGCATCACCATAGAGATAACTCAGCAAGATCTATTACAGCTAATGACAGATTAAAAAGCACAATTCAAATATCTCTTCATTTTTTGTCATTTTCTTACTGTTTGGACTCTTTTGCATTCTGCTAAATTGTACGCTGAAAGGAAAGGCAGTGTATGCCCTTGCATGCATGCACACACGTGTATGTATTTTGTTTATGTGGTTGGCAAGTCCGTGTGTATGTGCCCATATTTATTCAGACAACTGGGGTGTGTTCTTGTGCTCATCGTGTGCCTGTGCTCGTGTCTGTGAAATCTAGTGAAATGGGATTGTATGTGTGTGTTTGGATACTGGGATTTGCTTTACTGCAGGTGTGGGAGTTATTTTCTGAGATTGTGCAGCTTTATGAGGATCTTAAAAGAGTGAGGAGCTTAGATTGGTCTGTCAGTGATGTAGCTTTGCAGATTCCAGCAGTGTGCTTTCATTGCATATTTGTCATGGGCAGAACTCTGTGTGTGTGTGTGTGTTTGTGTATGTCGAAAGTTTGAGGAGGAGGAGATACTGAGTCAGGGAATTCCATTTGTATGGATGTGTGTGTGTGTGTGTGTGTGTCTAACAAAGGTGCAATGCATGCACAATAAATGCATGCTGTTGTACCTAATGCATCTCAATAATATTCATGTGCTTTAAGGTTATCATTATTCATTTAGGTGTAATCGTTTATTGCATTTTGGACATGTTTCTCAATTAACTTATAGTAATGTGTCACTGGCATGGGTGATATCAGTATAATTGCATGGGCACTCTTTTCATGCTTACGTGCACACCATCACACACATGCATGCGCTCACTATGCACAGGTGCACATTTGCACACACACATTTGCTGTGGGAAGAAACACTATGCTGTTAATCCTGTCTGTCGTCACACATATCTTTTTTCTCTTGTTCTCTCATTCACGCTGCGCTACACTACAGTATCTTTGCCTTTTATCTCACCCGCCTGTCTTTTTAGGGGTCAGCTATCTCTCTCTCTACTTTCTTTGTTGTCTACCACTTAATCCTTTTCTCTTTTTGCTTATAAATCTGTTGTCTGTCTCCACCACTTAATTTTCTCTCTTTACTTAACAGAAGTTAATGTACTCCTAATGTAATTTTACTTTAATTTTCTTTCTATACACACTGACAATCTGTGTGTCTGCTAACCAGGTGATTGTGGCTGGACTGACAGCTATTTTTGCTTTATAGGTAACACACTATGATGTACTCATAGGACATTACATTGGACAGGAACGCTGCAGCACAACAGCCCAGCAGAGAGTAACCCCCAGGGAGCGGGCCATGCTGTATGTACCAACATGTAAGCATGCTGCTGTGCGCTGGACATGTCAGTCATGCCACTTCTGTTATGTTGCTGATAATTCACACAGAGATCTTAGGAATATTTAACCTTTCTGAATCCAGTGACAAAGCAGAGAGTAGAGACACAAAAGTTGGACCATAAAAGAGCTAAAGAGCCAGAGAAACCAAAACAGTGTTTACTCTGGCTTTCTTGCGCACATACCCAAATATCCTCAAATTTGTTCACAGACAGCTAAGTATGCTTATCACAATCCATTGGCCTACATATAGGGATTTCATATTAGGCGGAGGATTTTGGTCAAAAGAGGACAGATGGAACAAATCATTTCTGGCACTCACACTCAAAAAGTTAGAAGTCATCTGGCCATCCTTCAAGGAAACTGGAACAAATAAGGTGGCGGCACTGTCCTCTTTAGTAATGAGCTGGCCAGTGACTCTGCAGACTAATATTTGTGTGTTGCTGTGACTGTGCAAGCAATGTTTAACCTTGAAGCAGTTGCATTCTGTGCAGATATATAAATGGGAGCATTATACCACCATTGCCGACAAATGCCAGCGAGTCTTTTCCGCTGTTTAAAAAAAAAAAAAAAAAAAAAAACTACTTTGGAGTTTAGCCTTTTGGTTGAATCATACAACCCAAACTCACGAACATACTCTTGAGCCTATGATAACCTTTATGTCAGCATAAAAAAGATGGAACCAAAACACTTGCATACAGTATGAACTTTCAAGTTGATATGGCAAACATGCTGGGAAACATTAACATTAATTTGGAGTTGTGTTTTTATCCACCTGATTCATGTAAGTTTAATATTCATTCATATTAATACCCTTTTCAATTTTGTTTGGTTCCTGAGGGAAATATCTAGCTCTTTAACTGCTCACCAGCTAGTCACTAACTCTCTTATTTTTCTGTTGGTGGTGACTAAAGATGCAAAATTCAAATATGTGAAGGCATTTAATGGATTGTGTAAAGGTATTTGTGCAGGAGAAATGCTTTTGTCACAATGCACATCTAAGACAGAAGGTAGTGTGTTTTCTTCCACAGAGAAAAAGAGATGTATTCAACAGTAATGTCAACCATCTCATGGTCATGGTAATAAGACCATAAGATTTAAGATTTTCAAGTTGTGAAGTTGTTAGCATATAGAGGCCAACATCACTTTATGTTGCATCCAGTGCTCAGGCAGTGGTTAGCACGATAACTTTATTTTGATGACAGGATAAAAAAATCACTAGAAACTGCCAGGCGCTCTGCTTGCAGACATTGATTGTGTAAAACTTCTGCTGCGGCTAGTGCCTTGTGAAATATGGCTCGCTGTGACAGCTGACTGTAACTGGCTAAATTGGATGCCAGTACACAGTCATAAACAAACAAACCAGTGTTTACATCTTGCTGCTATTACTGTATGCAAGTGTCAGGAATAACAGTGGTGGTGTTCACTGTGTTGCCTTGGATATATAATGAAATAAGAATCGCAATTTAATTTGTGTTTGTTTGTGTAATTTAATTTGCCGTTAAGCATGATTGGGCTTAAGAGATCATCAGTAACACTGTTTCCACTGCTCACTAGCAGGAGTGACAGATTCTTTTCATAAATGATGCATTTACTTGCTTTATTTACAAGCTTTAAAAGCTGCACTTCACATATTCCATCACTTTTTTCTAATAACAATTTGTTAACACTGTGTAATTTCAAGTTGTCATTGACTCCTGCATTTGCATTGCTTATGCATGCGTGCGGATCGTTTACATACAAATGTTCATGCCCATGAAGTCCTTTGTGGCTTTATATCTGCATTTTTAATGTGCCTGCTGGTTTTAGCATATCAAATCAAATGAAACATCCCCTATTTGCGACATTGCTGTGCTGTGCTGCACACAATGCTTACCTAACAAAATGTTCATCTACAGGCAACTCTCAAGTTGTTCTTGGATGTAATCTCTTTGGACAAGAATGCAGACACCACAACGGCTTATGCACTTTGTATCTGTTGTCTGAGCTGCCTGTGTTGTAAATTCCTTTGACAAGGCGCAGGTATAACTCTTACCTTTCTTTGAGCTCACAGGGCCAATAACTGATCATATAGCTTTTCTTAGTTCCTCTCCAGTTCCCCCTTAAATGCCCTGACACGCTGATGCTCCTGATTTACCACTTCACTGAACCCTAACCGTGACATTTCCTCCGCTGCCAGGGGTTGTTCTCTCCTGCTTTGCTCCCTGTCCCCCTACCTCTGCCTGTCTGTCTCCCTCCGCCTCTTCTCCCTCCTACTTATTCAGATTCCTACTCCTCTCAGTTTTCTGTGCGTCTCATAGCATCTCTAAATATAACCAAGCATGTCTACCTCCTCTTCTTCCTCTTCTTCTTGTTTCCTTCACCTCATCTCAGTCCTGTCTGACAAATTTAAGCATGCCTAGACAATCCAATCTGACATGCCTTTACATAACATTTCAATCCACAGCACCTTTCACCTCCTCAGCACAGTGAAACCCAAAGGTGTGTTATTGGCATGTATGCAATTCTCAACATCCCTGAAAGACTCGAGCTCTGAATAATATCAGATCTGCTCAAGCAGAGTTTTGGCTTCTAATATTTTGAATGCATCAGATATGTTCTCAGTCAGCATGGCTTCACACAAGGAGATCAGATGTGACCTTAGCATTATCATCATCATCATCATCACATACACAGATATAAAATCACACACATTGGAAAGAGGTAGAAGCCTATATTCACAGTAAAGCCTTCTCAGAGAGGTAGGCAGCTAGCAAGGAGACAGTAGTAAATCTTAAATAATAACTGCTGATATATGACCCTTGCTGACATTATGCCTTTGCACACCTTCCTTCTCGTGCCTGGTGATTTATCTCTTGTCTCCCAATAAAGCTCAACATGAAAATGTCACATGTGGAAAAGAGCTGGACTCAGCCACAAGAGTAAGCCCATGCAGCATTAAGAGGGTCTGGATTCATTAAATTGTCAGCGTAAATTTTGATCTCAGGGTGGTTGCAGACCAAGCAGAGGAGATGTGGGACAAAAAGAAGCAGCAGGAGAAATTGTGGCAGAGCAAATTGTGGTGGAGGAAGGAAGAAAGATAAGAGTGACAGGGATGGAAAAAAGAAGGGACCAAATGGAGGAAGTAAGGCAGGATCAGGGTGACACCCCTTAGAAAGAGTAAGGGTATTTGTCCTACAACTGGTGGATGAAACTCAGAGGAAGATCTGTCAGGGTGAAGGCTGGAAGTGGAGTGCTCTGCAAGAGATTGGTAGGAAGATCGACGATCGTAGTGAAATGGGATATTAAGGAAAAAATAGGAAGAGTAGAAATGTGATTTTATTCAAGGAGAATTAAGAAACCAACTTGTTATTAAGGTAAAATGAACAGTATAAGTCAAGGCAGGTCTGTAATATGCTATAGATATATGTGTGCTTTTATTTTCTAGCCTGTGTAATGGAGAATTCTGTCTTCCACACCTGAGCGAAGGTGTATCATAAGCCAGAGGGATTCACTCTTCTGTGTGAATCGTAGTTAAGCAGCTTATCTGTATAAACTGCAGTGATAAGGAAGGAAAATAAGAAGGAATCCCGTGGTTTGTTTCTAAATCCATTAATATATCCAAATGTGTATGGTTGATATTTTCCCCTTAAGCGTCTGTCTACTGTGAATCATAATTAATCCTAATAACTATGTTTTTAGAGGGGTTGTCGGTGGGGGCGCAGTTGTGACAAAGATCCTCCTCTTCAGAGCTCGAGAAAGAAAGAGAGAAAACGGTGAACATAAATAAAAGTGGCAGCCCCTCGGGTACAGTATCTCTCTCCCTAAATAACCTAGGAGCTGTGAAGGAGTCACTAATTACCCCTCCCACAAAAGAGAGGGGGAATGGAGTAACGGCCAGCACACATGCACACACACACGCACCCACACCAAATTAGCCTGAGCCTGTCAATGTCAGAGGCTATCACAAGACGATAACAAGGCACAGATCCATAGATTGTGTAATGCAAACAACATCATGCCTGACTGATAGTGACATAGACAGGAAATGGAAGTGATATATATATACGTGTGTATCAAAGCCATAGGTCATCGAAAACAGACCGGAGAATCAGAGTGATGAGAACATACTACTAACTGCAGCATGGCGGGCAGACGGTCACACAGTGACCAGATGAATCAGAAAGGATGTCACCATGGCAGATCATCAAGGACTGATAACAGGGCCACAGACTGTTAAACAAGTAGGAAATGAAAAATCCGTAAGACACATACATATGAAAAATAAAATTACAGTCATACAGTCATGGCCATGAGCAGGAATAATACTGAATACCACCCATACTGCTGCTGCTGCTATACTGCAACACAATTTCTTTTAATAAGATTTCATACTATAAAAGGAAATCTTAATGACAGGAATATCAAATAGGCCTATCTTCTTTAGCCTGTGTGAATGGGCCTTAATTAATCTCATTTTCTTGTTTTGGGTGGATGACATACCTAGTGATTTTCCTATATTGTGTTTTTCAGCTTTTTTTTTGTTACTTTTCTGATTCAATGTCTTCTTTTTCCATTTTATGCTGACCCTGCTCTCATGCATTTTTTAAATAGCTGCCTATCTTATATCTTCTTCATTATCCCAAGGAACAATGGAAATGCAATAATATGGAAACAATTACTGTCTCTTCTTTCTCTTTTTCTTTCTTCTGTCTTTAGGAACTCACACTGTCTACAGCCATGAGAGAATGAGTCACTGAGAGCTGAGAAAGAAGCAGAGGGAGAGTGTGATAAAATCAAAAGGAAGGGGGCAGAATATAAAATAGTTGAAAGAGAACCACAAAAGTTGAAAGAGATAGGCTATTATGGGGAAGCACGCAGGCCCATCCCACACTTTGACCAGCCAATCTCTTGGAGGCCCAGGGGACAAAGCAGGTGGAGCAGGAGGGGTCACCAAGTAGATCAGCCAATGTGATATACACAGAAAGAAAGAGCAGGCTGCATTCCCTTCTGCCATTTTTGTTTGCTGGTAACTTCATCAAGATCATCCACCTGATAGTTAAAGAGAAATGGGAATAAGAAGCAAAAGTGCACAACTTCAGAAGACATGGAACGTTTCTCATGTGTTCACTTTAAAGAACATTTGCTGCTGCATATATTTATTTTTGTACAAGTGTAATACCCACAGGGTCCTTTGGGCTAGCATTTATCAATGTGATCTATATTGAATTTTTACATGCAGTGCGTGATACTACTAAACCTTGAACTGTGATCGTAATGTGGTAATTCATCCATTTGAGGACAATCTTAGTTGTAAAGGACATCAATGCATCTCAGATCTAAGATAACCTGAGCAGCAGTACACAATTAAGAGACAGCTATTATTACTAGCCCAGTGTGCTCCCTCATGAAACTGGAACTCAGTCAATCAATTGTACAGATTTTTCACTGTTAAAATGAATATGTGCTAAAGGAGAGATCACTTTCCTTTCATTGTTGACACACTAACACTACTAGGCCTTCACAACATCAAACTGCCTGTAGAGCCTGTGGATGTTGGGGGAGCGAGTGAGACCAGAGAAATGGTGAGCAAAGAGCCAAACCACTTGCTCACAAGCCAAACTAATGGCAAGAGCACCATGGCGGACAAGTTGCCTGGGGCAATGACTGTGCGCTCTGTGCTGCTCAACAGAGACTCCCCAGATATTGAGAGTCGCCTTAAGCGGCGCCGCAACCGCACCCACCAGGTTCGCTTTAAAGACCTGGAGGATGGCAGCAGCAGCAGTGGCAACAGTGGAACAGGAGAAAACAATAGCCATCAGAGGCCTGCCACAGACTGTGACAGCCCACATCCTCTTCGTAAACACAGCAGCAGGTCCCCTCAGCCATGGAGTGAGAGAGATGGGCCACACGCTGATGGCCTCCCTGGCCAAACCTCTGTGGTGGGGGCCGTGCGTGGGGACATGGCAAGTACCATAGAGGTGGTGGCTGCTTTCTTAGCCAGGGCCCCTCCTCATCCATTGACACCAGGTCCTACACGACGATGCTGGGCACCACCACAAACTAACTCCCTAACTTTGCCAATAACACGCAGGTCCAGTACAAGCACCAGCACAGCCATCCAGACTTCTCCATGCTTGAAGAAGCCTCAGTCCCTCTCTTCCACCCACACACGTAGCCACAGCCTCAGGGACTCAGTTGGTGTGGATGGGGATGATGAGCATGACTCTCAAGATGAGTACCTTATGCACAACCATGTGTTGCTGTCTGGGTCCAAGGATCAGAATGGTCCTCCTGGCCCTGCAGAACGAACTGTTGTAGAACGAAGGTCTAAAGCCTCTAAGACAGATATTAAATCAGCTGTTAGTGTGGTAAAAAACTCAAGGCACAGCTGTCCCCCTTCAGTCTTTCAGAACGCTGAGCCCTGTCAGTGTTCCTCTGCATCTTGCCGAGATGGCCACAAGCGTCAAGGAAGTAGCACTCCCTCTGTGGTCAGAAGAAGGAAGCGGCTGAATAGAACAACAAGTGATCCAGGAAAGGAAGTTCACTACTGCACCACTCCCACTCAGACTGAGAGCGCCAATCCATCTGCGCCACCTCCAAATACCAAACTCTGTACCACTCAAGTTCAAACTGAGAGCTCTTGCCCACGTCCAAATTCAAAGTATTGCACCGCCCAAAGTCAGACTGAGAGTCAACACCAGTCTCCTGCTTCGAGTGGCAAACAATGCACAACCCAAATTAAAATTGTCAACTCTTGCCCATCCATACCTCCAAATGCTGATCATTGCACAACTGAAATACAAACAAACTCTCCCTGTCACTCACCTTCAAACAATCAACCCTGCACTACCCAGACACAAACTTGCAGTCCCTGTGCTTCCCCACCTCTGGTGGTATCATGCAGCTCAGTGCAAATTCCTTCTGAGAGTCCTGTCTCCCCAACTGTGACTCATGATGCTCCCACCACCCAAATAACTACTGTGCCTTACTGTGCCTCTCCGCCACCTTCAAGTGCACCAACACAGACCCCTGAACTCTGTGCCAAGCCAGCTTGCAGCACCCCACCTCCACCTATAGCACTGTCCCTTCCTTGCTCCACTTCTGCACCTACTGTTATCCAACACCCTATTCCCTATTACACTGTTGTGTCACCACCAACAACCCCCAGCATAGTGGTTGTCTGCTCCAGTCCTTCCTCAATTGCACCACCATGCCCCACTCAGAACTGCACTTCTCCTATCTCAAATATAGCATCACCCACTCCATTAACCTGTTCTACCCCTACTCCAGCTTTAACCCCTAGTATGACTCACTCTGACCCCACCAGACATCCAACCACTGCTCCAAACATAACAAATCAACCACCCCACAATGCATCTAATGCTACACCCCCTACAACTTTACCACCCTGTACATTTGTAACTCAAACTGCACTGTCTTGCACCTCCATATCTTATTACACTACCACACATCCAATTGTTCCTCACACCCCTCACTCCAATTCTACTTCACCTTCTTATACGACTCTGATACAAACTGTATCTCATTGCAGCATCCCATGTCAAGCTCTGCAAAATACCTCGTCTGTCCCCTACTCCTCCCCCATCCCTAAGCTAACATCTTGCACTTCTCCACCTCCACTTGTGAAAACATATGCATCCACTCTTTCAAAGGTGCAAACATTTGCAACTCCAACTAAAGCTGTTCCTCTGTACTCTACCACATTTCGTGCTGCACCACCATACACACCCCCCTCTCAGGCCCCCTACAATGCTCAGGATAAGAGGGGCATCCGACTTCCACCTCCTCCCCCACCACCTCCACCCTACACACCTCGCAAAAAGGGAAGCAATTCACCAGGTCCTGCAGTCCAAACTCCCATGCTCAGGGCAGACAGCAAGGCCAATGAGCAAGACAAAGACAAAGAGAAGGAGAAAAAGAAAAAGGAAGACATCCAATGTACAGATTCACCCAAGCTCTGTGAGAGAGCCAGCTCTCTGAAGCACAGAGCTCAGAGCCCACCAGTTGCTATGATGAAGGGGGAGAAGCAGTCCGGCTCTTCCTCTCCTGCCAAGGCCTGTTTTAAGTCCAGCTGTCTCAGCTCAGCCCAGGCTCAGCTTGGGGCACTACACAAAATGCTCTGCTCAGGAGCCAGTGCCAGGCCCAACACCCCCAACAGCCAAACTCCTCTCCCTCCAAACCAGCAGGGTTGCTCTGGAGCCAGGGGCTGCTCAGTGTCTGCAGAGCGGCCTACAGTGGGCCCCCTGACTGCCACCCAGGCAGACACACTAAGACAGGTTCAGGAAATTCTAGGAGGTTTGGTGTCTGGGGCCAGGTGTAAATTGGACCCATCAAGAGTAACAGAAAAGCTCCTGAGTCCAAATGGACCCCTGCATGATATTCGTAGCCTGCAGAACCAGCTCCACAGCTTGGAGGGGGTGCTGGAGACCAGCCAAAACACCATTAAGGTCCTGCTGGACGTCATTCAAGACCTTGAGAAAAAGGAAGCAGAGAGAGATGGGTGAGGAAATATTTTATTTTGTTAGGACGATTTAAATTTCTTTACTTTTAGATCTGTTTTAATCAGTGATTTTTTGAGCTCAATAGGCCCATTGTCAGGCCATAACATTTACATTACAGCATTCCTGCCTTGATATCGTAACAAATTGTAAGAATAGGCAACTGCTGACATTGGCTTCTTACATCTTTACAAAGGGAAAGGCTAGCTTAAATGTGTCATACTAACACCATGTCCATACAAATGACTCAACAGCACCGTACTGCAAACACATGTTTCTCGTGCCAACCTCGAAAAGTCAGAGATGCAGTAGCTTTTCCCGGGCAACCTTCAGCTATATTTACTGTTTGAAAGATTAAAAATTTATCTCATTTATTCAATTTCAGAATTTTACATTGTAGGGTAGATCACTGTGTTGTTCTTTGCACTCCAAGGTGGTATTAAAAGCTAGTGTTAACAGTAGTGTGAAATGTTACATAGCCTGGAGTTAAATCAAGGGTTTTGAAAGAGGGTTCACCTGGGTTTAAATGTGGTGTGAAAGCCCTGAGCCAAAAGAGGAGCTATTCCAATTTGAAGTTGTAAATGTGAAATGACTGAAAGCCTTGGGCTAATGTAGCAGTAAACCCAGGGCTAACGGGCTCTCATCCCAGGGCCAAATGTGGTGCAAAAAGACATCTGGTAATCTGCAGCCAGTTTTGACATTTTGACCTTTATTAAATAAAAAATGCTTCGACGGATAGACAGGTAAGGAGACAAGAACAAACAGTGGGAGTAAATTATGAGTGCCTAGTATTTTAGAAACCTGGAAAGTAAAATATCAGCATGTAACCTAAGTGCCTACTGTTTTATTACCAGACACTTAATTGTCTTGAGTAAAATCCACTGAAAAAGAAATGAGGGGCAAACATGATCATGTGACAATAAAAGTTTCTCTCCTCCCGCCTGTATTGGAAAAGACAAGTAGGTTGTTGTAGGAAGATTATTCCTGACCAGAACGGGAATATCCACAACCCGACTGTAACAACCTTCCTGCCTCATGTGCTGTGAATATTACAGATAGATGATTGTTGCGCTTAAGCTTTTCTGTAATACAGCTTCTCTATTTATAGCCAATCCCAGCATTGTTAGGATTGTAAATACTTCAGCATCAAAGCTCTGTGGACAGAGCACAATACAATTGGTGAGAATGAGATGGCAAAAGAGACAGAAGTGGCTAAAATGGTAGATTGAGCATCAGAAAGAGAAAAAAAGAAAAAAACCAGATTATCACACGATAGAACACAGCAAAGCATCTCTATGTTTTTTTGTTTGTTTTTTTTTAAATGAAATGTTGTGAGAAATTCAAGTTTTTACTACCAATATGCTAAAGAATTTATTATTTTATTGTTTATTATATTATTATTTATTTATGTCATGTCAGACCACAGGGAGATTTGTAGCAGACTGGTTGCACCTATTTTGCAGCAGCTCTTTCCTCATGCATGTATGCACTAGGCTGATTGATAGAAATCAGCAGTTGGCTGTCATCATGTTGGTGGCTTCAAATGCTCCATGCCTCCTAGTGTAAAGCCTTCACAATTTTCATCAAGTCTTCAATTAATCTGCTTCCTACATTGTAAGCTGCTTAGTGGTTTCTTCCGCATTATCACACCAAAATAGTACATGATGTGGGAACACGGAAACTCTTGGATAGGATACGATACATACAGATTGATGTGTGTTTATGAATTCATGTAAAGACTTGACTGATATCTGAGCAATGTAATCCAAATCACACTGTTAACACTAATGCCCAACACTATACTTTGCAGACATTTGCACATCTGACTTCTGTCTCATAAAGTGACATATCTTGCGTGTATAAGAAATCCATGATGGGGCTCAGTCTAATGCACACAGACTTTGCTATTACCTCATAAGCATTATTTTATGCCTGGAGAGATATAGTGACTCATGGTTTACGTAACAGCCTGAGCCTGTTGGAAGGAGTATCGTTCATTAAAAAATGATCAGGGGTGATTTCAGAGAAAAGATTGGTATATTTGCAGGGAAGTGCATGCTAGAAATTCAGCTCAACGAGGGAGAAGATAACCTGAATATGTCTTAAACATACACATACATAACATCACTCTTTTACCCCTGATATGTCATCTCTGTGCTTTTCAACAGAAGACATTCCTACAGGACTGGACAGGACATTGAGAACTGTGGGACCTGCAGGGACTGTGCCTGCATCATCTACAGGTATGTGGACGGACGCATGTGTGAATTCCCGCATATACATGTGAGCACTGGATGCACAGCATGTGTCTCAGTGCACAGTTACGTACAGCACACTGTCAGTTTAAATCAGGTCAGTTTGGGAAGTTTAGTTTTATTCATGGCTTGGTAGGATTGTCATTCTGCTCTGTGTGACAGCACAGCTGGATACAGCACTTTGAATATGGCCACTCACTGCACAAACACTACTGCAGGTTTGATCACTGAACGCAGTTCTGAGAGATTTATTAATTAAGACTTTATCACACACACTTTCATGCTCTCTCAAATTTAATGAAGTGAACCAGAACACAGATTTAAGTTGTGCTCACGTTATTTCCTCCCTCTTCTCATTTTTCTACTCTCCTGCACACACAGATGCACACAGAAATATATTGTCAAACACACACATACACACACACAGTTACTGCATAATCATTCTGCTCTGAGATTTGAATTGAAATCAATCAATTAACAAACTGGATTTCACACGTTACAGGAGGTTGAAGAAAGGCGAAAAGAAACGTGTGGATTGCTATGAAATTGAAATCCCCATCTCTTAGTTGTCAAAATTGGAAAAAATGAGGGATATTAGGTGAAGAAGCAAATATTGCAGAGGGAGAAGAGAACAAAAACAGTGAAGAGAGATAAGAGATGACGGAGCTTCCATGCACAAATATAATATGATTATGACAGGATTAAGGCAGTGCTCTGATTATTAAAACTTTCGTGTAAACACCTTAGAGGGGTTATGTTAGTCAAATTATGTCATAAATCTGAGAATGCATAACCCAGTTAACAGACCCGAGATTCATCATCAGCTTTTTTAATTGTGGACTGGAGCTGTGAGATGTGGCATGTATACTTCGACTGATTACTTTCAGTGATTTGATTCTGCACACTCACCTACTTACTCATTTATTATTTATTATTTTGTAGTGCTCATAAGGTGTTTCCTGTAGCTACAGAAGTACAGAGCGTTAACTCGATTAACAAACAAATGATAGTAGTGCTGAAGGTGACTTACTGTAAATCACATAGATGATTCAATCATGGTATTATCCAGGCTGGAATCTAGTTATTCTCACTAATTTATTTATGAAGTATGATGTATGAAAACCTCCATAGTCAAACATCTGAAGAGGAAGAAAGACAGTTGAGTATAAAAGAGAGGAAAGCAAAAATAAAGAGCTGACAGAACAGAGCTGGATTTTAGAAAGAAAGATCACAAAGAGAAAAGGCCCATAAGGAAAGTGATCCATTCAGAAACTAAATACAGCTTCATTTTGAAAGATTAGAGTATTGCAATGAGGGTTACTGCTCAGAAATGTCAGTGTGACGCAGCAATAGTTCCTCATTTTGGAGACAGCTTAAGAAATTCAGATGAAGACTGTACTGAGAGAGGAAATGTGACAGAAGATAAGTTATCATTCTCCTGTTGTACTATATCATCAGGTTCTCTTCTCCTACAGTAGCTGGTTTGAAATATCATACTTTACATTGCACAGTCGACATCCCCAGCTACTGTTTTTTGGTCAGATGAGGACTTATCACTCAATCTCCTGTCAAGTCGACACGCTTCTTTCATGTGTGACAAGAGGATTTTCCTGCTTTGAAAAGGGAGGAGATTTTCTTTTCTTTGAGGATCAACTTGAGTGGAGTCTAAAAAGAGAATTTGGCAGCGATAGAGAAAAAGGTGTTGGAGGAAGGAAAAAGATAAAGTGAACCCTAAAAAGGAGTGAGTGATGGAGAAACCATAAAATCTGACAGGATAGAGTCCATCAATTAAAAAACGTCTTCAATAAGCCTCAGAGAAAGGAGCACAACTCAGCACACACTCGCAATCTGGCTGAAAAACGTATTATTAAACTATATTATATATATTATACATATATATATATATATATATATATTATGAACTATATTATTTCAGTTTGCGTGCAAGAATATTTCTCCTTGACTGATAAATAATAAATGTATTGTTATTATAAAACAATAATTGTAAGTAAATCAAATAATACAGAAATGTATTTTAAATCTGCTACAATATTTTTATATTAACAATAGGTCTAACGACTGTCTGAAATATGGATGATATGCAGTGATTGTTTAGCTGTCCAACCTACAACTTATAACAGTAAGGATGTAAAATGACTTATGAGCAGATAATGCAGCAAAATACGGTTCACAATCGACTCACGTTGAATTTTTTGATTATTTCAGGTGTGTAGTTCAAAACATCTTATTTAGCATATTTCGATGGAAGTAGAAAACAGTTTAAGGCATAAAACGATGCATAACAACTTATGGTATAAATGGTATGAGCTACTTTTTGACAAAAACATGCAAATAATAGCTTTGCACTGTTCATAGTTTTTTTTTAAAAAAAACACTATACACTACCTGCTCAGCAGGAAAGACATTTAGCAATAAGCTGGTGAATATTGAAAAGCTTTTTGTAGATAAAGAGCCAGATATTTCCCTCAGGGGTTGGTGGAGGCCAAATTGGAGCTAAAAGAGTGATTGTTAGACCCAGTGTTTCATTGGGTGGCTAGAAACATTACAGAAAAAAAGTGGAAATTAAGTCTTTGCTTTGAATGAATTATTGTAATGGCAAATGGCAGGAAATCATTTCTGTAAAAAACTAGAAAAATAAATGTCTAACTAAAATATCTTCAGTACAAAGGTATCATGAAATGTGTGTTTAAGTGTGTCTTTGTGTGTGTCTATGCACACAGAGCTTTGTTCTCCAGTTTCTCAGGACATCTTTCAGGGCATAGCTTATATAAAAATGCTAATGACACTTTTAGCATGCAAATTTAGATACTCGTGGCTACAGAATGTAACAGTTTGTACCCGACTCAGACTCATAAATAAGCGCTTCATTTGTTCTGCTGATGTATTACCGGAAGAGTACTGCTTGATTTACCTGACGTTATTTATCCAGCACCAGTAGCACATTAACTGCATACTGTATGAATATGTGAGTGTAATTGCATGACCACACAGGAATGCTAATTAGTGAGTGAAGTTGTGACTTTCTGTTGTGACCTGCTATTGTTTTTGCTGATGGCAAATATGTTGTATGGTGCAAAGTAGGGAGCTCTAACAAGGAACTGTTGTGCTTAATCCCCATGGAGTGTGCAGAGATGGCAACCTAATCAGATCTGTACTCGGCTGCTTTCTCTCCACTACTGTGCTGTCTATTGCTCGATCACGCATTTCACTGGAGGAGCTCGACGGGCTGCTGCTCTGAGATGGATTAATGACTCTCTGGACCGTACATTTTCAGCTAAACTATCAGTTCACCAAGATCTTTTTAAAACACAATCCGTCATCGCCTTCACTGAACAGCAGATAATTGAGGGAAAAAAGCTGCTGAGGAAGCATTCCTGCTCTTTCTCTCTGTCCTCGCTCAGTGTTATCTGTTGGGATGCGACTCATCTGCACTGTGGCCTCGTCTTACGCTCATATTGTTGTTTCTCTATTCCTCTCATTTACAGTCTGTGCTGACTCTTTAAGCATCCTATTTATCAATGAATGCCTCTTCACATCACTGATATGCATATGCGTGCCAGGCGTGGTGGTAGAATGGAGGATTCCTCTACTGAGACTCCAAGAATCGTAGGATGAAAGCTATAGACTGATCCATTGGGAGGGTTTGAGACGAACATTTTTTGACAGCGCCTACAGTAACAACTCATCACTGGCCATTCTCACCACACACCCATCATGAATCAGCGCTTTCTGACGCACATCTTCACTGACACATCACATGACAGGATTGGATACTCGCACGCTGTCCTTCGATTGCAATAGACCAGAGAATGGAGCATGAGACATTTTGGAGACTGGGCACCAGGAAGGAAACTGGGATGGTTTTTCATGCGTCTAAATATCTCCCACTTTCTTCTCTCACCCCATATCCCTCACACTTCTCCCTTTTCTTCTTTTTTTATCAAATGCCTTACTCTGTGTGCATTGAAATATTCATCCACATTAAATTTTCACCATAGCAGCTTTAAAAGATTTTAAAAAGTAATAATAGTGTTAAAGGAGACCTGGAGACATCTCTCCTTTGGCTCAGTGTGGGTGAACGATGGCTGCCAGACACATTTGTCCAAGATATCCCTGTGACAGTGCAGTGCTGTATGCTTTGCATGGTTAATCAGGCAGTATAATGTAAACCGATCAGTTTCAGAGAGAATTAAACTTCAAAACAACATGTGGGGGAAATAGCATGATTTTCTTTTTTGTTTGTTTGTTTGAATACAGAGGACTCACATTCTAAAGTGGAGAATCTAGTAAGAACAATGTATAGTTTCTTCACTGTCATTCAAGGCAGTGTTAAGAGCTGTGGGCTGTGGTGCATGGAGCCCTCATTCACACTCCTCCTGCCCTCTATAATGTGCTTCTGTCTGGTCCGTCTCCAGAGTGCTACTTCTCAGTTTGGACTTGTGTCTCCTTTCACCGACTTTGATTCACTTTCTCATGTGTCCCAGAAGGCTAGGGCAGTCTAATTCAAATACTTTCCACATGGTCCCAACACTGGACCGTAGCTGCTGACAGCTTGTTATTGTCCTGGTTTTATCAGGAGGAATATGGTATTTTATAGGCATCAGAAAGAGGCGTCTTTTCAAGCAGATTGCTTGTCACTTCCTCTGCTCTCTCCCCTTTTTGCACTTTGAATATAAATACATTTCACATCTAAATGGGGCTGAGGAGAAGCGGTGCAAACTTGCAGTTCTGTACTGGGTATAGGAGCAGGAGAGAAGGGTGAGAAAAGCGTCAAAGAGGAGGTGAGCAGGAAAGACTGCCTAAGCAGCTACTTACAGCTTTCCTTTCCCTTCCACAGCCAAATAAACCAGTACCTGAGGTCTTTTTGTAAACAGTTTATTCAGGGAAACCAACATCTGCACTATACACACAGTATGCTAATGAGCAGAAACTTGGCCAAAATAAATCTGTGCCTCAGTTTGTCCACATTTAGCAGAGCTCATCTGAAACACAGTGATGTGTGAGCAAATTATAGATGAACTTCTCATGTTCATGGTCACAAGGATATTTCAGAACCTTTATCCAGCCTCTAGCCATTCATTAAAGATTGACGATTCTCTGCCATTATCATAACAGGCAGTGAAAAGACCTGACTGAGTAGAATCTAAAATGCGTTACCAGGAAAACACGGAGGCTAAGAAAAAGGAGGCAAAGGAAAGTGCATTTGTATTTGAAGAGGCACTGATGCAAAAGTGACAGAAGAAACAGAACAGTGGCAAAGGAATCTGTGTCTGCGTGTAAAAGTGAGAGAGAAGACATAATATGAATTTTAAAATCAACCTTCAGAAAACAAACTCAGGCAGCCCAGGATCCATAGGAATTGTTTTCCACACTTCTTGTACATTGCTGCAGGAGGATGTGGAGGTCACCATGGTCTGACTCTGATACATGGAGCCGTTTCAATTAATTCAACCCTTTTATCAACTGTAGCCACAATTCTTTTATACTGCACATATAATCAATATTTTTATATTAATAATTCATCCAAAGACAATGTGTAAATAATGTGACAAGATGAATACAGAGAGGTAAAAGAGAGTGAATGCAGGATTTGAATTAGGCAGGTGTGAAAGGTGGACTCAGTCAGGATAGAGACAAAGAATGGAAGCACATTCATCGGATGGCTATTACTGATAAAACGTCAGGCCTTTATGCTGTTTATGCTTCAAAGATAGAAGATAAACAGTGTATACCTGAGATCCCAAATGATTGAGAACACCACAGCTTACCCTTCAGTCAATAAGACACCTATTGAATCCTGAGGTTAAGTCCCTGCAGCCAGTCAACATCAGCACATAATCCTTTCACTGCAGAACTAGGTTCGTTTTTTTTTTTTTCTGATCTGATCACCAGTCGTCCAGATATGCCAAGAAAATGACCCAAACATAGACAGATTTCTCCCTTACTGTGTATAGACAGTGAGAGACAGAGAGAGATAAATAGAAACCAATAGAAAGACAACAAGGAAAAAAATAAAAACTAGTGCACTTTCAGTTTAACTGGATATGAGGGGTTTTCATTCCTCTAAAGAAAGATTTGTGAGATGCTTGACTCTGACCTTTTGCTAACAACTCTGTCAGAGCTTTCAGACCTGTGTGTGAGTGAGGTTGTGTGCACATGCGTGCCACTTCCTCCGTGGATGAGGCTGTAAATGGAGAAGTGCTGTGTGTGAAATGTGTAAAGGGCAGGGCAGGCAGTTCTTCTGCAGTAATCTATCTTTACCTCAGGGCTGGGCCACGGAGCAACAGGCATCTCACAGGGGAGAGGGAGAAAATACACTGTAGGCATCACTCATATGAAACTACACAGAGGAAACGTTAGGAAAGCAGGAGCATGAGATTTTCACAGCAAGAAAGCAAGAAAATAGAAGTACCTTATATAATATAAAATTATTATATGTACTTACAAATGTGTATCCATCCACTCATGAGTTTGTTTGTATGAAGAACTGACAGATAAAGGGCTGGGTGTCACACCGAGGGAAAGAGAGACAAAAAGAGAAGAGGGAAAGTGAGAACCCTTGTTCATGCTGTTTGGCAATAATCACCGAGCCGAAGTCACGCCAGCAGTGAGTGCCAGATGGTGCCCATCAACGTTGTGCCATGTCTTTGAAATGGGGAGGAGAGAGGAAGATCAAGAGTGGCATGTGGAACAGGGAAGCTCTGCCTAATGTGGATGATGTGTCATATAAATACTGATCATCCTAGAATCACATCCACAGCTACGTTAGATCTCTAAAGCTCGTCCCACAGCACCGACTCAGTCGTCTCCCTGCTTCGTCACTGTGTTTTAAACTAATGTGAACATTTTTTCCCCATTTGCTGTAGTCAAATAGTATTTATGGGTACCACTTTTTAAAGGGTTATCATTAGTAACTATTTCATTTATTAATGATGGATAAATCATTCATTAATTCTGAGCATCGTTCTAGGTTTGCTATATTGTAAGAATTCCCTTGGTTTCTCCAACATGAAAGCCAGGCCTTTGAAACGATGGCCGGGGTGTTGCATGATCATCCAATAAGTATTTTGGTTGAAGCATACTGATGCCTTGAGACTTTTTTTGTCTTTTTACCTGTACTGTAGCTCAATACCTTATCAGCTAAACAGCTGCAATGGACCAGTTCACTGCTTTATTTTCCAGAAGAGGTCTGCAGCATGTTTATTAACAATAAAAAGCCTGTCCTAGACATATCATATATAACATCTAAAACTGTAGCACACTTGATCGATTGTTGTAAAAGTCACTTTTATTGATGACTTCCTCATTTTTATTGATCATTAGTTAGAAAGTGAAAAACTTGTACAACACACATTGTTAGGAATTTGCCTTAATAGACTCTTAGTGCAATAAGACAGTATCATAAATATGCAACATAAAAACTATTTTAAAGTGTGAAAGATTCATAGGTCAAAAATCTGAATATTTTAAATAGGCAACTCATAACCTAAAAACACTTATGGTACTGATACTTCCTGATAATGCATTTAATAAATGGTCTATCAACATTATTTATGGTATTAGTTACAAAACCTTATTTGTGCTATTTTTAGACAAGAGAAGAGAATATGTATTTGTGTTGTATTTACATTTACATTAGTTTGACAAAAAAAAAATAATAATCTTAACTCAAGGTCTTCTTAATAGCTTTCAACTCTATCTCAGCAGATGCCATTTACTCAGTTTATGTTCACTTTTTTTTATATTGTGTGGGTATTATTTGTGTAAAGATGTGGGTAAAAAATCACCCAGTCCCCAAGGTTTATGGGTTTTAAATGTGCTATAGTATTTCTTCCATTTTCTTTTTTACATTACCAGCACTTGTCAATGAACCTCTTTTATACAACATTCACACAGCTGCATTAAGAAAGATCACCAGACGTTATCGCCTAAATGCCCTGAAAGGGGTAATAAAACAAATCTAAAGAAAACAAAACTGTTAAATATGCCTATTATCTATTTTTGACCTCTTCAGCCATCCAAAAAAATCCAATTTAGCTAAACAATAAACATTGGTGTTAATCTCCTTCCTATTTTCTGCATCTGTGCACAGCGATCCTCCCCACACCACACCTTAGCCCTAAATTTTTATTACCCGTGGAGACTGCCTTTATCCATCCCACCTCCAAATGCTCGAGAGGTGAAACAAAAACACAAAGAAAACAAAGTAGAAAGCCTCAGTATGTTAGTCTGTGTTTTGAATGGGTACGACAGGTACGGTAAAGATAGATGGATCGTAACTGTTAGCTGTTGTTTTTTAAAGTGGCAAACTGCCATCCTGCCGTCACCCCTCTCTCTCTTCTCAGTAGCCAGTCATCCATCAGAGCCTTCCACTCCACCAGCTATCACTCAATACTTCAGTGGTGCTGAGGACAAACAGGTACTGCATGCACCCAGCCATCACCTCTTGCCTTTTAATTCACCTTAGCTGACTTACTTACTGAACAGTTCCATTATCAGAACAAGATCTAGGTGAACAAATTATGGCTTAGAAAACTTTCCTAGTAACATAACTGCAGTACTTTTTTGTGTACCCATCGCTAAACATTGAATAAATATCCATTGTGGGCGGGTGCTGAGGAAAAATCCTGGCTTGAATGTGAGCACAGACTGGGTAAGCACACCTCATCACATATGTTGCACTAAATCTGGCACACAAAAGCCCTGGGAGGCCGAAAAGTAAATTTTGATCCAATTTCCTCAATACCAACACTCAGCTTGTGTTGACACAGATCTGCCCTGAGCTGTGTTTAACTGCACTAACACTAAAACATACTTCAGCTTACAGTTTGACTGAATGGAAATGACGTATTGAGCAGCTCATGGCACACGATAACAGGGAAGGTTAGTTAGAACGTGGTAAACTGTGAGTGCTGTAAATATGTTAAATTTTGTTTCACTGCCCCAAAGTGACAAACAGGTACGATAGGTGTTTCCTTTTCCCTGAGGACTGAACTCCTATTTCCTTGATTCCCGAAGCAAAACTATTATTTTGTCCATCAATTGCCTAATACATATTTACATTGTCATAGGTTTGCATCTGACCTCTGTTATGTTACATGCACTCATTAGGTTGCTGAAAGCAGCTCCTAATGCAGGTACAGTAGCTGCGTGATAGGGGCGTGCACATACTTTGAACTCTCAAAACAATCCAGTAATATTTGTGACTTCACATTGAACAGCTTTTTTCCCACAGAGCTGATCCTGGATAGTCAGAGCTGCCAGCCTCACGTTTGGCTGCTAGTTCAGTGCATGTAAGCTTGTCTCATTTATACACTTTGTACTGCATCTTCCCATGGCACAATGAGCTCTACAGTGTAAACAAAACACTGAGAGTTAGACCACAATAGCGGGTCAAGTCTTAAGCTGGTATAGGCTAACTGTGATGGGACTATAGGCTACTGGCCTTCAGTATATCTGTTTATAGTTCCTCCTTAGCTTATGGTTTTTCAGTAATCAGTCTTAATCTCACTTGCTTGTTAGTTACAAAGCTATTTGATGAAGGGGATTTTCTCTAATCTGAAGCCTTCCAGGATCTGTTATTTCTGTTATTTATTCATGCACATGGAGACAAAGGTGAGAGTTTACATTTCTTTGACCGGGGATGGTTGTGTTATTGGGTTTGGAAAACAAAGCACTATGGAAGGTGCCAGAGGTCCCTAATAGGGTCACATTAGTAAAATCTATGTGAGTAATTGGTATAAAAATGGAAATAGTAAGCATTCATTATCATAGAGTGAAAAATATACAAGCAAGAGGACAAATGGAGACACAGTAAGATTAAAATCATCCCCAACAGGTTTCCCTCTGTTTATTCTGAAACGTTGCCAAGAATTTCAGCACTTATTAATGAAGTCAAATGTACTGACCTTGAAAAAGTCCAGAACTGCATCGTACTACACATAGTTTCAGTACAATAGATTGCCCAGTCTTATGGTGCGAGGTGTTGTGGCGTAATGTGATCTGACTGTTGTGATGTGCATTTAGGCTTTTAGCATCCTATGATTAGCATAAATTATATTGTATTGTGAAAGCTTACCATGGCTAGCATAAATCATATGATGATGTCTGTCCCTGAGGTATTAGTCATGTTTACAGTGTCAGTGTCTTTCTTTTTATGCTCAGTCACACAGTCTCCTCCCAGCAATTCAAACTAAAATAATACTTTGCCCTTACCATCCTCAGCCTGTCGTAGACGTCCCTTTCAACTGGTTCGAGTCTATTAGTGAAGTCTTTAGTTTTGAGCTTAGGGATGATGTTGAATGTGTTAGGGTTGATGTTAAATGGAGGTTTTGTAGTTAACCTGATAATGATAAAACATAACTACAGTTTGAGATCAGCAGATGTATATATCTAAATTACACTATGGGAGTATTTTAAGGTTGTTCTACAGCTTTTCAGTATCACACTCAATCTTATTAAAATGGATAAACTGGTCAAAATCAAAGTAGTTGGGTAAATTGCCATCTAATGTGTGGCTAAGATGTTAAATTTGAAAAAACACGAACATGGACTTTGTGACACTCGTATTAAAGTACACACATCTGTCTTACCACTTCTCTAATCAGTGTAATCTGAATGTTGTCACAGGTATCAACAAAGCCACAGTTTGGAACGCTGTGTGACAGCCGAGCAGCTGGTGGGACCATCTCAGAATAATAGTCTCAGGAGAGTGTAATACCTCAGGGTGCAGCCTGTTCTTCAGGGTAGTAATAGGAAGGTTGTTGTGTGTATGTGTGTAGAGGTTGAGGGATTGGGGATTGCAGTAGATGCTATGTGCGCACATTACGTGATGGAATATACATGCATTTGTGGCTGTACCTCATCACAGACTGACTGCTCTTGTAATTCCTGCTGAAATGAAATGTTGTTTATTTTTTAAGGATATTCAGTCTATAGGAGAGAAAATTGCAATGCTATTTTGAGTTGATTGCCTTTGCACTGCTATATTTCTGCTGAAAGTCACTCCTCCACTGCTCAGTAAAAACACACAGAGAGGAGGGGAGATGGAGGGGAAATGATGATCTCCAGTTGGTGCTGTATAAATGTTTTATAAATGGAAGGATGAAAAAGAGATGAAGTCCTTATCAACCTCTGTGCTTATATTATTTTAAAATACAGTTTTAAAATATTTTCAGCCTGTCAAACTTGCAACCTGTATCCAGTCTGACTGCACTTAACATCTTCATTTATGGAAAGGACAGAAAGTGAGAATCTGCTCACCAGCACTTTACACTGTAACCTCATCTGACTGCTGTTAAAGTTATAATACTATGCAGTAATATACGTATATCTAGGGCTAGTAATAATATTTCAAGTATGACTGTTAATTTTCTCTGCTAGTTTCAACAGACAGTTGTGAATAATAATTGAATTCTTGAGAAATTATGCGGTATTTACAAATGTGCTGTTTCAGTCCCCTCCAGAGATGCACTGGGCTACTGCTCTTGTGTAAGGTTGCTGTCCCCCAAATTGAATGATTAGAAAAGATGAGATTTAAATGGTGGCTTTCTAAAGATGGAAGGAGGTGTGCAATTTAAGGTCACACAGTGGGAATGGATAGTGTACTGACACAAGTTTTACAGCAAAAAATATGAACTTTTCAAGCTGATGTCTTTGGAGTCACTTTGAGCCGTCATCTGAAAGCCTGAGATCAAATCATTTCAACTACGACAGATGCAGGTGTCATACAGTTAGACACATGAAGGGCCCGAAGAAATGTCCCCTTCAGACACGTCTTAAAGACATTTAGACTTTGAAGGATCATTTGCATTTGATTTGGTTGGTTGTTTCCTTAGAATTGCATTTACTTCACTGCCTTTTAAAAATTCATTTCTGTGCAAATATTTCATTTTAAAAACTTAACTGCACAGCACACTTTGTCTCATTCTTCATTGAAATGTCCATTTGAAGTGTTTGTAAACTGGAGATTTCAGGTTTCCACTTTACGCCTGTGCAAGTACTGGAGACAAAAGGACTCTCGCATTAAGCCGCAATGATTTTTTTTGTATAACCACACATACTTTATATTTAAAGTCTAGACTTGTGTCTTATTTACTCATTAGTGTTGATTGTATCGCTGCTGTTATTCTCTTCCACTCTTCTTCTGAAATATGGATTGCATCATCTGTAAAACACGTGTAATTTCCCCATAGGCAGGACCTGAGATGAGGTGCAGCCTGCACCCAGAAAGGCCGCGATGTGGGCAAAGGACAGAAAAGGAGCAGCGGGAAGAACTGTTAGGTTCACAGCTTCCTGCCTGCCACAGTTTGCGGGCTCAGTGTGCAGATAATTAAGGTTGAGGGTGGACAGCTCCCTACAGCGCCTGTGTGCCTTGATCACACAGAGCTGTGGACCAGGGCTATTCATTTTCACAAAGAAGGAACATAGCAGACGCAAGGCAAGAGTCACTGGGGAGCTCTATAGGGAGCTGAGCTGTATGGTGTCACAAATAGGGAGGCTGTGAAGATGAGGATGGAACACTTTATTTACTCTATCCATTTCAAGGTGATATCACAGCAGACAGACTCCATCACTTACTTTACTACTGACTAGTGCCTCATTTTATGCAGCTTTGGAGGTTTGTAAAGGTGTCATAGCTGCCACAAAGAGGCTTGAAGTTGAATTGGCTTTTTTTCCTGCCTGCTGTAAATATTGTGGATGGAAGAAATCCTCTGCACTGCTCTTTATACCCTACCCACTCACTTTTTTTTTTTTTTTTTTTTACCGTTTACTCTGTCCGCACCCGCTGCCTGCACTGTGCTCCTGTCTGGAGTTTGATGTTGCATTTGTTTTGTGTTTTTTGTGCATGACAATACCAGTGGGCATCCAGTGTGAAGTGGTTGAGTGACTGAGGGAGTGGGAGTTTTGAAGCCAGATGGAGATGAATGTGAGAGTCCTCATTGTTCTTGCCTGAAAACTCCAGGCCCTGATGCTGCTGCTGCTGCTGATCTCGGTCCTCGCTGCTTCCTCTCCAGCACTTCTTCCTTCATATCCTCAACCGAGGGAGTCCTCCTCATTCCTAGCATCTGTGCTGTGATGAGAAACACCCGCTAACTAGGCCACTGCATAATAAGCAAGAATAGCAGCAAAGTACAATGAATAAAAAAAGAAAAGAGGGAAAAAGAATCAATTCACATGGGGAAAGCTTACCCAACATGCAACTGCTGACAAAAGTAATTCAGCAAGCAAATATTGTCCTTATACCTATATTGCAGATGTATTCATTTATTATTGCTTACCTTTACCTATAGCTCCTGCAAAGGTGCATCAGAGTTCATATCTCATTTTGCAGTGAAGCCCCTGAGCTATACTGTCATGTGACTGACGATGCACCTGGCTGAATTTTCATTTGGTGTGTGTGTCAACTGCAGTCCTGGGATCCCTCCTGGTGCTGCAACATTTCTGTGACACTCAGCATTTCTGCACTTGATTTACTTTGTCAACAGCTTAATTATTTCTACAAGGAAGTGGAAGGTGCAAGAAGAGACTTCACTGCCTGCGATGCTTTTATCTACTGTATATTTATGCAGTGTTTAAAGTGGCTAGGATCTATATTTTTTAGAACAATGTATGAAATGCCAATATGAATACAGCTGGAGGTTTATAATGATTTCCTGTTCTTTGTTTATCTGCCTGACCCACAACCTCACTATTCTGATTCACTCTTGCCGCTCTCATAGCATAATTCTAGCATCAGGCAGGTGTTTTCAGTGATAACGTTCCACTGTACCCTTCCTGCTAAACAAGAAAGACAGATGCCATTAGCAATTAGTTGCTAATGTGAAAATCTAAAGCGCTAAAGAGCCAGATTGATATTAATAATTATTAGACTTACATTAGCCAGGTAGCCAAAAACACACCTCAAATAAATGATAATTTTGTAACTGCTGGAGGTGTATTTTGGTTGAATTCTTTCTACTGCCCAAAAAAAGGTTAATCAGACTTAACTAATACTTTCCTGCATTGTCTGTCTCTTCCTCTTTCTCTCTCTAGTGTGGAGCACGACTTTCGTCTGCAGGAAGGGCAGGTGGTTCGCACATGGAAGGTGGGTGACCCTCCTGAGGGCTCGCCACAGCCCACCACTCCCCAGCCCCCCACACCCCACCAACAAGACTCACCTCAGCCGGTGCGACCCCCTGCCACCACAAAAAAGAACAGGAAGAAATGCTTCTGGTTCCTCTGAGTGCTAGTAGGCGAAGCAAGAGACATTTTGATACTGTTATGCACTGCATATCCTTCTTTAAAAAGTACAGATGATTTTAGATTTTGTTAAAAAAAAAAGGGTGAAATGAACTGGAGAATTAAAATGCAAACATAAAACTGTGGGAGGAGAAAAAGGTGCAAAGGTTATGATTTTAGCTGTTGCTGTTGGAGTTGATGAGAATGGTTTGACTGGGGTGCACATGTTGTTGCTGCTCTTGAAATGCCTCTTCAGCGCTTACGGGTTTGATACTGGTGCAGGGAAGTAAAAGTGCTGAAGTCAAATAAAAGCAAAAGTTCAGTCCACAAAATGACTCACAGTTAGGAAGCAATTAAGAGATATAAAGAGAATATACAGCAAGTGGAATGGAGCAAGGGGCACAGTATAACAGGCAATACAGCAGAGAATGGAGCATATTTCTAGTATAAAAGATGAAATGAACAAAGTTTATGGGCAAAAAGAGAAAAAGGCAGAGGAAGAATTCATCTTCATTAATGGACTAATGAGGGTCAGAACACCAGCTTTTATATGCAGAGACATTTAAAAAGAATTATTATGATCTGTATTTAAAACTTTTAATAACCTGTAATTGATGGAAAACTTCTATACTGTCCACATGCACATACAACACACATACAAACACACACACAAACTGATACAGTAACATAGAAGCATACAGAATTTAAATTGAGAAAATGGGTGAGGTGAATTCTGTACATATCAGAGCTAATCTGCTTGGATGCTATATTTCAGATATGGATTACTGCTCTATAAAAGTATTTTACCACAGCTGACTGGTGTGTGTTGTCGTTCTGGGTTTAACAAAGTTCAAGCCATTGTCAATGGTGGAAAAAGATATTTTTCTATAAAACAATGGATGAAATGACAATGTAATGTGAAAGGAGGCATCTGTAGTGAAAGACCCTCAGAGAGTTATCACTAAATCTGCAGCCCTCCTTCACTTTCTGATGCTTTACAGTGAGTTTCAGCTTATGGCTTTGATGTCCTGCCCACAACTTTACTCTTTGGTTCACTCCCATCACTCACACTGTGTTTTTAGGCCACAGCAGGTAGTTGTACCCAGACTGCTCAGCACCAAACAGCTAACAGACACAGACTATCTGTGGAAAACAGTGGGTTTAGCAGCTAAAGAGCCAGATATTAAAAGGTTCTGGTATGTTTCAGCTTTCAATCAAGTTGCCCAAAAATCAGTCATTGCAGATTTACCTGCATTTACAAAGTACTCAATTACAAGTCCTACATGATAAATCCTACATTTTCTTCATAATAATTCAGTAAAATGTAACGAGGAGATCAAAAGCACAACTACTCATTCTACAGAAAAATGCCCCCTGTAAGTGTTACATCACTGTCACATGTTTAAATCTCTTCTGGTGCACCATTTACTTCTTTAGTTTAGTCCAGTGGTTCCCGAAGTAGTTTTGGTCTCCCTCCAAAGGGTCAGATATAAATCTAAGGGGTCAGGAGATGATCAATGGGAGAGGAAGTAAGAAAAAACAAAGTTCTCCTCTACAAATATTTGGTGGAACTGTTATCATCTAAGACATGAGAGGCCCCAATATAATATCTTTTTTTTTTTTTGAGAAAAAGCCAAAAAGTTGGGAACCACTGGTTTAATCTTTAATAATGCAGTGTGTTTTATAAATAGCACTGTCTATTTCTGTCTTTATGTGGAATCATAATCTCAAAAGTAACTAGTAACCATCAGTAGTGTAGTGATGAATGTAGGGGAATAAACACTACAATATTTACAAATCTAGTTAAAGGTTCAGTGTTTAGCATTTAAAGCGATTTATTAGCCATAATGGAATATAGTATTGATTAATATTGTCAATTGTTAGTGCGCATTAGGAAGCTGGTCTCCTTTCATGGAGGCGGCCAAGTAGCGTCACCATGTTTCTACAGTAGCTCAGAATGGACAAACTGGCTCTAGGACAGGGAATTGTGTTTTGTTTTTAAAGTGATGGCCGTCGTACCCTCCCTCTCACCTGATAACAGGGATGTGGGATGTGAGGGATGGTTAGAAGGTTGAATTCTGCAATCTCACCACTAGATGCCGCTAAATCTTTCACATTTTACTCATTGCACCTTTAATTAGAGCTATAATATGACATAAAATGGAAGTGCTCTAACAGGTCCACATAGCACTTAAGTATGTAGGACTTGAGTAAATATGTTTCCGAGTTTCTACTTTCCACCTCTGGAAATTATCATCAGTCAGTTTTAGAATAAATAAATAAATGAATGTTGAACTCTAATATACCACAAACCATTTTTTGTATTTCTAAGATATGGCAACTGAATGCAAATAACAGAAGCTTCTCAGTCCTCAGATGGCAGCTCAGACAGCCCACTTTCCTGGACACTCCAGGGCAGGTCTCAGCAAATTAAGCCTCAGCTGTTTGATGGCTGCGAGAAGCCCCAAATATTACTACTTAGTAATTCATGACACACATAAGCTGCTTCTGTGAGGCTCTGAGGTGGCATGAGATTCTGTCCTAATTCATACCAAACTTCAGAACGTGTTAGCTCTCAGTTTTTTTTTTTGCCTGTTTGTTTGGATTTGTACAACTACTGCCAGTTTCCACTTTGCCTCAAACAAAGCAGTTACAAACAGACTTTTGCTTTTTTGTTTTTTTGTCTTTGTTGGGAAGAATCATTGGAGGGAATAGATGTTTCAGGCATCAATGTCCAGCAGGAGTTCATACTCACTTATGTCCTGGACTTGTAACTGCCTTTTCTTGCTGCACTCTCAAGACATGAGTACACATGCATATGAGCATGCACACAGACAAACACCTAAGCTTGTTTAACAGAGACCACATGTTCACCAACATAACTCTCCGTCCTGCTGTGCTGCACTGAGGTGTAGAATTTGAAAAGCTTTTGCTGCACGTACCACCGCTTCAAAATACGCAACACATTTACACGCAAAGCCTACTGCACACGCACTCACATTCCTGCAACCACATAATTCAGCTTCACACACACAATCACACAGCTAACATATTGTTCTCAGACCAACACAATGCATTATCTCCCCCGCAGTTGTTCCTCTCTGCCTCACATCTAGGCACACGCTCTGTGTGTGCCGTGCAGGAGTGTAGAGTTGTCAGTCATTAATCTGCTACTGCACAGCCTGTAATCCTGATGACAGAGCAGAGCAGGCTTACAGAGAGCAGAGAGGATCTGAGCCCAGCCTGGAGTGGGGAACAAAGGAGCCAGAGAAGACTGGCTTTGAATCCATAAAGAGAAAGGAAGTGTGTGTGTGTGTGTGTGTGTGTGTGTGTGTGTGTGTGTGTGTGTGTGTGTGTGTGTGTGTGTGTGTGTGTGTGGAGGGGTGAGGTAGGTAACTATTTTGTCAGCATTGCTGCAGTGCTATTCAAGAATTCTGGCACACACAAAAGAGAGGAAAGCTTTACATGGAAAGAAACACAGGCGGCCGGTTCGCACTGACACATCAGGTAAATGGGCTCTGATCCAGACTGGTCATTATGGTGCTCCGCCTGCAGAGAAAGAGGGAGAACAAGCTTATTTGAGACCTATTCACAGAAACATCAAGGGTCAAAGTTGGCTCACGCAACTCACTGCAACATCAGTCGAGGCTTGGATGAAACTGAAGGAGAAAAAAAAAACGTCTTGAGGCATCAACAAGCATAATGTGCATGTGAAAACAACTACAACTGCCCCTGCATGCTGAGCGGAAGCAGCAACGCTAATACTGCATGAGTCATTGAGCTTAGGCTGCTATGAAGATATTGTGTTTCACTTTACCACATTACAACTAAAGAGGTCATTTCACAGACATTCAAAATGAGAAGTCTGAGGTGTTGGAGATATAACATATCCAGAGTCCAACAGCAAAATAATATTATTTGAAGGTTAATACAACTAAATGATGCAACATAAACGGTGTCTATTTCTCAATGACTTAATTCTAATAAACAACTTCCATGACTGCAATGATAGTTGAAAGAATTTTCTTTTCTTTTAACTGAGATAGGAGCCTCATTAGTGACCAAATAAAAGAAAAAAATGGATTGAATGTGGACCAGGGGATCCAAATTAAAAATACCCCCACCCGCATGTACACGAGCACACACAGACTGACACAGCGCCTGGGCACATCTTCTCGCTTGGCTCAATAGAATTCAGACGCATCTCACACACACACAGAGTATCCCCTGTCATATCTGTGTGTGTGTGTGTGTGTGTGTGCATGTGTCACTGGGAAATTGTAAATAATGAATTAAAAAGTACCCATTTCAAGACGACCTGCCAAGTTTCTGAGTCAAGCGCGATAGCTGCAGATTGGTTTAATAAAATATGAGCTAAATTCTCCCCTGCCACTGCTGTCACTGATGCAAAAAAGGGCAATGAAATGTAAATACATCATGGCTGTGCTGGGAAGGACATGGAGACACTGTAGATGTAGGACACCAGGGTCCTCCATATGAGGACAGAAATATAGTATGATCAGATGTTCATGGTGCACTTAGAAGAAAGAGGAAAAGTAGGATTTTCCCCTACCTTTCCTATTTTTGCTTAAGTTTTGATTAGTTTTGAACATTTTGCCTTGACAGAAAGCGTCACTAGGCAAGCACACATGGCAAAGACTTTAAGAGAAAGTGGGATGATATGTGACAAGGGCCCACACTGAATTCATGTTAGCGGAGGTAGAGAAGAATGAGAAAAACTTTCAAAATGTATATAATTGGGGCTTCGGAGGAACATCAACATAGGAGCTGAGCTGTGAGCAAAGTTTTGCATCTGTGCTCATTGCACTTGTAGTGTTTTCGTTACATGTTTTTCTTACAGTAGCATTATGGAGTCCACAATGTAGGCTCCAAATGAACTCAGCTGAAGACTGAAACGTCTGTTTGTTTCACAAACTTCTCGTGCAAACTGTTACATGGACACTATGGATGACATCATTATTAAGTATTCAGTTGTGAACTTCTTGCACCATGAGGGAAAACTCATGACACCAAACAATGAGAGTTTTCAAAACAGTTAGAAATTTAGAACAAAGAATAAGCAGGGGTTCATGCCTATGCTGCCTGCAGGGCAGTCAATGTGCGCAGGAACACGTTTGACAATTATTTTCAGGGGAATGTGTCGCTGTTTGAGAAGAGTTTTCTGAACATCAAAGTCAGTCTCTCTGAAGACATGTTAGATAACTTCAAAGTCCTGTGACTGCTTTGCCGAGAGGTGCTTTTCATTTGTTTTGTTCAGCTCGTTTGTTTTCCACCCCATTGTGGAGTAGATGATAAAGACTGGGAGTGCATATTACATTATGAACCTGTTCGTTGTAATTTACAATTCAAGGGCACAGTGGACAACGAATGTGACTTTAAACAGCAGAGTATTCTTGAAAGTGGCTTAGAGGGGTCCTTTTCAAGCTGATTACTTTTCATTTGATTTAGGACTTGCCATGAAATGGTACATGATGACAGAATTAAATTCTTTTGGGATTTTGAAACTTGGATGTTTTTCTGACTTGTCCTGAATGACTGTACATTTATCTTTCTGAATAAAAACACAACTGCCCTGTATACACTTCATTATTGAGCACATTTCAAATATGAGCTATGACATGCTAATTAGTTGCTCTATGTTCACGGTGCCATTAGATGGATTTTGGTACCTTTGGATAGAACCAGACCAGCCGTTTCTCCATTTCCAGGCTCTAGGCAAAGCTTAGCTGATCAGCCGCTGGCAGTAGATTTATATTTAGTGTGGACGCATCAAAGAAGTATCAATCTTCTCTTATAACTCTCAGCAAGGAAGTAAATAAGCACATTTGCCCAAATGTCCTACTGGTCGTTTAATAATAAATAACTAAAGGTCTTTCACTTTGATTGATAAAACACTTGCAGTAAGATGTAATGCCATGTTTTCGAGACATTTCAAATATTTTATGGTAATACCCGTCAGGATTTATATACACTTGCAAAGTCTAGAGGAAAACAGCAGCTGTTTCTTTATCAGAAATGATCAACTGGTCTGCTGATTTTTTTCCCCCCACAGCATCAATCAGAAACAAGACGCTGATGCCCGAAACTCCTTAATTAGTAGCGGATCCTTCAACAACATCCAATAAGCATCACATTAGGAAGCTCATCTACCTGCCACATATACAGTAGGTCTCTAGTGACATAATTATATGACTAATCCTGCGACATTAATTGAAATTACTATCCCTGAAGATCAGTGTCTGTGAATGCTAGAGAACTATCTCCATGATGTTGTCTCGAGCCCTTTCACACACAGTGAAGTCACAATAATCTACACCATGAAGGCTCAATAAGGGCAAAATGGGTATGACAGCATTTGTAAAATTTAAAGTTATAGTTGTAGGATAATCATTTTAGGAGACTTGGTCTGATATAATATAAAATGGGCTCCGTGTCTTCTGAAAATAGAATTAACATACTGGGATGTGTTACATCACAGATTGTGGTGATCTTCAATCCCAACAATTTGCATTTGTCCATGTAACACTGTATTGTAGTGTATGAAATATGGAATAATAAGATAATCTGGCCCTTTAAAGAAGTTAAGACTGGTTCTCTCTGTAGTTTGCTGCATTATAATCAGATGAAATAGAGCACCAGCTTTGTAGATCAAACAAACGATTTCATTTCATCTCCTCCTCTGGTTTTTCCTGCAGTTTTCTTTACTACTGCAAAACAACTTACCAGCAGAAACACAACTAAATGGTACAGTGCACGTAAAACTGTCTCACTTCAGGAATTAAAAAAAGATTATAAGTGTTAAATGACAGAACATAATAGTGTAAAACTGTAATTTTGTGGTTTAGATTAGCATTGGTATGGTCTAATACACGTACAAAGCAGGTAATTAAACTGAAGTTTATCACCACTTTAGATTCTAGTCTTTCTCTTCTGTGTTGAACTGCAGCATTAAAGCTTAAGAACATCTCGATTGTCTCCTTATACACCATGAAGGGTTTGTTCTGATTGCTTCAGATTGACCCAGTTTAAAGCAGTGAATTTTTAAACACATGGATATCCCTTCCCAAAGCACCGACTCTTATGTTGACAACAGGGAAGGCATTTGGCCAAAATAAGAAGAATTTTCAAAAACCCATTGCCTCTGGGCAAATATTATTTTCCCCACAACGTGCTTAACACAACCTCTGGGTTCAGGACAAGGCTTTGTACTGCAAACACATCAGCCAAATATGATCAGCTTAAACAGTGAATACTGGATGAATGGAATTATGTATGAAAATTATAGCAGAGTGGTGAATTTGGTGATGAAAACCATTTCACAGACACTTTATTACTGCTGTCCTGGAACATAAAATAATAAAGGTTTGTCAAGATGCAAAAAAAATAAATAAATAAATAAATAAAATTCAGATGTAGGTTGTGGGGAACCGACACACTGAAACAACGTAATGGTATATCATCAGTATCAGTGCATTTTTCTTTTTCATTCTACTGTTGAAGATCCATGTATATATGAGTTGTATATTATACATATTATATTTTAAATGCATATGAGAACTAGGCCTATTATCATATAGAGGATCCAGTGCTTTATGTTTATATGTAGCCTAATATATTCACAGACTTTTATGACTTTCCCACTACAGCACAGGAGGAGAAAATAGGCCTATACAAATGATTATTATTAAAAAGTCTTTACCATCCATTTAATCTCTTAACACAGACAGTAACATTCATCAGAGCTTTTGTCCTGTCACTCTGAAAGATTTTTAAATTATTTAGGCCAATAAAGATGATGGTTTTCATGGAATCCATAAATGCATTGTCATCTGCAGTGTGTGTGTGTTCATCCTTTTGTTCTTTGGCTTCATCTAAACTATGTAGTAGTTGTGTTTTTATTAGAAGGGGAAATAATGCAGAATAGATTAAACTGCAACACGAGGCTGCACCATAAGGAGTGTTAGGTGGGATCCTTTTTAAAGAACACTAGTTGATTCCTGGCTCCCGTGATGAAGCAGTAATGTGATAACTTAACTGCTTTTTCCCAGGGAAGGGGAGTCAGCTTCAGCTGAGAACTTCACGGCCTTTTCTGCAGAACATCTCGACGACAGTTGACGTCAGTTTGCGACCTTAACCCTCCCGCAGTGAGAGACCAGGTGCGCGCTTGAAACACCTGGGCGCAGTCTAATTAGAGGAACAGTCCTCATGTGCGCAGCAATGGCGCTGTTTCTCGCGCTGTGGATGGGAACTCTCCTCACGTTTTGTCATGCAGCGATTTACACCAGCGACTGGGCGATCCGAATAAGAGGTGACAACGACACTGTGAACAGGATAGCAGAGAAATACGGATTTACGAATTTGGGGCAGGTGAGTATGATCAAAGAAGCAGCAGTAATGGACGCACCGAGTATTTCAGGGGTTGAGCCCAGGTAGGCTCAGTGTAGGCCTTCAGACAAACAAAGCTTTAGAGACAAGCACATCCCATTGGGCTACAGCAAAATTCATGACTAACCAATGTTTGTACACACCTGTGTAAATATGGCAAATATCCAGTTGATGTGGTAACATGAATTGTATTGTAAACATGCAGTTCATTAACAGCCATATATCTGGCAGCAACTAGAGTAACTAATATTTAACTTCTGCTCAAATAAAACCTTGATAATAACATTTGACAGTATAAAATAGCTGGTGCGGTAGATGATGGATGAGATATCGAGGTAACTTGTAGAATAATAATAAAATGCCAGTAAACTGCTACAAAATGAAGTTAAAATATTAGTGTCATCATAGATCTCCAATATTGTTAGCAAGTTTTATTTCTGGTATCCTGAAAAACTTTTTATATGAGGAGTCAGTGGCTGCTCATCTACGTTACAAGAGTCCTAAGCTGCCAAAAATACCATTTTGTTCTCTCACCTCTTTGCTTCATTTCAGTACAGTGACCTGGACCGTAGAGTATCAATTATCCAAACAGATAAAACTCCAAGGACCAAGATGCAAAGTATTTTATTGCCTTTTTTTAATCCAGGCTGAAAAGAATTTGTCAGTCTACAATTACATGAAAGACGTAAAAGCAGAACTCAATCAGGCCAGACTTGTAAATAAACCCACAGAATGACCAAATAAAACCATAATCAATAAATAATAAAGCATGTAAATAAAACAGTGAGCTATAGAGCCCAGGCCCATAAAAATCAACGCTCCTTTGGAATAGGCGCCGTAATGAAAGCTGCAGGTCTTGGGTCCATGTTTCACTGTGGGTGACATGAACTAGAAATACCTTTTGAAACTGAAGAGACTACTTCATTTTATTGTGCTGAGGTCAGAAATCAAAGAGCTAATTTCACTCAGAGCCATCTGGGAATAAATTATTCCTTTCATTCTCAGAAAATGGCCAACCTTCGACTTTTATTGAACGTAAATTACTCTGTGCGCTTCTTCCTGTATATTAAAAAAAATCTGCTTATGTCAGGGACACACACGCACACACACACACACACACACACACACACACAGTATATTGTATATGTCTCTCACACACACACACACACACACACACACACACACACAAGCAGCAGTGTGGCTGGACTGTGGGCTCAGGTTACCCTTACCTGAAAAACTATCTCTGGTGTAAGGTAACCACATTAATGAAAGACACCAAAGGCCGTTTCATAATTGAACAGCTGGTTGGGAGAGTCACAGGGTGTGAGGAGCAACACAGTTTTACCTGAGAACAAAGTCATTTAGACAATTTGATGTCTGTTTCACCAGGTTGGAGACCTGAAGAGTCATTACAGTTTTCGACATCATGAGACTGCAAAGTGGTCCACTGTGTCCAATAGAGAGGTGACTGTTAGCATCGCCAAGGAGACTCAGGTATAGTAATGGGATATGAGGAGAACTGGGAGACTCTGCTGGATTATTAATTGGCACCATGTCTCTTCCTGCCTCCAGAAACAAGTACACAATACACGTTTGTCTTACAATCACACCACATCAAGGACACACACACACCCTTAAAAACATGAAGATACCCTCAACAAAGAGTAACACACTACCCAGAATAATATGTAAAGGATAATTGTGGTTAATTTTAAAATAGATAGTTTTTCATAGGTTCTGTCAGTAAGTTATTTGTTTAGATCTGGTGACATTGGTAGAAAGAATGCAGACAGGGCAAGAAATGCAAACAAGTGCAAGTTGTAAACGAACACTGGTGTTGGCTAAAATGCATGGGACAGGAAACACAACCAGATGTGTCAAAATTCTGACTCAGTACCTGCTGTAAACACCCATCACACAATCAGTAGAAGTAAAATAGTCAACACAATGTCCATTGTTATTCCCCACAGTGCATGATGACATTGTGAAATTATGTGCTTTGTCTGGTACTATTCCAGACTAAAAGACACTATCAAATGTATGAAAGAAAAGAAGCAAATCTTCAGATTTGTGAAGCTGATCACCAGAGATTGTTTGGCATTTGGATTTGCAAATGACTGAAACAACTCATTATTACAATGCTTGCAGGAAAATGTTCTGGTTATTGACAAATTAAGTATATTTTTTTCACAATGACTTTGTAGTGAAACTTCGATCCATGCTGTGCATCTAGTTTTCCTGTTCGTTTGATTGCTTGCTGACTCGCTCCACTGAGGAAGCTAAGCAGCCAAACAGATGTATGTTAGAACAAACTTTAACTTGTAATTCTAGAAATTTAAATATTACTGCATAATAATGTTAGAGAAATAAATGAGTCTGGACCACAGTGATAGACTGACCATCTGACATCCCTGGAGGCATGCTGCTAGCTGGCGTATAATTTCCTGTGTGCTCGTTTTAAGGTGGAATGGCTCCAGCAGCAGGTGGTCCAGAGAAGAGCAAAGAGGAACTTCAGAGCCAGTGACATCTACTCAATTAACATGAAGACCAAACACCTTCCCGCTGTACATCTTCAGTCTAACCCAACCCACACAATGCATGCCTCAGTGTCGAACAGTCTGTGGTATATAGTGAGTTCATTTCTTTCTTTTACTAAGCTCAAGTCTGAAAAAATAGACACCCAGAGCCCAAAATAGAACCTGATTTAGTCTTTACTCCTTAGGGCTAAATATGATGTCCCACTGTTTGTTCCACAGCCCTGCAGTGATGAGTCCAATGGCTGCCAGACTCATATGAACATTGCAGTGGCCTGGAAGAGAGGCTATACTGGGAAGGGTGTGGTGGTGTCTGTCCTAGATGATGGCATTGAGAGAGAGCATCCGGATCTGAAGCCAAATTATGTAAGTGCCCTGGGATGGGACGCACTTCTCGGGAAGGGGACATTAATCATAAGCAATTTGGCAGAGCTCTTGGTGTAAGAGTGCAGCGCTGAGACAGCTATTGCAGGCACAGCATTTGGGCCAAAGGTTTAGAAAAGCCGGCTAAAAGTATTGGAGTGGACATTAAACGTCTGATCCACTTAGCTGCCGAGTGAACTGGTGAATAATGCTCTTTGTGATTTGTCTGATGAAACGGAGACAGATAGCCGCTGGCATCTTGTTATGTGCTGCTACTGACTATCTATCTGATTCAGGATCCTCTCGCCAGCTATGATGTGAACGGACAAGACCAAGATCCATCTCCGAATTATTCCAACAATGCTGATAACTAGTAAGTACTTACTTCTAGCTTTCTCTTTGTACCTGTTTCACACTTTGCTTTCCCCATCACAGTTCTTACTTTAATTAATGTATGCTTTTCCTTTCCCTTTTTTCTGTAATTACAAGTATATATGGATATGCAAATTCCCGTCTGTCCTTCTCACTGGTTTCATGTAACAGAAATAGCCCATCTTCTCCTCATGCATATGCATCTAACCTCATGTTCTGATGTTCTCCTCCTTTCTCTGAAGCCATGGGACTCAGTGTGCGGGGATGGTTTCTGCCACTGAAAATAACTCTCAGTGCACAGTTGGAGTCTCTTTCTATGCACGGATAGGCGGTGAGTTTATGTGACGACATGAAAGCTTCCTGAAGGACTTTTGAGTTTGTATGGAATAACTTCAGACATTATCTTTGCTCTTCTGCCCCCTTAACCTTTAGGCATTCGCATGCTGGATGGAGATGTGACAGATATTGTAGAGGCCCAGTCACTGAGCTTCAGTCCACAGTACATAGATATTTACTTAGCTAGCTGGGGGCCGGAAGATGATGGAGCCACTGTGGACGGACCTGGGCCTCTGGCTCGTCTTGCTTTGCAGAACGGCATCAGAACAGTGAGAGAGTGTGAAAGAGAAAGGGTGGAACAACTTGTTGGCCATGGTTTAAGTCTGTGTTCTACCTGTGGTTGTATATTTACATCAAGGTTTTGTATTTTTCTCTGCATCTTTGTGAAAATATCATGAATAAATGAATTACCTTCGTCTGCTTCCCCACTTACTCTCAGGGCCGGCGTGGGAGGGGCTCTGTTTTTGTTTGGGCGTCAGGGAACGGAGGGCAGAGAGGGGACCACTGTTCCTGTGACGGCTACAGCAGCAGTATCTACACCATCTCTATCAGCAGCAGCACTTGGCGTGGACACCAGCCAGACTACCTGGAGCAGTGCACATCCATACTGGCAGCAGCTTACACTGGTGGGGAGACAGAAGACACGGTGAGTAAAGACCATAAGAAAAGTTCAAAACATATTGATGTGGTTGTAAACATTAGGCTTAGGGTGGGCTGTATGAGTAATGGAGGTACTAGATGCTTTATTCACTGAGAACGTCTAAATTAAGTTGTCAAGAGTATGATCCATAAAAAAAAAAAAAAAACACTCTCCCTCCTCAATCATCCGTTCACTAATTAGCCTACTATGAAATATTTAAATCTTTTGACATTGCACCTATACTTGAACTCCAAGTACAAAAAAATAGAACATTGAGAATAACAGCTAAAAATTCTGCTAAAAAATGCTGCGGGTCAGGTCTGACCATCAAAAAATAAATTATGCAATAAATGAATTGCATATAGTAATGAGGTTAATGTGAATTTGGCTTCCTTCTAAGGGCATAATAGGCCCAAAGGTTTGAAGAGTATTTCTCATCTGTGTGCAAAAATGTTTTTTCTCTCTTTGAAATAAAAAAAATATTTTAACATAGGCTTTAGAAATTGCCTTTCATAATATTTTGATGTTGAAATATAATAAAGTCTGTAGTTGGATTTAACAGACACCATTGTTTTATAAGTAAGCAACAACTTCTGCCATTGATAGTGATGGTCTCAGACACCTGTCAATCAGTCAAGTACACTATCTATCCCTTTTGTGAACTTTTCTTCTAGTGTTAGATTAATTTTACATTCACAAGACGCAAGAAGAAGAGAAGGAGCTAATTAGATCCTATAACCTCCAGTGGAAAAATGTGCTGACTTTGTACTTTCTGGGCATTTTTCCATTCACTCTAGCAGACTGAGTAACTCTGGAGCCTATAGTTCCCAATCAAGACGCTGTGTTACAAACATGGCATTCCTGTCAACATTCAGTTCACTTGTAACTTGGCTAATTAAACAGTAGGAACCTTAGTTAATATCTGAAATTAAAGACCTTGGATGCCTACAGCAACATGTCAGGATAGATAATATGGCCAAATAGAAGCTTCCTGGAAGAGAGGAAATATCCCCAAATACCTAATTACTGTACATTAATGTTATTTGTGCAACTTTTATTATATGTTTGGTAGGTGCAAGGCTATTTTAAAAAGTGATTCAATAAAAATTCAAGCCTGCACAGACTCCACATATATATTTAAGTAGGCCATATATCTTTGTCAGGTAAGAAAGAAATCTATATTGTCCATTTAAATAAATTAGTGTCCGACTTCATGTAATTTGCAGGGGCCATGGGTAAACAGTGGCTCAATCAAGTAAATTGAGTGAACACTGAGGGCTGCTTCTCTGGCCTCAGGCTTACTGAGCAGGTTTCCACTCGTCTTTTAGCTCAGTGTGTACCTGGCGGGACACTGGTGTGTCGTGGTGCTGAAACGAATTCATTTGATTCATCTTTTGTCAATTAGTTTGATAAATTAACTAACTGATCATGCTCCCTTCACATCACTGGTGGGTTGATGTTTTCATGTTGCTGTTAACTCTGAAATTTCACAGATTGATCTCAGGATTCAGTTGAGTTCACTCGTCTCTTGATCCAATTAGCTTTTGCTGATTTCATTTGCATCAGAGATCACATACTCTCTCTTACACTGGATGTTTGAGTGATGTCTCCAACACATGCATATAAACAATAGTAGTGTAAACAGTAGTGTGTTATAAATGTCTTTGTTTTTAAATGCTCTTTTCCATGCTTTTAATGTAATTATATGCCTGGTAAAGCACTTCAAATTGCACAGTGTATGAATGGTGCTATACAAATAAATTTGCCTTGCCTTATAAGTGAAAGCAAATTGTGTTTATACAAACTTACCTTACTTACTTTTTCTTGCCCCTCTGTACATACCCAGTTATGTGTTCCCTACTCCATTAAGGCCAGTGAAAAGCTTTAACAATCTGGTCTCCTTGACAGGTGTCCTTGGGTCCACGGCACAGCTGTAGCCAGGTTCAGTCGGGGACCTCACTCTCCTCCTCCATGGCTGCAGGTGTCATTGCTCTCAGCTTGGAAGCCAAGTAAACAGTTATCCCACACACAAAATCCCAACTTTCAGATTAATATGTATAATCAGGTGATGGGGGTATATTGTATTTCTCCTTTTTTCAGCCCTTTGCTAACCTGGAGGGATGTGCAGCACATCATTGTCCGAACATCAAAAGCTCATCATCTTATTGCTCCTGACTGGCACATTAACGGGGCTGGATTCAAAGGTATTCCTACTGGATTTCTGCTTAATTATAACTGTTTTTATTTTGATATTTAGATGATATCTTTTGACTGCAGTGCTCTCAAAACTTATAATAAAGAAGATTATCAGAGATGGCTAGATAAGCATTTTTTGGTAAATGTTCTCTCAGCTCTTTTTAGGGAAACTATAAAACAGTGAGCATACAAACTAATGAGATACTGTAAGCAGAACAGTGATAAACGCCTACAAAGTCCCAGGAGTGTGTGAAGTCTTTTATAAGCTACAGCGCCTTTTATGCCCCAGCTAATGTGCTGTATGTGTGTGTATTTGGGAATGTGCGGGTGTCTGTCAGTGAGCCACTTGTATGGCTTTGGCCTGCTGGATGCTGAGAGCATGGTGAAGGAGGCTGAGCAGTGGAAACAAGTCCCCTCACAGCATGAGTGCGTGGAGGAGGCTCCCATCCAGCTGAGCAGGTACCACACTAACTGTACTGCAAGAGAGCTGCACTTTGAGTCAGGGCTTCCCTTGATTTCCCCTTTTATCACACTATTTCTGTCTCACTTCTCACATGGATTTCTCTCACATTGATTCTCATCCTCTTTAATGGGTGTCATTTTCTTTACTGCTCTTTTTCTTGTAACTCTCCTGTGCACCTTGTGTTCTGCCTCCTCTCTTATCTTTGCCACTCACTGGGTCTCTTTATTCTTTTTTCCTCTCTCCATCTCATGACAGAACTATTCATCCAGGCTCGGTGCTGACGTCTGTATATGAGACTACAGGCTGCCATAGCAAGCCCCTGCAGCATGTTGTTTATGTGGAGCATGTTATCGCCCGTATTACCATCAGTCACAGTCTTCGCGGCGACCTTTCTATTACACTCACATCACCTTCGGGCACGGTGTCGCAGCTGCTAGCTAACAGGTAAGTAAGAACAATGTGTCGTCCACACTAAAATATTAGCACATTCTGCCATGGCTTCACTACATGGATTGTATGTAGAGTAATCTAGGAGCATCATTTTTGTTTACAGTGACTCCAAAGTGCTAAATGTTTCAGTTTGGCACCTTGTACCATTAGGAGAGGAAAATGTGGATTCTTCTAGACATTACTAAAAAAAAATCACAGCAGTGGTGCATATGTTGCAAACATTTTAAAAATCTGAAAAACTCATTAAAGGAAGTCTAATACAACTTCTTGGTAAGTTTCTAGAAATTTGGGAAGTTTGTCCCAGTCTTCCTAGCAGATTCTTTTAAATGCCACCAGACTCAGTGGGAAAGGTTCTGTCATATTCAGTCATATTCATATTCTGTCATATCCACACACATGTTCTATGGTTTTAACCCTGGCAAACAGTCTGAACCAAAACATAAACAATTTTAGTAGTAGTGGTGCAGTAGCAGCGACGGGTGTAGTAATATCATGGTTATATAATGTTTCGGTTTAGGCCTCTCGACAACTCCACTGAGGGATTTCACAACTGGGAATTCATGACGACTCACTGCTGGGGGGAGCAGGCAGCGGGGGAATGGACTTTGAAAATCCAGGATACTCCCTCTCAGAAGAGAGACAACGATGAACTAGGTCTGCTCCTCTTCTTAGTATTATGAAACATTTTGAAGTGTAGCTGGAACACCAGCTAAAATACAGTTCAGGCCTACTGAGGCAGACCTCTTATCCTGCTCTCGTTCTGTGTTCTGTGTTGTTAGGAGTGCTGAAGGAGTGGTCCCTGGTGATTTATGGCACTGCAGAGCAGCCGTATCGTGTGCGTCGTGAGCGAGCCCGATCAGCTGAGATGCCGATGGATAGTGACCTAACTGAAGAATACAGTGGTGAGCCATGTACTGGTATTAAACTGTCCTTTGTTCCAGCTCAAGTCAGTGTTCACACCAATTCTGTTGTCATGCAGAAAGTGAGTTATTGTTGGTTAAACAAAAATACAATTGAAGACTTAACGCTGGACTGTGGGAAGTTTTTTTTTTTTGACATTTATAGAATAAACAATTTAATAATTAATTGGAAAATTAACTGAATAAAAAAGAACAATTTAAAACAAAAAAAAAAGGTTGTATCCCAAGAAACATCCCGATGTGAATAAGAAACTGTGCTACTTATGTTTTGTTGTGATCTCTATATATTTTTAAACCACTAAGCACTGTACAACACTTTACAGCATCTGTTAGGCTTAGATTAGATCCGTTGTTATCGGAAATTTGAATCTCACATAATCAGCATCCGTAATAAAAAAAAAAAAAAACTCCCAGACCCCATCCACAGTTTACCCAGCATCCCCACCCTTCACTCCAACACAGACTTACAGTATATATAAATGGTTTAGGTAGTACTGTAGTTTTGCTTCAGGAGCATCAGTTTTTATGTAAATATGGAAACTGAATCAGCTGTTTGAATAGTTTCTTTGTTGTTGCCATGATGCTGCTGTGACTTTGCAAGTTTTTGCCCTCCCAGGACCCTGCGACCCAGAATGCAGTGACGATGGTTGTGAGGGGCCCAGCCCACAGCAGTGTGTCACATGCTTACACTTTTTTCTCAAGTTCAAGAACAACACAAGGTTAGCATCATCGCACAGTGTAGTTAATACATCCAGAAAGCAGAATGCTTGTGTTGATACTGCTTTTGCAGTGTATGATTTATATGTAATGTTTATTATGCCAATCTGTGTAAATAAGTATGATTTACATTATGAATTCAGAATGTCATTGTCTCTGCCTCCATCCATTTAGTGACTTACAGCTCGTGTCCTCTTTGTTACTTTGGTCCATGTCTGTCTAAAAGGATGTGTCTCCCAGAGTGTCCCAGAGGATTCTGGGGCGACCGCCGACGTTGTAAGAGGTGCTACTCCTCGTGTGAGAGTTGCACCGGGAGTCGCAGTGACCAGTGCACTTCCTGTCTGCCTGGTTATCACCTGACTGAGGGGACCAACACCTGCACAGCCACCTGTGGGGATAACTACTACCTTGACCATGGTTAGATTTATTATTCTGAAGCCTTAATGAATTTCAATGTCTTTTGTCACATTATTTTGTAATACTAAAAATACAATAAGAGAAATATTGAACTTATTGAACTTAACTTTATTTATTGCTTTTACAAAGTAAATATTTAGGCTGCAAAATAATGACATCATCACTAAGTAAAAGTAAATTAAATTGAATTAAATTGAATCACTTTTATTAAGGTTCTGTTGACAGATGTGTGGTGAGTATTGGGGTCCTGATGGAATTGCGAGAGAGGAAGTCTTGGTGGTTGGAGAAGGTTTCATTCGGTGCTGGAAGCCTGCAGCATATGGCCTTTTTGTGCCGTCTGCTGGGTTTTACAATACTTAACAAGATGGGAGGAATGTCCTCAAGTGAATGCTTAGGGATCCATGATTTACAGAAGAGCTGTTTGAATACAGCTGCATATAAGGCTGCTAATGAATAGTCAGTTGGTGTAACTGCAGTTGAGAGGTGTGTGAGTAAGATTGATTAATTGCTCTGATGTGTATTCCATGTGTATTGTTTGATTTCCCCACAGATGCAAATATGTGCAGAAAGTGCAGGGAAAACTGCTTGAAGTGCACCTCCTACAGCATCTGCACAGAATGCAAACCAGACACAAGGTGAAACTAATTTTCTCATGATGCCTGAAATAACTGCTCAGTAAACGCTGCTTCTTCTCCTCCAGCCACTGGGAATGCTTTTTCTCCCTGTGCATATATTCTCTGCAGCAACGTAACAATTAGAAAACATTGTATGTCATCATGCCCTCTAACAAGAAAAATGTGTCTTGATGTTTGTTGTGCAATGTCACCACTTGAAAAGACAAAACATCTTTGACAAATTCACCTTATTGTTGAATTAGAAGTTTCCGGAATACAGTGTTCATTGACTCAGTTCACACAGTGCTTGTGGTGGTGTGCTGTGGGTTGGAAAACTGAGCTTGCAGTCCAAAGGCAATGAGTCATGTGTACGGTGTCACATGATTGGCTGTGTGTGTGTCACGGCGCCACATGCTCTCTCCGCCCTCTCCAGTCTGCAGGGGAATCGGTGCCAGCGGAGCTGTGCAGCGGGATCCTACCGTGACGAGCAGGAAGGCACATGCAAGCCCTGTCACAAGGCCTGCTCTACCTGTGCAGGTGAGAGCAGGGGTCAAGGGACTGTGTTCCTGAAATGTATGAAAAAGTATTTAAATGTCATTAAAATAAGTGGTGGGGGACTGTTGTTTGCAGAACCCCTTTGTGCATTTAAAAACATGTTTGTTTCTGGCTCATGTGGCATCAGGTGCAGGTGTTGAAGCGTGTAACCAATGTGCAGAAGGCTACTTGATGGAGGAGTGGAGGTGTGTGTCCTCCTGCAGTGTTGGCTTCTACGCCACAGAACCAAGCCCAGAGATAGCTGATGGGCACAGGACATGTAGGAGGTGAGCTCACTGGTGTGTGTTCAGGTGTGGGTGGTTTGTTTATCTGCTGATGGCAGGCCTTATTCTGCTGGTTGGCTTGTGTTTGTTGCTGTGTTTGCCTGTATGGGTGTTTTGTTTTTTTTTTGGTGGTCACTATGGGTGTTGTGTTCAGACTCTGTGCTCTCATCCTCAGGTGTGACGCCAGCTGTTTCACCTGTGTGGGGCCAAGCTGGGGGAACTGCAGCAGCTGTTCTAGTGGTCACAGCCTGCAGGAGGGAATGTGTGCTGTTAACACTGTGTGCACAGATGGTCAGTCAACCCCCTTTTTCCTCTGCTACATGTTGGCTCGCTCCTTCTAGATAAATATCATTAATGTGGTGCTTACTTCTCAAACTTCCTTTAATTGAATCCATTGTAATATCTATATGGTGTCAAGGCTTTTTATTTTATATCTGTGTAAATATTTGCAGCGTGATACTGTATGAAGCATCTGTGAGTCAGCCATACAGTCAAATTACATATCTTTGAAAAAACAAATAGCATAGAGTTATTTGGTGTATATGTACCTTCCACTCTTCGTGTGACCTTAAATCCTCTTCTGTGCTTCAGATGGTTAATAATGTGTGAGTCAGCGCCGTTCTCTTGCTGTATGTTTATCAGGAGAGTACCAGGACAGAAACAGAAAGTGCCACGCATGTGATTCAACGTGTCTGAAGTGCACAGGGCCACAAAGTGGAGACTGCATCAGCTGTGCTTCTTCATGGTGAGTTGGATTTGACTTTTAAGTTTCAGTGTCAAAGGGAAAATGAATACATCCCACTGTATATGAGTTCAAAATGGGTTCCAGCAGGCTGTATGGTAACAAATATTAATAAGTGATGGCATTCAGAGCTAATATAGTGCTCAGTTCTGTGTAAAGTACAAATAATTGTCTAAGTTATTATTAAGGCATCATTTACTCATAGACATAATTCAAATGTGCTGATTTTTGTGGTATTTGAAAAAGTGATGTTGATGTTGCAGGGCTCTGGATGGGGGCCACTGTGTGTTGGAGTGTCCCAAGGGCAAGTATCAGTCAGGTGGTCAGTGTCACCTGTGTGACCACACCTGTTCCATCTGTTTGGATGCTGGGCCCGCTAACTGTACCAGCTGTGACACTGGTGAGGGCTCAACAAGTAAATCTTGCTATAGTATGTGTGAGCGTGCCCGTCTATGGCTTAGAGGGACAATAAACTGAATGGGCTTCGTCATGGACTACCTACTGGGGGTTGCAATTTAACTTTTTTTTTTTTTTTTTTTTTTTCCAAAATGGTGGTTTAAAAAAACCGTAGCAGGAAGTGGTGCACAAAACTGTTTACCCTTTGCCCAAAGAGGCAAAACACAGCAATTTCCACATTTCATTAAAATAAACTGAAATAAGCTGTGGCCATATAATTAGCTTTAACCTGGAATAACTGGGACAGCGACTGCTGTCAGCTGCATGTGAAAATGATTCCCATGAGATCAGAGTGAATGAAAAAGGTAGAACTGCAGGGTGTAAAACTAAAACAACAGCTGAAAGATGGTAAAACGCTCCATAGAGTTCAGGGGAACTGGAAAGCTGGGGGATAATCGTGGATTCATCACTAAAACAGATCCCTGTCACATTACACGTAGTCATTTGATGGGTTGTTAATACAGAAATATTGATTAAAACATGTTTAAGAGCTAAAACATTTAAACAGCTTATTAACAGATTGAGTTGCTGTGTAGTAAAATGCTGGGCTTATGTTTTCTGCATTTCTGTGCCAATAAACTAAGTAAGAGGAGATAACTGATAACTAAGACTCAGAACTTAACAAATCAAGGTGTTTTACTGATTTGACCCTAAATCTAAAATGGAAACGACTGGGAAACCAAACGAAATAAACACAGAGAAGTTGCAGAAACCAAAGCTCAGCATCACAGTCACTGCGATTCTTTTGCTTTTCCTCCAGATAAGTTTGGAATGGAGCGTTACTTGTATAAAGGCCAGTGTCTGGATGCCTGTCCCAAGTCCTTCTACCACACCAAAGAGAGGAGCTGTGAACTGTGCTCGGACCACTGTCAGCTCTGCACAGGCCCCACCCACTGCCTTAAGTGTAACTCCTCCTACTACATCTCTGATGGAGTGTGTGTGAAGCTGGAGTGTGGCGAAGGTAAATGGGGTCCCAGCATTATTGATGAGCTTGTTTTCTTCTGTTTTACAGAGGGGCAGAGTCAAGGATGACATTTAAGTATTTCCTCACACCTGTCCGGCCTCTGCTCCCTCTGACCTTTTTCTGATTTTCTCACTCTGTCATTCCCCCACACTCACTGTCTTTTTCCCCTCAGGGGAGGTGGAGGATCCAGATTATGATGGCTGCATGGCCTGTGAGGAAGGCTGCAGGAAATGTGTCTTGTGTAAGTCTGAACTCAGCAACCACAAGAAAGTTTTCCCAAAATGAACAGTACCCTCAGCAGACTGAGCTCTCCAGTTTTTGTGTTGCCAGCCATGTTCAGGGGTTTTTCCTGGTAGTTCATGTTTTAAAGGAGAGCTGAGTTTTTGTCGTCTGCTTTCAACAGATAACCCCAGGCACTGCCTGTCCTGCACTGAGGGCTTTTACAAGTAAGGCTGTGTGCCTTGCTGTTGTCATGTGTGATCTCGCCTCTCTGCACTCGCTCTGCCTTTCAGTTCTCTGCTGTACTAGAATAGAAAAGGCCTTTTTGCTGTGTGTTTGTGTGTGGGCTAGGGAAGACCACAGTTATCGACTGCTGTTTTTATCATCAGCTTTCAGGATGGCTGCTACAGAAACTGCCCCGCTAAGACATACAGCATGGAAGAGGAGATGACCTGCGTCCCGTGTGATGACAACTGTGTGAGCTGCGACGAACATGAGTGCTATTGGTGTGAGACTGACCTCTTCTTATCAGGTAAAACTGCCCCACTGGGTCAGGACATGGTCGAAGTGTTCAGACCCTTCACTTGAAAAGTGTCACTATTGCAATATAAAAATCCTCCTTTACAGTATGTAGTATGTGTAAGTATTGTTAGTGAAATGTCTTTAAGTACTTATAATGCAGAAAAGATGTCCCTAAGTGTTAAGCACACATACACAATAGCAACACTCAAACTACAAGTGTTCTAAGTGAAGATCTTTTTTGAAAGTATAAACACCTAAAATTGTGAAATTACCCAGCTACAGTCTGCAGGATACATACAGTATTGGTGAGAAAATGGAGAACTTCTTTTTTCTCAACAGAGGGGAAGTGTGTTTCAGCGTGTCCCGACGGTTTCTTCGGTGATGAAGACACCAACGACTGTGAGGAGTGCCACGCAGACTGTGTGACCTGTGATGGCCCAGAGGACAATGACTGTCTATCGTGTGAGGAGGGGAAGACTCTAGAAAACGGATTGTGTGTGTCTGACCATGAGGTCTGTCCCATTAAGACCTTTCGCAGCGGTGAGACTAATACTTATGTATTCCACTAATCCAACTGTCTGCCCATAATGAATCAGGGATTTGGGCCCTTTCACGGGGGCAGAAAAGAAATCTTGGAGGGTAATTGGTCTGTGTGCCATCGGTCCTCAACCTCTTACCAACTTAAGCACTCAAAACAGACAGAACAGTCAGATATGGACTTTGAAATAATTGATTGTATATGCTGAACATTTAGTTCCCCCAAGAATTACTTGGACAGACCTTAAAACAACATATGGCAATTAGTGGGAGGCAAGACATCTTAATTATAGGAACTGGAATAACTCTGAGAAAAGTACATAGGTTAATCAAAGGTTGAAAATGAACATGAGAATTAAAGTTATTCTTAAACTTTCTTTCTGAAAAACTACAGAACCGTAGATTAAAGACTCAAACCTTCACTCAAAATTTGGATTAGCAAAATGCAGGATGCCATTGGACTTGTAATTGCCAGTTTATTTAGACTGAAGGATGTGTTTAAGTACTAATCTTTTTTTTTTTTAGCAGGCAGGGGGTCTTCAATTAAGGGAGTAGTTCAACATTTTTGAAAATATACTTTCATTGGGAGTGAAATAAGATCAATACCACTCATGTCTGTACATAAACCATTAGGCTCTTTATATGTCTCTAAGATGTTTTTCAATTTTGCTTTTTATTTTGAATGTCCAACATAAATCCCATAATGGAATTTTATTAAATACTTCCATCCATCTGCGAGGACAGTGGTGTACAATGATGGTCATGGACCAGGTCTAGGTTCTTCCCCTTGTCATGTGTTGTGCTGTAAGAAGTTTTCTTCACTACAGTGGCTCCATCATGTTCACTGTGTTTCTGCTCCAGATGATGATGAATGTGAGGACTGTCACCCATCTTGTGAGTCCTGCTCTGGTGAGGAGAAGAACCAGTGCACAAAATGTATAAAAGGTGTGTGTCGGTCACTTACGTAGATTATGTGGAGTAGACGTGCAACATCTGTTCCATGTTTTCATGATTAAACCACAACATACCCAGCTCTACTGCCATGATGATGTTTACTTTTCCTTCTTCCTCCAGGGCAGTTTTTGACCACACAGCAAACATGTGTGTCAAAGTGTCCGGGGGGTTTCTTTGCCAGTCGGCTCAGCGGTGTGTGTGAGGCCTGCCCTTCAGGCTGTTTGCAGTGTGTGGACACACAGCACTGCACCCGCTGCCAAAGCACTCGCAAACCTCAGCTATTTCTGCAGAACGGAGAGTGTGTCCAGCAGTGTGTCAGGTCTGGAATCAGTCCTATCGCTGTTTGTTTTTTGGCTCAGTTTTAAATGTATTTGCATGCCTTTTTTCTATAGTGAAACACTGCAAATTGATTATCCTCAGTTAAAAACCGTGGAAATTTAACCCTGCTGGCATCATGTTGAAAGCACATCTTTTGAACATCAGCCATATTCTCTGATGAGCCAAAATGAAATGTCAAAAGATGATGCGACGGCCATGATTTTGACATTTCCTCCTTGATGTTTATGTGCCATTAAATTGCAACATCCTTGTGAGGGAAAATGTCTCGTCCTTGATGAAGAGGTCCTTGAAGCTCCATTAGCATTGAGATGACCATTTTAGCTTTTTGGCCATGAAGGCTTTATTTTTATTGTATTTTTACTACCAATTACTAAGCAGCTTTTTAGGAAAACCTGAGTACTACATGTTTGTTTGGATAAATTATTAGCTGTCTTCTTCAGAGGAACGAAATGTCAGTCTTCTTGTTTACCCCAGCAGCAGCAGCAAACACTTTTATCACAGCCCGTTCCATTTTTGTTGCACATAGCAAAAATAAATAATTAAAAACCAAGAACATTAATCAACTATATGAGACACTTAATACATTAGTTATATGTTGTTATTTCACATAAATTGGTCATAAGTAGGAAAAAGTGAATAAAAAGATAATCCATGTTTTTGATATGTATAATTTCTGCACATTATTTGGCCTGGTTCAACTAAAGTTGACAGCAAACACAGACAGTGATTCAAGTGTTTACACATACCGTAGGTTCAATGTACTGTTTTGTCTGTGTCCGTACTGAACTCTGCTTGGTTTTTGGCAGGGGTTACCCTGTGGGCCAGGTGTGTCGTAGTTGCGTGGCAGGCTGTGCTTCCTGTGCGAGAAATGCCACCCACTGCCTCACCTGTGTAGAACCTCTCTTCCTACACAAACACCAGTGTGTGAGGGAGTGCCCTCCAGCACACACTGTCAGGAGTGGGGAGTGCCAGCACTGCCCCGCAGCCTGTCAGGACTGCAGCGCCTTTGGGCAGTGCACAGGTACTGAGACACAACACAGACATATTCTGTTGCTAGGGCTCATTCAGTATCACTACATGGCAGCCACAGTGATGCATCACATGGACAGCAGCAGCTCATGAGTCATCTGAGTCTATATATCAATGCTCACAGAACATGAGCATATTAGCTGATGACATTAGCATTTATCTTCACTCATGTGCCTAAGTACAGATTCACAGAGCTGCTACCATGGCATAGACTTATTTTCTAACTTGTCTACTAACTTGTCTAAATCCACTGTGTCTTAGATGATGGTGTCAGAAATCTTGTTTATTGTTGATACTGTGAACACACTATTTTACTGCAGTATTTGGAAGCAGTAAAGAGATTTGTCTAACTCGTCTATTTTCCAATTATGTCTTGCATCTTTTTGAAATCCATCCCAGACATGGAGCTTTTCTTCCCCTTACATTCCACTTTAAGACTTTAGAGTACTTAGTCTAGTTTCATTCAGTTGTACTAAGTTGTCCTTCCATTCAGTGATGAAAGCTGTTCTTTGTGCAGGCTGTGAGGAGTATCACTTTCTGCATGAGGGGCTCTGCCTGTTGGACTGTCCCAAGAGGTTCTATAAGGACAGCGAGAAAGGGGAGTGTTTGCACTGCCACCCTGACTGCGCTTTGTGCGACGGACCAAACAGCAATGACTGTGATGAGTGTATGGACCAAGAGTCCGCTCTGCACAATGGGGCATGTCTGACAGCCTGCCCCACCCATTCTTACAGGGATGCCGTAACAGGAGAATGTAAAGGTACAGTAAAAACATAAACCACAGAGCACAAGCTTATCCAACAGTTTCAGTCATTTGTGATGTTGAGTTTGCATTATTAATATTACTTTTTTTTTTTTTTTTATTATATATTCAGAACACCTGCCATTTTGGGTTTGACAAAATCAGATGCCCCATTTCTCCTGACACTCCTATTCACTCTGTCCTGTATCGCATCTTTCATGCGTTGTCTCAGTTATATTCTTTACTGTGCCTGAGTGTGTTTCCTGAGTTTAGCTCAGACTAAAATAGCAACGCTTTTCCGATGGTTAACAGGCAGCTGTCAAACCTTGAAAACAAAACAGCGATGCCAAAAACAGTTCCCTAGACACAGACACACACAAGCTCTGTTTTTTGTTAGTCAAAAACACAGAAGATGTGTTTCTCCCAGGAACATACTAGTAGTTACAGTGGCTGCAAGCAGTAAGACATTTAAAAGTGCATTGCTTTACTACAAAATGGACAGTAGGGAGTTGTAAATATTTATATTGTCATCAAAAATAAACACATGCTTCAGATAATATTTCAAAGACCACACTGTGAGAACCCAGTAGGTAGGAATTACACCTTTGGTTTCCTTTTTACTTTCCAGAATGTGATTCTTCTTGCCTCACCTGCATTGAGCCCCATGCTGATTCCTGCACCAGCTGCAGAGAAGGTTTAAGGCTGGAGGGTCAGAGTCTGGAGGGTCACGGCCATTGTGTACCATCAGCCAGCAAGTGTTTGTCTCATCAGTATGCAGACCAGGATGGAGAATGCCATCCATGTCACAAATACTGCCACAGATGTTCAGGTCCTGGAAAAACCCACTGCCTGACCTGCTACCAGAAACATCTCCTGCTCAGTGAGTCTAGTGTTGTCTTATATGCCTCACGAAGACTCTGAAGTCTGCATGTCCTGAAAAACTCTTCAGGTACCTGTAACTTATTTGTTTAGCTTCATGATCATGTGTGTTTGTTGGCACAGATGGGACCTGTGTAGATGAATGCCCAGCTGGCTACTTTAAGGACGAGTTGGGGCAGAAATGTGAAGCTTGCCACCCTTCCTGTCAGTCCTGCGTTGGAAAGTATAGCCATGAGTGTCTTGTCTGCAAAGCCCATCTGTTTCGAGAGGGCAAAGAGTGTGCGGAGACCTGCCAGCACAGGTAGTTTGACCCGCTCGCCATCGAGCTGTGCCTCTCATCCATCACATTAAGTGCGGTCACAGTGTTGCCATTAATAAAAGATCAGCCTAGTCACATAATGTCACTGTGGACACTAAACCGTTGCTTTTCTGTAGTTAGCTGGACATGGATGCAGTGTGGAGATAGTCTAATTTAGCCTGAGATTTAAATAGCCCTTCATGTGGCCTGTAAAATGCTAATTAGACTTAATTTCATTTGAGGTGCAGTGATGGAGTTAAATTAATGTGCTGTTAAATTGATGCACAGTTAAATAATCAGAAGAAAACACAAAGTAAAGGCAATTTATTCCTGTGACATGCCTCCCTTAAACTTTGAGACCTATGTGAGAGCAAAGCAGCATATAGCAAAAAAGAAAACAGCACTTGCTGTTGGTCAGTCACAACCTGCATCTCACTCTCCTCTAATAGTTTGAAGTGTTTTGTTATGACTGCATTCACCTCTATCATGGTGCGTGGTCTGTGTCATGTCTCAGGGGTTATGGGTATGCGTTTGTGTGTGGTTATAGAGAAAAATTTCTTTTGAGAATAAACAAAGCTCTAATCCCATCTCATTTAACTGAATCTAACCTGTCATAATTTTCTCGCCATCTATCCGGTAGTCACTATGGAAACACGGCCTCAAGGATGTGTGAGAAGTGTGACCCAAGTTGTGGTGAGTGCATCGGAGGTGGGGAGGACAGTTGCCTGAGCTGTGCTCTGGGTCTAACCTACTTGCAGAAAGAAGGCCGTTGCCTCCTCTCATGCCCTCAGGGATACTACCACGACACTGCGCACAGCACGTGCGAGCCTTGCCATGCCACCTGCAGAACATGCTCAGGTATGAGCATCCACTCATTTTTAATTTAACACAATACACACAGATGAGGGTGAAGACAATTAGACTGTTTTCACCACATACTGCAGATGTAAAAGTAGCACAGTAGAGAGCTTTGACTGTGCTGTGTACTTAAAAGTTTTCTTAAAAATATAATGTAAACAATTGAATTAGAGTTAAATTATAATGATAGATCTTGTCACTTAGTGCAGATGTATCATTCACTGATGTTTTTAGCTGTTTAACAATGAAGCGCTGCAGCGGAAAGGAAATGGATATTAGGCTTTGATTGTTAGTGGGATCCATTCATTGTTGGTTTTGATATTTTCAAAAGATTGATGGACAATAATACAAAACATAACCAGACTTCTAATGAAATTGTTCTGTATTCACAGGAAGAGATTCCCATTCGTGTGACTCATGCTATGCTGGATACCTGCTCTTGGATGGCCTGTGTGAGTCCATGTGCGACATAGGCCAATATGCTGTAATAAAGGTAACGACTAGGTTTCAATTTCACAAATATGAACTTTTCATTTAAAAATTCCTTCTCCTTTTCTCACCTCACAAAAATAATCAGTAGTAATGTTTTGGCCCCGGGTATCTTATAATGTAATTCAGATTGACTTATTACTGCATCAGAAGAAACAGCAGAGTCAAAGTTATTACTTTCATGATTTCAAAATAAATCTTCCGGCTCATGCTGTGAGGCAACCTACTGAAGCTGTCTGACAGGTAGATGCATACTAATTGATTAGGCTGAAAGGAAATGCATCTTTTGTATTCAGTCCTTGTAGGACTGTTTAGAAAAGTTTTCAGTGTGGAAGTGCTGTAGTGTGGATGTCTATACTTCTCATTGTCAACCCTTTCTTCTGTCCCTCATCAGGATTCAGGCCACACCTGTGAAGACTGTGACAGTTCTTGCCTGGAGTGTCGAGGGCCTGGTCCAGCCAACTGCACTATGTGCCCTGTTCAGGCCATCCTAGAAGCAGGAGGCCGCTGTCTGCTTTGTTGCCACCATGAGAAGGAAGAGGATGAATCCACAACACAGCAGCAGGACTGTTGTAACTGCACCAAGACTCGAGGTAGGCTGTACGTTTGGCAGGCCTCAGTGAAAGAAAATGTCTAATTTTAATTATTTCAACTTCGTTCCTGAGCAATCAGTTTTGTTTTGTTTTTTTTTTTCATTTTGGTATGACTGACAGGTCCAAATAATGAAATAAATACTAAAGTAATGTTTTTAGATTTTGGAAATCTCCAGCGCCACAGAAGACATTCAGTTGTTTTGACAGGCTGAGTTGTATTTCTGATGACTAAACTAAAACTAAAACCAGTATTTTGGCAGTAAATTCATCAATCATCACTGAGGGCTGCTTAAACATACTCACATTTAGGTGGTACTGACTATGATGATCTGTGTCTAATGATCCTGTCTTTGTAGGAGTGTGTGTCCTCAGCACCAACTTGGCATTCACAAATGAGGAGGAAGAGGAGGCCAGAGGAAACTTGACGGTCTTCATCATTGCCTGCGTCCTGCTGGTGCTGGGATTGGTGGTTGTCGTCTTCCTCATCAGACACTCCCGCTCCAAAAGCTCACCCCCAGACATCCCTTCCCGTGGCTACAAGAAGCTGGGCTCTGCCGGGGAATATGGAGGCAGCAGCAGACATGGTGGCTACAGCTCTGCTTCATCTGCATCTTACGGTGGCCGCACCACCTCCTCCTTCCAGGAGGCTCAGTTAGTTGACATCAGTGAACGTCGCTTAGGGAGCAAGGATGATGATGACGATGATGAAGATGAAGACATTGTTTACATGGGCCAGGATGGCACTGTGTACAGGAAGTTCCGGTATGGACAGTTGGAAGAGGACAAGGAGGATGAACTGGAGTACGACGATGAGAGCTACACATTCCGGTGAAGCAGGACTCTCTAGAACATTTCTCCTCCCTCCTTTGTTCTCTTGATCTTCTGCCCTGAGGGCCAAACCTTTTTATTTTTCACTGAATATGACTGGAGCCAAATGAGACATGAGAGGTCTGTGCAGATTCCTATTCATCCAGGTCATGGTAAATGTGAAGTGGTAAAAACAGCTGGACTTGCTAAAGTTCTTGAAGACATTTCATCTCTAATCTGATAATCTTCTTGAGTTCCGATTGACAGGTGGAGTCCCAGGTATTTAATTTCTTTGGAGTTATCACCTCATGGGCCATTCAAATCACGTGTAGGTTATTCCCCCACAGAGCCATCATGTGGGTCACGAGAGTCGAGGTGTGAATGGTTGTTAAACCAGACAAAACAAGGGCTTCAGAAACACATGGCACAGCAGAGCCAACTCCTCGGGACAAGACTCAGCATCCACCTGCACCTGAAGGACGAATGACGCTTCTCTGCAGACAGCAATGTGCACATTTGGGACAGAGAAGACAGGTGGTTTGAAAGACGAGCGAAAGAAGTCATTTATGTCAAGAGGGAACAGCCATCACTAAACAGAGTGGGTGGTCTACAAAACCACTCACCTACTTACAAAAAAAGTCCTGACGTCAATCCCCAGAACTGGGTTCCACAGTGAAAGGCCACAGAGCAGAGAGGATCTTGCAGGAAGCCCAACACCAGCAGCACAATGATAGTAAGACAAACCGATGTCACCACTGATGCGCTGAAGCAGAGGACGGACCAGGGACTTCAAAAACTGACATGACTTAATTCTGCCATATCACCAGAACAGGTACCAGTCATGGACTTCATCAGTCAGCCATTAGGTGCTCAGAAGTAGAACACTTCAGGATGAAAGTACCAGCCTTCCTCATCAGCACAAACGGATCGCCATCCAACGACAGAAAAGACCAGAAGATAAACATCTTGCTGGCTACCACTCAAAGATGACATTTCCTATGAATTGGGAAATCCTACCAGCAGCTGTAAGAAAAAGGCAATAGCCTGACCACTACACTTATGCCTCTACCCCTGCAAATATGGACTTTCCAAAACATACAAGGAAGGAGACCCACTCAGAATTCATCTGCCACTTGGCTACTTTTAGCACTTCAGAAATAAGACATAAGCTGATTACCTTTAAGAAAACTCAACATGATTATCTAGACTTTGTTTGCAGTATGACGACTTATGTTTAATTTATCCTGGGCATTTTACTAGTTTTGATAATTTATCGTGGCATCTCTTTTTGAATTGTTGTGTTGGATTAGTTAAATTGTAAGTTTAATCTATCATCTCTTGCTTTTCTCAACTTGTTTGCTGTTACTGAAGTTTAATTGGAAAAATGTATTATGCGTAAACTCTGTAAAAATTGGTGGGGAATCTCTTAATGGGAAAATAATTCATTTTTTCATCAAAACTGAATTGAAAATAAATCACAATTGGAAAATGATAGCTGAAAACAACGTTCAGATTTCAGTCCATTTAATTGAATTACTAGACAGTGATCCATACTTTCTGTCTACATCCTCAATATTCCACCATAATAGACTAAGAGGACCAACAGTCATCTATGAGGGGACATGCACTGATGCACAAACGCACAAACATGCGTGTGGACACACACACACAAAGAAGACATTGTGCTTTACACAGATCCCATCTCGATTTTTGTCTGAGGTTTCTTCCTGATGACCAGGAGAGGAAGAGATTATTTCCAAGTTATGTATTGGACAGAAACACACTGAAAACAGAGACACACACACACACACACAACTTTGCTAAAAAGGACATGTGCACATACTACACAAATAAATTACTTCTTGGTTTTCAATTTGACTCGAGTTAAAATATTTAGCTGTAGGTTTTATTAAAGTTTGGATTGCTGAAATGCAAAAGTTGGTCATTTCTTGCAGAAGGTTTTTTTTTTTTTTGCCTTGTCCTTTTACTGTGTATTGCTGGCAAGTCACCTCTTTATCTGACAGACGACAGACTGTGTAACCAGTAAGGGGTGATATTATTGCTTCACTGCTTCTCATGCACACAACTACAACACTACAGACTCTACAAATGGATTTGTGCAGTGCACTGTCCGGTGTGTAATTGCATCTCCTACCCTACTGTAAACGGTGATGCTACCTCTGGAAAGCATCACACTTGACTATATAGTTTTTGCATGACTGCAGGTGTAAAGTACAGTAAATGCTACAGCAGCCATAAAGAATGAGATCTGAGTGTTAATAGATACTATTCTAAATTATGTTTTTATATTAAACTCTAGTAGTTTCTTATTGACAAACATACACACACACACACACATACGCTTAACAAGCCTTTGCCTCTGGTTTCCAGTGATTTCTGAACATTGAGGTGATCCATCCATTTGTTTGGGTTTAAGAGCTGCTGGCACTGGCTACGTCTGGTCTGCTGGGAAGACAAAAGAACAAAACAGAGACATTAAAAATGGGTGTGTTTATGTATAGGTGACAGATCACTGACACACAGCCATTTTTCTTCCATGTGTGAACTTAAATGTTTTAGAGGACTTACTCTGCTCTGGCTGCTGCTGTTGGCTCTGGTCCCTGCAGAAAACTATTCACTCTTGAATGGAAGAAAAAAAAAAATGGAGGTTGTTAGAGCAGGATTTATTGTCATAACATACCAGTATATTGTGAATTTGCACACATACAGCTTATGATTCACTGCACAATTAGTCAGAAAGAGATTAGTGTGTGAATTCTACAGCTTCATTTCTACTTTTATTATCAGTGTAGTAGATCACTGCAGTAAGGACGGGCTCATTTATTTTACTGTAATGATAAATGAGATGAAAGTGATGCATTTAGCATTTTCAGAAACTTTTTTTTTTTTTTTATTCTGTCTTTCTGTAATTGCAACCATAGCTAAATCCAATTGGTCCTCATTCCAGTAGAAGAGTCCCAGTGATCTGAAAGTGAGCCATCTCATAAATGAGTGCTCCAGCCAAGAATAAAGCTGTGGCAGGGGCCACTCCATTCACAGACGGCAGTAATGGGAGGCAAGAGAGTTGATGCTTACTTTGAGTTCTCTGCTGCCTCCTTCAGTTCCTTGTCAAGCCTGGAGGTGAGAGTTCAAATGAGAGGAATAATGAAGTCATTTAAAAAGACAGTTCAGGCTTGGAGGAGGTGGCGGTGGCATCTGGGGGCATAGAAGGACTCACCTAATGATGCACTCTGGGATCTGGATGGAATCCATGGGGATGAGTTCCTGCAGCTCGTCCAAACTGTTCACATACTTTATCTTACTGCTGAACTTGGCGCTATGACAAAAGCATGTATAGCCACACATATATAAATACCAAATTGTACGGAAATCAATGAAACAGTTGAGATATTTCAGCATGGATCAAAGTCGACCGAGAGACAAACATAACAATCCCAGTAACCAGGTTAAAAAGTAAAAATCTTTACCTAATGAAGGGCTTGGTAATAGCTAGAATGGTCCTTATAAACCACGAGGGATGAAGAATAATGAAGGATTTCAAATTCTTCCTGAGCCTGAAAAAGACATCTTAGTTTAAGTGTGTTACAGTAAAATCAAAGTATTGTCACATTGAAACTGTAAGTGAAGGGGACAGACCTTCTGTCAATCATCTGATAGCATTTCTTCAGCCAACCAAGACCAGGCATTCTTCTGTGGGGTGTGGCTCCATTCAGGTACACGATCATGTAGTCCTCTGCCACCATCAGCTCCAGTGTGCTGATCACATAGCTAAAGACACACACACACACACACACACACACGAGTTCAGTGAGGTCTAGATCTACAGCCGTGTTAGTCCTCAATGTTGGCACAGCAGGAGCTTACTCCTAATGTCAGCTTGCTAAAATGCTCATTAACAATAACATGCTGATGTTTGCTGATTAGCACTAAATACAACTGAGGCTGAGTGGAATATTTTTAGGCATTTGGGTCATAAATAATGTAGTGGACAAATTAAAAAGTTTGACCCGATAATGGAGCTAGATTAAAATTTAGGGAATCACCAAAGGTATTACAATTTATCCTGTGGGGAGAAGTGAATGTATTAAAGTTGATGGCAATCCATCTAGGCTAACAGCTATTAAGACATTTTGCTTAAACTAAATATAATATCATGATGCAGCAAAAGGAAGAGTCAGAGATGAGCAAGGTCAGTAAGATTCATCCCTGGAGTTCATCTATATCTACAAGCAATTATTTTTAAATAGCACAGCAAATCAAACAGCTTCTCTGTTTTAATGCTTTCAACTCAGCTCCTGTAGTGCCAATATAGAATTACATTTCTGAACACTAATATACTAAACTAGTACTGATGAACTTAATGTTTTTAACATTACATGTGTCAACATGGTCACATTTACTGTAAAAGCAAGACATGCAGAACCATGTTTTATTTGAACACCAACAATATGAAGAAACTGGGCACAAGTCTTGCCCTGTATTTGAAAACAAGCTGCATTTGAAAAATTCTCTCCCCTGATGTCACCTCCGACAAACAGCTTCCTGGATGAACCGTTTTGCTTTGATGCAGAAGAGGAAAAAGATGAAATTCAATCTCAGCAGCTCAAATCAGACTTCTACTTTTCCAAAATCCAATTCTCTCTCAAACCAAAAGAAACTTATCTTTCTCATTTCTCTCCTCAATCCCACACTCCTTTTTCCCTTCTTCTCGATCAGCAGGCAACTTTGTCACCTCCTTTGAAAATAGATGCCAATATCCTCAGCTACCACAGCCTGCCTAGTTTCCTCAATAATGCATCTAACTTCAAACACTTTGTTCTCTGTCTGACCCTTCTCTCCTCCTCATCCAATGTCATTCCTTCAGCTTACAAACCAACACTGCTGATCCACTCTGTTTTGTGACTATTGTGATCATCTCCAACCGACATCAAGCTGCATACCATGCACCACCCAGCCACAGCTACTCCTCCTCGCAAGGACCTCAAGCCATCTGGCATCAGGAACTGCAGATACTATGGTTTACCTCCTTTCATTTCTATCCAAAACTCTTGGATATGCCAGCTTATTCAATATCTTTCACAGAACAGCCTGTGGGATCCCGACCACACTGCCCAAGCATGAAAGGCAACTGTGCCAGAACAAGAGTGAAGACATCAACACAGGGCGTCTCAGCAAACAAGCTGCATTATCACTTTATTTCTCTCCCTTAATTTAGAGAGTTTTCCTTGCACAGAGGGGCTGTGGCTAATTTACAAGAGAATAAGAAACCATCTTATGTTTTCCAAACATGTTTTTCAAAACGCTTATGTTAGTAAAGGCTTTTATATTTGCCTTGAATGAATTCAGCAGAGACAGCATTATGCATTTGAGTCTAGAGCAATGCTATCTACAGGTTACAGGGATGTTTTGTTTGTGTTGCAGGTATTTGGAATGTTTTTCCATTAAGACTTAATGGATTAATTAATTAAAAAAAAAAAACAAAAAAAAAAACCTAAAACTTATGATGCAACTAGAGGAAAATTCAAATGATCAGCATGTGTATTAGATGAATTACAGAGATTTATGAAGCCTGTGGTCACCTGACTTCTCTTTAGTACCAGTCACGTTTGTGTTATATTTAGTAAAATATCTCAATAATTGTGTTATGGATTCAAATGAGATTCACATGTCCCACAGGATGAATTATAATCACTTGCCTGATCCTTTTGTTGCAGTGCATCATCAGTAATACTCACAGAAAGAGGTTCTCCATTATTTCACGATAGTCCTCCCTGTCACTGTCTGGCAGGAAACAGGCAGCAAACACTATGATGGCATTCACTCCATTTCCATAGTAGCCTTGATATAAAAGAAATAAATAAATAAATAAATAAAAGAGCGTGACCTGGGTACTGTAAGAGTTTAGTCTTAATTAGCATAGCTTTCAGATTTTGATTGCTCTCTTCTTTTACCCTTTTTTGTTGTATTTGTCTGCCAGTCTGCGTATCTTTTGTCTGACTGTCTCCCTGTCCTGTTTCCCCTCACTACTTTTCAGATTAATGTAATTTTCTTTTATTCACCAACCCATTCATCAGCAGATTTGATGTCAGTCAGACAGAGAGTCTTTTATCTAAATGACAGAGCTCGTGATATTGACTGATCAGTGACAGACGTCTCAGTTTCCATGTGACGGCTGTGTTTCACTCAAACCCACGGCACAAAACACAGTAGGATGAAAGTGCACTGCCTGCTATGATTAAGGGTCCTATTTCAGGTCTTTACTTACTTGAGCCACTAGGGTGCAAGCCTTTGGCCCTAGGATTTTAGAGGGTCCAAAAGACAGGGAAGAGAGAAATTGGGACAGTTTGTGAAATCAATATGGTGCGACTCCATGTCTGGCCTCAATTTAAGACCCATGACCCCCAGCAGCCCTAATGCAACTAAAGATGGGTGACAAATTAAAGGAGAAACCAACAAAGTGCTTTAGTAAGGGGTGGGCTACCACAGGCCTCCAGGTTACTTCAATACTCTTGCTGGGATGAGAACTGTTCTTCCAAGAGATATTCTCTCATTTAGTGTTTGTAGAGCGTAAATGATTAGTCACTTGACTGACAGACATGGCAAATATTCTAATAATTAGGGTTTTCTGAGCAAAAATACCAAACATTTTCTGGTTTTAGCTTCTCCAGTGTGATGATTAGAAGTTTTTGTCTAATGGTTTAACAGCTCTGATGATGGTGTTGCACAATATGTTGGTCCAGAGGTGTTGAGATCATTTCCTTTATCTCTTTGTATGCTTGCAGCAATCTGAGTCATAGCAGCCACCCTCCGCTAAATGCACTGATGTTGCATGTTACTGTCCACTTCACCAGTTTTCAACCTTGTTCCTATTCTAAACTACAGACTTGTGAAAAATGGCCATTGAAATTTCCACTGTGTTTTGTTTGTGGAGAGTCACCACTCTGATAGCCACACTGGGTGATGTAAAATGACATCATTCTGCAGTCTCTTTAGCTGAGAGTAGGCAGGAGCCAGCTCATAAACATTCTGAAATTTATAATATGCTCTTACTTCAGGATTTAGCTATTTGTGTCTACTGAAAACTAGAATTTCTCATGTCTTTCTTAAAACAACACTCCCAGGTCCATACAATATCTACAGTGATTTGAGTAACTGTACTTATCCCTCTGGTCCAACTGTGAGTAAACAATTTCAAGGGACAAAATCAATACTCCTTGTTCTAAACAAAAATACAGTCTAAAGTTCAGCTGAAGCAACTGTTGGTTAGCTCAACCAAAAGGGCAGATATGGTCTGAAGTCAGAGGATCCTTCAATTAAAATAAATTATGTAATAAAATAAATAAAAAATAATTAAGAGACATGACTGTGAATTAGCTCTTTCATAGTCACCTCCATGGGAGATGACTCTCATGTAGGGCTCGATGATCTTCATGTTAATGCGATGCTCCTGCTCCCCAATGATGACCGTCCTCCACAGTTTGCCATCGCGGCGCTCCTCCTCAGCGCTGTATGTCGGGATTGGATCGTAAGGCTCACTGCTCTTGGCTGCACTGGGATCTGAGAAGGGAAAATACCAAAAACTCTCTGAAAGACTTTTATTTCAGCAGATGTTTTGACTTACAGAAGGAAAAGCAAAGGCGTTACTAATAACATTAAGAATGATTGTTATTTTCAATGTTTTAGCATTGGCAGCATATGGCAGTAAGCCAGCATGCACAACACTCAGGCCCTGAAACCAAAGCAGCTAAACAGAATTCTTAGTATTGACATTATCTACATTTTTATTATTAGTTTTTATTTTATTACTTTACATTCTGTCAAATGTCAAAATGTTTCTAATGGAAAAAGAGAAAACATTTATTTGAACCCCTGTGGTTTGAAGGATTATGACAGCTACAATATCACAAAAATAAAAAAAAAACTTTAATGCAATTATTTTAAGTTCTTTAAATCAACATTTTTGCACATCTTGCTTCCTACAGGATGACAATGATTCAGAATTAGAGCAGTAGGTGTGTGTGTGTGCGCGTGTGTGTGTGCATGCGCGCACATGTGTGGGAAGGGTTTTCTGAATGACCGACCTTCCCAGTCCATTTCATGGTCGGTGTAGTCAAGGTAATCCCCCTCATCTGGAGTGTCAAGGTCGTCAACATTAATGTCGAGATCGTCTGGTGTCTCTCCCAAGTCATCTTCGCTCTGGTCCAGTGATAGACTGATACGAGGGGCGGACAGCTTTTTTCTTTGGGTGGCACCTCCTTGTAGGGGTAGAGTTGTAGGAGGGACTGGAAGAAACGATGTACAAACATGTAATTACCTGGGCCATGCTGGACTTTGAGATATGAAAAAAAAAAATCTTTACATTGCATTTAAGTAACTGTTGGTTTGCTGTAAATTTGAGCAGTAGTTCTTTCTAACCTGGTCTGCCTTCGCTCTCTGAGTTCATTTTATTCTCTGACACCAGGTCCATCCCCAGGAGGACCTACAAGAGGATAATTATAGTTATAAAATAGACTCTTACAATAAAACAAACCTAGAAAGAACCCAAGGCCTGTGTGTAATCCATGATTCACAAACATTACTACATGATTTCCAAAGAATGCTGATTTGATTTTCTTGTGTAGATCTGTTAGATGGAGATTGCGCAAGTTTACTGTAGTATATCCATATCCAAGGTAGTCATCAAATTAAAACCTGTTAAATGTAACAAAGTACATTTACAGTACTTCAAGAGTTCTACTCCACTACTCCCATTTGATCTTTTACATGCAAATAGTATTAACCTGTCCAGCTGCTTGGCATACAGTACTGAGGATCTGGATGTCTTTTTGAACCAACAAGAGTTGCTTTCTCAAGAGGTGTTAACCAGCTCTTCATGTCATGCTACAAGACAGTTCAGGGGGTGGGGGAACAGAAAGGACAGGGATAGAGAAACAGAGTACATAGAGGGGAGTGCAGGAGGACAGGAAGAAAGCCCCCCCACCAGAGAGGGCTGCAGGGAGCAAGACCGATGGGCCATGGCCCCAGTAAGAGCCAACTATCGCAAATGCTGGCGGCAGCAGACATTGCTGTGACCCCTGACCCCCATTTGTACACACATTCGCTGCACATAGTATAATATGACATACTATGTATAACATATTTTGAAACCCTAGTTGCATTACACAGAGCCACACATTCCCAGGAATACCAGATTACCGGAAAAAGTCAAAGCAGCCAGTCAGGTAGCTCAGCTCATTGATTTATATGGTTGATAAAGGAAAAGGAAACTGCAGATCAGAAAATACCAAACTAGGTTAGAGGTCATATAGAAACAGTGTCACCATAACACCAGCATTTGTTTAGACATTTCCAATTATCAGAAACAGGGACTAAAGACAAATGCAGTTAAGATGAAAAGGTGAAATAAGGTGGAGGAATATCAGAAAGAATTTGAGGTTAAAGGTCATCTTCCCCTATGAATAAACCTCTCATTCAAACTGGAGGAGGGGGAGGATGCTGAGGGAACAGAGCTTGTTACATCATGACAAGCTCATTCCTCTCCTCGCTGCGTTTTTCTAATGCCGATTCAAATTGAATGACTGCATGCTCGCCTGAACACAGATTGGGGAGAGATGCAAATTCACAGTGAGTCACATGAGCTCATTCGCATGAAAAAGACAACCTCATTCTTCCTCGGTAGACTCAGCCCGGAACAAGTAAAACATGACTGCATTAGCAGCTGCACCAGGAAAATGCTGAATGGTTGATTACTGTACAGTAGAGAGGACTTTCATGCTGATGATTTGCAGAAATGTGCAGTGTGTGCAAACACACCTACACTTGCAAGAATAATAAGCACAATGACACACACTCCCACGATACAGAATAATTAAATCAGCATCAGCTGTTATGAGCAGCCTCCATGGAGAAAGATGCTGCTTCAGATCTACTTCCACAGCAGAGCACAGGACCACAGTGCTGATGACAGCAGCCCCTCCCTCCCTCTCTTCCTGTCTGCTGGCTGTGAGAAAAAAAAAACAAACATATCCCTCTCTCTTCTTTTAATCTTCACAGAATAAAAGCCATCTACTCACCACTGCCTGGGATCAGCAATCTCTGTCCTCCTGCGTCTCAGAGCATGGATGTACTTCCAAGTTCCCTGCCTATTTCCTGCTCCCAGTCTCTCGGTGGAGATGCTCAGCTTACAAACAGCTCACAGCTGCCACCATTTTGTGGTCACATGACCTGGGCCATTACCAAATAAGGGCGATCACCTGCTACAACAGCTCTGAGCACAGCAGCTTCCTCAGGCAGTGCAGCTGAATAGGGATAGGATAGGAAGGTGGTGTTTGTTTTCCTCAGCTGGATGGGATAAAGTCCTGTTATTACTACCTGTGAGGAGTGTGGCAGTAGATTTGTGAGCCTGATTGTGCAGTTAAAAAATTATTAGCCCTCAGGATAAGAAAAGAGAAATAATCCAAAAAAAAAAAAAAAAAAAACCACTGGCAACTCCAGCGAACACAGTGAAAACAGTAACGGATCCAAAGTAAATATCTGCTGCTTACCCTTCGACTGTCATAAAGCAGCTTCAAATGTGTCCTTTAGATTCTGCACTAGCACTGAACTTTTCAACGTTTAAACAAACAAGACTATAATCACAAAACTGATCAAATCTGTACTCTAGACACTTTTTGCTTCCATGTGGAAACAGACATTGTTCTCTCCACAGGTCGACCCTCACTGAATGCCTCTTTTCACTTACCACTGTTCAGTCCCACCAGCTAGACAGGAAGGCAGACACCAGCCTGTCAAAGCTGTGCACACTGTTAACCATTGTTTAGTACAAAGGTTATGCCATTATAAGCCAATCAGCGTGGCCACTCCTGGAGCTTGATCGCAATGTAGAGACGTCCAGAAACATCTGGGTTAATCAGTGCCATACAGCATCTGTCATATATTATGAGATGGATCATAAATTTCTCTCATATATATAAAAAATGACCTTCCCCAGGTAAAACAAACGCAAAGCCACAAGTAAGATAAGACAGTGCAGAACAGTTGAAATGCATTACACGTGGTTTTAATATCTATATTTACTGAAAAATAATTGGCTACTACATAGTTGCTGCTGCAATTTATAAAACCATTAAAACTGTCTTTTCACTTCCTCGCCCCAGATCAGGGCAGGTTGCATTCTAGCTATGTAAGACAGTCAAACCAGTTTCATACCATTTACTTATTCTACTAGTATAAAAGGAAGCACTGTGTAACATTCATTTAACTGATAGTCAGTTTCTCCATTGTAGCAGTAGAAAACTAACATTTATAAATTGTGTGGTTGCAAATAAAAACACCACAGACTATGACTACATATGCATCACCTCACACTGCTGACTGAGCAGAACATCATAGATAAAATGTCCATTAAAGTGTGTGACCAGTGTTTGGGTGATGAACGTGAAACCATCACTTTGTCCTACAGCCTCCTCTATTCAAGGTTGAACTTTTCAAGGTTTTCTCTGAACAGGGTATCCTTGACAGCTTTGAAGACAATCCGGATGTTCTCTGTGTCTGTGGCGCAGGTAAAGTGTGTGTAAAGGGGTTTGTCATGGCCACTGTGCTCATCCACGTACATTTTCAGGATAAACTTTTTTGCAGATTCAGCATCCCGCTGAGGCCCTGTGGGGGGGAAGTGGTCAAGATCAACACTTTTATTACAAATGAATGGTGCTGATTATATTTTTAAATTGTTTAAGATACAAAACGTATAACAATTGTGAATTAAATTGCCCATCTAAGTTTCTCAGAACCCCTGGTGATTGTCTTGCAAATGATTTATTAAAAAAAAACAAAAAAAAAAACTTGTCAACAAATTAAACGGCAAACTATCAACATAGTTAAGTAGTACACAGTGACTGAGTTTTGGACATACTGTGGTTGTTTTAACACATGCTTTACCTTTATAGGCCGGGAAGTAAGTGGCTAAATGAGACTGCGTGATTTTCTCCTCCAGCAGGTCCGTTTTGTTCAGGAAGAGGATTGTGGAGGACTCCTGGAACCACGAGTATGAGAGGATGGTGTGGAACAAGGCGAGGCTTTCCTGCAGTCGATTCTGAGGAGAACAATCATCTTAGACAACAGGAAAAAGTCGGCCATCAACATCAAAACAGCATTTGTTTTTAAAGTCGGGGAGAAAGAATTATTGATTTCTTCTTTCAGCTGCTCCCTTCAGGGGTAGCCTCCATTCAACCCTGTCCTCTGTATCCTCCTCACCCACACCAACTATCCTCATGTCCTCAACATGAACAGAACAGAACCTCAACATCTTCAGCTCTGCTACCTCCAGCTCTGCCTCCTGTCTTTTTCTCAGTGCCACCGTCTCTAAATCAGACATCATTGCTGGTCTCACCACTGTCTTGTCCACCTTTCCTTTCATTCTTGCTGACACTCTTTTGTCACACATCACACCTGACACTTTCCTCCACCTGTTCCAACCTGCTTGCACACGTCTCTTCACTTCTTTTCCACACTCTCCTTGACTCTGGACTGTTGACCCTTGGTACTTAAAATCCTCCACCTTCTTCACCTCTACTCCCTGTAACCTCACCGTTCTACTTGAGTCCCTCTCATTTACACACATGTACTCTGTTTCACTGCGGCTAACCTTCATTCCTCTCCTTTCCAGAGCAAACCTCCACCTCTCTAGATTGTCATCTGCAAACATCATGGTCCACAGAGATTCCTGTCTAACCTCATCTGTCAGCCTGTCCATCACCACAGCAAACAAGAAGGGGCTAAAAGCCGATCCTTGGTGCAGTCCCACCTCCACCTTGAACTCCTCTGTCACCCCTACAGCACACCTCACCACTGTCTTACAGCTCTCATACATGTCCTGCACCACTCAAACATATTTCTCTGTCACTCCAGACTTCCTCATACAAAACCACAGCTCCTCTCTTGGCACCCTGTCATACACTTTTTCCAAATCTACAAAGACACAATGCAGCTCCTTCTGGCCTTCTCTGTACTTCTCCATCAGCATTCTCAAAGCAAATATTGTATCTGTGGTTCTCTTTCTTGGCATGAAACCATACTGCTGCTCACAAATGCTCACTTCTGACCTCAGCCTAGCCTCCACTGCTCTTTCCCATAACTTCATTGTGTGACTCATCAGCTTTATTCCTCTGTAGTTTCCACAACTCTGCATGTCTCCCTTGTTCTTAAAGATGGGCACCAGTACACTTCTCCTCCATTCCTCAGGCATCCTCTCACTCTCCAAGATCTTGATAAGTAGCCCAGTCAAAAACTCTACTGCCTCCTCTCCTAAACACTTCCATACCTCCACAGGTATGTCATCAGGACCAACTGCCTTTTCACTCTTCATCCTCTTCAACGTCTTCCTCACTTCATCCTTACTGATCTTTGCTACTTCCTGCTCCACAACAGTCACCTCTTCTACTCTGTGCTCTCTAACATTTTCCTCATTGATCAACTCTTCAAAGTATTCCTTCCATCTTTCCATCACACTTCTGGCACCTGTCAACACATTTCCATCCCTGTCCCTAATCACCCTAACCTGCTGCACATCCTTCCCGTCTCTGTCTCGCCAACCTGTACAAATCCACCTCTCCCTCCTTAGTGTCCAACCTATCATAGATTTGGATGGATGGATGGATGGATGGGTAGATGGGTAGATAGATAGGGCAGACTTCAAAGGACATGTTGGTGATATATATATATATACCAAACTTAGCCATCACTTCCTTGTCACCTCTATTTCCCTCACCTCACCTCCCTTTCCCTCATATATATATATATATATATATATATATAGAAAATGCCACAAGAACACAAGTACAAAATCCAAATGTTGTTATCCAAAATCCAAATTTTGAAGTACAACAGACAAAGGGTTATGAGCTTACATCGTTCTTATTCTCATAAAGGACCTGATCGTACTCGCTGAGGGAAGCCAAGAATATGATGGAGGTGATGTTCTCAAAACAGTGGATCCACTTCTTCCGCTCTGAACGCTGCCCACCAACATCCACCATCCTACAGACACAGGAACGATGATCATTATGGATGTTACTACAAGAATAGTTTGATCAGTTATTTGCGGTCCTTCCAAGAGATATGACTACTACCATTCTCTTTTACTGCTTCATTGTGTTGCAGTAAACTTGGCCTGACATATCTATGGTGAAAATTCCAAGAACCCTGATAAGATCACAATCACTACCATCAGTAGTAGCTATCAGTAATGGTCTTGTCAGAAGGAAATCGGATAACAACATGCATTTTCAAGTTTTTTTCAACTTTGCCCTCTGCACTTATCTCGATGTTTCTGGTCTTTTTGCCAAACTAAGCTAAAATGCTAACATAGCATCACATAAACCAGCACAGTATCAACCTTCTCATCTCAGTCTTGGCAAGGACATAAACAAGCATATTGAACTACTGCTTTGACAGATTCACTCTGAATTTATCATAGTGCCAAATTCACCAAAGCCTGCATTTCCCCAGTTTGTTTAATATCAGGGACCCAAAAGGAAACTTGGGGATTTGAGGTCATTGCTGGTGCTAAAACTAAGTAAGTTTTTATTTATGTGTTGTTTTACTGAGAAAATGCTTTTAATTTTCCTGATATTGTTTTTAATGGGTCAGATAAAGAACTACCTGAATATAACTTTTGAAAGGTTAAAGGGGTACTCTATGATGCCCGTGGTGGGGATCCTGACCCTCAAGATGTCCTGCAGGGTGGGGATGTAAAGCGGGGCTGTGATTCTGTCCAGGTCACTCAGATAACTGAAAATATATCAAAAACACATCCAGTTTAATATCCTGACAACATTCACTGGATAGAAAGTAATATACAGAAATCTGCACAATTATTAGAAATACATCATCTCAAATATGTGTGAATGAATGTTCTCTGGAACAGCTGAGGTTTATGTATATTATTGATATCAAACATATAAGTCTTACTATTTGGCAGAGTCAGACAACTGGAATTCCCTCCTGCGACTGAAGCACTGTTGAACACCGTGGTCATTCCACACTTTCCTAATGGCGTCCACCTGCCAGGCCTCCAAAATAAACACCTGGTCTGCTTCCACTTGGCTCAGTTTCTCTGCGTGGCTCTGACACACACAAAGCATTCATAGGGGATTTGTTTTTTTTTTCCTCAACACAAACTTTGAATCTTTGGCTGACCTACAATTAGACCTTCATGAGGGCAACAAAACTCCATCCAGAACTAAACTTATTTTAAGGCCCCCAATAAAAACTCAACATGCTGGCAGTTCTATGGTCAGACCACTACTTTGGACCAGACTGAAATATCAATAATTTATTTATTATTAGGTAACCTTTTTTTTTTTTGGAGGGGGGGCATGCTCTACATCAGCTTGTATCATTGTCATTGTACGCATGTAGATATACTAACATCAGCATTAAGCTCAAACCTTACAGAGCCTCTAATATCACTGTAGTCTAAAGAGTGTCTTAACCTCTCAGCGACACACTGAGCTTCATCACATGCCACAGAACGCAAATATTGTCTTTTTTAAAAAAAAAAAAAAAAAAAAGCAGTTTCTCACAATGTTCTTGTCATCGACGTAATAGATCTGTAGAGTCTGCATGGCCTCAATCAGCGCCTGGATAGCTGTGAGGATGTTCCGAAACACCAGCCGAGTGAAACCCTTCCTGTCAGCTTCTGTGTATCCACTGCCATGAATGATCCTCATCTGTTTGATGAAAGTGCTCTTCCCACTTTCACCAGTCCCTAAGCAAATGAGATGAATGAGAACAAAGGATGAAAAATCAAATCAAATCAATGCAAGGCCAGAAATAAGACATCTGTGATATGTCTTATCTGCTCCAAGGCAGGACATCGGCAATAAAATAAAGATGTTGCATTACTGAGAGAACAAATTCGGTTTACAGCTATTTTTAAAAAGAATTTATTTTGTATTTCAACATAATTTGTTCTGTAAGGCCCAAATGTGTTTGATCCAAGCAAGTCGATTTGTATTAACAGCCCTGTGTCCTTGAGTCAAATAGTGAACTGCTTCCTGCTTTTTGTTGTAAATTACTCTCGCTGAGAGTGTCGGCCAAGCACCTAAAATGCATAAAAATGTTAACCATTAGACTGACCTTTACAGGACGATATCGTTCTCCAAGCAGACAAACAAGTTGAAGTTTAAAGTAGTGCTGACCTTTAAACAAAGTCTTTCTAACGTATTGTTGTGCTGGTTCTAACATTACAATAAGGCTTTTATGAGTGGCTTCTTTATACTTGTGAAATTTATTATCAGCTGTAACGTATATCATATTTACTCATGTGTGTCAGGTTTCCCTGCACTGTATGACTTTCATCCAGCTGTTTTTTCATTCAGTCAGCACTTTACACTCATTGTTCATATGCTGACAATCCTCACAGAAGCAAAGAAGCAACAACAAAATGGCAGAAAAGCCTGCGTGCATTGAATTGACCTAACCTGGCTTTGACAGTGAAGCAGTATTACTACAGGGACTTTAATATTTGGAGTTAAAACCAAATAGCAGCAGATAAAGCCTCATAAACTTTCAGAAGACTAGCAACCAGTGCAATGGAAGCTAATGGAGATCCAAATAAATAAATAAATAAATAAGAACACACTCAGGTATGCGTGTGTGTCTTCTATGAAAACATGCAGCAGTCCAGCCTGATATGAATGAGACATGTACAATGAAAGTGCTGACTTGGCTTCGTCAACTATTTGAAGAATGCAAAGGGTAACCTGTAACTACTTTCGAATGAACAGTGTAGCCAAAAACACATACCAGTCTTGCAATGTGTTAATTCAGTCGCTTTTGTTATTTGCTGGTGTGTCAGCTCACACCTATTGGACTGATACTCAGCTCTCAATATAGGTGACACAGGCTCCATCACAAACAGCAGCCATTTTATCTCTGCATCTTAATAAAAGACAGAGGCTACTGGAGGAAATCCTCATCTCAAAAGTTCTCCCCTCACTGTTGTTTTTCTGAGTTAACACAACTAGACAATGACACTGATTCACAACACGCCAAACTACAATCACCTGGGCCCTAAACCACTAACTAGAGTCTATATCAACCTGTTAGGAGTCCAGTTATTTTGTAGGTGAGATCTAGAATAAATGGAATATATGTAATGTCTATTTGTGGCTGAGAGTTTTGACTGTCTCAGTAGGTGAACATGCGCTAACTGGTTAATTATTGTCAAACGTGTGTTTCTTCTCGGAGCTCTGTTGACACTCACCTAGAAGCAGCAACTTCAACTCGCGGTGAAAGTCTCGTTTATCTCGGCGAAGTTGTCTTTCTATTTCCCTGTGCACCCTGAGTCTCTCGTCCTGCTCCGCAGACCGGCAGCACTCCCCCATTGTGCTCCGCGTTTACGAGCTGCTTCTAGTGCAACTGCGCTGCAGCTGTCGCGGACTGGGCAGATCAGTGGGGTAATGGTTTTTGTCTGAGCTGCCAGGGAAACTTCTGTCCCGGAACAGGTGGGTTGGCGACTTTCAGCGGTGATTCTTCCTCATAGTGGATCCAGCTCAGGTGCATTTCACATTCCTGCTGAGCAACAGAGGCGGGTTCACAGAAGGTTTCACTCATGTGTATCTGCTTACACATCTGACTCCCAGGGGCCGCTGAATATGAAACTCCTTCCCCACAATGAAGTGGAGGACAGGAAGGAAAAGAATGGAGAACAGCCACCTGCAACAAATTAACATCTGTTTACATGTAGCATCAAATACTCAAAGACACTGTTAGAAATCCTATAATACCTAAAGGCATCAGATCCTAATGGGTGGAAAAGATTAAGTTTAAAAATGATTCACCTCCACATCGACCAAACCAGTGTTGAATTACATAAAGAGGTATTCCAGTGATTTATTATTATACTGTACTTGTACTCACAAGAGACAACCATTACAGGCCACAGTATCCCAACCTTTAGTCCCTATTGTGAGGAAAGAACAAAAAAAAAAAAAAAATACTGGAGTCTATCATCTAACTCTTTAACTGCACCCACCCATTAGTTTAGAAATCCACCCCTGATCTGAGCACTTGCACAACGTTGCTGCCACAGTCATTCAATTAATCAATTAGCTGATTGATGTAAAATGAATCAGGAGCAATTGGAGATGTGTTTGAAGAGCAACCATCAGGCTGAAAGCAGCATTTCACAAGATTTAAGTGTGTTTGACTGTGCTCTGTCGCAGCACAGCCTGTCACTGGGTCCTGGAGTGCATCTGTACATCACTGCAGCAGGACGAGGAAAAACAACTGGCGCTATGTTAGTGACTGAAAACCTACAGTGTGCGTTTCCAAAGAAAACACAAACAAGCAGTAAAAAACAATCCCTCATTTTTGGCCGAGATCTGTTAGAGCTGAAGCAGGAAGTAAAATTAACATTAATAAAACAATTGTTGGATGCAGCCTCAGTACTTCATGTTTGCTGGGAATGTAGAAAGATTGATTGATTAAATAGGGAAAGAACAGACAATGAACCCTCTGTCCACAAGAGTCCTTAGGCTTTCCTTCATTCTTGCACAGCACTAATGCCATGTCCTGCTACCGCATTACTTTCACTGTGTGTCCTCACACTACATAAACCTTGTGTACAACACTAAAAATATGGACTCTAACAGACATGCTGCTGCAGGCTCCAGCCAGATGGATGTTTCACAGAGGAGGATTTCAGGACTAACACTGCTCCAGATGAGCTGATAGAGCAGCCAAGAAGACAAACACAAGAATGGCTAACCAACCGTGTGCCCGAGCGGATTTGTAAACAGACAAAGAAGGAAAACGTGAGCAGCAAATGAACCTCAAAATATCTTATTTATCCATTCAGATTAAAAATCCTAACACTACACAACAGTATTGTAATGAGAGTATACTATGACCATAAATTAGCCTAACAAAAACAAAGGTTGTGTAAACATATGATTTGTGGATATGCGCTCATTAGCTTGTTATTCATGCATTTGATACTGTACCTTTGAACAACATATGAAGATCAAGAATGCACTAAGTCAATACCTTAGAAGTTATTTGACATTACAGTTCTCTCTCCAGCAGTTCTTTCATAAACTTTCAACACTGACCTTGATGCAAACAAGTAAAAGAAGCTAGAAAGTGATTGTACCATGCAATATTTACAACAGGAATTCAGATAAATATTGGACCTAAAGCCATTTTAGTTTTTAGATCAAATTATCCCTGAATTGAATGAACACTCAACTCTGCAGCTCTGACAAACAATTAAAAAGAAAAAAGTATGTAAATGTCCCTTTTAAATGTATGGAAAACTATATAAAAATATAATGCTAAGGCTGTGCTCAGAAAAAGTGGTTTAACACTGCACAATGCCATGACAGGCAAATGTAAAGGGTACAAAATCAAGTGAACTAAGGTTGTAGAAATACCCAACTAAGGAAAACACACATGTACAAATGAACAAAAACAACAGAAGTACCAGTGTGCAAATCACTATCCATAATAAAGTAAATATGTAATTAGTGTTAACTGACTCGTTAGGTCAACACACAAACTATGCATCTAGAGTATTTCAAACTGTTTTTAACTTAAAAAAACAAAAAACTACAACCAGCTTGGGTTAGTGACGTGAAGTGCTGCATTGCAGTTAGTCTGCATTCACTTCCACAGATTCCCTGAAGGAGAGACCTAGTACATTACTAGTCCTCAGAGGCTTTCGAGGCCACTAAAATACTTTTTTCCATTTCAATCCATCCATGTGCATTTATACTGTTACTGCTGAAAATCATTCGCAAAGAGCTCCATAAATTTCAGAGTGGATACTGTAATAGGCTCCTCACTAAGGCAGCACTTTAATTGTCAGGACACAGTTCATGATGGCTGGAGACATCCGTTTTTAAAGAGCCTAACAGGAAATTTTAGAACACACCAGTAGTACAGTCATTTGGAGACAGGTTCTGTAGCTTCTCCATTTCCTGTTTTGGATCATAGTTCTCAGTAGCAGTGTGAGGCAAACTGAATCACTGCAGAGCTCTCCTGACTGCCAGATGCACAAAGTCAATTGAATTACAGTGGCATCAGCACAGTTTTAAACCAAGTTGTAGACCTCCAGGTTTTCTTGTAAGATGTGGTCCTTCACTGCACGAAAGACAAATCGAATGTTGTCTGTGTCTGTGGCACAGGTGAAGTGGGAGTAGATGATTTTTTTCTTGTTTGGATTGAGATTGACAAACATCTTTAAGATGAATTGTTTTCCTGCTTTGACATCCCGCTGGGGGCCTGGTACGAAGAGACAGAGGGCACAAACAGCACAGGAAAGTCAGTGTAGTATTTTCAGTAGTTACATAAAAGCTCCAGAATATAAGACAGCCTAGCACTGTAATATAAAACAGTATCAGAATATGTGAGTGAGACTGTGAGGTTTAAAAGATGACATAACGCAATCTTCCTCTAATAAAGGAAAGGTTGAATTCATAAACAATAAACACATTCTTGATCAATCCAGTATATGCTGCTACAGTCTTAAGGCCAGTTCGTGATTGTCACAGCAGGTTTTATTGCTTATGAATTCAAATTTTCATCTCTAAGAGGAAAAAACAAATACATAGGGCCACTCTTAAAACTCAGGAAATCAAAATACCAACAACTTCAATGACATATTCAAAACATACATGCCATCATGCTCAGTCTCATTTGTATAGTTTTCACCAAGAAGAAACTGTTTCCTCTCACCATCATACTCAGGGAAGTAGTCGACCAAATGTGAATACATGATTTTCTCCTCCAGCAAATCGATCTTATTGAGGAACAAGATGATTGAGGAGGATCTGAACCACTTGTAGGTTATGATTGTCTGGAACAAGGCCATGCTTTCTTCCATCCGATTCTATGAGAAACATATGACACACACATCTCAGCATGAGCAAAATTATGAGATTCACACATGGCGTTAGACAGCAGTACTTCTGCAGTGACTGTCTGTGCAAACAAATTCAACTGGTTTGTAATCTCATCAAGTGAACAGGCCTTGCTGAGAGGGACACTTTGCTGAACAGAGCGACTAAAGAGCTCCCCCTGCAGATGATCTATGCACCCACAGAGGTAGGTCACGATGAGGTTTATCAGTCACCACAAAAAGAGAGAGACAGAAACAGAGAGAGAGAGAGAGAGAGAGAGAGACTAAAGGGAGAGAGAACCCAGACTAGTGTTGGATAGAAGAATCTAGGTCACCATCTACAGGTTTGGCTTTAAACAAAAGAAACAATATTCCTTTGTGTTCATCCCAGTGATCTTCATCCCACAGTGAGCACATTTCTTTCCTATATTCAGACTCACAAATATATAAACAGACTATTATGTAGGCAGCAGCCCACATTTTACCTCATTGGAGGACTCGGCGAGGACCTGATCATACTCGCTGAGCGCCACCAGGAACATGATGGAAGTGACATTCTCGAAACAGTGAATCCACTTCCTCCTCTCTGAACGCTGGCCACCCACATCCACCATCCTGCAATCACAGGCCTTCATGAAAAAAAATCATCACTTTATATATCAGTCAGTAATATTCTTTGAAATCTGTAAGGCTACTACACTGCTACACTGTAGGTTAATGAAGTAAATGATTAAATTCAATTATTCATGATGACTAAACAGGTAAAGGGAATATTTGTTTTGCTCAGAGCAGCATTTAAAGACCAAGCACAGACAACCTTGAGGCTGTAACACAATTTTACAATAATGAAAACAATATCTGCAATATAAAAATCTATATCTGCTAAAGCATTGAGAGGTTTCAGTGCTTTTAAAACATTCCCATGACAACCAGAAAACAGCATTTGCCTTTAAGGCATCAAGGTTAAATTGTGGGAGTAGAAACTTTCACTTCCCCAAATTATCTGCTGCTGTTACAGAGAGAGATGTTTAACTTTCAGAACCAGCCTGACTTGGCAGTATAAATGGGCAGAGTAAGACCCTGAACCTTTGTGTGAGAAATTGCAAACAAATTGTGTAACAAGGTCCAAAAGACAAGACATATTTGTCTACAAACCTCCAGTCTTCTACAATAATCTTGTTAAGTCTTGTCTCAAGAAGAAAGAGTCTAAAATCAGGCTAAAATTTGCAAACTGGATTGATCCAAAGCACAAAACACAAAGGTTAGCTGAGGCTAATGGGAATGTCACTACTTGACCTCAGGGTGGTGCTAAACAAAAAGTGACAAAACGTGTTATATTTCAGTCTGAGAGGGACATTAATGTGTGCATCAGCACAATCCATCCTGTCATTCTTGAGCTACTTTATAAAAACACATGAAAGGGGGCACGAGAGAAAAAGTAATCATCTGCAAACTGAGTGTTTGTACAGGATTTTACAGCACTCAATTCAACAGTGGTTATGACATTTCAGTCTGAACCTTAAGTGGTGGATAGATATTGCAATCTATAGTGCTGCTAATGTAGCTAAGAATAAGTGTGTATGTTACTGTACATTACGCCCTTCTTTCAGGTTGGATGAGGTTAGGTGATGGCAGTTATGTAGGCTAATGGGCAAAAATGCCAGTTTGTCCATGTCAAATTAAACATTGTGAATGTTGTAAGTGAAGGGAGCTGAATACTTTCTGAAACTACTGTATACCAATATCCAACTTCATATAGCGTACCATGATGCCTTTGCAATTCCCAAGTACTTTATACAGATTTTGGCCTCAGCTGCAATAAAACCAGTAGAATATAAAATCTAACAACAACATAAAACACTCACCTGAATACCACATTCTCCAGGTCAAAGGGGTACTCTAAAATACCTGTTGTGGGTACCCGGACCCTGAGGACATCCTGCTGGGTTGGCAGATAAGCACTTTCGGCAATTCGGTCCAAGTCATTCAGATAGCTATAAACAGATAAAGACCACTTAAAGTTAAGTTAAAATGACAACAGCAAAATATCAACAGAGTGGCAAAGAACCAGAAGAGGGACAAAGACATTGATTTGCATAATTCTGCAGTGAAATATTATTGAGTGAACTTTTTTTTTTTTTGCTTTGAGCCTTGTATCAATAACCTTAAATGGTATAACAACTGAAGATAAACCTCAGAGCATTCAACAGACGACTGGCAGATGAAACAGTGGAAACTATTTGGTAATGTCTGAGGAGCTACTAAGCTCTGTTTGCGCTCACTATTTGGCTGAGTCCGAGAGTTGGTATTCCCGCTTCCGAATGTAACATTCCTGAATCCCCGGGTCATTCCACAGACTCTTGATGGCGTCCACATATAGTTTTGTGAAAGTCGACACCCTCTCCACATCAACTCCACTGACAATACTGGCATTGGCCTAAGCAACGACAGAACACAATTAATGGAATGACCCATCACTTTCGGAAACATTCATGACTCAAACGAATATGCTCTCGTTTATCTTCTTGTACATTTTTTACTGTAGAGTTACAAAAGATAAATCAGCTTGGCTGTTAGAAGAAAAGGCTTTACCAACCATGCATCTCACATTATAGATGTATTGTCCCATTAGTCAGGGGAAAAAGATCTGTATTCTCATCACTACCCTTATAATGTGCAACAATCACTTACACTTAGAGCTACATCTTTTCAGTGATAACAGATGGTAATGCTGTTCCTAATGACTTCAAACAGGATGTTCTATAATTCAGAACCTGATTCATACTACTAATCATAGACTAAGTGCATGAACAAGGATAGTGCAGCAGCTAAACTTTATCAGCAGTAAGTGCACAGTTGCTGATAAAAGGCACCCTCCACTACTGAAACCTGCTGTATGAAAAAAATGCCTGTCTTATCAATCCTGCCATTAGAAACCAGCAAAGTTCATTAGTCAATCAGCCAGGCTAAAGCTGGAAGGATTAAATCAATAGACGTGTCATAATTTATGTCATTGTTTATGACTTTTGGACATGTGTTCAGACAAAACCAGATAACACCTTCAGAGCTGTGATGGGTGGTTTTAACTGCTTTTATGCACCAAACAAACAAACAAACTGGTTGACAATAATCATTAGTTGCAGCTCTCTCATCAGTATTTACTGTCTGAAACATTTATTCAGCATAAAAATTATTGCACAACAAGTTACGGATGATGTGAGGTTACTCACTGAGTAACAAGAACTATAGCTGACTAGAACCCAACCTTCTCTCAAGCTGTAGATCAGCACTGTTCTACTGCACCCAAAGGAGAGAATTCTTTTATTTTCTCACCTGCTGGTCACTAGTAATTGATAATATTCCTATTATTTCCAACTAACTGAAAATGCATTCAAAACACTTCAGGGAGTTTATTTTTAGTAACTTTATGCTATGTGGGGAGGCTATACTCTCTGATGTCTTCCCTTTTTGTGCATCTTTTGCAAATGGTTTCATGACTCTTGCTTCACTGCTTTCATACTTCTACTCTTCTCTGTGGAGAAATGATGGGACAAACGTCAGGTGATTCTTGGAAACATTTACTATTGTCGTTTGATCTTACACCAAACTTTATTCTCATTGCAGACAAGAAGAGTCTGTAGCTCACATGCTGACTCAGACTTGATTATTGCTTCCAAAAGTCCAAGACAGCAACATGATGCCCCACCCCACCACCTTCCTTGTATTAAGTACACATGACATGGACTCTTTTCACCTGGGTCTCACCCTAACCTGGAACATTACACACATAAGATAGCAGGTTTGTGTGATTAATAATCTCAATCCATGTATATGAAAAGGGCAGATTCCTGTATGATTAATAGGGAATTCTATCTTTCTTCCTCTTCTGTCTCTTCCTTGCTTTTTCTCAGGAGTACCTGTCTGTACATGCCTGCAGTGTAACATCATGTGTGCATTCCAAAAGACAGCCTCTGTAGGCAGGCAAAACCTTCTACTGGCAGGATTGCGAAACAAACACTGTTGCAAATTACAAGAAGTACTTCACCCTGAATACACAATAATACGAACTGCAGACTCCGTCAGTGACACAGTAAACCTTGCACACATTTTTCTGAGACAGTGTGTTGTAAAACCTCTTCCTTAATCTGTCTGTGTGAGGAAAAACAAAGACAAACAGAAAGCACTCTGGTCTACCTTGTTGTGTTCAAACTTGTAGGGGATCTGTAACATGTCCATGGCCTGGATCATGGCCTGCATGGCTGTGAAGATATTCTGGTAGACCAGTCTGGTGAAGCCTCTCTTGTCCTCATCAGAGTATCCACGGCCATGGATAATCCTCATCTGCTTGATGAAAGTGCTCTTCCCACTTTCACCAGTTCCTGTCCACCAACACATACATAGTTAGTGCATACACACTCAGACTTAAAAGGACAATGTACTTTTGCTGTACATACATCCCATGAAAAGACCAATATCAGCAGTCTCTCAAAACTTTGGTGGTGAAGATCACACCAACGAACAATGAGCATATTAGCATTAACTAGTTGGTATTTCAGTCTAAACACCACTATGTCAAAGTTCAGCCTCACTGAGCTGCTAGCCAGGCTGTAGACTTGGACAACACTCGGGGTCTATAGCTTCAAGTAACAAGCTACATGAGACTTTCACTACAGACAATACTTATTAGTGGGATCAACTTATTTTCAGGTTTGATCTCTTCAGAATATCATCTGCTGTACAGTATCTTTTACCTCTGCCTGCTATCTATTTGAAGTTCTGCCTGCATTTCATGGCTCTCTCTTATGCAATCTTGGACTTTCCTTAATTACTATAATCTGGGTTGTTTCTGGGCCCTAGGGATCTTATGTTTATTCTCTAACTTAACTTTACAAACGGCATTTTGTCATCTCATCACTGATGGTCTGTATCTTTAAGAAGACTGAACTAGAGTTGCAGCATTTCCCCCTCTTGACAGTTGAAATAACAGCATATATTGGCAATAGTTAGAGACTTTAAAGACAGAGTGAAGTGAAAAGAAATTTATGGTACTTTACTCTAGTGTACTCTAATTTAAAAAAAAAAAAAAAACTAGACTCATATCCTAAAAGCTTTACATCTGAGTTGATTATTCAGCAAGATACAAAAATCTAATATGATGTAAAATTTTAAATGTAATGTTTTATTCTAAATATGCAGTCATTGTTTTGTAAGCACTGAAGTCACACATCTGACTTTTGAAGCTGAAAGTGTGGTTATGCATTCGGCATGAGTCATTTATTTTTGAAAGCACAGATCCCAAAAGTAACATGATGTCCTTACACCTTAAATTTACAGTATTTCTGACGTATCTTTTGTCGAGTAATACAAATGTGGCCTCCCAAGGTGACACAGCTGTCATGTATTTCTCTAACAGCTGTGACTAGTGTGTCTTTCCTAGATAATTAGTTATGATCAATAACTATATTTGTGTACAGTTTTGAGGTTACTGCACCAGAGTATTTCTATTTTTGCTTTATACCCTCAACGAATACTAATTTAGAGATGGAAATATTACACATATTACTCTGCTACATTCATTTGAATATAAAATAAGTTAAAACTAATACAGCATCAACCAGCCACAACACAACTGCACTAAACACATTAAAGCATTAACAACGAAATCAATAACGCAAAGAACGTTTTTGTGCATCAAGGGTTTTACCTTTACGACTTTATATAGATTTCACTGATACTTCTGTACATCTACTGCAGTAAGATTTTTGAATGCAGGACTTATATAGTTGCAATGAAATATTTTTCCATTGTGCTGTGCTGCTTTAACTGAAAGGCCTAAATTCTTCTTCCACTGCTGCTTATAATGATTATCATCATTTTTCTACCCGCTGTGCTGGAGAGTTTGCTGTGATGGGGTGTGACCAGACACAGCTGCATCATTTTTTCAGTGCACAACTGCTCATATTCAGGCACAAACGCATCATTATGCACTCAAGTACTTTCAAGTCTAATTATGTTAAGAATATGTACATCTGCTTATTTATATATTTGGTGCCAAACTTTAATTTTATCATACACATGAGTAGAAAAAGTGACTTTTTTTTTCCCTTCACTGAAGCAAAAGTATTATCACCACAGTATAGAAATACTGTGTATTCAAAATGCACATTTGTACATTTACTCAGTATTTAAGAACAGTTATGAACTATCTGTGCTTCATTTATGTACTTTCATTTTATGCTACTAAATACCGTACTTTAACTCTGCTACATTTATTTTTACACTGTCACACTGCATTAAACATCTAAATGCTTCTTCCACCACTCTTTACAAAACCTCTGATACCCACCATAAAAACATCATCATGCTTTTTTTTGGTGAGTTGCTTCAGTTAACTTACGGCAAGTGTAGGAAAGTAAACAAAGAGGTTTACTCAAAAACTGCACTTAAGTACACTTAGGAAGAAGCCTGCTTAATGTACTTGAAACTACTTTAAAAATACACAGAAAAATAAGAACAAACATAAGTGTCACCTCAGAATTATTTAATATTATAAGAGCCCAATAGTATATAAAATGCCTTTCTCCACATCCAACACCAACATCCTCCTACTCCATTAGTTATAATAAGAGTCCAGTAATATAAAACACCTTTTTTATTGCTAATACCGTGAATGGCTTTGGTTTGTAAATGAGTATTTTTACAGTGAGATATGGCCGTTTACTTAAAGAAGCTGTGAATAGTCCTTCCACCATGTTTAGTCATTCATAAAGACTATCCCCTCAGTCCCTTACCGAGCAAAAGCAGCTTGAACTCCCGTAAAGAGGCCTTCTTGTCCCGGCGGAGCTCCCTCTCGATCTCATTGTTGATCCTTCGAGCCTCTTTGGCCTCTGGACTGAGGCAGCAAGCTCCCACGGAGCTAAGAGTCATTGCTCCTGGACAACACAGACACATAATGTTGTTCATACAGAAATTAACCACCCCCCTGCCCCCCGAGCATCCTTCTGTCAATATATTTTGATTCACCTCTCCAATTTCCACCGTGTGCACCAAAACAGTGTTTTCCTGAACTGGAAACAAGGTTTAACAAATGTACATGCACTGAAGTAAAGTAGTTTTTCTCACGCCTGGTTCAACTGCTCTGTTTCCTTCCTGTGAAAAGCAAAGAAACTTTGTGCAAAACATCAAGCAGATTGAAGCAGCGAGTTTTACCCTGGTAGCTGAGCTCCGGGCGTGGTGGGCTGAATATGGCGGAGTTTTACTTGACAGCGCTACAAAATGACACAAATGTGACAAACGTCATTCTTCGGGGAAAACAAAAAGATTCTTTCGCCGCCGTTTCTGTCTTTGCTGGACGTGAAGCTCGGCGTTTTCCTTGTCAGCGTCCGGTTTTATGTGGCCTGGCCCCTCTCTCCTGGGTGAAACCCAACAGTGAACCATGTGACTGAGGGCTGTGCTCTGATGGGAAATAGTGCAGGCTCTCACTATTACATTATGGGAACAAGTTTCCGCTGTTAACTAGCACTGCGGATGCATGTGACAGTTCAGGCAAAACACAGCACCCTCACTGAAATCTAGTTATTAAACCCATGAAATATAGTCTACATATGTTGTCTAGTCGCTGATTTAAAGAACACACACTTGGTGCATTGTGTCACAGGTTTTATTAACTCTACACCTGCAGGAAAGACAGATTTCAGACACAAGTATGACAAAAAGACAGAAATCCACTCGTGGGCTCACAATGCTGTATGCTTCTCACATCAAACTGTCTCCAGAGATCCTTTGAACAAAGTTGTAAAAGGTTTTGTTTTTTAAAAAAAAACCGCTTGTGCAAGAGTAAATGGATCTAGCAGATCAGATATGAAAGTTGCATCACAGCGAGTCCATCCTGGCGAGTGGCAGACAATAAATCATCAGTTTACCAAACCTGTCTTTTGGCCACGGCTCCTTCCAGGAAAGCAGAAAGTAGTCTGGGCCAATCTAACCACTCATGAAATTACTATTTCTATGTATATATATATATATACACACACACACACACTTTATACAGCTCCTTGTCCTTCAACAAAAAATTCTTAAAATGTTCATTTTGCAAAATCCAACTGGCACATTTACCTCAACTTAACACAAAGGCTCAATATTTGGGAAATATGTTTATTTGTTTAAAGGAAGAGTTTACCTAGATAGAAAAGAGACAACTCTCACTTCTGACCATTAAACATAAACTGGTTAGATTAGCTTAGCATAAAGACTTGAAACAGGGGGAAACTGCTAGCCTGGCAAATTAGTCCTAACAAACATTATTTCTATCTTAAATCTCAATATTAGCTTGATTTGAGCAAAGTCGGTCTTTGTGAAACCAGCCTCAGAGTGATATCAGTTTTCCCATCTAAAACCTTCCACTGCAACACAAATAAGCATATTTCCAGAATTTTGTCTATTTCTTTATAAAAAAAGAACTTCGTTGTAAAGTTCAAAAAGTGTAAATATGTTGTTTAAAATTAAAAGTTGTTTTAAATGGTTCTTTAACTGTTCAGAGACCATGCATCTTCATTTGGAGAGTGTGCTTCAACGTTTGAACGAAAAATAAAAATCACATAATGTTCCTTACAAAAAGCTTACATTCTGCATGCTATGCTGAAATGAGGGAGATAAGGAGCAGGGCAGCTCACGACACTGAAACTTATCTCACAGATTGATTTTACTCCAATGACGGCACAACAATCTTGCAAAAAATAATTACACCAGCACAGAAATATGTTGTTTGCTGTTTGATAGTAGGTTTTTCCAGACTCTTTAAATTAAAATGTATTATGTATAGATGGGTGGTGTAGTGTGTGGCAGTTAATGGAGGGGGAACATCTACCCAAAGCAGAGGAATGTAGGCTTTGAATAGAAGGAGCAAACAGTATGGCAGCATGGTTTCACTCTTCTTCTTCACCTCCTCCTTCCTAGAAGAACCGGCCAGAGTACTGCCTCACACTAAAACAAGACAGAAAGGTTTCATTTCATTACATTTCATAACATTAAGAAGTATCTATTTTAACAGGAACATGACATGTGTCAGGAGCTGTCTAAGCTGGATGCTGCAAACTCCAAGACATTTTTCATGTGGAGCACAATTGAGTTATAAAAAGTAAGCCAAGGTCAGGGCTGAAAATAAATTCTTAAGGCTTCTGCAAGAAGCAAGATGACTGCTGAGTCCAGCTAAGCCTTTTAGTGATGGAAGGGAAAGAAATTTGTGAACTGACAAATGCTTCAAAATTAACTACTGGTTTACGAAAAAAAAAAGGCTCAGCACCCTTATGTACTGGCATATGATAGTGGAAAATGACAACTGATTTAAGAAAACCTGTTTGCTTTTTATAAATTAGGGCAACAACTAATGACTGCCGTCATCATCAACCTGCCAATTACACAAAACATCACAAAATAATGAAAATTGCCCTGTAAGTTGTTTTTTGACAAAATTACAAATGACAAAGCAAAAAAGCTGCACAACCTTAAATTCAAGAGGGTGAAACAATCAAGTATTTGCACTTTACTTAAAAGGACAATGATTAATCAGTTATTAAAATTGTTGTCATTCATTGGATTCATTTTGTGCTGATCAACTAATCAACCAGTTTCAGCTTTAAAAAAAAAAAAATTAGCAGGTATCAAATTTTTTTTGCTGTGTTCAAATGTCTGGAGCACAAACTGACAAAGCAGTAGTATATAGTCAAAGCCAAATGTTTTACTTCTATCGAGTACTGAATGAGCAGGCCATCAGAACTGACCACACTGCTCCAATGTGATGATAAAGACTTTTCTGGAGGGGAAATGACAGGAGCACATGCCTGTTCTGCAGCAGGTACTGCGCGTTCTGGATCTGGTCCTGTGTTCCTGTGATGGTGATGATGCGGTCCTCAGAGCCCTCTAGTGGTTCATCAATCTTGATGGATGCCCCAGACTCATGGCGGATCTGCTTGATCCTCTGGCCACCCTTACCGATGATGGAGCCAGCCAGCTGCACAACAACCACACAAATGGATTTTCTGTCCTCCTTTACTTTAAGAGCCATGTGTTTTTCCACTGTGAATAGATGTCTGACTTACATCTTTTGGGATGGTTACTTGTGTTGTGATGACTGGGCCTCCTATATCACTGTATGAGCCTCTACCACCTAAGAGGCGATAAAGTACATCTAAGGTGAATTTGTCTTCAATTAAAGCGTGAAACCACATGAAACAATGCCTTCAGGTTAAGAAGCAAGACAGGGACAGTAAAGATTAGTTCACACTCACCAGCCTGAAAGTGCTCCCAGGAAGAATTGTTGTCTTAGAAAACAGTGAAAAGAAAACAAGAAAGTGAAAAATGAAAATACACCATTGGGACAAAGAAAAGGGATAGTGTGACAGTAAACAACACAGACAGAATGTCCAGGACAAATAAGTTCTCCATTGCTGTGCTCAAACAAGTATGTTAAAGGACAAATATGCGTTTGTTCTGTTTTTGTTAGGAGTAACTGTGTCCCCATATGACATATCTGAAAAGGATGATGGCCAAAACCAAAACACACAAGAACAAAACAGGGTTTTCCTTTGAAGAATTAACTGCAGGACTCACCATATCCACCTCCACTCTGCATTTCAGGATCAGTTGGTAGCAGTAAAAAAGACAAAACATAAAACTGTTTTAATTTCACTTTCTGATAATATGTGATTAGAACCTTTTAAAGTTTTATGGACAATAATAAACAGTTAATTCTACAAAGTTATAAACAACCTGGCCAATACTGTATAGGATCTTTTTTGTCTAAAGAATCAATGATCTGAGGCACAGACTCAGCAAAGTGTTGGAAATGTTCCACAACTTCTGAGTCAGTACTGATTCAGTGTTAGCAGTCCCTGCATGTTTAGTGGCATTCATGTTTTATCTCAATAGTGCATTACTCCTTTTCATTCTGAGGCCTGCAGGGCACTGAAACATCTGTAGGAACTAAGATGATAAGAGTTTTTTCCAGTATCTTTATGGAATTATTCACCTGAAAAACACTAAAAACAAAACAGTGATAGGATACAGCTGTCCTTGAATGATGTAATAGTCATAATGTGATAATGGCTTAAAGACAACTTGAAGCTCTAGGTACTAAAAGTTGCTGATGTAGTGATGTATGCCTTCTATGGTTAAAGAAAAGAACTGCTTGAGTAACTTTGACACTTGTTCTGCCTGCAGCCAGAGATGGGAGTAAATTATTTTCTCATGTTAGCTATTGTGTCTACATTTTCTATTTTACAGCATCACCTTGCAAAATATTTCTGCTGAATACTGTGAAAGTACAGAGTTCACACTGCCCTTGGACTTCTGGTTATTGTGAAGAGGTTCCATTAGCAGATTTTACAGCATGAGATGAGATTCAGATGGTGTGAAAAGAAAAATAACACACAACCATCTAAAGAATAAACATTACAGATATAAAATGATTCCATATTTTATGTTAAAGCAGTCACTGACTTTAGCACTTAGGAACACTGAAACTGGGTCAAAAATACAACCTTATTGAGTGCTTAAGCTTTCAACAATCTGGGATATTACTTTTTTATAGATATGGTTCATCACAGCGCTAATTTTATCAAACAATTAATTGCTCATATTTAGGACATTTAAAAACACTATAATGATTTCACTTAACCTGATAAAGGATAAATTCATCCTCTGACTTTTCAAAAGGTAATAGAAACGTATTAATGTGACCATCTAGATTAGAACAAGGTTATCCCCTAAATTTTTTGAATTATCTCAGCAATACATTACATCTTTTACCAACTTGTATTTATGGAGATTTTAGATGAGTAAAAGAAAAGCCATATGCTTCCCTTATCTTATTCATTTCTAGAGACTTGTTGCTGAAATCCATTCTCATTTTGATAAGCAAACCAAGATGTTTATCGGATTGTCATGCACTGTTTGTTTTAAATATCAGGAATTCGCTGACAACTTATTGGTATTTATTTGGTCAAATGAAGTCTTTGCCCTGTTACTGAAAGTACTTGTTTTGAGCTAAGACCGGGAAGGGAACCTGCTCAGGAATTACTTTGGTTTCAGCTCAAGTTCATTTGCCAGCCTGGTGGATCTCTGGACTACGTACTCAGCTGCTCTGTGGTAACCAAGGAGACAACTGTTGCCAGGCAACAACAGGCCTAAATCAGTGTGCATACACAGTGAAAACGCAGCACAGCTCCATGCCTCTGTGCTCTGTACTACACTCAGAAAAAGGAATTCCCATCACCTCATCTGCAGCATAATTCACAAACGCCTACTACACAACAAGAAAGCTGCAGACATACAGCCTGGCATTACAGCAGCACCTGTAAACGTTGATGGCACTCACCATGCTGTCATAACGGTCTCCTCGGCCTCTTCTTTCACTACACACAAAAAGGTATGCATTAATATAGTTTCTCTACACTACAGGACACTTAACAATACAGTATCAAGCAGGTCAGCACTGTTGAATTGGTATTAAGAAAGCTCAGTGTTAAACACGTGCAGACTCTCCTCATGGCCTGTGACCAGACTCTGAATCAACGCTGGTGGGTTGGCATTCTGGTACAGAGCAACTTTCAGTGACATCTGTCGCTGAACTTTCTGTAAAAATATAATTATTGTAAATTCTCAGACCCTTATTTGGGGGCATGCTTATATTAGAGCAGGCCTTTATTTCTAGGTCAGTAGGTATGTATAGGTAGAACTATAATGTGGAAATCATCAGTTTTGAGCCTGGCTGATAGAAGTTTAACACATTCATTTGTAAAGAAATAACAAAACAACTGGGACTGAGTATGAAAACATTTCTGTTTAAGAAATGAAACCTCAGAACACTATACCATTAGGTATGAGCAACTCCTGCTCTGCTGATGATCTGGGTGAATATGGAAATGTACATTTTACTAATATTAATACTTGAGCTGATGCAGCAGGCTGTGGGTAATTCCCTCAATATTTACTTAACATGACATTTATTTGTTCATGTTGGCCAGAAGTCATTATTTGAACACCAGCCCTTATTACCATCCTTTTCCATGCTCACCTTGGTCTTTCGTCCATACTGCTGTGGTAGCTGCCATGTGCAAATCTGTCTCCCCTGTAAACAATGACAGACAATGAAAGAGCATTGGAAAAATAAAAATGTCAATCTGTATTTAATCAATATATTGTCGCTTTCACACCTGTTTGGTTCAATAAGAATAAATAAGACGTTCTGTTGCCTTTTAGCTTTGGCGTGGCAAATCTAATTCTGGTGACTGAAGAAAAATTATGCGTGAACTTTTTGAAATTATTTATCCTGGCATCAGAAAGATCTCAAAATGATGATTAGAATTTTTAGCAGCCTACAACTGGCACACTATGAAACATTATTCACTCACCTTTAATATAGAAATTGCTTAAATACACACCATATCAGAGTCTGCATGGAAGAAGATAAAGGCTCTATTCTTTATATTCTTGACTGACAGCTTTCACACCAGCCCAAATGAACCAAGCCACTGTGAACCATGCAAGTGGGAAAGCAACCAAACTAAGTGAGCTTTTACTTACCCTCTTGGCAGTGGTGGTGGTGGAAGAGGCAGGTTGCGTGCTCGACTGCCGCCTCGTCCACCTCTGCTCAGAGGTGGTGGAGGACCTCGACGGGGGCTCAGGTCATCATAGTCCCTTCTGGATGGAGGCATGGGTCTGCTGCCACGAACGGGAGGCATACGTTCAAAGCCCCCATGCACACGAATGGGGAAGCCACCAATGGGTCGTCTTCCCCGTTCCTCAAATAACATGGTGAAACCTCCATAGTCATATGTTTCATCATAGAAATTAGGGTCATAAGGCTGGGCACGACCTTTGATTGGCGCCTGCACATTGAAGGCAAAGAAAAAGAAAGACAAGAGATTGCAAAAGCCTACTCAGAAATAACTGATGAAACCAATGATGAGGTGAAACCCAAGACTGTAAAGTATGAAGAGGCTATCAGCAGATTTCAAGACTGTGAACGCACCTCTGACACCAGCTCCAGAATAACTTTTATACATTCAATAACACGTTCAGGTTTTCCTCCAACCAGGACGACTCTGTCCGTGGAGTGTGGACAGCACTCCTGAAACAACTTAATGGTGGTCTGGGTGTTCTGGCACAGAAACATGAATATGAACATGAATACCATCACTTTTCATTATTTTACTACTGAACTATTCAGGGACACCAGAAAAAAAACAAACAAAAAAAAAAATCAATTTGGCCTTGTATACATGCACATAATGTTATTACTGTTAATACTACTGCAAACTAAGTTATGGAACATAGTAAAAGGAAACATGGAGAACCAGACCATAGTTTGTTCACAACAGTATAAAAAGTATAAAACCTAATACAACAATTATAACAACTGATCTACAGAACATCAAGGTGAGGCTCCCACAAACCTAGAGTCTGTCCTACCTCTCTCAGCTCCTTTATCTTGGCACCTTTCACCCCAATGATGCCCCCTGCCAAACTCTGATGGATCAGCAAGCGAAGCTCACAGTCAAAATCAATCCCACTATAATGTTGGTACTGTAAAAACAATGCACAGTCAGTAATATCAGTAGGATCTTGCGGATAAAATATAGGATATTTTTGTTTTGTAAAATATTGCAATTTTAATTTTACTTTTCTAAAATGATGAACCAAGGTCTGGCCAAGCTGTTGGAAAATCATCAAAAAATATCAGCCTCAGAAACAACACAGAATTATCACTTCTGTGAAAAATCAAGATACCACTTGAAAAATATATCCAAGGTCAGTAAAGTGTGATGCATAATATGTTACAGGGCACAAAAACCTGGATCAATATAAATGTGTAATCTTTTATTTTGGTGTTTGGACACATCTGATGCAATGTGTTCCAGGTGCTAAATATGGTAGAGGATCAATATTAGTATGGGCTGCCATTGCATAGGAGTGACTGCAGTGATTTGTCTGCACGGTCAATAACAGGTCCAGGCTCTCAGGTTGACGTGAGTAGTTTAAAAAGACCACTGCAGTAAAGGCATATGCATGACTTATGGCCAGCTCTGCTTTTACAACCAAAGTAAAGGGTTATAGTTTGGGTTAGGACTGTTTTGATGGGTTGGGTTTAGTAAAGCTAAGGTTTACAATATAATATATAGGTTTGGGTCTCTTCAGGTTCAGGTATGCATTTTCCCAGCTGGTAAGCTGCGTTTAGTCTAATCCGGTAGAGATCCTGTTTGGACCTCGGTTTGACAGACCTCAGTTGGACCACTATTTGAATCTGTGAGGTCTATCAAACATAATATCAACATTTTTTAATGCAAATGTTTGCATGTCCTTATGTGCATTCATGAAACAAGTAAAAGTGTGGAGATACTTAAAAATATTGTGCTGCTGGTGCTACAACCTACACAGGGATTCAATTCTGCATATTTACAACCAAATGATATTTTTTTCAGTTCTTTTAATTCCAACATGCCTCATATGTCTAACACCAAACTCATCAATCATCCTGGACTGTTCTCTGCTCACATACACACAATTAACAAGGTAATTACCATTGAGCCTTACCTCCTCTAGAGTTGGTATAATTTTCAGCAGAATGTCTCCAATAGTGTCGATGCTGGCATTCACACTCAGGATCCTGTCAGGGACCATTTTGGCCAAAAGTAAGCAAGGCATTATAAAACAGTTTAAAAGTACAACACAAAACCTGATAAAAAAAAAAAAATGTGAGAAGTTGTTCAACAAACAGTTACAGAGAGACTTACAAAAGGTTTCAAACTAAAAAGAAAAAATTAGGACTATGCACAATTATAACTTTTCCCCAACACTAAACTGATTTAAATAAGCAGCTGACATGCACTCAATCTAGTATTATTTTGAAAGAGAAGCCTTGAGAGGATGGGCAGCTTCAGAACGGCTTAAATTAACGTGAGACTCGTCACAGAGTTGGGGGAGGGTGTGCGAGAGAGTTTGTATATAACCTTCCCACCACCAGCAAGTTGGGGAAAAGGAACATAAACTGAAACAATAATCTGCCATGACAATTGCACCACCAGCACACCTTCTTTACTGTAATCAGGGGGTTGGGGAAGAGGAAAGATGTGGGGAGGAGAGGGCTTGAGGCTGAGGTGAGGAGTAGACGAGGTGGGCAGTAGAAAACAGAGCATAGGAGTTGAAGTGGGGAAGGATATATGAGTGATTACTACCAACTACTCTGTGGCACAGGACAACAGCAAGGGTGGGGTGGGGTGGGGTTATGAAAAGTTTGGCAGGCAGCTCTGATCTGATGTGACCTGAGAGAAATTTAACAGAAGCGATGCAGCACAATTAAATAAAGAGACAACATTAATGAGTGACAGAGTGGGGGACTGAGCCTCCGAACAAGAGCCAGCGCTCTCTCAGAGATCATGGACAGTGATGCTGAAAACAGTGGGTAGGGGGATGGAGGAGGAGGGGGGAGTCAGAGATAAGGGGACCAGGTGGGCCACAAAGGACAGAGCGAGAAAAAGATATCTGCTTCCAAAAGTTTCATGGTAATTTTTTACATCAGAGCAAGGAAAACCAGCATCCGACAGCTGTGTTGCTAACATTATTCTACTTAGTAGTGGGTTGTCAGTGATTCACTGCTTGGACAATAAACTATAATGACAAAGAGCAACTCAATGGAGATGCTTAAAATGGACAGAAAAAAAAAATCAAAAGTAACAATACACGTCTCTTACAAGTGGAGAAGGAGGGGGGTGTTTGGAGGATGGGGGAGTATACTGTCATGTATATAAATATGTTCAAATGAAACAGAAGGCAGGATATCAAAGACATGTTTCACTGTTCTAATCAGGCAGTGAGGCAATAACTGGTGGGACATACCGCTCTGGGCCACTGCTGTCTGGGACTGATACACTGGCATTGTACTGCATGGGCCGAGGTGATGGTGGTGGTGGTGGTGGTTGTGGTGGAGGAGGTTGGCATTGGGCGGGGGCATTCAATCACAAGTTAGGCGCCCATTTAAGGAGGGGCACGGTTTATGGGCGGGGCCAACCGGGAGTGTCAGGTGGGCGGGCGGGCGTTCAGGGGCGGAGGTTGGGCCAACATCAAGGTGGGCAACGCAGGAGGGGCATGTCGATCCAGTACATGGGCAACGGAGGAAGGTGGCCAAAAATAAAAACAAAAAAGTAAAGGAGAAGGGAAGAGGGGGAGAAGGAATACATTTTTAATTGAATACACGCTTTACTTTGTCCCAAAAGTGAAATGAGAGACTTGAAACTGTGGTAAGTGAAGAAGAACAGGAAGTGTGACCTGGACAAAGATTAGTTTGTTACACAGTCTGGAAAGCTACAGAGATTCACTTTCCTCCAAAAGAAAAAAAAGAAAAGAAAAAAAAAAAAAAACAAAAACACTACAACCTCTCAGGCTTTGAGGAACTTGTTGTCATGTCAAGGACAAACAAAGTGTCAACACTGTAAAGGGAACTGCGCTCAGGCTGAAACTCACAAGAGAACCGAACATAAAATCCAACAGATCTGTTTAAAAATGCCTTCCTTGTGTGTCCACAGTGCATGTCAATTGTTGATGTCAAATGATTAAAAACAAAGAATTCTAAGACTGTTTCTGTGGGAACTGAGTAAGTCGGGGTTCAAATTATTTTGAATTTGGGTTTGGATCATTTTAATTTAAATATCTTTCAACAATAACACAGCACAGTGGTGTCAGCTCCAAAAGGTTCTGCAACAGAGGGGCGTGAGCCTAATAAATGTTCTCCTCAGCTGCAGAAATGTTGGCAGCATTTTATTTATTTACTCACGTCTGTGCGTAGGGCTTTTATGTTCTTTCCACCCTTTCCGATAACAGCACCAGCATTCTGCGAAAACAAGAGGGGTTTCCTTAGAAAAACAAAACTCGTTTGATTAATAGGGGAAAAAAACAACAGATTGGCCCAAACACTGATGTGGTCCACTGTGGGAGCTGAATAAATCTTTACTTTGCTCTGAAGCAGCACACGGAGCTCCACCATTTCATCTGTGTTGCGTGACCGTTTAAAGGCCTGTTCCTCGTCCATGTCCTCAGCTGGGCGTTTACCTGAGAGGAAGACAATTCAGATCAAAATTGAACCACGCAGTCATTGCACACATGGTATTCATCAATCACAACTGATAACTTAAGTGGTAATTAACATAACAGCACTGTAACTAATGTAACGCTAATGTATAGCAGTATTTAAAAAAAAAAAAAAAAAACAGACTATGCCTCTGTATGGAAAAAATGGCAAAGGGAAGCTAATCATTATTAATGACTACAGCCACTAAAACTTTCCTATTAGTGACCAAAAAAAATTATATCGACTGCTAAATATAAAGTGCGTTTTGCCCAAAGAATGGATTTCTTTCAGCAGCCAACTGTATCCTGGAATATATCCAGCACTACCATGTACCCTTCCTGGATTAAAACACGGCAGATCTGTTCAGAGCCCACCGAACAGCAGTTTCTTGGACACAAGAATCCCTCAACCATCTGACATGTCCACATGCTATGTAGTGCAAGCCAGGAATATTCTTTTTTTTCCTCCCTTGAGTGAAGTAATTAACCGGTATGTTTCACACACTATATTTCAAACTGGATATAACACTAGACAGGCTCAGTTCATTTTCTACTTACTCTATGAGTTCATTCATGCAGTTTAAATTATGGTCATGCATGACTAAGTTTTGCTTTGTCAAAATTAAGATGTATGATCTTACCATTAGCATCAGAGTTGCTGAATGTGATGTCTTCTTCCTGCAGCTCGATTTTCACCTCCATTGTCTTGCACCTACAGTGTAATGCAAACAGGCTTTCTGGATTTGCTAAAAAAAAAGGCAATGATATGATGAGCAGATGTAAAGATCTGATGTGATCAATGCTTAGTTGTCAGGTAACCTTGCAATAATTTTGGAGCATTTAATTCATTGTTTGGCCTTTTTATATGCCAGAAAAACATAAAAAAAATATCTATCACACGTTACCAAAGCCCAATGTGATGTCTTCAGAGTTGATGTTGTGTCCAAAAAACCCAAAACCCAAAGATATTCAGTTTACTATGACATAACACTAGGAAGAGCAGAAAATACTTAAATATTAGAAGTTGGAACCAGACAATATTCAGCATATTATTATTTGTAAAATGAATTAATTACAGAACACCCTACAGTCAATCCCTAGTGTACATCATGCATGTTGTCTGGTTAGTCAAAACATTGTAACATGCACAATCTAGGGTCTAAGTGGTCCTACGTATAAACCCTGCACAAACTATATTGTACCATGCAGTCCTAGTTGAGCAGCATCACTCCAGTACTGAGGCCTCGCTAAACCAGTGGTGCTGCTCAACGCCTACAGGAATTAGCAGCACCCATTTTAAGCACCCATGGGTTTGTCACCTACAGCAACAACACACGTACCTATAGGTGCGTTAGCGCCAACAGGCAGCAATTAGCCGTTTGTGGAGGTAGCCCATCACGCAACGTTACTGCAACGTGTTTTCTAAACCCCAAAAACAATCACTCAAACAAACTGTGCAGAAATTGCGCAATTCCAAAACACGCAAAGTGGGGAGGTGTATGTCACTTAGCAGAAGTTAGCTAGCTTTAGCTTGTGTGCGGTGTTACTAAGTTGACATTGGGTTAGTCTGCTATGCTAACAGCTCGACTAAGCTAGCCAGTTGTTTTCTGTGAGGCGTGTCTCCGGCTGCACTTTACACGTTGCGAAGGTACAACATTCACAAATAACAGGAACACGGCGCTAACGACACGCCAGCTATCTTTCTAATGTCAGCAATGAAGCCCGACTGTGTCAGCAAAAACGTTAAACGACGCGACGTTATGTTACCGAATAGCTAAAACATGACGGTTAATACAACAAACCTGCGGTAAAACCACGTTCACTGCGGTCCTCCGCGCTTCCCTCGCCCTGAAACGTTTGCACGTTTCCAGCATGGACACTCATCCGGTGGTTTGTTACTTACGCTTACCAAGGCAGCCGGGTGGGCGGGGCTAAGGCACATTATAACCGCTGGAGAGTCTGCGTAACCGTAGGGCCGAGCAGACTACATGATCAAACGCTCCCTGAGAGTTATGGGGACTTCTCATCCCGAGTTCAGACCCGCAGGCAGCTCCTCTGCCTCACGTTCCCACCCCGCTCCCTCCGACTTAACTTCCCCGGAACCCTGGAGAAAAAAAAATAGTTGTCCTACCCCCACTTACGGGTTTTATCTCAGCTTTTACTCCGTTCACGCTTCTTTCCACTCCTACTTGTTTTTTGTTTCATTAGGTCGTTTTAAATATTTCTGCAGTCATTTTTCTTTTCGGTGTTGTTTTCTTTTTCTTTTAAATAATTTTGTATAGGTTTGCATGTATTTTTTTTTTCATTTTGTGGCCCTTTTCAGTCATTTTGTATTCATTTGTTTGAGGCTCCAATAATAAGGTCACAGTCCCTCCATGCTTCTTAGGTCTAGGGGTCCCTTGACTCCTTGGATATGTGCATGATGGCAGATTTATTAAACACTTTTGGAGTTACCTCTTATTTTTGTGGTTGAGGTTTACTATTGTTCTAATACAAACACAATTATAAATCAACATGGAGTTATTGTTTTACTTATCTTGTCCACAGAGCCCAGTATATTTATAAAGACTAGAGTTCAGCTGCGGAGATCAGGTCTGATAAAGCCATTTATTTTATTATCACAGAGAAGAAAGTGAAAGGGCTAATGGAGGAGTGGATTCTTAGCCTAACAAAAACAACAAACATGAACTACAGCAATACTTAAATGGGATTTTTATATCTCCTCATCACGCCCAGTGAACTTTCATGTCAGGACAACCTTGTTGAAAGCCTTTTAACAGTTACATGTGAAGCTCAAAACCCCCTGAGCAGCAACAATAAACATCTGTATCAAATTATTAAAATTACTTGTAAGCTCTTATTCCTAAGTTTCACCCTTTTCTACCATTAGTGTGTTTTATTCCTGCTAGCTATTGATGAACGCAAGTTCAGTCTTCTTGTGCTGATTTTACAATAAAGCATAATGTATGAATCCTATGTGACAACTGAAGTTTTGGAAACACTGTGTGGATCTAGCATTTTTTTCAAAACAAGAATCAGCTGTATTGGCCAAGTATGTCCACACAATCAAGGAATGTGACTCTGGTCTCTCTTTAAAGCATGGTGTGTATTTTAAAGTGTAAACAGATCATTTATAATTTGTATGTAGTGTGTTTAAGTGGTACAGAGTTTTTGCACAGGGATTGTTTTCTGACATTACATGACTGATTAAAATGTACGGTTGGAAATACATAAAAGCTGTTGTGCCTGAAAAAAAAAATTCTTGTTTGACTGTTACATTGTCTGTAATCCAAACTAGACTGGGAGACAGTGCAGGATCTAAATCAGTGGACTGAGTCACGGCTGCATCACTCCACACAAAGTTCAAGTCAGGTCTGCTGGTGGTAGACCTGGAGGAGGATTGGGGGTTCAAGGAGCTGGATGCTGAAGAAGTGGCACAAAACTAGCCTACATGTACAAAAAGATGAATATCCTTTTTGGTCTGACATACCAAAATACTCAGTGTTAAATAACTTCCCCACACTAGATTTTATGTCTTCTGCTGGGGCAAGGCAAAGTTCAAACTCATGTTTCACTGAGGGGAACCACCTCAAGATATGGATTTTTTCAAGATAAGGACATCATTCAGGCTGCAGGTCTTTAAAAATGTTAACATCTAAATGATCAAATCTGCTATACAGTTCTGTTAAAGAAAAAAAAATGATTTGAATTCACAAGTAATTTTCTCATCTTTAAAAGAAATAGCATAATGCACAGACAATGAATGCTCATCATTATACTCCATAGCTTTTGATTATCTGAAATTAAACCTTCCTGGGAAATGTGCAATTAGATTCTCTTTTTTCTGCAGTGATAAGATGATAAGACCTTGAGATCAGACTTACTAATCCAAAGCCACCACCTTACCCCATTTATTGCAAATCATGCGCCTGAATTATGTCCATACTTGATCTATTTTAAACAGCTTTTTTCTCAGTGTTGTCATGCTCCTTCAGATATAGGCAAGGATCCATTGCAAAATAAAGAGCTCTCTTCCCTCTCCTATACTCTGATGTTACCATGGAGACGGATATAATTCAGTTCTTGATGTTTCTCATAAAAAACCCTGCGTACATATTTTCATCTGCAACCATAGCGACACTTGACATTGTCCGCGCTATTTGTAAAAAGCAAGTCACCATAGCGACACTAACATCCAGGCTGTGTCATAGATCATGTGTCCTCTCTCCGTATGCCTCCTCATTATGAGTGAAATTTAGGAATCCACTGGTAAACAGGATTTATCTCATCATTTTCAAACATATCATCACCTTGATATTGAGGACTCTCAAAGCCCTGAAAAACAAGACACATAGGTTGTGCCCCAATTTGGACATTAAAGGTTAAAAAAGTACATGTTTAAATCCTGAGAAACAAATACAGACTACAGATGGGTGAGACCAGTGCAAGGACCTAAATATTGTTGACAAATTCAAATCTTCAATTCAAATTTATTTAAGAGGTCAGGGTTTCTCAAACTCCAATCAACATGTACCATAGTGTGTTTACAGTTGGTTGTAGTGTAGTTTTTCTGTAAATATGTGCCAAAATTTATAGTACAAAAACACAACTGGCCTATTTTTGTCCAAATTCTCTTTGAGAGAAGAATGGAAAAACATATAGCAGTTTGCTTCATGGTCTCCTGTGTAGTGCACTGACCAGTGTTTGAAGTGAGACCCAAATTTGAAGCTTGCAAAAACAGTATTTTTCATAGATGCAACCCGTCTTGTGCATCAACCGTACGTCACACTATAGGCCTATGGCCAACCGTACAACACTGCTGGTGTGGGGAAAGCGCTGCTTTCATCCACTGTGTGGTTTCAGAACAACTCCAGCGCAGGAGTTTAAATCCAAATTGTTGTTGTGGTCATGAAACAGGGCATTTGACCCACAACCGACCACTTGTGCAGCTTAACAAAACTGCAGTAGGTTTTTCTGTGTGATTAAAATAGTGATATCTTATGAATTTGGGATTCAGATTGTCAGAAATACATCTCCGGGGTGGCATCGCAGCAATCTCCCGTATAAACCCAATTCCAGTGATGGCTGGGAGAGATGCGTTCGTCCTCGGCGATAATCGATAGACGGATGCAGGTAGCCTTCCTCCCTACACACGCAGCACCACCACGCATCCTTACTCCACTGTGCAGTCTCTCCTGTTTGCCTCTCCATCACTACACATATGAGAAATCGCTCGTGGGTGCCCTGCCTATTGATCTCTGAACATCTGGAACACCTCATATTTGTTTTACAAGGCACAGGCGGACACTCTGTACCCGAGATAGAGGAGTGAGACAGCAGCAGCAGCAGCAGCACCAGGACGGACCACTTGACACCTTGCTTCACGGCATCGATATGCAGTAGCGTGATACCAGCTCTGCGGAGACTGAAGGCCAGTGCATGGCATCTTGATATTAAACCAGTTAGCTCTGCGCATTCCTCACCGACGCCGTAGTCTTTTTTTTCTGCGGAGTCGAAAGGATTAACGTTGCCAGATAAAGGCGAAGAGGGAGGAAATCTTCACAACTATTCAATTTGAGCAGATTCTGTTGGGGGGATTAGTGGGATATCATTGGACCTGCGATGGACTCCAGCGCGGGGGAATATGGCATGGCTCGTCTTGGATTGTTTTTGGTTTTGATGGGGCTGTGGAGATTTAGCGATGCTTGCCCCATACCCTGCACTTGCACCATCCCAAGGATTGTTTGTATTGATTCTGAACCAGGGATCGAGGAGTTCCCTGCCCTCGCGTTAGATGACATGGAAAACATCACCGAGATGTAAGTGTATGAAAATGGTCGTGCAGACAGCTTATGAACTTATTAGGATGCAATGCGTAAAGAACTACCTTCCAAACGTAGGTCCCAATAATACCAGAGGGCTAGAATTATGATAAGAAAAATAATAACACCAAGAATGGGCCTGACAGTACTTCTCGTTTTTGTGGATTAAAGATCAATAGAAACATTTCTTCTTTAATAGAAACACGAAATTTGTGATTTTATCCGAATGACCAGCAGTGTTGTCAGATCATGTAGCCTAGTATATGTGTGCGTGTGTGTGTGTTTGTGTGGCGGTGATGTGGATTGCGCGTGCCACTAACGACGACAATGTGTATGTGTGCGTGCGTGCGTAATGGTGGTGAGATCGTGCGCGCCAGGCTTATTTGGATTAGTCGGTGTTTTCCTTTACAAAACAGCTCCAGAGTGACGGAGTAAATGTTTAGGCCCAGCGCAGGCTCTGATGTGTTAATTCGGCTTTTGGGCGGCGGTGTCAAACAGCCTCGGTATTTCCAGATGACCACTTTGTTGCCGGATCACACATGAGACCGTTATCAGTTATATATTGCCGGCGATGGGCTACTCACAGGTATGTAGCCTTATCTGCGTCAGTGTGTAGGCCTGTGCCGGAGTGTACCTGCTACAACTCCACACAAGTATACAACTGGCACCCAGTGGAGGATGGAGAGGAGGCGAGGAGTTTTCTGAGACAGACAGACTGGAGTCACATCAGCCTGTCATAAATGTAGTTCTTCAATTCACAAATGAAAGAAGTCTTAGAGCAGCCTACACGTTGTAAATGTCCCCGGAAAGAACATCTTACAGTGACTGGACTTTTGACTGATACATTCATGCAGTCATCATCTTTGAAACTAAACCGGTAACTATTTGGGTTGTCAGCTCCACCTTCTAAATATCTTAATTCCTGTGCGTCATTTCTATTACTTACTTTGGAAATAAAGCCATAACTCCTGAAGCAGCCCTAAAGCTTTAGATTGCTTAATATTTGTTCTTATATTGCCAGCTTTCTGGTGTTAAATGTTCAAACCCACACGTGAAGGAAATGTGTCTCCACCTAAAGGTTTGTTTACTTCAGCTACAGTATGTATAGTAATGGCCAGTTAAGAAGCTCATAAATGCTCTTTTCATTTATAATTCAGACCTTTAGTGCTGCACCACCAACTAAGATAATAAACAATGGATTCATCTTTACATACATGTATTTAACTGGTTTTAATGCCTTGTAATTCATTTGAAATTTTTAGTTTGTTGCCATAAATAAAACAGGATTTCAAGTTTTGATTTATATTTTCAAAAGTACCTCAAGTGATATCGATTACTGCCTTTGGCCAGGATATTTCATATCTAATACTACATGCGTGGTGTCATTTTAATCAAAAATAGTAAAAAAAAAAAAAATCATGGTAATGTGGGATTATTACATCATAAAGGTGGAAACATTTTGGTCTTTATTAAAAAGCTCAGTTTTGTTCAGTGTTTGTTCAGCAACTATACAAGTCATTATTTTACTCATCATACTGCCAGTGTGTACACTGCTGTATTCACATTGTATTGTCATGTTTTATAAAAATACACAAACACCAGTGACACAGTTGGCTAGTTAGGTGACCACCTGTGCATCTAACAGGTCTTTCCTTTATATTGCTTGACAGATACATTGCTAATCAAAACAGGCTGTTTGACATCAATAACAACAGTCTGAAGCACTACATAAACCTCAGAAACCTGTAAGTACTCCAGTCTGTTTCTAGTGATTTACATGGAATTAAAAGACGCTGTTGCTTAAACACAAAAGTCCTGACTGACCTCATAACTCTGCATTTTAATTCCCAACAGAACAGTGACGAAGACAACGCTGAAGTCTATATCATCTGATGCATTTTCCAACAATACAAGACTTCAATACGTGTAAGAAGAACTTTGAAGACCCTCTTAAGTTATTTCACTGACGTACGCCTTGTTTAGATTTGTATTGTTTTTCCCCACCTTTTAGAAATCTCAGAGACAATAATGTATCAACACTGTCATGGAGAACATTTCAGAACTTTAACTCAACATTTCCGTAAGTGTCACATGTACATAAAATTGTCACTACACTGCTTTCTCTTCTGGGAAACACAAGAGTTTCTGATGTACTGCCTCTTCATGACCTAGGCTCCTCCTGTCCGGAAACCCTTTGGATTGTGCTTGTGAGAACTTGTGGATAAAACTAAGGCTCCAAGAAGAAACGGATGGTCAAGATCTGAATTGTACAGATGGCAGGGGAGCAACAAAGGCCTTTGCCACACTCACTCTACCAGACTGTGGTAATGTGAAACCACATCATCATAAATACTGGGCATACTGGACATTAAGAGATGAAATTGCCTACTGAAGATAGAAATATGTGCTCGAAACCAAGATGGAAAGAAATCAGTCTATGTAAAGTTTTATATCTGGTCAGATGTTGAATTTTAGCGTGTTTTTGTTTTGTTTTTTTTTTTCCACAGTGGTTCCCAAAGTAGAGATCACCCCCAAAACCGTAACCGAGATGCAGGGGAGTAACATCACAGCTGTGTGCAGTGCCTCAGGGTCTCCTCCTCCTAAGATCCAGTGGAACCGCGATATGCTCTCTACCCCCAACGAGGTGAGCTGGTCCCTTTGTGCTTTCTGTTTGAACTGATGGTCACTGCACTTTATTTTGAGCATTGTGCTGCCATTAAATCTCACCAGAGCAATATATGTATACTTTAAAATTAGACCAAACATTTGTTTTTACTCCTGTTTGGGTTTTATCCACTAAAACAACACTGTCCAGCTCTTAGGAAGTCTATAATCTGTTTTTAAAGATTTACATCTTTGCAAGGAACCAATGGCCTGAGCACCACAGGGAAGTCAGAAGGTGCTGAGAGGTGGACAAAGATATTAGCTGTGGATATTTCATGGGGTCTGTTAATAATCTTAAAAAAAAACAAAAACAAAAACAAAAAAAGATTGTTCCTTAACTCGCAAATAGGAAAACCTGAGACTTGCATTGGCCCAGTAAAACTGTAACATTAATGCAACTTCGAACACACAATAACAACACACAGTTGAACCTACATGGGACACGTGGTCTAATGCATAAAACAATGCTGTGTTTATAGATTGATATTTTGGAAACGGAGAGCAACCTCACCTTGTCGGGGCTGTCTCCTGATGATAATGGCAGGGTGATCATATGCAGTGCTGCGAACATGGTGGGTCAGACGGAGGCCACCCTTCAGCTCAATATTCTCTGTAAGTATTCACATCATTACCACTGACTGTAAATGTTAACCAACTGTAGTATGCATCTTGTGGAATTATATTTACATTTGCAAGTTTAATCTATCTAATTTCCTCCCCGATGAACTTCTTAATGCCTTCTTCTGGACTGCTTTATTCCAGTGAAACAGAAGGCGCCTCAGTTTATCATTACTGTCTCTCAGCAAATCTTATTGACTCTTCATATTTCCTGTCTATAACTCTTCCTCCTGTGAAGCTCCTCATGCCTTGTCATACTCCTCTGCTTGTGCCACATTTCTCCTCAATCTCCTCATCCATGTTTTCCTGATGTCAGTGTTCAAATGTTACGCAGTGAGTCTTTCTCTTCCCCGTGCTTTTCATCCCGGCCTGCGACTCCTCTCTAAACCCATGAATGTGGCTTTTCCTCCTGGCATTTATTTCCTATCATCCCGTGATTACTCTTCCTCTACTGTTGCCTCCGTGTCAGTTGCCCCCACCATCCAGCAGCTGCTGAGGCCAGAGCGAGACCACCACTGGTGCATACCCTTCAGCGTGACAGGGAACCCTAAACCTGAGCTACAGTGGTACCATGAGGATGTACCTCTCCAGGAGCAGGACTACATCCGCACCATGATCCACCTGTCCACCGAGAGCGAGGACCACGGATGCCTGCAGCTAGTCAATCCCACACATATTCACAATGGCGTGTACAGGCTGGTGGCAAAGAATGAGTACGGCTGGGACGAGAAGATAGTGACTGCACAGTTCATCGACCCACCTTACATCGACCACACAGGTCTCCATATACCGTTTTCTTAATTTTACAGAAGTCAGCTCATTTCTGCAGCTAGTTTCTGTTTACAAACTACTAATACTGACTTTTTTCTTCTTTTTAGTAGATGAGCCTTTCTACTACTGTAAGTACTGATTCAGTTATATACAACTAACTATGATCGTACTTACTAAGTTAATAACAATTGTTGACAATAACTCTTCTATGATGTCCATGTTTCTCCTTCTGTGGCCTGTGGCTGCACCTTTCTCCATCCAGACACCACTGGTAGGTGTTAACACTTTTATATAACATGAGACTCATCAAAAATATCAGTTGTTTGCACTTAATGATTATTTTCACATATTCAGACAAGAATTTTGATGTGTTTCTCCAGACTCGCCACTCCCTCCGTTGGACGACAGTGTTGCAGTAAGTGATCCCCAGAGTATGGTTGTGTATGTCAGTTCAATCAAAGATATATATTTGTCTTGTTTTGGTGAATTATTGTTAAAAAGTCTAAAATGGCATCTGTGATTTAATTTGCCACCCTTTATGTTTTTAAAAAGTTATTTTTAAAACAACGTTTTTCTCTTTCCAGATGTATGTAGTTGTGGGAATTGCAGGAGTTGCCTTAACTGGCTGTGTTCTGATGGTGATTATTCTGAAATACGGTCGAAACTCCAAGTTTGGTATAAAAGGTAAACTAGTAATTTAACAATTTAAAAAATAAACTTAATCAATTTGCCAGTTTCTTGTACTAGTACAGAGCTAAGTTACCTGGCTGATAGCTGTACCTTCAAACTTAGCATGAAGACATGGGAATGATATTAATCTGACTCTTGGCAGGAAGGAACTGAAATAATTTCCCAAAATGTTGAACTATTCCTTTTTCTAAAATCACAAGACTTGACCTCATCATTCATTTTTGGCAAGACAAGAGCAGTATCATCATACATACCTGAATCACAGTAAAAGTGTAAATTAAACTTCTTGAAATTTATATATCAATAAAGACAACTGAGATATAACACCGAACGCAAATAAGAATATTTCTTTAATTGTCAAACTATTATTTCTTGTTTACACTCCAGCTATGCTTGTTTTACTCAAGGCCTAATACTTATAGGACTTATATATATATATATATATATATATATATATACTTTTATTTATTAAAAGTCTGCTTCCTGATGACACTGACAATATAGTTTGTTATGAACCTGGAATTAGATAATTAGATGTTCCACACATTTTTACCGGGGTTTAAAGGAAAGCGTTTGTGTTCATTCTGAACCATGGCTGCCTTTGATCATCTTAAAGCTTGTTGTCAATATACAACCTGGACTTCCAAGTCCTGTCTATTTTCTCTCTCCAACCCTTCTCATACTTCTCTACCTCCTCCCTTGTGACCACCACCCTACACTTCTTCCCCTCTCATCTCTTCCTGCCTCATCCCCACTCCCGGTCTTCTCTTTCCTCTCCATCCCCTTCTCTGTGGCTCCCTAGGCTCCTCCTCAGTCATCAGTAATGACGATGACTCTGCCAGCCCTCTTCATCACGTCTCCAATGGCAACAACACCCCATCGTCCTCGGAGATGGGTCCAGATGCAGTGATCATTGGAATGACAAAGATTCCCGTCATTGAGAACCCACAGTACTTCCGTAACTCTGGCAGCATGCTGAAATCTGACACGTGTGAGTTACCGCCTCACTCGACAAATGCCCGGTAACCCAGACCTTTTCTGATAAATCCATGCAAGGATCAGTGCTGGACGCCAGCTTTAACATCAGTATCCTACTGCATCGTGCTCTGCAGGAAAACCGGACAACTAGCCAACAGATGTTTCTTTTATGCGCATGTGCTTTTTTTAGGGGGGGTGGATTTCATACTGTATACTGCTGAATCAGTCCACTGACTGCAAATTAAGTCTTAAACATTTTTTGGTTCCAGCTACTTTTGTTCACTTTACATCATTACAAACTAAATTATTCTGGACTGTTTGTCAGACAAATCAAGCACATACCACAGCATATTTACTCTAGAAATTATATTTAACTGACTCAATTATAAGTAGATTAAGTGATTTTGTAGTAAGTAAATCATGGAAGTCCGTTTTAACTAACTATAACACAATAATCCTAACCTTAAAGTGAACATCTTTTATGGTAACACTCCCTATGATTAGCATTTATAGACAGTGTCTAAAAAGTTATTATACAACCTCTGGTATTAACAGTTTTACAAGTGTATGTTTATGCACCAGGCTCCACTCACACTTGGCTCACATGAAGCTTTACATAGACAGCTATAGCACTTAACATTTACATTATACTGTGTTATAAATGATTATGTTTATATACTGATGATAAATGCTAAATTGGTGGGTTTTACATGCTACCTATTAGATATTCAAGGCGGTCCTGTGACCTTGAGAGTGATTTCTCTTATTCTGCATTAAAGTTGTCCAGCACATAAAGAGACACAACATCGTACTGAAGCGGGAGCTGGGAGAGGGAGCCTTTGGGAAGGTCTTTCTCGCTGAGTGCTACAACCTGACACCAGACCAGGAGAAGATTCATGTTGCAGTGAAGGTGCAGATCAGGAAGCTTCTCACTCAAATAATCAATTTATGTCATTTGGTTAGTGAAATCAACTGTCTACACGTACATTCCTGTAGATAAGGTTTCTTACCAGGCATCATCGTCTTTCCTCAGACTCTGAAAGAGGCCAGCGAGAGCGGCCGAGCAGACTTCTACAGAGAAGCTGAGCTCCTGACCAACCTGCAGCACGAACACATTGTCACCTTCTATGGGGTGTGTGTGGAGAGTGACCCGCTCATCATGGTGTTTGAATATATGAAACATGGTGACCTAAACAAGTTCCTCAGGTAGGATCTTTTTGACATCTATAAGTACTGCCATGTGTTACAGATAGATGACATTCTGGGATGTCTATGTATGGCTCTTCTTGCCAAGAGTTAAGATGAGATTTCTGCTTTCTGGACTGAAGTCAGGAAGAACAGCTAAAATGACTCTGTTCCAAACTAGCACCTCTACAGCTCACTAATAAACACTTTTATCTATTTCTCTTTAATTTGTACAAGAACTCAAGTGTAAAAGATAACAAGCTGTGGCTTTACATGGATCATTAGACCCTCTGGATTCCACCATAAAACACACCACTTGTGTTTTACACTTTTGCACAGATTAAACAAGCTTTAACATGCTAATGTTGGAAGCATTATAAAATTTATTATATTTGGACAGACCTTTGCTGGTTGTTTCCCTCTGTTTCCATGAGCTAACGGATTTATGGGTCCAGCTTCTTAATTAGCACACATACATGAAAGTGGTATTGATAATCACGACAAGAAACCAACCTCAGCAAGAAAGACTAAACACAGTTCACAAAATTTCAAACTATTCTTTTAAGTATGCATTGAAAATTATGGTATTTTCTGTGAAAAAAATACAGATAATTAAAAAAAAATTACAGTATTCAAGTAAAATTTTGGAAATATTGCTAACTCTGCTGGGAGGATAATAAGATTACACACCTTGTGTTTTTAAATTATCCAGTGATGAGACTCACTGAAGATCTGATGATTTGTTTCTGGGTGCAGGTCCCACGGTCCTGATGCAGTGTTGATGGCAGACGGTCAACACAGTATCCTGGTGGAGCTCACCCAGTCCCAGATGCTGCACATTGCCCAACAGATTGCTGCTGGCATGGTCTACCTGGCCTCCCAGCACTTTGTCCACAGAGACTTGGCAACTAGGAACTGCCTGGTAGGAGAAAACCTGCTGGTCAAGATAGGAGACTTTGGTATGTCCAGAGATGTTTACAGCACAGACTACTACAGAGTGAGTAATTTGATCATTTTCCCCTTCACCTTCATCCCTGTCTCTTACTCTAATACCTAATGCCCTTTTCATATATATATATATATATATATATATATATATATATATATGTATATATATTTACAAGTATGTAATTAGAATTTTTTTTGTTTGAAATAACCTTGTAGGTACATAAAATGTTACTTTAACCAGAAATGTTTTATTTATTTTTAATACCACAAAAAATCTATAATCTACATAAAATTACATTTTCCATAGTCATAAGTAAAAAAAATGCCTGGGTAGTTTTTCTTTTTCCCTGGAAAAGGAGTCAATGTTTCCTTCCAGCTTCAAACTATAGAGGAGGTATTGTACAGTATGTGCCATTGATTCCTATGAGAGAATTACACCTTATAAGTTCCTGATGATATAATACCAGGAAAAAAAGAATAAAATACATCATGTTGAGAAACAGATGATGTGAGGTGTTTTATTGCTTCCTTTGCATCTCAGATCCCAGTAGGAATCCCACAGTGCCCTCTGCTGCCTAAAGTGAAGTCAAATCTACAAATGCATAAAAAAAAAAAAAAACCTTCCAGATGCATTTGCCTGCATCCAATACGCTCACCCTAAAGAGGGCCTATAACCAACTCCTGATAACATTGCTGTCAAACAGAAGGTAGAAGCATAAACACAGTTCACAGTATGAGGCTGCCTCATCAGCTACAATGCAGATTTTATTTTGGAAACAAAAGCAAAGCTTTTCCTGAATTAGATTAGCTATAAAAACAGTACAGTTGCATTTGCAAATATTTGCAGTGAATTAAACAAGCAAAATATATTGTATAATGTATAATGCTGTTATGCTTGTACACCTAAACTTATGATCCTTCATTCATGTAAGCAGATTTGTATTGAAGCACTGTACTTTTACTGCTGTACTTGTCCTGCTATCAAGTACAGAGCGACCGATTTGTTTGTTTTATAGCATGCTGTGGTGACGAAGCGAAAAGATGGAAGTAAAGCTAACCAGATAAAAGGAAACACAGTAACAGAGGAAATGCATTTACTAGACAGGAAATAGGCGATAGAAGAAGACAGACTAAATTTAACTGCTCACCATAAAAATACACTCAGCTGTCAGCTTATTAGGTCCACTAATGTAAAATGAATCCACTTTATTACAACAGCCCTCCCTTGCTGAAGCGGATCATGTTCAGTTTTTGTTGAGACATGTTTCTAATATTTTGTACAACCTACAGGATTTACATCAATAAGGGTACATTAAATATAAGTACTTTTAAAAACTAATGCTGGTACATGATGTAAATCCTGACTGTTCTCTGAGACTGTAGACTGTCTACCCCTGCAGGTGGGCGGTCATACAATGCTGCCAATCCGCTGGATGCCCCCAGAGAGCATCATGTACCGGCGGTTCACCACAGAGAGTGATGTGTGGAGTCTGGGTGTGGTTCTGTGGGAGATCTTCACATATGGCAAGCAGCCCTGGTACCAGCTGTCCAACAATGAGGTCAGAGTCGCACTCTGTCTGCCCTGCATGAGAACCTGTCTGTCCTATTCCGAGTTGCTTTAGTTGGCACAGACACTCAGACAAACGATGGACACAGAACACAGAGACACTTGACACTAAACATGTTTGTGTTGCTGCTGATGGCAACGCTGTAAGAGTCTAAAGGTTGGAAGCTTGAATAATCTGAGAAATATGCAAAAACCAGATGCAGCAGATGATGTAAATTATGAATTCCAAAACTGGGCAAGTGAGAGTTGCGGGAGGTTGAAGGGACAGGCTAGAGGCAAAGCTAGTGGGTGAAGCAGGACATCTGTACACCAGGGAAAAGCAATGGAAAGTTACTTATTGCAGTTCCGACTGCTTGGCCTGCTGCTTTGGCCCACTTACCAAAATGGTGAACAGCAGCAAAGATATGACACACAAATCATTGAGGCATTTGAGGTACATTAAAAAACAAACAAACACACACACACACGGATAAAACACACATTTTTAGACTTAGTGTGAATTACACTTTGTGAGAATATTAGTCCGTCAGCTCCTTGCCAGATCATCTCTGCTGCTTATACTACTTTCCATTCAGCCTGTTTACTCTGCCTGTTTCTGACCTTTGGCCTGTTACTTAGATTTTTCCTTTTCACTTCGTATGCCTGCTGTTTTCTGTGCCTGTCTTCTTGCCTGGAAGCCTTTGGCATCATCATAACACTTTTCATAGTAGTTTATTGATTGCACCTGCCTGCCTGCCTGCCTGCCTGCCTGCCTGCCTGCCTGCCTGCCTGCCTGCCTGCCTGCCTGCCTGCCTGCCTGCCTGCCTGCCTGCCTGCCTGCCTGCCTGCCTGCCTTTGCATTCTGTTCTCGGACTGTGCTCCCTTCACTAACTATGACAGGACAATATGACAAGGAAGTGTGCCCATGGTGGTGGAAATGTGCCAGTACATATGCAGGGGAGCTAATGAGGAAAATGGGAACAGGTGTGTGGGTGGGTGGGGCTTGCCCAGTGACTGAGAATAGGAGACATGAGCTGGTGGATCTGGGTGGGGGTCAGGTGAATGGGACTCTGAGTCAGAGGACATCTGGTGGGCAGATGGAGAGTGGCAGAATGGCCTAAACAGGACTGAGACAGCAATCTTGACAGGGGGTGTGGGGGATGCTGTTCAGTTGACTTACTGCAGATGAAGGAGCTGCTGTTTTTGGAGCCTGACCAATGCTTGGGAGTAAAAGTCTGTATATCTTAAAGATATGGTCACATGTCATCCCTAATAATACATAGCAAAAAGAGTTTCCTGATTATTATTCGGCAACCATCTGAATGAAAACCAAGCAAAGATGCAATGAAACTATCAGTTATATAATAAAGGATTTTCTGGATACATGATAAGAATATGATAATAATGTTTTTTTTTTATTTATTTTTTGGGCAGTTTTTACCTTTATTTGATAGGACAGTGGAGAGAGACAGGAAATTAGGGGAGAAAGCAAGTGAAGACATGCAGGTAGTCTATGACGGCCGGCTCAGGAGTCGAGCCGGCTTCCCCTGCGTACGAGGACGGGCACACTACCGCTATACCACCAGTGGCCCTCCAGACTTGATTATAATTTTTAAATCATAGACTTTGTTTTCAGTTGAGGTCCTTTGCTGCTTTTGAAAAATGTTATTATATATATTATTCTGATATGAACATCACAGCAACAGCAGACAGTTTATTGTCATGTTGTATCCTGCAGGTGATTGAGTGCATCACCCAGGGCCGTGTGCTGCAGCGGCCCCGTACCTGTCCTAAAGAGGTGTATGACCTGATGCTGGGCTGCTGGCAGAGGGAGCCCTACATGAGACTGAACATCAAGGAGATTCACAGCATGCTCCAGAGCTTCGCCAAGGCCTCCCCCGTGTACCTGGACATACTGGGCTGATGCATCACTGTATGTGTATGTAGTTTGCGTGCTGGGGCTTCGTATGTGGACAAGTGTTTGCGTGTTTGTCTGCACACAGTGATAAGGAGAGAAGAAGGGGAAATGAAGGTTGTATGCCTGTGTGAGTGTGTCTATGTACAGTACCTGCCTGTAAATGTTACTGTAAATGCTACTGTCTATGTCCTCATTACATTGAAAAAAGCCTTAAATTTTGAGTGATTTTTTTTTTGCTTTTTCTTTTATCATTTGCAGAAATTACTGAGGAACATTTCAGAAAACAGAAACCAAAATGCATACAGGATTAAGTAACTTTATGCAAACCATCACAACTCTAGATATACAGTATATAAAAACAAATTAAACCCAGTAATCAGACACACTGATTACTGGTTTATTCAGTCTACACTCACTGCACTAAATGATCACTCTCTAATGTTGAATATGTGCTGGGAATGAACAAAGGGAAAATAATGTGTCTCTCCATAATAGACAGTGTATGGACATAACATTGTAGACAGTTTTTTGTCACACAAAGCAACATAATCTGCCAGAAGTTAGAAGTGCTCCTCAAGTTACACCTGACATTTTTTCTATGTCCCAGACTCTTTTAATATTTGTAGAATTTATAAATGTTGACTCTTTTTTCAAATAAGCATTTAATTTAAATTAGTGATTTTTTTTTTAATTTCAAACATATGTTTATATTCTTATATACATAAGTTTAAATAACAGTGAAGCCCATACAAATTCTCATAGATGCCTGTTAACTTCCCAATGGGACTTGTAAATGTATGTAAAATCAGCATTGAGGTTATAAAACACAAGGGCATACAGCATTTTACACCATTTTTTTAAATAATGCCACAATTTGTCATAATTTCTGTAAATATTTGTTCATATTTTACACAAGATCATCATCTGTATTAACAAAGTGGTGTTTAAGTATTGTTGGAGTGCTCTTCTCATTTTCCAATCTTTTCAGTTGGTGTATCTAAAGCACAGAAAATAAGGACTTGGTGTGGTTGAGGTGTGTTTGTCTGAAACAAGATGAGCACGGTGTGTGTGTTTTTTTTTTTTTTTTTTTTCCATTCACCAGCAATGCCATTTAGCAAACCTTTATTGTTCGTGGCCCATATCTGTAAGTGATGTGATTTTTTTATGCATCTACAAAAGGCAAGTTTTCAGATGTTGTGGGTTTTGTGTTTAGGTTTGGTGAGAGAAAATGAATGTATAAAGTTCATTTTTTGCCTAATTTCTAAAAGGGATTGACAGGGCATTTTATGCAGTTTTCTGATGAACTGATGTAGATTAATTATATTGGTGATTTCTTTTCAGCACTTTGGTTCTGTATGTGTTGTTGTTGCTGCCAGTTTATTTGTTATTAATTTACATTACAACAGTGTCCTTTAAAGATCTAATCTTTAATTCTACATAGTAGACCGAGATTGCAGTTAAAACATTAATTAAGAGTCTGATTGCCCTTAAAGTGTCCCAGGGGTGCTTTCATCTCTCTAAGCGGCCCCACTCAGCCGAGTGGTGACTGATGCAGTTCCTCACTGTGGGCAGCGGTGAAGCACATTTTTAAAGGCACAGGGTGCTTAGAAATAGTTTTCAAATGCATTCTTGTATTCATTTACGAAATGATCGTAAATTGTTCGGTTTGCCTGAGATTACAAAAAGGATTACATTTTAAAGCAAAGTGTGGTGGTTCAAGCATCGAGAGTTAATCTGTGCAAAAACAACAGAAATTAATCCTTCCATACGGATATACATGTTTATTATCATATATTTCCATATGGAGGCATAAAGCAGTAAAACTCCTTGCACCTTGTTATTTCACCATGCTCATATGACTGAAGATGTCCTAATTTTGACACATTGACCTTATAGAAAATGACAGTCCCTCTATGTTTTTTGTACAGCATTTTTAAGGTCGCTATAACCGTCACATGTCCGCTGTATATAAATTGCTGCTCATTCTGTACAGTTCTGATGTCTATGAATTGTAGGCTATGTTTAATAGTATAATCTGTTTTAAGCAGGTATCACGTCAAAGTGTGTGACGTCTATTGAAGACAACATGTTATGGGCCACTGGCAATACATACTATATGTAAATACAATTTTATTTGTGCTACATTGTGCTCGTTCATAATACCAGTGAGAATACAATCCTTTTTTGGCAACTTTTGATCTGCAGAGGACATTCTTTGAAGAAGAAGAAGAAAAAAGAAAAAGAAAAATGATCTCTTCTTTCCTCTCCACTGTGACGTGGAGCTTACACAGAGGCTGTTTGAGACGCTGTCTGTCTGTAGGACGACCATAGACTCTAGATCTGATTAAACATCATGATCTCTCCGAGCCGACAGGTGTCCTAGCAGACCTGTGGCCGATGGCGAGGAGGTCAAAGGTCACCTCCTGACCAAGCCCACCACTTAACCTCTGACTGACTGTAGCCTATCTTGATCCTCTTTCAGATGAATAACTGTGACTTTGCATCATGAAAAGTATATTATTTTGAATGTAATCTAGGAGGGTTGGGACCTTTTTTGAATGTAATCGATCCTGGGGGGGGAGGCTAAGGATTTTTTTTGTAAATATATGGTAAAAGAAAAAACGATTACAGTTTTCATTCCTGTGCAGATACAAATTTTACTTACTATGTGAATATAAAAAAAGAGTGTGTTTGTGTGTGTGGCAAATGTCTCTGAGATGGTGTGTGTGCATTTGCACATACATCTGTATGCCGGAGCGTGTGAGTGTGTGTGTTTGTGTGAGTGTGTGTGGCCTCCTGGCAGATTTAATCCTGCTTTAATCAGCCAGTTCTATCAATCAATTCAATGCTTTGTGCATCATGTGAGTAGCTTATCCACAGTTAATGGAAATGTTCCTTGTGATACTGTGCATTTAATAAAGGTGGTATGTCTTACAATATGCTCTGTGCCTTCACAGTTCTTAATGTCTCCATTCTCAATGTTTTGAAGTGCAATCCACTACTTAAAAGAATAGTTTGTAATTTACATGGTCAGAAAAGCTTACAGTATCAGTGGGATTGATAAACGCAATAAACTCAACTGTCTGCACTGTAGTAAAAAACTCATCACTCTCATTTAACTTTAAACAAAAACCATATTTTGCAAAATGTTGAAATATTCCCTTGATTAAAGCATTTAGGTCTAATCAGATGTAACGTATCACTTTGGAAGCTTTACTGAAAGTCGAAATGTCATTACTGACATACCTGCAGTTCAGTTCTCAATGACTTTTGTTACTGTGCTTTAGGGGAGACACTGCATCTGTTTCATCATTGCTTTTAGTGGTGTGCTTCTTTAGACCCAGCAGTTTGAGGTGTCATGAAAGGCATCCTGTGTGCACCATTTGTTTCTAACAATAACCACTGAAGAGCGACAAGGACAGGTGCCTGAGAGACCTCACACACATTCACACAAGGATACATGTGTTAACAGCTTTTGACTGTTCCTAAGAAAGTACTATATATTGTTGCAGGGTATAAAGGGATTTTTACAATCTGATTTTGTCAAAGTTTACACACACAAACCTGAAGTTAAAGATGGAAAAAAAAATCTTAGGACAACTGAATATATAACCTACCTTGGTGCACTGTAGCGTTAGTTGTATGGGTCTCCACTCTGCATACTGTGCACACATGGGGACAGTTGCTGGGTCAATCCATAAAGGGCTTCTTTCTTTAACAGATTAATCCCATGTCTAACATCATGGGTCACCTACTGTCCGCTGTGTCTCCTGCAGAAAGAATCCATATTAGAACTCCTCTTTTAGTTATTATCCAACATCTCACAGTTATGTAAGATGGTAACTAAATACTTTTGACTGATTTTATTGCTCATCTGCTTTTGTATCTTGTATAAATGGTTGTCTTTCAATTTTCAGAGAATTTACTTTACTGTAACCCCCTATTTAGCATTTACAAGCTCTACATTAACACTTTATTTTCATGAGATTTTTGATTATTCATGTGCAGTACTTCTATTAAGGCAGAGTCAGAGTTTGTATACATTATTTGCATTATGTGCATTCTTGTCATGCACAAATCTCCAGTTATGGATGTCAACAGGTGGAGTTATATTTGTTGACAACTACATTAATAAAGACTTAGATGTACTTTTGTGTCATAAACCATTTCTTTTTTTGATACTGCTGATAAATGCTGAATAGGGTTAAAGTAGTGCTATTGATTCCCTTTAGCTGTGGATCAGAAGGGGTATTCCTCAGTTTAAGGGACCAATGTTATGATCCCATTCTCTCATCAAGCAGAGAAATTTATGTACCGACAGATTATTATAAAACAATACTGGCGAAATAAAAAAGATCTGTATAATTATAATAAAGTGCAAAATGTGTGACGTTCTCTTGGTTTCATCAAAAGCTGTGTGCCATTTATATTTATTATATTCTAAATTTACATTTTAAAAAAAGTCTGCCCATATCTCAGAACCATTATGAAAGTAAACGCACAAATTCAATATACATCTCATTGTAATTTACATAGTGGGTCAAAGTATAGGCATGAAGGTGGCATGATTCATTTCAAGGCTCAAAAAGAATCAGAAAACAAACATGAATACATAGAAAGTGCTAACCTTAGCAGAAAAAAAAATAATATCTTCTCTTAATGAAAACTGAAGTGTGGAAAGTCTGACGTTCCTGTTACTCATCAAAGAAGTTTATACATCTAAAGCAAGTGGTCTGACACAGGTCTTGTACGGTGCCAGAGTGAATGTTAGAATACGGTGTGAAGGAGAAACAGAGTTGGGAGTCTGTACTTATCGAAAAATTATAAATACACTGTGCCTAAACAGTTTATCACTAAACATTAACTTCTAGGAAAACTTCAGAGGCAAGATCTATTTGCTTCTGCTCCTAGTTTTCATATGATGTGTGCAGTCATAGCCCTGTTGCTGTTAGCACAGCCATCACTATATTGACAGTCACAGATAAAAGGCAATCTGGAGCTGACACACATTACAGACGCTACTGCAGAATCCAGTTGTCTTCGCATTCAAAGATACATTTCTGCTTGTCTGTTTTGTAAACACCTCGATTTTCAATACTTAGCCGCATCTGCATAACCATTTCAAAGTTCTTGAAGGCTTATTAAAAAAAAAATTTTTAATGACAAAGTCATTAAAGGTCATGCACGCTGCAAATAACTGCATGCAGTAGTTATGGTAACCCATCCAAGCACTTTTTATTTATTAAGAGTCAAAAACACACACAGCAGCTTCATCAGAGGAGCCTACACCCTCCTGACTTTTGAATGTGGAGTATTTATATGGAGAGCCATTTGCATGTTACAGGAACCAAAAGTCTGCCCCAGCTGCCTGTAACATTTACCTGATAAAGAAAAGTTATGTGAATTGATTATCAACTTCATATATATTTTATATATATATATATATATATATATATATATATATATATATATATATATATATATATATATATATATACACACATACATAAGACATATATAAATATATATATATATATTTTGTTTTTTTTTTTTACCTCACACTCATTCTCTCAGTTGCTATTGCGCACATTTATCTCACTTGCTCTCATTTATTTTTGTTTACAATGTAACAAAAATGGTGACAGGCCTGAAATTACAATCACCAAAAACAAACTCAGAAAACGGAGGAGGGGAAAGGCCAGGGGGGACTGCTGCTGTTTGCTGCCTGTCACTGACAGTTGCAACAGAGAGGACACAGTCTGCTTGATGCTCGGACATCAAAGAGGAGGCGGCGGAGGCTCCTTCCCCGTTGAGTTGCTCTCTCTGAGCTGAAGGTTCTCCAAAGCCACATCTAAAGGCATAATATCCACACAGCCCATGGCTTCAAAGTTGGTGAAGTCTCGGCGCTCGTCCTCATCAGAAGAAGAGCTCTCTTCGTGCATCAGCGTAGCCAAAAGCAACTCCTGGACAAACAGGCTGCGGTCTGCACGCTCTCCTTCTAGAAACTGCCGCTCTGCTTCAGACATCTTGGGTTCATTCAACCTGAAGAAAACAATTTAACTTTATTACATTCTGGTAATACACTTCTTGAGTTAAGGTACAAAGAGAACAAAAGATAAGGAACAGAAACTGGTTGTTTTACACTGTTAAACTGAGTCTGACTTCAGTGATAAATGACACTTTGGGAGGGGAAGCAGAGCAAACTGTAAGTTGCTAGGGGATCCATCTTGCTTGAAAAAAAGGAACAAGGGGGAAACTACTTATTATTTAACACTGATTAACCCGGAGGCTTTATTAATGAATTAACATGACTGATTAATAGCTTTTTGAAGACAACATACCTGAACTTTACTATACTTTACTGGAGTCACAAGTCATTAAAAGAAAAACATTGGTAGTGCCATGGTGGATCAATTGATCAGTATGATTAACTTGGCAAAAATTTGACACTGGATGCCATTCATGATGCAATCCTCTTATTTATTTGGGCTTGGGACCACACTGGCTTGTGCAACCTCAGTGGCTGAATCTAACCATTATGTGGTCTTCCAAGGCAGTCTCCCATCCAAGTACTAACCAGGTGTGACAAGATCGGGCACTCACAGGACGGTGTGGCCGCCCAGGTATTACCACTTATACTGTTAGAAAAACTACAAATTTCTTCTAACATTTAATTTTATATTTGTGACCTGTTTTAAGTGGACTGAGGTTAGGGAATGCAGAAAGTACTGAAAGCTGGACTAAAGTACTGAACAGAAACATAAAATATACTGTAACAGCAGCCTCATGCTCCAAGATCAGCTTGATAACTTAAACATAACTAAGAAAATGTACACACTATCCATTCTTTAAGATGATATTTAACACACATGATCTTTGATGACCAAGCTTCTGTCTGAAGATGGATGTTAACACCAATAATTAATGGTTAGCTTGTCCTCAGGCTAGGCATTAACTACATGTCATTAATATCATATCCATTAATACTGCATTAACATATGAACATTTGCTAATATAACCTTGCAATCTCTCCAAAGTTTTAGTATCTAAGGTGCCAAGCTGCAGCCAGTGCTGCACTGGTTTTATTCAAAAGCACATCATGCAAACAATGAAGTGAAGCATAAATCATTGACCACACTCACCGTGCTAATAGGAACTGGGAGGTATGTGATGAGGATGAGGGATTGCTTTCACCCACAGTGGCAGTGTTGGCAGTTGCTGTGCTGGGTGGAGGGACGTTGGTGCCAGTGTTACCCGGGTTGTTGCTGCGCCGTAACGCGTGGCGCCCTGACTCCACTTGCTGTCGAGCTGCCTGTGCCTGCTGCCGCTCCAACTGCAGTTGCATCTGGAGTTGCTGGAGCTGAGAGGCTGAGGGCCCCGATGAGTTTATTTGGCCCCCTGCTGCACGGCGCACACCTGACAGCTGTGACAACAACTCTGCAGAAGACGACAAAACCAGGCTTCACTGTCAGCTGTTTCTAAATAAGTCATGATTTCAAAAGACAACCCTGGTGATACCTGTGAAAAGCTAAGAAGGTCAATAGGGAATAACAATACAAATATTAGATGAGGTAGTACAAGATGGCATGACATGATTCAACAAAAAAAAAAAAAAAAAAAAAAAAAAAACACTGCTCAAAGACTCATCAGCCATTTCTCTTAATGTTTGCGCTTTGATTTTAGTACATCGATGATTTTTTGTATTTGGAGCTCATTTCCATGGTGTTTTTCACTTTAGCTCTCATTCTCTTCTTGGGAGCCCCAGTAAAAAAAAAAAATCCCAGATAATGACCCGTTCATTGTAACCCAAGTTTTTTTTTTAACCAAATTTATTTATATAAATTCAAAATAAAAATGTGGTGGTACAAGTGCCTAAAACATTTATGTTTCTGTACAGATTGGAAATGGATGGTTACCAGTCAAGTAATTCAGGGGTTTTGATAGTACATTGTTTTTACTACCACTGAATGCTACTGGCAAATCCAACTCTTTTATAATTTTGACAGACCTTTCTGAACCACGAGTTTACAAGGTATATTAGTCTTTCAGTGGTTCTTACCTGCAATAGGGTCCATTGCTTCTCTGTTACTTGGGGTGTAAGTCGAGCTCTGTGATGAGGAGGATGAAAGTCCCCCAGTGGAACCGCTAGTAAAGTGCATATTTGTCCGTCGTGCTCTGGGACCGCCAAGTCCTCGTCCAGGATGGAACATTCTGCGCACATGTCGAACACTGCTGGACTCATCATAAACGGAGACTGTTAAGGTTAAATTCAATGATGAGACACAATGTGTGTGTGTGTGTGTCAATATTTGTTGGACATTAAAACCAATATGTGTAAACCCATTTTAGTGTGTTGAAACACAGAAAGGATATTAAATCTCTTGGCGCTCTGTGTTCGAGCGTGAGGTGAGCTGTAAAGTCATCTGTGACGTGGTTGGGGTCCCCTCCTGGAAGGGCAGCACATATGGGACAGATCTGAAATGAGAAAAACCAAGAGGTTTCTGTTTTGGTGTGGTTTCCCCTGAAATCGAAAATGAAAGATTACAGAAGACAGTGAAGTGTGAAACAAGTCTAAATATTTTTTTTTTTTATTTGAATTTTTGTTATCACATAGCAACATAATCTATACAATCAGTAAGCCACACAAGTTTTCATCTGGCTGCTATTATACCTTCTTTAAAACCAGAGGAGTCTTTAGAAAACACCCAAATAAGGCAGTTATGAATAATAATGGTTCACCATGTAGCACTATAAATGGTTTTAACAATGACGGCACAAAGAACAACAAACAATCTGTAAATGTCCTCTGCATGTACATTCTGGGAAGTCACTTCAAACTGAAGTGCAGTGCTTAACAGAAACAGAAGACTGAACAATAGTGATGCTGGCAGACAACGTGTGCAGTATACTCACCACCTCTGTGGAAGTCTCTGCATGCTCCGAGGTGACATGCTCCTGTAGCGACGTCTCTGTGAAGCCCATCTTGCCACAGTAAGGACATGTGAATGATTGGGGTTGCTCTACTGAAAAGGTGTCCCCTCCATAATATAAGTCTGCAAGAAATCAGTATTGCTCATTAAGCAATATTTTAATGATTAACACAAATAAATTGTTTCAGTAAAGATTTGTGGTCCATAAATTATATTAATTATGACTGGATGATGTGTAATCACAAAGTAAGGCACACACATGATGAATTTGTGTAAGATTAGTAAGCCACACATCTGGGCTTTCAGCCAGGTCCGTACCATAGTCTACCCTGGTTAATATACACTGCATGGGGTGCTCTGTGGTGTGTCTTGTTGTTGTGGCTCCACTCTCGTAGCACGATGCACACAGGTCGTAATCGTAGCAAATTAAACACTTGAACCGTCTTCCTCTGAAGTTCCCTTTTAAACAAGCATCACAGCTCACACCTACAAAGAGAAAAGAAAAATGTAAAGTCAAACATGTGGACTTGACAATAAAGTTAGGAATTCCTTATAACTGTGCCTGTGCAAGGGAGACTGAGAGAAAGCACTCTCTATCTGCAGGCCAGTCTCACTTACATGAGCATGTGTTTTGGAACGGAACCAACCCACAAGTGCCAGCAATGAAGAACTGTAGCATTCCAGTGAAGTTCACAAGCAACTTAAGAGTCCTGATGCAAACATATGAAGCAGCTGCAAGCTTCTTTCATCGCTGCCTTTACTATACATTTGTACCAGTCATATGCTTTGAGGGACCATATTGGTTTTTGTATTTAGCTAGAAACACATGAGCCAATCCGTGAATAGATACAAAGGTTGAAGTAGAGTCAAGCAAAGCACCAGACAAGACATCAGCCGTCTATATTCTACAAATAGTGTATTACTGTTTAGTAATCATGCTGTCCAAACATTGGAAATCTCTACTTGTCCACACTCTAGTATGTGATTAAAGTCTAGCAAAGACACAACAGCTTATTTTCCACATGACATCACAGTTAACATTACACATTACACACAGTATTTCAACTCCTGGCATTTTGTTCCAAGGGAAGAGCACCTATAGATAGTACTTAAGTAAATATTAAGCGAATTTCTTTACTTAGCTTGAAAATCTAAAAAGAAAACCCAAGAACAGGTCTGAACAAACACATCAACTAGAAAGACACAGTTATCAGCACTGTTTGCTGATTGCAGGTTTGGTCAGACCACAGCAGGTTTTACCGCAAAAAAAGAGTGGAATAAAACACGTCCTGCCTTTCTCATGTGAACACACGACACATTTACACCCACAGTTTTCACTGCCTGGAAGTGTCCTCAGTGTCGTCATCTCAAAATACAAGACAATTAACTTAATTAACAACAAACCTCGGGACAATTAACTTTGTCCTACTTTAAACAAGCAAGTTACTGGGCATTCCCCTTGCTTCAACCGGGGCTAACTAACTACATATTTTACCTTACACAAAGAAAAACAAAAGAACTGGTGTTGTGTCATGCTATGAACTTCTGACGACATCACGCAGGACAACCACCTGGTTTAACCCTAACTAGCTAGTAGCTGCCAGCTATGTAACTTGCTGACTGGTTTATGGTCCGAGGCCTAAGACTTTCTGTCTTGTTGATGACAGTGCATTCGCTAACAGCAGCAGCTTTGGGACCAGACGGGCCAATATGAGGCACAGCAATGATATGAAATCTATATCAGTGTTTCCTAGCGTAAATAATAAGCGTATAAACGCAAAAGTATAAGGAACAGTAAGCCAACGACTCCTTATGTTAGCATATATTAGCCTGTCTGCTAGCCCGGCTAAGTTAACCTAGCAATGGCTAACTGCTATGCTTCGCTATCCCGCCGTCTAACACTGCGAACAGGCTGAGTTAAGTTATAATAGTAGTATATTATAATAGCTTAAAAGACGTGTTTGTAAAACAGAACAAATACACATGTGCTGACACAAGCCTGAGCAAGCTGCGACTTTAATGTGCACTTAGCTAGCTAGCTGTGGGGCTAGCTGCTCAGGTAGCTAACGCAGGCTGTTGAGCTGTTTATCAACTCACCCTCATGTCGGGACATCCTACAAACAGCAACACGGCCCCTCCTTGGGCTCCCCAGTCCGCTTAATGGGGGACGGTACAGTTTGGAGATACTACAGTGAAAAACGCTTCCCCCTCGTTCCTTTTTTTCAAGCAAGATGGATCCCCTAGCAACTTACAGTTTGCTCTGCTTCCCCTCCCAAAGTGTCATTTATCGCTGAAATGTCGCTGCTGAACGCCAGGGGGCGTGCTCCCACAGCAGCCCGGTCTGAGAAATGGGATTTTCATGCCCCTCTTCTTGCCTCGCAGGAACCTCGCTCCTTATAATTGCCCAAAACCAACGATGGACAAAGTAATCAGATAATTTGTTTAAGTAAAAGTAGCTACAACACAGTTTGAAAATACTCATGTCATGGCCCATCAACTTTTTATTAAAGAAAAACAACTGTCAAATTAATTAATAATGAAGATAACTGCTGGTTGCAGCTTACAGCTCAATTAATTTTCTTTACTCAAATGTATTTTTTATTAACGGTTGAATCTAATTGTATGTTTACCTTTAAGCCCCTTTTTCAGATCTGATAGTGAAAACCATAACTATAATTTTACATGTACCAGCAATTATGATCATTTCAGAATCTTAAAATAAAGTCAAGCTTTTATTTCTTTCGAAGGACAAAAAACTTACATAGTGAAGAAAGAACAAAATCTATATTTGAAATGACATTTGTGAAACTAAGAAAGGACCTTATATTTTCTTATTAAATTCAACAAACAAGCAGACAATTCTCAAACTTGAGAAGCTAGAATCAGGTTATGTGTAACATTGCCAAGTCCTCACATTTGAAACACTATTAAGCACTTTTTAAACACACATTAAATTGTTTATGACGCACTATTATGTAGTAATAAGCCAATCTCTCAGTGGCAGTGTTCTTGCAGACCAGCAGTACTGTCAGTTTCTGCATAAGACTGATTGTCAGGAGTTAGGGATACATATTCTGCATTGATTTGTATTTTATTGACATTTAATTGAAAATACACATTTTATCTCATCTACAGAAAAACAAAAGCACAGATGTTTAAGAACTTCATAGAAAAGTCTTTATTTTGTACATAAGATTTGGTTCATTCCTGTGCTGATGAGGACACATACACTCTGACAAACCAGTGCATTACAATGAAGAGTTCACAGCAGTGTAGAAGACCTGGGTGGAGATCACAACATCCACTTTGTGCCTTACTCTTTCTCAGATGTTAATAAAGTAAGACCTAAGGGAAATCATATAATGCCACCTCAAGTAGACAAAGAGAGACTCATAATCCCACCCTCATGCATAAGCCTGATGTAGCCATACAAACGTAAAACGACTAACAGTTACACATTCTGTACATACAATTTACTACATGTGCTTCATTTCAACAGTGGAGAGTGAGTTCGGAGGAGCATTCAAAAGCTCTCCTTCTCGCAATCTTCCCTCAGCCTCCCCAATATACAATATTATAATCTCCTTTAACATAATGTGATGCTGTGCAAATTCTAGAAACAAAAATAAGACAGAAAACCTGACTGATAACTTTATAAGGTACTATGTACCATCTCTGGGGTGACAATGGCCTACAGTATGCTAATTCCATGCTTACATGTAGTTTGTCTATATTAAAAACCATCTACCAGTGAATCCCACTTACTATCTGGGAGCAAAAGAAAACTGCTGGTGAATGGTGACTCATATGTATATGTTTCTACACTGAAGGAATATTATTCTCTATTTTGCAAGATTTAAAAGGGTTGAAATCATAGGATCCTACGGCTGGATGTCATCACAATTACAGTCATTCAACAGGCTTAAAACCAAAATAGTGGAAACAAACCCTCATCTTCACGTATATTTGTGTACTCTTATTTTCTCATCAAAATATAACAATATTTACACGTTTGCATCAGCTGTGAAATTGTGAGAGTGGCCAGATAATTTTCTTACATGTCAAATGTTAATGTCATCAGTCATGATACTGGTAGCACCTGAGCAAAATCCTATTCTCTGACCTCTGGTCACACTCAAAAATGATACGATTTGCAGATAATGTCTCTTAAATTACATGAATTAAAGCAAAAAACAATTATGTACATTTTAAGCTTTACACCCATTTCTGAGCAGTTATCTATATTTACAGTACAATCAAAGGATTGGATCTTCTGAAACTTTATATTTCAGTAACCAGAGTTTCACTTAACAGTATAAAAAAATAAAAGCATACAGCCTGCGCTTTTGTTTAGTAAAGTGTAGTAAAGGCTTGTGTTCTTGGTGTCTTAGCTAACAGTTTAAAATACAAAAATGTAGAATATACCATGTTATATTGCTAAAACTCAACAAAAATCCCAAACCTAAAGAAAATTCTATAACACGCTAAAAGGAACAGTGTTTTATAAAACTAATCAAGCACAAGTGTTTAAAGCGTTCACATATTGTCTCAGAAGCAAACAGATCTTCGGACATAAAAGTATGTGAGGTGGTTTAGGTGACTTTGGGTTTTCATCCTGAAAAACCTGAGTACTTTTTTCCTTTAAAGCTTGAGTGAAGCTTTTGTAGCTCTGAGGGTTTTTAAAAAACTGCTAAATGGATTACAGATACATGCTGCTCTGCCAAATGGTGCCTGGTATGTAATGTGTTTTTCCCTCCTCTCTTCTTGAATTGCCTGCCCTGGCGTGACGTTGATATCTGAAAGAATAAAGCTGACCAAGAAAAAAATAACGTTTTTAAATACATCTTAGCATTTGTTTTGCTTAGAGACTCACATGTGTGGATTTTAATGCATACAGTGCAAATAAAACATTAAAACCTTCTGCGTGTGAAACCATATAAACAGGCCGAGGATTTAAGGTTCCTGCACAAAGCGTCAAAGAATCAAAGATTCCGCAAATATTATTTGACCCAGGCCTGTGTAGGAATCAGCGAACACTAATTCCAGGTAGTCACTGTGTCAAAGCACTGAGGTGTCTTATGGCGCCTCCACCATCGTTCCGACTGTCTGTTTGAAAGTCACTTTGTGCGACCTGATGCCTCTGGAGGAGGTTGGTCACAGAGCGGCTTGCTGCTGGTTGTCTGTGTACATCAGTCCATTATTTCCTCCTTTGTGTAATCCCTGGATTTTCTTTTGAAGAAGCCCAACTGAAGGAAGAGAAAACCCAGTTACCAAACTACATATTAACAGTTGCTCTATACAGATGAAAATAGCCACTGTATATATTAAAAGAAAAACTCTCCATTTTGGGAAAGGTGCTTATTTACTTTTTTGTCAAGATGGTCACAAGGCGCTTTTAAGATTTGAAATAACTCTGCAGGAAATATTACCTTCCAGAGAATAAAGATGACAAGTGCTAAGATCAGCAGTCCTATCAGGATGCTGAGTATGATGACCCAAATAGGGATTCCTCCTAAGGTCTCCTTTGAAATCTGGATCTTTACCTGGCCACACACACACACACACACACACACACACACACACACACACACACACACACACACACACACACACACACACACACACACACACACACACACACACACAACACACACATTGTAAATGTGCACATACATGTAAATACACAAAAGCATTTAATGACAATACTAGACCCATGATGTACAAAAACATTCTGACTTACAACTCTGGTCCTGTCAGTCTTGCTGAGTTCATACAGGTTTATGTTTTTGATCCCCAGACTGCCATTCACCAACATGTGCAGACTGGAAAACTCACCCTGGAAGATAAGTCTCCTTTAGTCCTGTCTATCCATCAGTCATTTTAATTACAATTTATCCCAAATGATAAGTGACAGATCACATGAAACCTACCTTAATGAACGTAGGCTTCCACACTCTGAACGTAAGGTTGACCTGACTGATCTTAGCCTCAGGGAGGGAGCAGGTAAATGATGCACACTCAAGCTTTTCACAGCTCTGCAGAGCAAATAAAACAACACAGTCAGACACATGAAACCACAACCAAAACACCACTCTCCATAGCTGATCTCCAAGAATGTTGACTGTAATTCTGTGCAGATGCGTCAGATTTTAGTTTACTGTACCGTCTACCAAAATGTAATGAATTTGAAATTAACTGCAAATCAATTCATGTTCACAGTTGAGCAGTGTAACCTTCAGAGAAGAATTTACTCACCAATAGAAAGACACTGAGCGTTTCTTTCTCTGGAGCAGGCTTGATAACATCTGGGTTGATTTTAAGAGGGTTGATCCAACGCGCTGCATCACATTTCACCTGCAGAGAAGTAGGACCAATCAGATATGAAGGTGGCTCTGTCTGTTTAGATACGTGTGAATGTCGCACATGAAGACGTACCTTTGGGCTGGTAGTGACATGTGTGAGATATAGTAAATTGTTCTGCCGAGGAGATCTATGAGGGTACGTCACTCTGAGGTCAAGGGATGGAGTCGCTATTTCACCTGACTTCTCCACCTGAAGAGAGGGGACAGTTTACTGATCTACATCTGTCTACGTTACAGACGTCTGTAAGTCTGTATTAACAAAGCTACCGTGTAGCTGATGTTGACTTCCTCTCCAATCATCCTGGTGTTATTGAATATAGGGGAATACTGTTCACCCTCTTTTATCACAATGTGTTCATCCACAGGACGCCTAGAAAATAAAAAGATCATATTAGACTTCTCACTTTTCAATCAGAGTTTCACATACAGAGATATGTTGATGTATCATTTATCAAGTGTACAGCCTGGTACAGCAGTAAATCGATGGAGTACAGTTTTAAAGCAACATAAGCTGTTGCTAATGACGTTATTGAACTTTGCGTTTTTAGCCACTGAAGGAGAGCACAAGAAGCTATAAACAAGACACACTGCTGTGTTACTACCCTATAAAGTTGATAAGGCAACTGGCAAACAGCTGCCCACTTAGACATCCAGCTGTTAAAGTGCAGCATTATCATTCTTCTGGCATCCTGTTTCTGACTGCCAGTGTTTAAACAGTGTACTTCACAAGGACTAACAACACTGTTGGCTGCTCTCCTTCTTTCTGCAGAAAAGACATTATGAAAACTAAAAATGTCCACTATAATCAGACGGTAGAGACCAATATTGTATCCACTTTTACAATACAATATGGTAGGAGAGCTGTATAGATGAGTGAGAAATGAACCAACAATTAAACCAACTACCAGTTACTTACACTGAGAATATGAGCCCAGCTTCATACTTCACGGGGATGGAGATATGCACAGTGTTGTCGTTCAGGGTAGAAGCCAGCTCTTCACTGTCACTGCGGGAAAGGTAACAACAAATTTGTACTCTTCCAATGCAAAAGATTTTCTTTTAATGACAAAATAATGTTGCACCTCATTAATCACAAAACCAAACAGAAACAGAAACATTTTAAGTGAAACAGCTGGAAATGGAAATACTCTACTGATTTTCTCACCTTGTA